>NC_083763.1:56788005-57388005 GCF_963514075.1 Conger conger
TCAGCACCTATAATGATGTGTGCACACTGAATGGGATAGTCTGAAGTAAATAGCAATAGTTCACAAATGCAACAACTAATCAATTTAGTAATACAAAATAGCTAATAAATAAATGTATAAATAATTCACAATGCCAAATGAAGCACGAAAACCAACCATAATTACTGAAATGAAATTTTAAATAATGAACTGATGAAGGAGCCTTCATTGTATGCTACTAAAATATACACAAAGCAGCATGCTTTTAAATGTATAATTTATTTTTTATTTTTACATGAAGCCTTACGTCAAGGGTTCTCAAACTCAGTCCTGGAGACCCACTGTGTATGCTGCTTTTTGTTCCAATCATAATTGCAACCCCTAATTTGTACCAAGCTGTTAATTGTTCTTAAGTAGACACTTATAGCTACAGGATTTCCCCTCTAAAGGCCACATTATGGCAGAAATGGCTATGGATACCATGAAGTATAAACTGTAAGATCAACTAATACATTTCATTTTAATAATGTATGACATGGAAACTTATTCCTTCAGAAAAATGTTGACTGACTGAATAGATATTATATTTCTCTAGAAGTACCGATATGAATGATTGAAGTCTGACAAAGGACAGAACTGTCCAAAATGTAAGTCATTTGAATCAATAAAGTTGCAAACAAAGCAAGAGACACAGTGGCTGCATCTGAAATGTCAAAAATGCTTTATTCTTCGGCAGTATTTTAAGGCAGGAAGGCATGGAGTGCCATACCCTTTGAAAGTTTGCAAAAAATGATGGTGCCTAAGGTGCCTTCTTTTGGACGATTTTGAAGGCAGCATACATGTATCCTTAGGCAAGTAGGATATCCCATGAGTCTTTGCAATTAACCTCAGGCTTCTTACTTCGATTTAAATAATGGTGGCTGTAAACAGCAGTGGAGTTCACACAGAACTGTAAAAGTGCTTGTTCACAAGTGCAATTATACATTGAGCTCGATATTTTGTTTATTTATTTACAAGTACAAGTTAATTGCTTAACACACTAAATAGCTTACTTAATGTTTTTAAGCCTCCGTGAGCTTTTCATGAACTAGGCAGCTAAGTTGCTTGTAATCATGCATCACGTAGTCATGTGTGACGTCTTCCTGCTTTCAAAGTCCGTCTCATTATGTGCTGCCTAAGCACTCCGAAGACGCCTTTGAAGGACAGTGTCTAATCGAGCCGCGAGGCAACGAGGCATCAAGGCATCAAGACAAATTACTTTGGGTTTCAAATGCAGCCTTTTCTTTTTTTTTGGCTCCTGTGCATCTCCAGCCACAGGTGTGCAAACAATCATTCCTAATGAGTCAAACCTGCAGTACATTAAAACATATTTTCCATTGTCTTAATTTAATGAGAGATTGACTGTCAAAAAATAGCTTAACCATTAGGTCCTCGGAATCAAGTTTGAGAGCCCCTGACCTTAGTGTCCTAGAAAGTATTTTTAGAGTCGCAACACAAAACAATAAAAAACATTTTTATTCCAAATAGAGCATAACTTGCAAGATATGACAGGATAGCCACCAGACACAATATTGTATTTATGTTCTCATTCCCCGTCTTCTGTCTTTGCATGTTAAATTTTCTTTTGCGTCTCCATTATGTTAATAATACATGAATGTCCTCTTCTTTTTCCTTCTCCCCCTTTTTCCCTGTAGCAATTATTGAACCTACCACAACTAGTCCTGTTTCAAGCCCAGGTCAGTATATGGTATTGTGCTGTACGCAAACCAGCATCTTGGGGGTCCTCTGTACACTAACCTGACAATCTTCCATTCCAATTCTTTCCTCTTGACTGGCTGGGGATGCCTGCTGGTGTACAGCTTTCTGTGTCTTTTTGGTTTCTTTACTTCTTCTTTTTGAGTTTTATTCAATGTGGGCAGCCGTTTCATCGCACACATCACCACCAGCACCCTCCCACAGAGCAGTGTTATGTCATTGGCGTGACTGTCATTTGTGGCTCCGAGACCAGTGCTTTCTAAACGCTGACAGCTTCTCTCTGCCTCTGTCATTCCTTCTATGCTAAGTGCAATCTGCATGAAGGGCAGAATATTGATACGCGGCTATTGTAATTCTGTTTGCTCTGTTCAGTGGCTCTCCTTGCAATTTTATATTCTCAGGGAAGCGGCCTTTGCTGCCGATAAATACTTTTGCTTTTTTTTTTTCTTCCACTGTTATGCTGCATTTCAGCTGTACTGTACAGATCTACAAATCAGGAAATGTAACTGCCGGCCCGGTTACATTCTTCTGCTTAAGCACTCGCACACAGGCGAACATGGACACTGAGACTGAGTGAAAAACCTCCATCCCGCTTCATAGGATCGCCGATCTCTCCGGTCTTCCATTACATCAATACATGGCTCTGTGTGAGCATGTCCTCTGCTGCATCCCTTACCTATCTATCTCAAATGAATATAATTAGCAGTGGGGGTTCCATCAAAGTGCAAGCAAAAATCAGCTCCCTGACAGTGTGCAACCCTTTATTTTATTCGCTGAAATGCTTGCAGAACAAATGACAATTTCACGGTCCAAGGCGATGGTGCAATATCAATCAATAAGATACACTAAGTCGACTTCCCACTGTTCTTGTTTTGTTGTGTTCAGAATTGTCTTTATGGTTAATTTTGCAATGCTTTAGTTCAGTTCCTTGCTATGGGATTTGTAATGCGTACTGACAGCTGGAATTCCCAGCATATCCTATACTGTGTTCTTAAACAGATAATGTGTTGTAAAGATAATGGTAAATACCCAGCATGTTAATTCTTTCTTTTTTGTGTATTTAATTATTTATTTTGCACCAGTGTGATTAATTGATCATTCCTGACTGACCATGATATGCTTGAGCAACTTGCACTGTGGTATGAGTGCTGCACAACCTAATTAATCAGAGAACAGATTAGGTTGGTGAGATGATTTCATCTGTTGAATATTAAGCTTTGGGGAAATATTTAAAGAAAGGGACCAAAGAACTGATTACTAAGAAAGTATAATCTGCAGTGTTATTTGTAAGGACAAACTGTCTGTGGTCATTGGTACTATTTCCGTGGAAAACCATTGAAAGCGCCTGTTTTCATCATGCATTGTATGGGGTATGATCTGCAAATACTTTACCTTAAATCTGAAATAAAGTCTCCTAATCCATTCATTGTCATAGATGGAATCCATCATCTTCAATAATTCCAGCATTTTATTTCTTTATTTATGTATTCATTCATCAGAACCAGGATGCTGGCCTTATAGGCTTTATACTGTCCGATAGTTGTGTTCTTTTGTCCATTTGAACCTTTTCTTCTCGTTTGCCAGTTTCAGAAGTGGCTTTTTCTTTGAAACTCTGCCTTTAAGGCCAGCATCTTCACTGTTGGAGATGAAACTGATGTTTGGCGGGTACTGTTTCAGGAAGCTGCCAGCAGAGGACTTGTGAAGCATCCGTTTCTCAAACTAGAGACTCTGATGTACCTGTCCTCTTGCGCAGTTGTGTATCTGGGCCTTCCGCCTCCTTTTCTATCCTGGTTAGATCCAGTTTCTTCCCTTCTTTAAAGACAGTAGAACACACCTACGTTGGTATGAAATCCTGGCAATCTCTCTGGTAAAAAAAAATCTTTGCCTCTCAAAATATCAATTGACTGATGAGTTTCTCTCGAAAGCAGTTTATTTTTAGCCATTTTTAAACCAAAGAGAATTTTAGGGTACTAGATGGTTTTGCAACTAAAATAAATATATTTTTAGCTGCATTCAACAACACAATTGTTTTTAACTGTGCTTAATGAAATGGGAGTGGTTTCCCCCAAATTTGCTCATTAGCATGATTAATTAAGGATGAGGTATCTTTAGGAGTTCACAAACCACTTTTTCTTCTAATATACTCAGTGCCCCTCCTCATACAGGTGTTGTGTCTGTGAATGTACTCATTAAAAGCGCCATTTTACATCTGGGTACATGCATTGACTTCCAGAATTTCAAATAAAAAGAACCCAAAAAGTTCATGATCATTCTATAGCACTTTCAAAATAAATGAAGCGCTGTAACTGATCTATGAGCTAAACAGGTTGTAGGCCAATAATTACAAAGCCAACATTAACCAAAAAAAATCTAGGTATATTAAATTGATTTGGAACAGTTTAGTATGGTCAGTGGTATTTCTGAAATATTATTTCAGTGGGTTTTTGAACTCTGAATTAATAAAACTGCAGCAATACCATGTTCTTTGACCAGACTGAGCAAAATATGAGTCTTTTGTGCTTTAAAATTCACACTACCTACTTGAAATAGTCACAAGTGTATCGCTACACATATTGACTGTAATGTGCTACAGAGCAAGTGTGCCCTTTAGAAAGTGGCTATTTTTTTAATTGACCATGACTAGCTGAGCTTCCAGTAATTTATTCAAGATCCTTTTGCTTGCAGTAGGAAGCTATGTGTCAATGTATTTTGGTTTTGTGCATGAATTATAGAATGTGGAAAATTATAGAACTTATTTTTATCATACTATGGTTACTAATTAAGTAATGCAGTCCCACCCCAAAGATATGAAATACATGAAGGGAGATATCATGTTGTCATGCAATGCCAGGAGAGTTAACATGGGCCAGGATGAACTGTTCCTGAGCCCTAATCAAACATAAGGCACTTTTCAGTTATGGTCAAGCAAAAGTTGTTTCAAACATTTACAAGTCCAATGTTCCAACGCTGCTTTAGCAGAGTCTGAGTATAGCTCTTACACCAACTGCCTAACAAGAAAAACAATACAACCAGAACAGTACAGACTGATACTGTGTCCAACTGTGTAGGTCCTCAGGTATGACATGTAGTTTATACCTGATTGAATTGGTAGTTTAAGGCATGAGACTGCATCACACTCACATATTCCCAACACCAGCCTTTTATTATTAAGAAATGTCTTTATAAGTAGTTTGTTCATATTTTGGAATATCCACATTACTGTGAGAACCTCATTGCCCATTCGGGAGAGTGTAGACTATCAGCTGATTCTTTACATTACAGTAAAGCTAGCGTAGAGTGGAGTCAGAGGAAGACCTTTGATATGCAGCTTTGACAAACAGTCCATGGCTGCTTGATCAACCAGTGGGGGTCATGTATAAGCAGTGAAATGCAAATCCCTAACCGAGTGATCAGTCAGTTCCCTGGATGATGCAATCACAATCTGCCACAGTCAGCACTGGCATGGTCTGGATTTGAGCCATGGATCTGAGACCATGGGGCCCATCCTTCCACCACAGCATGGTACCTTATCCGAATGAGCCACCTAGCAGCCCCTATATTGAATATTCTCTCCTCAGTAAATTGATATTCACATTTAAGATCTGATTTAAGATGAAACTGTTCTGTAATTGTCCCATGTCTTGTTCTGTAATTGTCCCATGTCTCCTGTCCCCTGTTTTCTTTCATTAAACGAAACCAAATTTACCATTATCCAAACCTCGATACATATTACCATATGTCATATTACAACAGTGTTACCAATTTCAGAGTTAGAGACGGTCAACAGGACAAGCACGAAACCAGACATAGCATAGCAATGTGGCTTGAAAGTGAAATGATTGTTCACCAAATCTTGTTCAAAAACACATTATTGTGTGAATGAGTCAGATCTGAATGCATAACAGTGAACGTAAATTTGTTTTCACATTTTACATTTCCACTCGAAAATACAATTAGTCATGGGCCTGTTTTGTTTGTGTGCGTGCATGCATGTGTGTGTGCATGTGTGTGTGTGTGCGTGTGTGTGTGCACGCAGGCTGCATGAACTAGAAACCCTTCTGAAAAATAGCTAATAGTCTACATGTTCCATGAACGATCAATACACATTCTTTTGGTAATTAGAATGGAGCACTCAAGTGAAATATGCTTTACAAAACCATTACTTTGGTGTGGTCATTATGCTGTGGCAGCCATGGCAACTTGACTCAAAGATCAGAAATGTTAATGCAATGACAGTGAGTCTCAGCCAACCACTTTACCTACTGGCTTAATTCATGGATGAAATTAAAATAATTACTGCTTTAGGTGAGGATGTTGGTGGTAATGGAGTTCACTTAGTCATAAAAAAAAAAAAACAATAAGAAAAAACAGTAAATTCAAAATATGGCACCATAGTGGTTTATACGGTAGTTGCCAATCTATTTGAAAAATAGGCATTTTAGCCAAATATCATCTTTTAGATATGTAATATTTCATTGGAAATATTTTCTTCCTTTCTTTGTTAGTGATAGCATATTCAGTCAGAACGCTTTATGCAATTTTATGCCAGTTTTATTCCAAGAGCACTTAATGCTATTTCTTTTATGATTTAATCTATCTTGAATGACTAGAAAGCTTCTAATGGATTCCCTTTCAACATAATAATCTTATATCTTAAACCGTAAAGTTTTATTTGTTTTCTGCATTCATTATGTTTTAAGCAGAATTTCATTTCCCCCTGTGGTTAAATCCAATAGTGGGATCACAACAAAACAACATGCTTGGTATGGGTTTGAAACAATAATAATATGAGGATAACTTTTTTCATTGTTTTATAGACATTTTTGCTCAATTTCAGAAGCACCATAACAGTTTGAATATCAAGGCAAATTGGACCTTGCTTTCAAAAAGCAATTCAAATGGCCCTCTACACAGAAACAATTGCCTGCATGTACACACATGCACATGCATGTATGCACACATACGTACACGTACTCTCAGAACAATATTGTTTTGCCATTTTTGTCAGCAAAACTTACTGGCCGGATGATGGTGCTATAAAGAACCCAGGTTTTTTTTTTGGTTTTTTTTTTACTAGTTGGCCTAACACAAAAGACAACACACATCAAAAATCTAAACAACCAAACTCAAAGATTCAACAGCAGCAGCTGCCGAATGCCAGGCATCCAACTTTCTGTAATTAGCTCCATGAATCCGAGCAAGCAATGTCTCCAATGAGACCAGAACAGAAAGTGTGACGGCTTCCATCTTTATGCACGCATTTTCTGTAGCTGCAGTGCAGTCCAGCCAGCCATACAATCTTTTTATATTGGATAAAGTTTCAGCCACTTGGCTCCAAAACTGATTTGCAGCAGGGCAATCCAAAAATATATGCATGAAGGTGCAAACAGCCCCAGAGGGCACAACTCACAGATCGGAGAATGAGAGAGCTTCATGATGTGACGTTTTATAGGTGTTATAAGTCGTAGTGTATGAGCTGATGGTCAGGGTTGTTAGATACACATGAAAGATTGCTCCACAATGTGGATAGTCCACAATTCCTTTTTTTCGTCAATCATTTGTTTACCCTAATGTATTACCAAGGCAAATACACTTCCAACTGTGGCAGCACATAATCTAAAATAAATATTTAAAAAACATATTGGGCTAAATGGTGTTGCTGTAAATCTATCAGGACAGCAGTGATTTAGCGCAGCCAAGGGAAGAGTAAATGGATCTGTGCTGCACACTCAGCATCTCAACCCCATACTTTATTTCAAGGCGATGAGGAGTCTATGATGAGAAAGAAAGAGAGAGAGAGAGAGAGAGAGAGAGAGAGAGAGATATCAGTGACAAACAAAAGTGTAGGTCTTTGGTGCCTACCTTAACATCTGCATCGCTCACTCTCTCAGTGTTCTCTGCCTCAATTGCAATAACCATCATACCAGAAAGAAATGCCAAGCATTGCATCCCTTCAGCTTGGTTCCAGTCCTGTTTTAAGCTGGCCCAGCTGGATTGAAGCTGGTTTAGTGATGGTCAAACTGCCAACAAGCTGATTCACGTAGCAAGAGCAGCTGGTGGGCCAGCTTGGTACAATAAACAGAACATCACCAAATTCCAGTATCTAGCTGGAGCATTCCACCTTAGATTCCATCTTAGGCTGGTAGCTGGACCTGGTGCTCACCACGTTCTCTGCTTGTTTTCAGGGGTGGTTTTCGCCTCACCATATGAAACGCATGTTCAATTGGATTGAGATCTGGTGAATAACTTGGCCGGAATTTTCCAGGTTTTGACTTTGAAAAACTAATTTGTTGCTTTAGCAGGATGTTTGGGATCTTTGGGAATATAACATATTGGTATTCTTATCATAACTTTCTCTTACTTTTTTCATAAGAAGGGTCTCTATGAGTGTGCCTCGTTGGATTCAACAAACGTACCTAACTTCATAAAACTGTCCTAAATGAAGAGGTCCAGTATAAGAGTATGTACGGTACTGTAGGTGGGTTCCATTGGATAGATGGCCAATGGGATTAACAAGAACAAGGGACAATTGATATGATTGGGTAGACTGCGGTTCATTCATTTTTGGAACAATAATATGGCCAAAAAAATAATATGGCCAGCCGTTGATAAATCTTTTTTCTCCAAAACAGCCTACTAAAATATGTTTCTGAAAACATTTCAGGCAAGAAATAAGCAATGCAGTTGTTGAATCTTGATTCATATCCATAATACCTAAAACAATATAATTCATTGTTCTCTTAGTTTTAAGAGATATAAGTGATGTAAGAACAAATCTGTTTGTACAAGTCATTCTTGCATGAGGCCCAATGTCTTGCTGTAGGATGCGGTGTTGTCCAATGAGGGCATTTGGTTGAGCAGATAAGATGCTTCTGTACACTTTCTTTTTTTTTTATTTGTATCAATTTGTATCAATTTGTATTAATTAATCATTTTAGTTATGGAAAATATGTATCTTTGTAATTTCAGTTACCAGACATGATACATTGGCTTTGAACCCAAACTATGCCTATTTTGAAATCATGCACTGAATGGAGCTTAGTGGCCTATCTTGAGTATAATAAGTCTAGGCTGCATCAAAGGCTTGCTTTTCAGATGTATGTCATATCAAGAAGAGCAAGATCAAGAGTAAGGGACTATACCTGTAAGCATGGGCATGCATACAGCCTGACCTTCATTTTGCTCTACATTTAAGGCAAAGTCCCTGACAGAGTCCGATAAGGTATATGGCATGCCATATATCATACTTGACCTCCGGATCCTATTGCAGGCATAAATAGGCCACTGTTGCTTACATTTACCCCAGTGAACTACTGTTGTCTGCGACACTCTAGAGAAATAGTTTAAGGTGCACTTATGTGGTTAATGGTCAAGTGCTTGAGTAAAACAGCCATTTTAAATTAATTCAGTGTTGCATTTGTTATTCAGAATAATAAGTATGTATTTATCCCTAATTTAAAGTTATTTCTCAGCTCTAGGCAGTCCTTTGAATATATAACCTTAGACTGAAATATTTCAGCACATAATATTCAGTCTCCATGGTGTAAAGTATTTTTTTATGAATCATTGAAATTGAGAGAATGTGGCAAAAAGGCAGTTGATGAGTCTGTGTTGCACATTTACAAGATGGATCCTCATAATACTGTATAAATTGGAAGCAAAATGATAGCAACTCCTTGTTGCATCTTTTAGTCGATTATATAGTCTATTGATGGATGATGCAAACAATTTAAATAATCGTACTGAAGAGTTATTTTATTTCAAGAATCTTGCTATGCATGAAAAATACTGAAAAATGCATTATGATTTGGAAGGGTCCTGAGTATACAGCAATGCAGCCATACTCAACTCCCTATCCTGCGGGCCCCTGATGCTACAGGCATTTGCTCCTACCTGAGGAAGCCCTATCTGATCTGTCCCCCGATCTTCTCTTTCACTTCTTGACTCTCAATAAAATGCATCCTCCATCATCTTGCATAGGTTTCGCCCCTCCGCCGTGCACCTGTTGCACCTATTGCTTTGTTCTGCCCTGCGTCCCCCCCCCAATGTTGAATTGAACAGAATGTTGAACAGGCGCTCCTGGTGTGATGTCAGGAGTCATGGAATTCCCCTCGCAATCAATGATGAAGGAGCTACTTCTCCACTACTACTTCAACTGACTGATAAAATATGTCTTTTGAAAGTGAAAACACAACATTAGCAAGTCTGATTCAAATTTCAATTTAATAACATTGTTTAATAGCATCTTAGATAATATCAAGAATGATGTCGAATGTAAAATATGTAATTGTCACTGATCTTTACTACATGATGGCTTACGTCTTTAGACTGAGCCTTGTAGACAGACAAAGCCTTGTCTCACTGGGGTGTACAAATCAGTAGTCTATGGTAAATGGTTGGCATTTATATAGCGCCTTTATCCAAAGCGCTGTACAATTGATGCGTCTCATTCACCCATTCATACACACGCTCACACACCGATGGCGATTGGCCATGCAAGGTGCCGACCAGCTCATCAGGAGCATTTGGGGGTTAGGTGTCTTGCTCAGGGACACTTCGACACAGCCCGGGCGGGGGATCGAACTGGCAACCCTCCGACTACCAGACGACTGCTCTTACTGCCTGAGCCATGTCGCCCATAGTCTAGACACCAGGGATTAACGTTCTTCTGTCCTGGTTGAGCAAACAGTGATACGTCAAACCCAGTAAATTCATTTGAATGAACACAATATGAAAAGAAAATGATTGGCCAAGATTACCATTCATTTCTGTTAGGTGACCTTCAGTTTGTTCCCCCTTGATTAGATAAGTAGGCAGGAGTTCCCAACTGCGTGAAGCACTGATTAGCATTTTGACAGGACAGCAGACCTTCTTAACTAACATTAGCTGAGGCCTGCAAGCACTGTCTTGTCCCTGCTACTCAACCGCCTCTCTTTAATTAGCCTACAGAATTATTGTTATAGCAATAAGCAATAAGCCAATTAAATTATATTACAGACATACCTCACTACAAACATTTTTTAAATGTGCCATTCACCAAGAATAATACCTTAGTTAATGTGTTGTTCACTCAGATAATATGAAGCTAAACACACAATGGGTGCTTTTCATAATAATAACAGCTTATTGCAGCGTGTTTATTTAAACCAAATGAAATATTCCATAGCTAGTTCTCTTAACATTTACTGTCACAGATAATATTATAGCCAACTTACAGTCTAGCGTACACTATACGTCCACTCTGCCAATGGCTGCTGAAGTTCCTCTGATGATAACAAACAGCTTAGCAAGCTGCCTTGCCATGTATATTAAATGAAGTTGTTGCCAATTATTTCAGAGATATGTTACCCACATTCTGCTTTGTGAACACTCTCAAGCTGCTAGAGCAGCAGGAAAGTTAATTAGAATTGCTTTTTGTTCAGTGTTCAAAAATGAAAGTGTGTTTGTGAAGCAGAAAGTAAGATCTAAGTTTGTGAGCTCAATTCTTTGACAAAGTGAATTTCTTTTAACTTTAAACTCACCACATTTCTGATTCTTTTAAAAATTACAAACTGCTGTAATTATTTTTAACAGTACAATGCTTAGCAAATAAGCAATAACAAAGAATGTTTGTAAATTAAATTATTGGTGCAGATAGTATATGGATGTTTCAGTTTACCAGTATATACCTGGGTCAGGGGTTCCAGATGTCCGATGTGGATTTAGGATTTGTCCAACCCTGCATTACATGTGTTATTCAGACAAAAGATACATATACAGCATTAAACTTTGAATTCAAAACACTTTGCTGATTATCTATCTCCATCATCATGTATCACAGCACACATCTTTCCCTTTCCATTTCCATCAAGTGTCATTGTGACGTTGTATCTCTAAAAAACTGGATTTTGTATGGGTGAAAAAATGCACTTTCTACTTGGTGCATATTAGATATTGTGCTTACTCCTTCACCATTACTACTACTTTTGATCCTCACTTTTCCACCAACATTTGGATCTGTGCATAACCCTGGAAAAGGTAGAAGATACATGTTTTCAATGTTTTGCCATGTCTCTATGTGCACTGGTAAAAGTCAGCTCTTTCATGAATGACATTAGTTCTTGGTATAAAACAATGTTTTGTTTTATCCATTACTGTCTCGTAAGTGTTATCATGTTCCTCAGAATTAAAGTTAATGGCCCCAATTATTTTCCTAAAGCATATGCAAAGTTCTAACCAGTGGTGTTCCCACCCCCCATCCACCTGAGTCACGTCCCCGATCCTAAACTATGCATCTCCATATTCTAGGATTAGCTTCGTAGTCATCCAACCGCTGCCACTATTCTGACCTTTGCTCTGTCCGGAGTAAAAGCTTCAGGTGGAATAAGCTCTTCCATATCTCTGGTGAACTCTGACACTCTGACTGTGTAGGGTTTTGTCAATATAACTCAGGAGAAATAGCTGAAGTTAGTGCTGAAATAACTTTTCATTGCTGTTAACATTAAACAAGCTCTAGCTCATTGCCCTTTGTCACAAAACATTAATGGTACTTCACTCTTTATAACTGCATATAAGAATGGCTAACACATTATACACACGTCATCTAAATGCATCATGTGCAGTGATGCAAGGGGCAATTACAATATATGCAAAACTATATACAAAACTCAACAAATATTCAAAGAAGAGATTTACACTTAGTGAGCACTTTATTAGATAGACCTGTACACCAGCTTGTTAATGCAAATATCTATCAGCAAATCATGTGGCAGCAACTAAATGCATAAAAGCATGCAGACGTGGTTCAGCTGTTTTTCAGACCAAAAGGTGCCAGACAGGGTGGTTTGAGTATTGCAGAAACTACTGATCTCATTGGATTTTCATGCATAACAGTCTCTAGAGTTTGCAGAGAATGGTGCTAAAAACAAAACCCTTGTTGTTAATGAGAGACTGGCCAGACTGGTCAGAATGGATAGGAAGGTGACAGTAATGCAAATAACCACACATTATAACAGTGGCAGTCAAATCTCTAAGTGGATAGGCTACAGCAGAAAAAGTCCAAAAAGCCCAATAAATACCTATTAAATTGCTCAATGAGGGTATATATATACACATGCAAATCAATACAAAATGAATGTGATGCAAAAATAAGCCCAACAACTTGATTGCTCTGCCAGTTAATATCCTAGGTCAGAATCAACTAACTAGCCAGATTAAGTTAGCCTCCTGGGACCATTGTGGCTAGTTTCCTGCATACCCAGGCTATCTACACGGTGGTTGTGATTAATAAGGCTCAGCGGCTAAGTTTTTAGGAAACCAAACCACTCAAACTGATAAGTATTCTCAGTTATTGTCTATGTACTGCATATGCTACGTTCCTTTAAGTGAAGTTAGCACAGCCGAATGCAGCCTGTACCTATTTAGTTGATTTTACTGTGATTTTAGGCAGCTCAGACATGTACCATGTATGGAATTCTACATGTACAGTATAGTACATTGTGTGTGTGTGTGTGTGTGTGTGTGTGCATTCATACTTGTACATATGATGTGCTCATTTTGGTAGTGGCAGGGGTATTGGTAGCCTGCAGGACCCCACCACTCTTCAAATCAATGCCATGTGTGTAGGCACTGTATACACTACGTGACTCCTGATAGTGATGCGGTATGCTGTACAGCTGAGGTTGTCAAAGACAATGTTTTAGTGTATTTCCTTGAAATAAAATATACAATGTTGGTGTCCCTGTATCAGGATTTGTAAAATGTAAAATCATGCTACAAGGACATAACAGTAGCACTAGATGGACCTGGAAACTGAAGAAGAAGAAAAAGCGAGACAATGCTGCATTAAAAAGTCATATTCAAAGGCTTAGGGTCTGAGAATGAATAGAATCTGATGCCTGCTCAAAACATAACCCGTTGCCTACATTCGATGTACATATGCTAATACATATTTCATGGGTGGAAATCTCTTATTCATGATCCCTGTGAAGATTCATTTTCTGCCTGGAGACTTTCTCCACTTGCTGAAATGTCAGGCACTGGTACAAATGGGCTTGCCACAGGATCATCATTCTGAGCAGAGCCATTCTCTGGCTCTCCCACTCCCTCTATTATCTGTCCTCTCCCACACGCACACTCAGTCTGATTATCTCTCCCACTCTGGCCCTCCTCTTGTGCGGCGGCCATTAAATATAAGCTACTACACCCCCACCCACCTATTCCCAAGCTCCCTAAACCAGGCAAATACTTAGCAAACCGTCAAAAAAAGCACACAAAAAAATGTCAAATGAATGCCTGCCTCTCCCCTCAGATCCATCACTGTGGTTATTCCTGAGTTAAAGTGAGTCTAATTAATGTGGGCAGGGCCCTCTCCTCTCAGCTTATACAAAGAGCACGCTCACCGTCTATCTATCCTTCACTCCCTCTCATTGTGTACTTGATCCTGCTAATGCTTTTATCGTGTTTATACCACTTATGTAATCTCAAACTGTACTTTCCTTTTTCTGCTTGTCTGGTCTTTTTAAGGCCCTGGAATTGTATTGTCTTAGGCATGATCAAACTGTATCATGTCTTAAAAGTTCCTTTCACCTCTTTGAATAATGACATGCACAGGTGCTGGTATACTTTGAAAATAAGAAAATTCTGTATTTTTGCTAGATGTGAACCTGTGGTATTTTTACATGCATCCAAATAGCTGTTCATGTCATTCCATCCTGTTTCAGAAGGGTTCCATGTTAATCCACCACTAGCCCTGTGCTACAGTACTTCTCAGCCTGGTACCTGAGGCTTGTGTCACTAGTACTTTGTGTCAATTTTAATAAAATGTAAATAAAAAGTGGTTCCGCATTAGTGGCACAAAAGCTCTGAAGACATTTGATGATTACAATATCAATGGAATTTGAAAAACATCAACATTAGCATTTGACACAAATTAATATACCGTACATATTGGGGCCATTCGTCCATTTGATGAATGCTAGATGCATAGATAACATATAGCAGTTGATGGGTTGAAGACAGCATCTCTGATTTCCCAAAACACATAATGTTTTCATAAGCTCTCTGACCACTGCAGACTTATTCTGAACTTTCTCGAAAGGTGAGGGACCACCGACCCCTACAGCACTCATTCTTGTGATTGCTGCTGCAGCTTGTGTAAACTCATTAGCCCCAGCTCTGCCCTGCTGAAACAATGGCATGGTGGGATGGAAGTGGCAAACAATTCGGATTAGCTGACCTTTGTCTTTACGGGTCTCAACTATGGTTGGGTACCATTCAAACACAGCACTGTAAAGTTGTAGTTGAGTAGTACCACACTGTTGTGTTTTGCCCTCACCTGTTACAGAACAGAAAATGATATATTTGAGTCTACTTGCACCAGGACTTGTTCACAGGAGATGCCTGTTCATTCTATGTCTTCTTTTAGGCTTAAATTTCTATCATTGAGATGAGTAATATATTTTCTATTTAAATTTATAAGGAAAGCATGGTGTTTAGAGTTTAATATGACAGTTGGCAGCAGATTAGTAGGAGCTTTCATGCTGTCGTGCCAGGGGAAGTGTTCCCATTGGCCTTTTAGCCCCAGGGAATTCATTCATTCTTTCCAGGCTCACATCACATGACATGCGTGTACGTTCAAGTGACCAACACCCTCCGTGTTACTTGCTATGATAATATGTGCACATTTACTGTAGGTTAGATTTGAGAAATTCTTGACATAGATCTTTGATATAAACCTGGAAAATTAAGGCAAGTAACAGCACTCATTTCTGGGATGGTGGCACCTGTGGGTGTGGGCTGTATTTACAGGTTTATTGAAATTATATATACTCAGTGGCCTCTTTATTAGGTTCAGCTGCTCCTTCACACAAATAACCTGCTCCTCCAAACAGTAAATCATCTTTAAAGCCTGCAGAAATGGTAACGAGGTGGTTGTTCAACCGAAAGTTGGAAATTGCTGTTCTGTTGCCGAAAAACACATTGTTAATGGAAGAGGTCAGGGGAGAATGAGTAGACTCATGGGATTGGAAAAATCACGTCTGGTCTGATGCATCTTGATTGCTGCAGCAATATGTAGACGGTACATAATGTCAGAATGTGTCGTAAACAGCATGAATCCATGGTCCATGGCTCCAGCCTGCCTCGTGTCAATGGTGCAGGCTGCTGGTGGTGTAATGGCGTGGAGAAGGTTTTCTTGGCACACATTAGGACCCTGTAAACTGTATATATAGCTGGAGTCAATTCGCTCCAGTCTATTCATTTTCAGTAAAACAACATCCCAGCATAAATAATTGCGAAGCTTTCAACTCTCATGCATCAGGCATGAGATGCACACTGAGGAGCTATCTCACACTCACAAGGCCGCATTCTAAACTCACTCACTCATTTCAATGGCAGCTGTCATATAATAGTTATGGATGGATGTACATAAATATATACATACATGTATGGCTGGGTTTTATGGGCTTTTGAACAACAGGGCATAATTACTACAATCCTTTGGTGAAACTCAGTTAAAATGCCGTATTTCTGATTTAATTGTGTTGTCTGACCTTGACGGCATGGAATTAATAATGCGGTGGGATTTCCAACCTTGAAAATGATTAATCTTATTTCATTTTTCAACCTCTGCAGAACTAGTACATAATATACTTATACTTATACTTATACTTACTAATATACTTTTATTTATATTATCACTTTCTGTGAAGTTTTCTGGCAGAATTATTTCTTCCCTGTTACTTTTCTTATGAAGTGTTTTTTTCCTGCATTGTCAAGCTGAAGGCCTTTGCTTTCCACTGTCCATCAACAGAATTCTATACTCTGTACTCTGAGGGCAATGTCATAAAGCTTGACAGTTTTGTTTTCCAGCACCCCAATTATCCCTAAAACCCATGGTAGAAAGCACGGTTCCCTCCAATACAATATGCCCTTAATCCCTCAGCTGTTCCCAATGCACTTCATCCACATCAGTCTGAAGTATAACCATTACCTGAATTTTTGTTTCGAGATGTGTAATTGAAGGCCAAAAATACATAAACCGAGATATACCATAAAACAATTGTGTTTTCAATTTCACATTTTGTGAAACAAAAACATTCGACCTGGCCAAAAGCTTCCTGGCAATAAAGGTGTTATTTTGTTCACAGAAGCCAGGCTCCTTATGCTACCCTGTATCCATTGCTATTCCGGCAGTCAGTCATATAAACCAACCGTACTCATCTCATACATTCAAATGCTTCTTGTGAATTCCAATCTGTTCAATGAACCTTCAGTCAAACTGCCACATCTGCTCTTTCAGTCCCAGAGTTCATTATGTCTCTCCATCAGCGCAAAAATGCACACACGTGCAAATCGTTTTGAGTCTGCAGACCCTATACTGCATGTATCTGGCAAAATTGTTTTATGTATCTCACCCTGAATTGTATCCTGTATCCTTGGGAGACGTGCTTTATAATTAACCCTTTGGATCTTTCAGTGCCTGTGCCCTGACATGTACTGTAAGATATCCTGTGGATCCTGTGGCAGCTTTTATGTGCTTTCTCAGTGTGTGATAATGATCAAGGAGATCAACCTGTGGAGCAATGCCATTGGCAAAAGCTCATAGAAATCTTAAGGCTTTGTCTCAACGCCCTATGGCCTTTTTCAATTACAGATGCACATTTCTCTAGCCTTTTTAAATTGTAGATGCACATTTATGATTCACGGTTTGATTATTATTTATTATTTCTTAGTAGTAGTATTATTGTTGTTGTTATTGTTGATGTCATTATTATTATTCCTGTTGATGTGTAAAAACTACCAATTAATGAAATCTTATTTTATGGCCTGTCAACACTGATGTTATTCAATTGCGTATATTCTGAGGAATGGCAGACATCTTGGATAGGATTATTTTTCCATGTTTCTGAGTTTTTTATATAATTAATGGATGCTAAACCCCTCTAATATGTGCTTCCAAGCCTTTGCATCCTAAATGAAATGGAATAATATTAATAAATAAATCAACATGAAACTGGCGTTTTGGAGGAAAGATATTCAAACCGCAGGTTGTTTTTTTTATTTTTTATGGGTTGTACATGTCTTCCTTAAGATGACATTTTGATAGTCTGTCCTTTGCTTTGTTTGTTGACATTTCAGTGATTTATCAAGCAAGCAAGGAAAACTTTATTTGAATAGCACATTTCATACAGAACTGCAACACAATGTGCTGTTCATGGAGATGAAAAAATACAGAAAATTAAAAAGACAATAATTTTTCTACAGAATTATTAAAATGTAAATAAAAGTTATGTATTTTGGATCCAATGCTCATTGATAGCAGTAATGAGGCCCAACTGCAAACACAGGTCCAACCTTCCCTTTTGTAAGGCACCTGAGGCAGGTCGAACCCCTGAGAAGTTAATGCTGAAAAGATGTGTCTTAGGGGCAGCTCACACCAAACGCTTTATTGGCTGGGGGCCTGTTTTATAATTATGCTCGATGGGTTTGAAGAGTTTTCC
Organism: Conger conger; assembly: GCF_963514075.1. NCBI lineage: Eukaryota > Metazoa > Chordata > Actinopteri > Anguilliformes > Congridae > Conger > Conger conger. The sequence goes on from NC_083763.1 coordinate 56,806,221, forward strand.
TTGTCTTGTGTTGATCAGCCCCAAGCCCCTCTGTTTTTATGGTGCGCGTCCAGCTGCAAATGATCCAATTTTGATGCTCCCACGTCACTGTCATTTTTTTTCTCTGCTGTCCAATCGCATGGAAATGGAGGCAAGGTTTTGTTTTGTTTAGGTTCTATTGGAGGGCAGATGGAGGACAAATTGGTTACCAACCACATTTTGGCCCAACCACACACGATTTCACAAAAGTTGTTTGTGTTTTACTAGTTTTGTCTCTCACTCTCCAAAATAGCACCCCTGTCTATCCATTCTTTAAAAAAAATAACATATTAAACTTTCTGGTGAAATCAGTTCCCTAATTGCCATTAATATCATTAAGCGATTGTTGGCGAAGCGATTGACAGGTGCAGCCGCAAAAACGACGTGTCTGATTGGACCCTTATGATTTCAATGGATTTAGAATTGCAATGACCCATCTGCAGGTTATTCCATTGGCTCGGGCCATAATAACCAGAGCTGCCTCACCATGCTTTTTACTTCTAGCCTCTGGGATAGTTAAAATACCAGCACCAGAGGACAGGTGCTTTGCCATTTAATGATTTAAAAACCAGTAAACGTGTCTTAAAATCAATTTTAGGGATTTTAAGATGGCTGTAATACGAGTTCTCCATCTGGTGTTTGTCAAGATACAAGCTGCTGCATTCTGTTGTGACTGACAAATATATTTTTTCTGTAGACCAGATAGGAGAGCATTACAATTAACAATCCTGCTAGTGATAAAAGTGTGTATTCAAGTTTCAGTATCAACCTGAGAGAGAAATGGTGGAACTTTATGTTTCCCAAGCTATCAAAGGACAGTTTAGTCACATTTCTAATGTGGGCCTCAAAGTTGAGGTCACAGTCAATGATGACACCAAAGTGCAGACAGCTTCTCTCTCTGGGCATTTGCCCTAACAATTAGAATCTCAATGTTATCTTGATTCAACTGTAAGAGGTTGTGTGACATCCCTAGGTTTTTGGCATGAATACAGCTCAATAAAGTTTTAACAGGGCTAAAATCTGGAGATACAGAAATGTACAACTTGGTGTCATATGCGTAACTATGAAAATTGATGTTGTGCTTTCTGATGACAATGCCAAGTGGTAACATGTACAAACTAAAAAGAATGGGGCTTAAAATAGAGCTTTGAGGGACACCACATGACTGAGGAATGGTTGCGGAATGGTTGCCCATGAACACAGATGACTTTCGACCAGTCAGATCTGAACCACTACAGAACCATGCCAGAGAGGCCAACCCAATTTTCTAATCTGCCCAGTAGGATATTATGATGAACTGCAGCACTGAGATCTTGGAGAACAAGAACAGGGAGTATTTTGGCGTTAAAGTGCATTCCTCCACTACTTTGACTAATGCTGCCTCAGTGCTGTGGTGGGCTATAAAACAGGACTGGAAAGTCTCAAACACATTATTGTTAGAGAGATTGTCATTTAGCTGTTTAAAGACCAGTTTTTGTAATATCTTACTGAAAGTACTGCAGGTTGGGTATGGGCCTGTGATTGCTAATAACAGAAAAGTGCATTTTTGAATAGAGATTTAACCATTGCAGTTTTAAGTGCAACAGGAAATGTGCGCTGTAAACAATATTCCTCTGACAAACAGTCCGAAACAGTTTTGAAAAATGTAGTGGGGATGGCATCGAGGGAAGAAGTAGTGGATTTCAACTCACTTTTCTTACAGTTTCCACATCAACCAAAGTAAAAGAGTGCATAGTGCATTACAGTGTGCAGTCTGGCATTTCTCATCACCTTGTTGTAAACAGCAAAATTTGCCCATAGGATATCTTAGTGGACCTGTACTTTTGTCTTTCTCCATCTACGTTCAGCTTTACAACAATTTATATTGACAATTTACATCTCATTCCTCCATGGAAGCTTTGGTTTTGAAGAAACCTTTTAAAATTTGACTGCTGCAACAAAATCAATGGTAGTTCATAATTTCATAGTAAAATATTCCACTAGATCATCAGCGGATGAAGGGAGAGTCGGTAAATACAGATTACTTCTATGAGTCATAACATTTTCAGCTACTTCAGATGTAAGATAGCGTTTCTTTACAGTGCACTCGGGATTTTTCTGGGGTCTGGGTATAGACACAGTAAATTCAAGACAGAAGTGATCAGACGAGGCAGCATCCTCAACTGACAATTTGACAAGTTAATAACCGTGTAATAATCAGGTCACTGGTATGTCCACAGTTAGGGCTTGGTCCAGTGAAACCCAAATCTTCCATTAGACAAACAAAATCAATGGCCCTCTTTTCAATCCGTTAAGAAATGGGGGCATTGTTTTTGTGGTCTATACACAGTTACTGCAAGCATAGATATCTGACATTTCAATATAACAGCATGATGACTAAAAACATCAAGGGAAATGTACCTGCGATGTAGAGCATGAGTGGATATAGTGGCTAATGGAATGGGAGAAGGAATAATTTGGAGGGGATGATTCAATATGGGCATAAGTATTTAGCCAGGTTCTAGTTAAAAACAGACAGTGTAGGTGGCGCACTGTAATAAGGTCAAAAGTTTTATTTGAGAGGGTCCTGATGTTCTAAAATGGTCCTAAAAACTGGCTTCTACAGCCATTAGTGGAGGGCTGATGTGGAACAGCTGTTGGATGGGCTTTATTTATAGTACATGTTGAAGATGTACAGTTTAATCAGAAAGTTGTCCTAACAGGGATAGAAGCCAGTGGGAAGTCATATGGTGCAGCCGGAGCAGACGTGAGACCTCCAGGCCTATAGGAGGAGCCAGTGAGATTCTCAATAGGTCTCAGATCAGTATTTGGCAGGCCGGTTGTTGTGCCTGTTCTTGATCTGGATTTAGAAATACAGTATAACTTCTGCGTTAGGGGAATGCAAGCCCTTTTTTTCAGGATAAACAGTGTTGTATACCTTAGTCAGCAAAAAACTGTATTTTACACATCATAAAATCCACAATATCATTTAGTTTCCATGTGTCCTTTTGAAGTCTCCAAACGTCCTTTTTAGAAAACCTTGACATAGCTTAGAAAAAATTATGTAAAACCTCACTTTTTGAGTTATTGTCATCAGATTTGAAAGGGAATTTGTCCAGTGTTTTGGTTGTGGTTCCATTGTATTTCTAAGCACTCCAGGTACCGCCACTATAATCTGTATCTACTCATAAAAAACTCTTGAAAAACAAACCCCAAAGGGTTACCTTTCAGACGACACCAGGTTTATGCATATTGTCAAAAGGGTTCAAGAATAGTAACCATTTTATTGTAGGTATGTAGTTTTCAAGCTTGTGCCAAGAAAATGGGTGATACTTAAGGGGTTAACTAATTTTTAAAAATTTAAATATTGCTTAAGTTAAAAATTAAATTAAGTGGAAGCTGTTTGACTTAATATGGGGCTTAACTGGACATACTGACAACAACTGGGATGGTAAACCAAATGCAAATGAAGTAGACATAATAGGCAGCTGCAAAATAACCACTTCGTCACATTAATTTGTTCATGAACATATCAGTTCATACTAAGGCATACAGTAACACTAATTGGAAGATGCCATGGGAAATGTGCTGTGGGGTGCAGTCATAGAACCAGTCAGGTTTTATTTGAAACAAGCACTCTGGAAAGCCTGACACTTTGACAAAACATTATTGGCAATCAATGTACTTGAAGCTTGAGTCTTGTCTGAGGTTACAGGGATGACAAAAAATGGCTTTGTTTGGTGAAGGCATCTCTGAATCCCTGAACACGTTGTCAACTGAATCACATAATTATTACCTTTCCCAAACGGGTGTATTTGCTGCCATGAAGTAAAAATCTGCTCGGAATTAACCTGTCAATATGAAAATAGAAAATGTAAATAGGCTGTACAATTTAATTATCAGTTAAATTGGTTTAATTTTTTATTTCTTTCAAAGTTTCAAGCAAAAATCTTTAGGGCAGAGCTGGCTTTTGTAGACTTAACTTCAACAATGGCATCAAATTATCATGACAAGGCTGTGAAATGACAGGAAAGATAAATTATTTTTCACTGTAGTCATTTTCTGATAAAGACATGGCACTTAGCTGCAAATGGACAAATGTGGACTTCAAAATGACAAATTGTTTAATTAAAATGTACAAGTAGCTAAATACTCTCTGACTGAAATACAGGTGGTGATCATGAATCAATTTTAGAGAACATGGTCTGCTCGGACAAATCAATAGCTATGAGCTACAGTACTTGCCGATAAGTGTATCTTCTGAGCCAGTCTTTGTTATATAGCATGTGTAAATTTAATTTCAATGTACAAGAGAAAAAAGTGGGTTGAGGAGAGAGGGAAAGGGAAAGGGAGAGAGAGGGGGAGGGGGGAGGGAAAGAGAGATTTCAATCAAATTGAAAAGGGAAAGCAATTTTCATCAAGACATTTCTGTACTCCCTCCAAAGTCATGAATAGTCAATCATGTCTGAAGATCTGAAAATACTTGTGAGAGACTAAGTTGCCAATGGCGAAATCATTGAGAAAACCGAGTTTTTTTATTGCCCATGAAGACGTCAAAACTCTTGCAACCTTTGTCACACATCTAATCATGAAAAGAACCTGTGGTGTTGAGTATTAGTATTTTTGTTATCACCTCAATTAGAATGTGCATGGAATGCGTGTTTATGCATTTCATTTACTCATATTGCTCATGATTATAACCTAATACAGTAGTATTCAATGACATATATTTTCTTGGAATTTCTCTATTTTTCTGCAATTCTGTTTAGCATTTATCCCTTTCATATTTGACAGTGGAAATATATTTATTAATTTTTTATTTTTTTTTCTCATTTGACTTCTTTAATTCTCATTGGAATTCAAATCACTGACAGCCGTGAGCATATAGGGTTTATTTTGTTCTGAAGTACAGAGGCTAAGAACATTTATAGTTATTCTGCAAAGCCAAGTGAAAAAAAAAAGAAGAATTTACCTGTTCTTTCTGCTTACTATTCTCTCCACATTAAAGGCTTCCACGCTGTCTCTAAGTCTTAAGTACACATTCATATGCACTGAAGAACTAAATATAATGGGTTTCTATTATAATATTACACCTTAAACAGGAAAGACTGAAGCTGCCAATGGAAGCTTTTATCATTAGCCACTTGGTGGGTGGCCATTTTTGGAGGAAGGAAGAGGATCAGTGAGGGAGAACTAAAAACAATGTAAATGCACTATGTAAATGCACTGCTGAATTTCAAAACCATTAGTTCAGGAAACAGGCTACTTCAGAACTAGAGTTGACAGAATATTAAGACATTTGTGGTCAACCAGAATGGCATTAAATATAAAGTCTTTGGTAATTGCACTCAACATCTATAAATGTACAGATGTTAAACAAAAGCTGAACAAGTTACTTTATTGATATGGAAACACAATGTAGCAAATTTATTGTATTTATTATTATTTAATTCTTCACAAATTCACAGTGAAAACAAATAAATTAGACTGATGGTGTTGGGCTGTTAACAAGGTTATGTCTTTCCTTTACCTACACTATCCCTGTGGTCTCACGGGCAAATCAGCTCCGCAATCGTTCCTATTAAAAAATAACTAAATTAATTAGCTGGTTCTTGAAAGCTACCGGACATTTACTTTGAATTTGCTAAAGCTAATTTATTAAGCAAGAGATTGAGTGCCTATGAATAAACTGATGTCAGCCTCTGAAGAGCTTTAAGGGAACAGGCTCACAGCCTGCCATCTGTGAACATCCTCTGTTTCAACAGCTTCATTTTCCAGCTCAAATAGAGTCGTTCTGACCTCAAAACTTTCAAACTCTGGTGAAAAAAGAGTGTTGAAGTTGAGCGTGTGAAGCACTTCCTGCCCTGTAGCCAGGAGGCTCGACAACACTGATATGAAGGTAAAGTGCATGTGTCACCGGCAGGGATGTGGTATTTATGCAGCAGTGTAAGTCACACACAGATAGTGTCAGTGTGCCTGAGAGGATAAGTCCCACAAAGGACAGAGTGGATTTGGAGGTGATAGCATTCAAAGGCTTTTTTTCTCTGTGCATACTGACTCTTTTCAACCGTCTTTATATTATCACTTAAAATAGGCCTTTGAATCTTGCTTCGTGAAATCTTGTTGCAATACCACTTTGTATGTGTAAAGAGAGAGGAAAAACACATCTGTGCCGAACATCCTTATCCCATGCAACAGCCATGTCTGGAATTTGTAAGATCTGCAAGAAGGTGAGATATTGTGCAGCCAAATCTTGCATGGCAGTGGTTTGAGATATTGTAACATGATCAGTGCTCCGTGTCTCAGGTCAGAGGTCATGTCTGTGTATTGATCAGCTTTTTTAGTCTAATTTCAATAGTTCAACCAGTTAAAAGAGTTATCACTTTTTTACATGGTGCTGCCTTATATTATATTACATCACATTAATTTGGCAGACTTTGTCAGAGTAATTTACTGTCAGAGAAGCATAATTGCATTCAACTGATGAATATGACCAATAGGGCTAGAGTCAGCTAATGACATTCCTATGTCAGTGAGTATAGATGCAACATGACTGTAGCACTAATGTAGGTTAACTACATATTCTGAATACATGCAGATTACATCCATAACAAGCTGAAAACAAAACCATAAAAATATCATTGCTACAGCCTACTGTGTGACAATATGCCCACTCTCTCCTAAATGAAAGCATGAATTACTTCTACAGATTTTTAATGTTATATGCCAGTGTGGCAAATAGTTTTCTGAAACATTATTGTAGTTTATTCCATTCCATTCCATTCTGCTAATCCCGCGGTACAATTTGTGCGTGTTATGACTCTAGCAATACCTGCTGCCAACACTCTCAACAAAAGGGTTCCAATAAGAACCCTGTAATTCTTTGTCAGGCAAAAGGCCTCTTTGCCTGGTAGCTTTCAGACTTCTCACCTGAGATATAGAGTTCCATAAAGAACTAAAAAAGGGTTCCTCTAAGGAATCACACCAAAGAACCTTTCAGAACCATTTTTTCTCAGAGGGTAGCTAGCTGGCAGGCAATCCAGCCCAGAGATGAGTTGGAAAATCTGTAAATGAATAACATACGCAATGTAAGCCTATACATAGGCTAGCCTACTACACTCTGAGCCGTTGTGCCAAACTTTTGCTTCTTTTTTGTACTTTTTGTTCTGATGTATTGCGTTGTGCAGGCCTAAGCAAGCTATCAGCCTAGCTTGTTGTGATTCTTGTTCTGGTGACCGTTTGTTAACGTTTCCTCCAGCCTGCAGCTGTGCACTGTCTGGGCTGAGCTGTACTCATGGCTCTTAGTATGTCTACATTGACCTACTTTCCCGGTAGCCTAACTCGCACAACCCAACATATTGTCTACTGTATAATATGTCTCGGCCTAATGGTGCAGTGCATACAGGCATTCTGAGGGTGAGAGGGAGTCCAGAAAGAACATAATGCACAGGGGCCCACCACTAACTAGATAACTTGCACCACTGTCTCCAACCAATGTCTCAAGCTGGGAAATATGTTTATGGATCTCAGAACTCTCTTGTCATATCAAAATAATGGTAAAAAAACACTCTTTTGCGTCTCCTCTCCTCGGGTCAATTTGAGATCAAAATATAACAATAACGTCATCATGTCAAGCATGAGTGAACGTTTTTAATGGCTGGAAAAGGCAATCCGGTTTGATGTCCTTTTTAAAGCGCAATAGAGAGATGTAAGAAGACAGTCAAGTGGAGCCTAATCTACCGCAGGTACTCCAAGAGGGAAGTCAGTTGGCAACTCTGATGCTTTTGGCGTGAAACACATTTTCAGGCTCTGCCTCGTGCTCTCGGGCTACACAAACACATCTCCCGCCAAATAAAAAGGCAAGTCCCTGATTAAACTAATTATGTATCAGCTTTCAGGACAAACTGAGATTAAAGATTCAATAGAGTCTGTGAACTGGCCATCTTTGACAACCTTTGATAAACTTTGCATTATGTGTTGTCATATAGGCAGACATTTTGTTGTGTTCCAGCACCACTTGGTCACCCCCTCTCATGTGGCAACATTCTGTTCCACAGCTGCTGATTTAACTGGACATAACTCTGGCCTATTGAAGGCCAAGGGTACACTGCTTGTGTACTGTTACAACTTTTTCATGACAAAGATGAATGGGAGTGTACTGGAATGACATATCTATAGGTTAAAAATGTAGAGGTTTTATAAAACTGTCAGTTGTATAACTGATAGATTGCTGTTGTGTAAAATAATATTTTTGATAATATGTCAGCATTGAACTAGAAAAACCTTGCTATATTTTTAATTTAATTACTTCAGGCCATATGGTTTCTTAACAACTGGTAATGGTTTTCAAAAAACAACAAAAAGACATTGGGTCAGAGGAAGGCCTTTAAGATTCCCAGTCCAACTACAGCATATTGCAAATGCTGCATGCTAAAAATATGTAGCTATTATTGTGTCTGGCTCAAAGGGCTGTTTGCTTATACTCCCCTGAAAACACATAAACATGTTGAAGTACACAAGCCATTATAAAGCACTCCAGTAGTCCATTGATTAATTATTTCTTCCTTCTTCTTCTTCTTCTTCTTCTTCTTATTATTATTATTATTATTATTATTATTATTGAATAAGACCTTGCTACTCCCAGTGGTGCATTACTCCAAGACACTGTGACTTTAATCTACTTATCCTTTAACAGTGAACATCTAGGAGAAGAGCATAAAAGCCAAGGGATTGGGGGCTCTGGGTCTTTTCTCTGTACAATACAGAATAGTTAATGTGGAGTGTTGACAACCTGCAGGGGAAACAAACAGAACCAGAGTACAGCTGCCACAATTCATGTAAACATGTATGTGTACGCATATTGAATATACAGTAACCTACCATGGTCTTCACAGCTGAATTATAGGGCATGTGTGAGACACTGAACTAGCTTATGGCCATAGTAAAGGTTCAGGTGATGTCACATTCGAAATGGCAAGTGTCCAGTCATTCATTTTTCCATGATGCCAGACAAACATCCATCCATCCCATCCATCATCACCCGCTTATCCGGAGTCGGGTCGCGGGGGCAGTAGGCAAAGCCGGGTATTCCAGGCGTCCCTCTCCCCAGCAACGCATTCTAGCTCCTCCTGGGGGATCCCGAGGCGTTCCCTGGCCAGGAGAGATATATAATCTCTCCAGCGGGCTCTGGGTCTCCCTCGGGGTCTCCGCCCAGTTGGACGAGCCTGGAAAACCTCCAAAGGGAGGCGCCCGGGAGGCATCCTGATCAGATGCCCGAACCACCTCAATTGGCTCCTTTCGACGCGAAGGAGCAGCGGCTCTACTCCGAGCTCCCTCCGGATGTCCGAGCTCCTCACCCTATCTCTAAGGCTGAGCCCAGCCACCCTACGGAGGAAGCTCATTTCGGCCGCTTGTATACGCGATCTTGTTCTTTCGGTCACTACCCAAAGCTTGTGACCATAGGTGAGGGTTGGGACGTAGATCGACCAGTAAATTGAGAGCTTCGCCTTCCGGCTCAGCTCCTTCTTCACCACAACGGTCCGGTGCAACGCCCGCATTACTGCTGACGCTGCACCGATCCGCCTGTCGATCTCACGCTCCCTTCTACCCTCACTCGTGAACAAGACCCCGAGATACTTGAACTCCTTCACTTGGGGCAAAGACTCGTTCCCAACCCGGAGGGAGCAATCCACCGTTTTCCGGCAGAGAACCATGGCCTCGGACTTGGAGGTGCTGACTCTCATCCCGGCCGCTTCACACTCGGCTGCAATCCGCTCCAGTGCGTGCTGAAGGTCACGGTCCGATGAAGCCAGCAGAACCACATCATCCGCAAAAAGCAGAGATGCGATTCTGAGGTCACCAAACCGGACACTCTCCTCACCTCGGCTACGCCTTGAGATCCTGTCCATGAATACCACAAACAGGACCGGTGACAAGGGGCAACCTTGGCGGAGTCCAACACCCACCGGAAACGTGCTTGACTTTGTGCCGAGAATGCGGACACAGCTCTCACTTTGGTTATACAGGGACCTGATGGCTCGTAACAACGGCCCCAGTACCCCATACTCCCGCAGTACACCCCACAGGGTTCCCCGGGGGACACGGTCGAAAGCCTTCTCCAAGTCCACAAAGCACATGTGGACTGGATGGGCAAACTCCCATGACCCCGCCAGCAACCCTGCCAAGGTAAAGAGCTGGTCCACTGTTCCACGGCCAGGACGGAAGCCACATTGCTCCTCCTGAATCAGAGGTTCGACCGTCGGTCGGAGCCTCCTTTCCAGTACCCTAGAGTAAGCTTTCCCAGGGAGGCTGAGGAGTGTGATACCCCGGTAATTGGAGCACACCCTCCGGTCCCCCTTCTTGAAAATGGGGACCACCACCCCGGTCTGCTACTCTACAGGTACTGTCCCCGATCTCCACGCGACACTGAAGAGGCGTGTCAGCCAAGACAGCGCAACAATTTCCAGAGCCTTCAGCATCTCAGGGCGAATCTCATCTACACCCGGCGACTTGCCACTGAGGAGCTTTTTGACTACCTCAGCAACTTCCGCCAGGGATATAGGTGCAGATTCCCCCGAGTCTTCAGGCTCTGCCTCTTCCACAGAGGACGTGTTGTTCGGGTTCAGGAGCTCCTCGAAGTGCTCTTTCCACCGCCCGACAATATCCCCGGTCCGGGTCAGCAGTTCTCCTCCCCTGCTGAAAACAGCCTGAGACAAGCCCTGCTTTCCCTTTCTGAGTCGTCGGATGGTTTGCCAGAACTTCCTCGAGGCCAACCGAAAGTCCTTCTCCATAGCCTCCCCGAACTCCTCCCATACCCGGGTTTTTGCTTCAGCGACTGCCGAAGCTGCAGCCCTTCTGGCCACCCGGTACCTGTCTGCTGCTTCAGGGGACCCCCGGGCCAGCCAAGCCCGAAAGGCCTCCTTCTTCAGCTTGACGGCCTCCCTCACCGCTGGTGTCCACCAGCGGGTTCTTGGGTTGCCGCCCCGACAGGCACCGATGACCTTCTGGCCACAGCTCCTGCTTGCCGCCTCTGCAATGGAGGCTTTGAACATGGCCCACTCGGACTCCATGTCCCCAGCTTCCCCCGGGATGCGTGAGAAGTTCTTCCGGAGGTGGGAGTTGAAGACCTCGCGAACAGGGGCCTCCGCCAGACGTTCCCAGTTCACCCTCACTACACGTTTGGGATTACCGGGTCTGTCAGGCAGCCTCCCCGGGCACTTGATCCAACTCACCACCAGGTGGTGATCAGTTGACAGCTGACATACGGCCGCAGGTCTGATGATACGACCACAAAGTCGATCATCGATCTTTGGCCTAAGGTGCTCTGGTACCAAGTACACTTATGAGCTACCCTATGCTCGAACATGGTGTTTGTTATCGACAATCCATGACCAGCACAGAAGTCTAATAACAAAACACCGCTTGGGTTCAGATCAGGCAGGCCGTTCCTCCCAATCACCCCCCTCCAGGTTTCTCCGTCATTGCCCACGTAAGTGTTGAAGTCGCCCAGCAGAACTATGGAGTCTCCGGGTGGCACCCTTTCCAGGATGCCACCCAGTGACTCCAAGAAGGCCGGATACTCTGAACTGCCATTTGGTGCATACACACAAATGACAGTCAGAGCCTTCCCCCCAGCGACACGTAGTCGCAGAGAGGCGACCCTCTCGTTCCCCGGGTGGAACTCCAACACAGTGGCGCTCAGCCGGTGGCTTGTGAGTATCCCCACACCCGCCCGGCGCCTCTCACCTTGAGCAACTCCAGAAAAGAACAGAGTCCAGCCCCTCTCCAGGAGTTTGGTTCCGGAACCAGTACTGTGCGTGGAGGTGAGCCCAACTATATCTAGTTGGTACCGCTCCGCCTCCTGCACTAGCTCCGGTTCCTTCCCCACCAGAGAGGTGATGTTCCACGTCCCCAGAACCAGTCTGCGTCGCCGAGGATCAGCACGCCCGGATCCCCGCCTTTACCTACTGCCCGTTGGGCAAAGCACCCGACTCCGATGCCGACCCCTGCAGGTGGTGAGCCCACAGGGCGGCCAGACAAACATGTCCAGTTTTATTTATTACTATTATTTTATCACTGCTGAGAGATAATGCACCCTACACAAGCTATAAATCAATAGCTGCATTTAGCCAGATGCTTGTCTTCCACAATAGTACAGGCAGTGACAGGGGTGGGCGTTGCCCACCCTAGCCTCAGTCTTGCCCAACCAATCAGAGTGAACATTAAGAACAGTGGACACTGTGATTACAGCCCTGCACAGATTCCACAGCCAGATGCATATGCTGCAAGAAATGCTAATGACTCAGTATAGAAATTCAGTTACAGCATGTGCTTTATTACCCATGAGTTAATCAAATATATATAAAATATAAAAATATATGCCAAGCTTCAGATAGATGTCTAGCACTTGACCAGTGTTTTTCCTCCCTTCTATGGAAGTGTCTAATGTTTCCTCAAACAGTTTTAAGGTGGGCTACCTTCATACCTAGAATGATAACTTTTACAGTATAGCCAACCATTGTGCATATACACATTACAACAATTACTATAAATGCAACATAAACACTAACAATACATTTGGATAGCCCCCAGAGCAATGTCTTTATCATGCAAGCAAGAATGCTAAACGTATCTTTCACCAGCGTCTTGATTTCTATGATGCACTATGATGCACAGTAGCTACCTAATCATTATCTTAAATACAGCGGAAAAACCTTAAATACAACCTGAACTGTACAATCAATGCTTCCCGTTCACCCATTCATACACTCACTCACACACCAACAGGGATTGGCTGCCATGCAAGCCACCAGCCAGCTCGTCAGGAGCAATTGGGGGTTAGGTGACTTGCTCAGTGATACTTTGACACACCCAGGGCGAGATTGAACCAGCAACCTTCCAACTGCCAGATGGCTGCTCTTATCAAAATTAGTTGGCACTCTTTGAAGTATTATTGTTAGATCTCAATAGGGAGAGAGAGCAGTTATCAGTGTTTTGAAGTTACATGATAATGGGGGGAGTCATGACAAAATAATAAGGGTAGTGGAAGAATGAAAAAGGTTCAGGGTTTAAAGCTAAGTTAGATTAAACTTTAGATATGCATTCTTTCATATCTTCAAAACATTATGGTATAAAAAAACAATTAAAATTCATAGCAAGCCCTGGGTTAAAGACTACACAAATACAGTATAATAATTTCATACAGGTTCCTGGTTTGTGAGTGTATTTTTGATGAAAAAACATTAATATCTCAAGAAATAAGATATGAACACCACATAATACCTCATTTTGTAGCTCTCATTCTGCACTTTAACATGCAACAATAAACTAAAGTCAAACTTTGAAACATGTATCTGAAGCATGGAGCCAGTCACAGTCACCATCAGCTACATGGTTACTCGCTTTTTTTAGATTTATAATAGCCTCTGAGCATGTCAAACTTACATAGAGAATGCTGCCACTTACAAACATAATTTATTTCATTATGTGTGCTACATTCTTTGGCAGGAAGCCTAGTATTTTCTTCTCTTCTGATATGCAAAGATTGCAGGGAAATATGCCTGGGTATGTTGTTGTCCAATTGTTTATTTTTTAAAAACGAATCTTAAAAAACCAAAAACAGATGGCTTAAAAAGCAGTCACTGACTCAACCATGGCAAAATTAAAAAAATGAATCAAGACCTCAGGAACTGTCTTGAGGGAGATATCTCACGATTTTGTACAATGCATGGCTGGTTTCAGTGACCATCAGTATAAATCAGCTTACCTTGATGTACATTCCCAATAGACTAACTTGTACTACCATTAGTGTCTGTCTACTGTAAGGAATGGTGCCCTCCCAATCATTCCACCAACACCAGCACACCCCCAAAAATATTCTTAGCTACTCATTGAACATTTGTATGAATTGAAAATGTGTTTGAGTTCAATATGATGTCTCTTCTTTGATTAGTTTCATTGTCTGCTTACAACAATGTTGAAACTGAAATTGCGCTCATTACATTTTAAACTGACATTTAAAAATGCCTACCCTGTCAGTGCATTCTTCTGCCCCTGCACTACAACAAGCCTAAAAAGCAATATATTAAAAGGCAAACTTAAGAGGAAACATTAAAGTTATATAAAGTGTTCATCCAAATCTTATGTGACTTTTAGGAGCAGCAATTTTTGTAAACGAAAGAAAAGGGTCAAGAGAAATCAGCCGAGTGCAACTAAATATGAACTTTTAATTATGGGCGCACTGCCACACAAATGTTTGTTTCTGGTGTTCAGAATGTTCTGAATGACCCTACCCCTGGGACTGCTTATGGAATTATTGTTAGAGTTGTTAGAGTATTAGTTTATATATTAAAATATATATCCTAAGATTACAAACTTAAATTTTACACTGGGTCTTTCGCAGTTGCACCCAGATGCACACACATTTGCCATCCTTTATTTTACATGTTTCACAAAATAGGAGGGGGGGAGCATGAACATGCTATCGATAAGGTTGACCTTATCGACAGCATGCTTTATTCTGAAAAGCAGTTGTTCAACTTGCAGTTCATCCACATCAACATCAACCAAAATGTGTGTATGTTTTTCCTAATAAATTGCTTTTACACCCTTTCCGCCTTGGTCTGTTAAGATGGTTATTTTTAGACACTGGTGTCTAATTCGCTGTCTAATGATGGCCAATGGGGGTGATAAGAACTTTTAAGTATAAAATCTTGTTGAGTCTCTGCGCTGGAAAGCAAATACTTGTGACAGAATCCAATGGAAGGAACAATTAATTAGGATTTTCTGTCCTCGGAGACTTGTAAAACTGTCCTCATTTCCTTTTTGTCATTTTTGCCTGTTTGTAATATGTCAAAATATTTAGTATAATTAAGGGTCCCTCACTAGGCATTATATACAATCATAACTCCCCATTGCATTGCAGAAGTGGGTTACCACAATCTACTGTTCTAAGCAGCTAACATCCTCTTTTTATGAAAGTACATGCCTTTTTCTACATTTATGCTCCTAGTCATTTTGGTGGCAAAAACATACTCAATAGCAGATGCAGGAAATGCTATATTGACTACTCGGTATAGTTACACAGCTAACTCAGTAATCCTCTTTCATGTTACAGGCCCCAGGGGTCCGTTTGAGGAGGTGGGATCAAGAAATGTTAAAGGGGCAGTTCAGCCAAGAGTAATATAAAGCTGTATTTTCTGTTACCTGGAGTGCTATCTGCCCATCCACATTTGACAGGTTTTCTAGATATCTGCTGCTGCTCATGATTCAACAGACCTCAATGGGACCAATGTTTGTGGCACAAAGCGCCAAGAATTTACATTCAACCACGACGTCTTACAGCAACTGTGTATATCTGCGTATAGTCTCATCCAAAGCACACTGGTAGTCACGGGCACACTGTGGAAACAAGGTTTTAAACAATGTAAAATTACATGCTTTTGTAAATTTATTTATAGGAAATGCAAAGGAAATAATGGAGAAAAACACAATTTTGTCTTTATTAAAAACATATTTGTCACGAGGAGGGAGGGAATTGTGGTGATAATGTTGAGCTGTCAGTGAAAGTGATCCAAGCCTGCCGTCTGTGTGATTGAGAATGTTCTGGATGGGATTATCACGCCGGCACTGAGGCCTGGCTGATGTCGTGCGGTGGGCCCAGTGGGCTTGTGGTCCAGTCTCAGGGGCAGGGTAGGCGGTCATCAGAAAGGACAGGCAGGGCTAAAACGTATACTTTGTAAAAGACTTGTATGTGTTGTAAGGAACTTAAATTATTAATGAATGATGCACAGTCCAAATAATGTATACTATATACTATAACAATATATATAGAAATGGTTGCTTAATTTTTTTTTGTTGCCTTGACTATGTGTCAGCATACTTTCATGCTGAGGTTTAAATGGCTGAAAGTAGCAACTCAACAATGTAAATCACATATTTTTTTAATTCAGCAGGGGGAGGCTCTCCGCATACAACAGCAGGGCCCTGAGCACCCCGGTTGCCTGTGAGTCACAGTCGCGGTTGGAGACGATGTGGCTTGGAGAAGGCGTGTCGCTCTCCGGATCGTTAGATCCATTCGTGCTGCCGGGGGATATGGTCTATGCATGCGCTGTATCCTAGATAACATGGGTAATTGGTATAGATAGGGTACAATTTGCAAATTGGGAAAAAATCTGAAATAGATTCAAGAAATATATATATATATTCTATATTTTAATACAAATGGTTTGTATGACTATGTACTTCTTTACTGGGTGCATTCCTGAAAACCCACATGTTTTTAAATATGAAATATACACTCCGTGAGCACTTCATTAGGTATTGACTTTTTTGTGGGATTTATTGGCCTTCTGCTGCTGTAGCCTATCCACTTTGGGGTTTGGCGCATTGTGTGTTCAGAGATGCTCTTCAACATACCACTGTTGTAATTTGTGGTTATCTGCATTACTGTCACCTTCCTGTCAGTTTTGACTAGTCTGGCCCTTCTTCTCTGACCTCCCTCATTAACGTGTTCTCATGTGCTAAACACGAAACCAATGAAACATAGATGTTTTTGTGAATTTCCTCATTATAAACTCTTATAAAGTGCTGGTATAATGTGCCAAGCCAACCTTCAAAGTCCTACAAACTGCTAAAAATAGAGATTGTGGCATTTGGCTGTCCTATTGCAGTATTCTTTGTAGTTCTTCACTGTGAAAGGCTTCTGTGTCCCAGGAACGTGGATAACATTTGAGCCATCTGGATATACTGTAGGAGCACATAGGCCCCTTCATCCATGTCTTTGTTGAAGTCACTCATTTTTCTTCAGCCAAAGTCAATAGAACATCTCTTGTAGTTTCAGGGTCAGTGACCAAAGAAAGGGGTTTTCCCTCATCATTCTTTTAACCCTTTCCACTTTGGCCCCCTAGAAGGCAATTTCAACCTATAAAAGTGTCAATATCTCAAAGACTATTTACTGCACACACATGGTTGAAGGCTTACATTAAAGACAAGACAGAACAAATGTCTGAGTATGTACATACAATGTACACAAAAGTTACAGAAAAATACAAAACAGTCGGAAAGAGCCTTGTTTAAAAAAAGGTGAGCTGCTGTGAGTGGGAGCGCGCTGGAGGGAGCACGCACTGGCGTGAGAAAAAAACTGTGTGTGTGTAAAAGGTGTGATTTCACCAGGTTTTACACAGGTCAGTGGTCTCCAACCCTGCTCCCGGAGAGCTACAGGGTCTGCTGGTTTTCCTTGTTCCTCAGCTTTTTATGAATCCATTTAGAGCAGGTGATTACACAGTTAAATCACCGGATACCTGGGTCTCAACAGGTGAAAACAAAAACCAGCAGACCCAGTAGTTCTCCAGTTGGCTACCAAGGTTGGAGACCACTGATATAGGCTATGTGCATGTTATCCTGTTAACCGCAATTTACCATTAACCTAGGGGTTTGCAGGTTTGGGTTTAAGCCCCAGTAACAAGTCTGCCTAAACTGTGAGCTGGCTTTGTAAAACCCAAAATCATGACCTTACCCCAAATTGTCAGCAAACTAATCTGGTTAACAGAGTTGGTCTCATACATGGGGCACAGCCCTGGGCTATTCGTATAACATATTTGAATATATCCTTTCAGCTGAAGCACAAACATTGGTTGAAATGTCTTAATGGTATTTGCCCCCCTCAAATTTTCCACTCAGCTCACCCTGACTGGAGCCAGGCCTGCTCAGCACTGTAAGGGCAAAAATAAAAAGGGGTGGTCCAGGGTACCAGGAAATCTGGTTGCCTCTGCTAGGAAGCTGAGACTTTCCAGCAGGACAATGATTCCAAACATGCTTCAGAATCCACACAGAAATTGTTCAGTAAAAACAACAGCAAAAACAACAACCATTTTGTGCAATAGCCAGTCTCCAGACTTAAATCCCATTAAAAACCTGTGGTCT
This sequence comes from Conger conger, assembly GCF_963514075.1. Lineage (NCBI taxonomy): Eukaryota > Metazoa > Chordata > Actinopteri > Anguilliformes > Congridae > Conger > Conger conger. The sequence continues at coordinate 56,824,140 of NC_083763.1, forward strand.
GAAGAGGTGGGTACCCCAAGGATATCAATGATTCTGAAATGTCCTGCATGGAGGAGTGGTGAAAAAATCCCTCTAAATTGGTTCTCTAACCTTATCACAAATTATAGGAAAAGACTCATGACTGTCATCTTTGCCAGGGGTGTTTGCACAAAATATTAAGCCAGGGGTGCCAATAATTGCCGAACCTGTTTTATGTGGAAATATTTTTGTTACTTGAAAAATGTAGACTTTGGTTGAGATTTTTTGTGCATACTTATCAAGGGTGCCAATCATTCTGGAGCCAAGATAGACATTAGACATTCACATGCTGTGAATGCCAAAGTCAGTTCACCTGAACTCTCTTTTCTTCCTGTATCATACCATTGCTCCCTTTTTACCGAAAGCAGTTTTATGTTTCTTCTGATTTAATATTGCCCTCCAGTATTCCGTGGGATACGAACTGTTTGAATGGTATCTTTTAACGTTTCAAGTGCTTATCGTACAAACTGCAAAAGTTCAACACGACATCAAAATATTTACACAATAGGGACAATACTATTTTAGCTTCTTCATATTCCTTTTTTAAAGCACATTGAGTTTTACGTGCTTGACATCTGCTTTATTAAAGCACAGATTGATACGCTTCCAATCAGTGGTGAGGATTCATTATAAAAAACTATGTACCTACCTTTTAGAATTTCAGTCGGGTTTTGTTGTGGCTTGTTTTCCGGTTTGTTGCATTTAGTTTTCTGATTTCTTCTTTTATTTTGCTCTGCAGGGCCACCATAAGTATCCCTCAAAATATAATATGCAATCAAAACACTGCATGAAAGGCTGTAAGTTGCTTTATTATAGTACAAAATGTGGAGACGAGGTTGCCTTGTTATGGAAATGAAATTCATTTGAAAGTCTCTATTGGCAACCATAGAAACAAGAAAGCACTTTTTCCATAAAAACTCTCTCTATCCCACAGTTCTTCCCTTGTGGCAGGGAGGAAGCTCTTGTATTAGAGCTAAATAAGAATTTTATATTCTCTTTGAATCTGTCACTAATAAAAAATCGGATTCACAGTGGAGTCAATGTTTTAAAATTTACTTTGAGGCAGGTTATGAAAAAGAGGGCAGAAATGTGTCATACACTGGATGAAAACGTCATTAAGTAGGCAAAATTTTCTCAAAATAATTTGGACTTAATATTGCTGGATGATATACACTCAGTGACCACTTTATTAGGTCAACATGTACACTAGCTTGTTAATGCAAATATTCACCCAATTCACCCATAATCACCCAATTATTGAATCATCTGGCAGCAACTAAGTGCATAAAAGCATGCAGATGTGGTTAAGAGGTTCTGCTGTTCAGACCTAATGTCAGAATGGGGAAGAAATGTTCCACAGTCAAAGTTAAACAGAGTGGTTTGAGTATCTCAGAAACTGCTGATCTCCTGGGATTTTCACACAAAATAGTCTTAGTGAATTGCAGAGAATGGTGTGAAAAACAAAATGCATTGTTAATGGGAGAGGTCAGAGAAGAAGGGCCAGACTGGTCGAAGCTGACAGGAAGATGACAGTAATGCAAATAACCACACATTACAACAGTGCTATGCAGAAGAGCATCTCTGAACACACAACATGTCAAACCTCTAAGTGGATAGGCTACAGGCACAGAAGACCAATAAGCCTATAAAATAAGTCTACTACATACCTAATAAAGTGCTCACTGAGTGTATTTGTTTCCAGGGTTTCGCTGAGTGTGGCCATGCCCAAAACAGCCTCCAAGCTACTGTGTCCTCAAAATACCTATGTCTGTTTACTAAACATACTGCTGACTATCCAACATATCCTCCATATTATTTCCCAATGGTGGTGCGGAAGTGTCGTAAGACATCCGCCCCTTGTAATAAAAAGCCTTCACCTCTTTCTGTCTGATTTATTGGACTGCGATTGGACCAAAAGATGGCTCCGCCTCTTCCTCTTGGTCCCCCTAAAAACTATGATTTACTTCCTGAAAAATGTATACATCTGGGGATTTAGTGCATACATTTAGAGAAAATTTGACCTACTTAACAAGTATACTCATGGTCTGCATTTGGGAGCAGATTGCATACTAAAACCAGTTGCTGGTATGTTTAGTAGACAGTAAATATTTTGAGGGTATTTTTCAGACACTGCCTTTAACTGCTGGTTCACTTTCTTGTCCACTGTCGAGCCTTGGAGGTGCCAGCTTCACTTTTAACCTCCTCTTGGTGTTAATATCATGCTCCAATTGAAAGTTGACCGCTAACTTTTATATTTGAATAATGAGCTACCTGTAACAGCCCTACCTCCTGACTTTGCCCCTTTACCCTGATAAGGACCGAGGGAATTAGAAAGGGAAAAAGCATGGGATTGAGGTGCTGTGAAGCAGATGCAAGCTTGGGCAGCACTGCTGCAGCTGTGGAAGTGTAATTAACGTCACATCAAGTACCAGGAAAAACGCTTCCAAAAGGAACCTTTTGACTCCATAGAAGAACCCTGTCTAGTTCAAGGGTTCTTTGTTGGCAAAATGGTCTGGGATCTTTCACACCTATGATATAGGTTTCCATAATGAACCGAAAAGGGTTCCTCTGTGGATACAGCCAAAGAGCCAGGTCCCCTCCAGTACTGAATTGAATGTGCCTCTTTGCCACACTCCAGACCAAAGTGGACTTGTAATGGTTACTGTTTTTGCATTCTTAACAGAGTTCATAACAAACAAGGAATTTGTATTTAAAAACTGTGCCCCACATTTTACTGTATTGGTCTTGGTTTACATTTCCATTTTGTAGCATAACTCTCAAAACTGACAGGCATGACTATTGTGTTTCCTGTATTTGCCTCCCTCTTTTCATTCGTTAAAAGGAAAGGGGTACCATTTTATGGTTTAATGCACTTAAACAAAGGCAATATATATATATATATATATATATATATATATATATATCTTTAAAAAATTATATATAGATATAGTTGTAATAGATTGTCATATCTCAGTCAAGCACGTCCACAGTTGGTGAACCAACAATACAGTATACTGGTTTCAGTGTGCCAGGGATGATTATTACAGGCTATAGATCCGAGCCCTTCTTCAAAGTATTGTGGAACATGTTAATTATACATGCAATTGCTACAGATCACACCTTCAATTCAGTTCAAGAGTAGTCTGTTTCATGCTGTAAGAAGGGGGGGGGGGGGGTAACTGATGTGAGATTTGGGAGGGCTTTTAATACCCATGGAGAGCTTTGTATTTGATAGGAATGATTTAACACTGAATGGTTCCACAGGCTTGCTTGGATCAGGCCAGCATGCTAAGATGCTAAGACGTTGGTTTATCTAGGAGATGTGTATTACGTCTGGGCATCTCTGCGGGCAGCTAGGGGACAGGGGGCCACTGATTGATGGTCAAGGACGTTGAACTTGTCGCTCAAGGCAAGCGAGGAACATCCCTCCGGGGGTTAGGGGAAGCCATACTGACAGCAGATTGCATGTTCTGGGCACAATGTCTGGAAACAAGAACAGCTCTCAAGAACCCCCGATACCTATCTGAAACAACAGGCCTCAACACTCAGTAGATCGCAGGAGGAAGAATTAACATTTTTGTGTGCTTCATCTAGTTTTATCTTTTTTGGTTTCTAGTTTTGTTACATTTTGTGTACGTACATATATTAAAAAGTAGAGATAATTGGGTTCAGATGTAGCTGTTCCACTAGGGCACAGGAATACATGAGCAATATTATCTGACAAGTTGTCCACATTCTGTCAGTTTCACTGTATAATAGTTTGTTTTTTGGCTTCTAAAAATGTAAAATCAATAACACATGCAAGAAAATCAATGCCAAAACATCCAAGGCGGATATGAAGCAAAGTGTAGTGAGGAAAGCAGATGGCTGCATTTGAGCGGATCTTGAATGCCTATCAAGAAGATTTTCATATATTAAGGGGTTTTTGGACTTGATGAATCCTCCACCCTATTGTTAAACAGAAATGTGAAACAGAGATTAGTATCAGTGGTATCGTGGTGGTGGTCCATTTCTGTTTGAGAACACATTTGGTGAAGTAACCTGGGCAAATTGTACGTGCTCTCATTTCATTTGGGTTTAATAATGTAGCTGTCCTTTAATTTTTAATTTATTTGTAATAATTGAGATAAGCCGTTCCACCTCAGGAGGAACATCAAGGCTAATGGCTCACAATCCATGTGATGTATTTTAATGTGGAGACGATTCTGTTTTTAACAAAATAGTGGAAGAATTGAAATAGTTTTTTTTCTGTTGCATAAAATAATATTGTCTGTCCTCGGTGATTGCCATTGTCCATGGACATGGTTATTTCCTGGTGTGGGTGTGGGTGCAAGTTTTTGACTTAGCTTGACCAACACTACAACATGTGAAAACACGAATGTACTAACCAGTGCTAAAAGAAAAATATGCATCCACACCAGCCATTCTCAGATGGGATTGGACACCACTGATCAGGAGATTGTTTCATAGGAGGAGAGGAAGTGGAGAGAGGGAGAGAGAAAGAGAGATTGCAGTGGTTATTATTTTGTTGTCTTTTAAAATCTGCTGAACAAAAACACAATGTACTGTAATTATTTTTAATAATCTATTTTCAATCATTTTGCATAGAAATTGAAGCCAATGGTTTTTTGGTTTTTAATGTAATGAAAGCCTATATTAGTACAGATATATACGTCTTATCCAACTGTAATATCCCTGCCCCCAGTTTTCTGTCATGTTAAACCCTAAGCAATCATGTCACAGTCAATTTCTGCTGCTGGAGTTAATTAAAATGGCAAGTTGCAGCCTACACAGTCACAAATACACAGGCTAATTTGAAAAAGACGCAGTGGGACATTAAACCAGCTCAAAATGAAGTGTTGTAAAGAACTAGGCAATATAAGCTCATTTCTTAATTACCTCTAGTATAGGCTGAAATCATCTTGTTGGTAGACTTAGCAGAAACAGCTAATTTTGCAAGATGTAGATCTGGTGTTTATGCAGTTGACTTTGTACTCATCAGGAAAGGAGAACATTCCTTTCCCTTCACTTTCAGTTCACATGAATGTTATGTTTCAGTCAAAGAAATAGGAATTATCTGGTATATAATACTGATTATACAGTGGTTTTGTGTTTCATTTGACGCAAGAATGCTGCCAGCCGGAAAATAATATTTGTGAGGTTCCGACAGTAGGGGGCAGCCGCGTTGCTCTTTGGCAGGTAACTGGTTTTTGTAGTAAGATTACCCATAATCTATAGTGGTTTATTGTTTTGTTTTTTTGCACAACCACAGTTGACAAATGTGCCCATAGGTATGAGTGTGTGAGTGAATGGTGTGTGTACCCTGCGATGGACTGGTGACCTGTCCAGGGTGTATTACTGCCTTTTGCCCAATGTATGCTGGGATAGGCTCCAGCACCCCTGCGACCCTGTTCAGGATAAGCGGGTTAGGATAATGAATGAATGAATGAATGTTATTGATCCCACACGCCCTTTTTTTTGTTGTTTAGTTGCCAACCATTAACCCTTTAAGTCACATTGGACGGTCACATTTAGCTTTCATTCCTTTTTTCATGGTGCAATTTTCAATCACTATGGTAACAGGGTATACCGTTTGAAAGCGTTAAAAGTTACGGTTCTATCTGTATAACTCATTTTAAGATGCCATGGCTTTTGTGACAACAGTTCCCTATGTTGTAACATGTGGATGGCAAAACAAGCACGGGGGGACCTTGCCTTCTCTGAATTTAGAAAATCCATATACTACTCGAAATAAGGTAATGCAGTGTCTTTGTCACGGCAAGGGTCCAGCGAACCAAATGCAAAATAATACAAATATAATAAAATGTGCTCACACTATGAAACATCGATAGAATGGCCATTGTTTACTTATAATTTTGCTGGAGGAATTATCATCGTTTGTCTGTTTCGCCGTTGCATACTTCTTTATCTTTAGATAGTAGACTAGTCCATGGACTGTTCTTGAAACCTAGGCCTATATTAGAAATACAGCACTCTGCTGCCTCTACTGTCGGAACATTGCAAGTTCAGGCAGCAATGGATTAGAGTGCTCACATTTGCCACCTAGCTGTGGTTGGGCAAACAACAAATAGTTACTTCGAAAAAACAAAGCAATATATGCAAATTTGCCACTGCCCGGCAGATCTCCCGAGGCTGGTGTGCCAAATGAAACACGAAACTACTGTATATAAGACCTAAAGCCTGAATTATTTTGTTACAGTTATTATGCAGTATATCCTCGAATTGCAGTAAAAAGACAGGATTTGAACTGTCTCCATGGTTACCATCTCCACTCCCCCAGAACAGCAGCACTGTGTCATTATCTGCTGCTATGGATGGAAGCGAAATGAGGGAGGAAGTGGTCTGCAGCTCTCTGTTCTCTCTCAGATCCTGCCCCTGTATTTTCATACACCATCACAATATGAAATGTCTTCCTTCTTTTCTCTATTTCTCATTTTTCCCCCTCCATTTGATTTCCAACTGACAAGTCAGACAACACTGTCCAAGCATACTTTCAATTTTCTGTTTTCCCTAGAGAGCATTTATGCCATTGTTCACACCACAGATGGAGCCATAATAAATCACACAAAAAAAAAGCAAAATAGCCCTTAAATGTCGATAACAACGGGTATGAACACATTCATTTGTGCTTTTTCAAATGAGTTTTTGGCAAAGTACATCATCAGTTGTGCAGCAGTTATTAAAAGTACAACCAATATAATTGAAAAAATGACTTGGGATACATAATAATTTTGTTTATGCATGATGTTTCAGCGGCAAAACACATATAAATACAATTCTAAACACAAAAACACATATCAAATACACATCTAAAAATGTATCATTACTTTGTTTAGTTATGTTTATCTAACTACCTAATAGCATATAACCTGTAGTACGTTCATAATTTGGTATGACTGACACAGATTAAGCTTGATTAAATCCTGGATTAAACTAAATTTTGTATGGGGAATCTCCATTCAAGATTAAATTTAGTCTCGGATTAGGCCTAATCTGTATCTGTCATTCTGTCGGTCCTTTGTTTTTTCTGATATTTAGAACATATCAAGACCAAAGAAAAACTTTTCATTATTATTTAACATATCAAATTAATAATGATCAAGCTATTGATCATTAAGCAAAAATGTTTACATACTTTACAAAGAGGTATTCAGTTGTACCATATGTTCAGGTGAAAGGGAGCATTCAAGTGAATAGAATTGAAAATGTGTTAAATTGTGCAGTTTTACATGAAACCATATAACACATTTCACCTGGAATGTCTAATTAGGACCCCTCGAACCACCATGAGGGTCCTCAGCCCCATTTTGGCAACCCAAGTGCTTGTATGTATTAAAAAAGTGTTAGTACAAACCAAAAGAAGAAAAAATTATAAACAATGGCACCGTTGTCCATTACCGCCCAGGATATAACCTGGTGATCGGTATCTTGTCTGTTTTACAGCTGATTGAAAACTACTATTTTTCCCTCTCCAGCTATTCCGCTGGTAAATACAGTATATCCACGTAATTTGGCTTTGAGTTAATTACATACTACTTTTTAACAGGAGCACTGGTAAGCCAGACGGAAGGCTTTCTATTAATGCATGATTTCCCCTGGTGCAGCTGAGTCTGGCATGTATTGTGCGTGGTTTTCTCTCAGGATGAATGTGTATGCTTACACCTGCATTGGAGCCCTTCTCCCCAGCATTGGGGATTACTTTGTGGATCAAAACTCTTGTTTGTGGTGTTTGGTGATACGGCCAATGCACCCTGGGACATTTTATGCATGGCAGAGACAGCTAGGGTTCAGCTGAATAGTATGTACTTTCTATAGTGGAGGGCATGAGTTGCATCCTTGAAAACTGTCCCGAAAGCGAATTTCATTCACTTCAATTACAAATATATACAGTTTGTAGAGAGAAGTGCGTAATGAACCTGAATGAACTTTTCTCTGTTTAATCTGGCTGTGTGTGTATTTGTATTAACTTTTTTTTCCTTCTGGAAAAAAAAACACTACACTTTGTGATTATAGGTTTTTGATGGACCGTACCCCCCTGATAAAGGGAGGAAATTGAGCTAATGTGGGAAATTGTTGTAATTTTAAGATTAATCAGTGCCTTTCTTGTTTCTTGCAGCTCCCAACACAGCACCATATGGTACAGCAAAAGCAGAAGTGCTGTCATCCTGCCAGTACCTGGTCCTGGCTCTCTCCTCCTTCATCAGTGTATACTAGCTGAGGATGGCCATACACAATGACTGTAAAAAACCCTTGAAAGCATTTATCAATCCTTTGACATTGCTGACATCTGGATACAATCTGGTACTGTTTGTTAAAAGCAGCGTGGGATATAATCAGAATTACTTATGTGGGGATGGTTATTTTCTGTGGAATTTATCATTATGTAAATACTTGAATATTATTTTTTTTTGGTTGTTTATTTTGTTTTGTTTGTTTGTTTGTTTTATTATCCACTTTGAAAATGATTACACATTGTGCTGTTACATGCACACAACTGCTCCAAAATTATTTCCTTTCTGGGGTTTAAGATCCATTCATTGGCATTTAGATTTTTGCTTGCAGAGATGGCTTAAAACATAATATCCAAGGTTTGTCAAATCTCTCAATATACAAGTACATCATTTGCATAAGAATGCTGTAGTCGGTTAAAAGTCCTCGAAGCAAAAAATAATATTCATTTAGATCCTACTGAATAATCTTCAGGAATAGAACAGCTCAGAGAGATGGTTAAAAACCTGTAAAGATGCAAACATTTGACTGACAATATAAATAATGACAGATAAAAAACCTATATAGTCTGAGAGACACTACAAAGTAAAACAGATATTTCCCACACCTGATAAGCCCTTATCTATATTGAAGATGTCATTCTAACATTTTTTTTCATAACAAGACTTTTCGGAAGATCATCCCGTCATTCAGTATGAAATACTCATGTCTCTTTCTTTAGGCCCAGCATGAGAGCGTTCTTACATTATTACAGCCTGTCTTTTCACCTTTGAGCTGTAGCATTCCAAATAATTACTACAGTGTTTACTCCATGCTGTTAAAGTATGGAATAAGCTGTTTTAAGTCGGGATTTAATGCTTTGCATTTTTAAAAAGTCAACTGTTAGATTTCCCATGGGACATATGTCATTCTAGAATTAAAACAGGAAGTACAGATGTTAGATAATGCTAATTTGGAAGCACCTGCCGATTTACAAAGGTAAAATGTTATCGCAAAATGTGCTGTCATGCAGTCATTTACAGTACCTGTAAACTGTTGTTACAAAGTCTTTTGCCTTTCCAACAATGACCTTTGAGAAATTTAAAGTGTGGTGATAAATATAAGCACACTTTTATGAACAACATTATGAAAATTAACCAAATTAGTGCCTCCATCACTTCAAACCCACAATCAAATCATGGAAAGACAATAAGATATCTGTTTTATATTAGCTCTTGTAGAACACTGTTGTACACTTCTCCAAAAGTGCCCAAAATCATTTAAACTGCTGGAAATCCATTTGACCTTTTCTTTACGGTTTTATAAAATAATTATGTAAAGCCATGAAGAATGTCTCAGAATTGTTCTCAAGAGTGCATGCATATGACATATTTCATTGCAACTTCTACATGGTTCATCAAAGTGCAAGAAGCCATTGTGGTAGCAGGGAAATCTTTGCTGAAAGGCTCATAATTCATTTGAAGCTAAGTACTGTAGTATCCACAAGATCATTGGGCAAATGTGTCAAATGTGAAGCACAGATTATGGCTAATCAGGGTATGGGAAATACCTATGTGAATATTTAATGTATGTTTCTTGGTGTAACCCAATGAAAATCGGTTAAATTATTTTTGAACTCTGAAAAAGAGAATTGTGGTGATTTTGAAAAAAAAAAAATCATGATGTGGAATAGAAATTAAAAGGCAACAGAGGTGGACGCACCATATATGGTATGACACAGGATGTACCACATTTTATGATTGGTTTTTTTATTATTTTAGCTTACAATCTTACATGTATTTTGATGGCAGCACAAACGGTAATCTGTGTTTATTCTGTACAACTTCAATTCGTAAAACTATGAAACGCCAATGGTATGCAAATATGGTAAACAAGATTTAAATATTTGTCAGGATTTACAGTTGTTTAATTACATGCTAACACAGTTTACATATTTCGCTTTCTGTTCATTATATGTTGTTTTGGACTTTATGTTTTACATTTGACATGTTGTATTAACATTTATATATATTCTCCAAAGTTGTATTTCTCCGACACAAGTGGGATATTTGCCACTGAAAAACACACTGAAATTCAGCTGCGCCCGGCTGTCCTATTATAAATGTTTTAAACATCATCATTCCAGCTCTGGGGTGAGTTTCCCAAGCCATGATGTAGCAGAGTTTTTCCTGAAACATGTCGCTACTCAATACGTGAAATTTAAATTTTTTCCACAACATCCTGGAAAAGCTATTTCATTTTTCAGACATGAGCAGTTTTTGGAAAGCATTCTTATGTATTGCTTCTGGAAGTTAAATTTTTGTTGAAGAAAGTGCAATTTGTTAGCAAACTTCGTCATTTCATTTTGATTCCACATTGCAAACACCTGAAACCTGAGTTAGTTAAAGTTAATTAGTTATCTTTAGGTAACTCTGCACATTATCTTTTGGGGAAGGCACGTGAAGTTTTTAGGAGCTGTGTTGAAAGTTTGATGCATTTTCAAGACACGTCACTATCGTGAAACTCACCCCAGGAAAGTGAAATAAGACATTCCACCTTAAATTGTTCCATTGAATTCCAGTAAATGTAAAACAGTAGATTAAATATACAAATATATATATTTTATATATTTTAAATCGCAATTTTAGACAGCTGGTTTGGGGAAAAAGATACGTTTAATTTATTAATTTGGCTTCTGTTAATCTCCTAGTGTCCAACAAAAGAACCAAGGGATTATGTTTGCTAACCCCAGAACACTCACGCTGTTGAATGAAAACAGTGGCAGCATACCCTTCCATAGATTGAAAGCACAAGTATTTGTCATTATTGTAGTGGTGGTTCAATTTATGTTTTATGTGAATTTGCTATGGTGCAAGAAAAATATAATGGATTTTTGTATGTGACTTGCTAATATCAACTTGTCTGATGGATTATAAAGTACAGCACCATAAAATCGTTGTCCTTATTTTACTTTAAATGGGGCAAAGAAAAGGCAGGATGTTCCTTGGTTTCAAGGAAACTGAACATGGTTCTGAATACATGTCACAACAACATGAAACAATACTACTGTTTACAATATTGCCAGTTATTTTAGATACTATATGTGCTGTTTATCCTTAATGGTTCAGATGAAAAGAAAGTTTCCAATGTTCCCAAGGGTGAATAATGTGATCAGTGTGAGTATTTCTTTGAAAGAACCCATTTATAGGGACCTTACCGTTTATGGGTAAATTCAGTATTTATTCTGCCTTAGTACACCTGTTGTGTACTATGATGTGCTGGAATTCATGACCATAGTGCATGCTGAATTAACCTGTATATTAATGTGAACACTTTACTAAAAAACTTCCTAAAATAGTTTGTCCGTTTCACAAATGTGCTTGCTCTATTATATATTTACTGTTACACTGATTTTAGGGAAGAGCAGTTGTGGCACACTGGTGGCAGCACTGGGCACATTGGTTCATTGTGGTTTAAGGAGGAAAAATATATATTTTTCTGCCTATAGGAAGGTAAATTATGTCAAGGGTCAGATTTTAATGTAAGTTGGTATTTCTCAATTTATTCTGTGGGGAAAAGTAACTATATAATGTGACACAGCAGCAGCTGTGAGAATTAGGTAACCGGCTAATTTCATTTACACATCAGTATAGTATGATACCACTACTAATTAAAAGGCAATGCTAGGAGTTACTCAACTAATCAGTTTATATGTGCTTACATGTTCTCACTCAAGTTAGAAACTATGGATAAAATACTTTGCTAAACTTTATATCTGACGTGAATGTAATCAAATATCCATTGCTCAGTTTGTTGTTTACAAATGTGTGTTTATGAAAGCTATACCAGTACATTTTTCTCACTACAAAAAGTTTGTTTTCCCCACTACTTTACTGATACATACATTCTTTGTTATGTAAGCCAGTAAACAGCCAACGAGTTTCACATAGCACAGCAACATAAATACCTCATTGTTACTTACCAAGCTATGTTGCTATCTATGGTTACCTAAGGGATTTACACTCTCTCTGGCTCTTTGTGTCTGCCATCTAATTGTCTCAATACGTTCTTGCCTATAATAAAGATGTTCACAAAGCAGTGACATCTGGTTCCACACACTGCACTTAGGTTTATAAAAGCTAGGTTCTTGTTTGCTTTTTTGGCAAAACAAAAGTCTGTTTATTTAAACCACGAAGACAATGGCTGTGGCTACTACTGCAACCTTTAGCTAGCTTTGCGTCATTCCAGTAAGCATTCAGGGTACTCATGGAAATGCTTCCTCCATCACTGCCCTCCTCCCCCTCTCTGTTAGCGTGGTGATGCCAATTGATTTGTTCTTATGGGTCCTGAGCCCTCAAGCAGTGTGCACATCAGACACCAGTGTGCTACCAAACGCATTGCAATCCAATGTGCAGGTGGCTGAGAAGTATGCGCCATTTTAATACGGTTTGAAATAAATAAGTGGACAAGGCCAAGAGATTGGTGAAAGATTGAAGTAATTGGAATCATGAAGTTGGAGCAATAGCATAATTGTGAACAATCAGGCAAGCAGTGGATCGGCAGGCAGACCTGCTCAGTACTGTTGGACTGAGGGAACAAATGCAGAAAGGGAAAATTGAGTGGAGAGGAGCACATGCCCTGAATGATAGGATTTAAACCATGAGATTTTGATATGCGCTTTTGAAGATGTGAGTGGGTTGTGGCCTTTCTTGAAGTGAAGTCATATTCATTTTTTTTCCTTTCTCTTCTTTCTGTCAGAAATAGGCCTTTTCACATTTCTGCAGTGGTTATCCCCCAAGGAAATAGTGTCACGTGTCTCTGTGCTTGCTGAATGTCAAGTTTATAACCTTCAAATTTTAGATAATAGGATGTTTAAATATTTGTTTATTTGTGGACAGACATTTCCTTTTTTTTCCTTCTATTGTAATACAGGAAGTAGCATCAAAGCACCCACCTGGAATCACAATAATTACAAACTTTCAAAATGTTTTCTATTATAAATATAAAGCATTGTTTTGAATAATTAATAAACAGCAGTTAATGAATATATATGGGGAACAAGTACTGTATTTAATGTGCCTTTAAAGTATTTAATTAAGAAGTTAAATACCATATCCAAGCCTCATTTAAAACAATTATTCCAGCTATAGATAAGGCCATTATTACACTTAAGGGTAATTTATATAAGGGTTCTAAATGTCCAAAAGCACCTCTTTTGCTAATTCCTTGCATATCACAAATATTGTAGATATTGAATAATAAAACCAGACCTTAAAATGTTGTTTCACAAGAATGCTTATGTTGCTGTCAAGCATATAACACTTTCCCTTCACTTTGTTTGCAGTTGATCTATTTTTGTTATAAAATATTGTCTTTTAATATCTTTCCAGCAATTATCACATTTGTGTGATATATACATCACTCAATAAAATAATTAATTTTGTTAACGCCACCACTGTGCAGAATAGTAATTTTACTTTGGATATTCAAGGCCAATATATAAACCCTTACCTTTTTTCCCAGTATTGCATATACAGTATGTTTGTCTTTTTTTGCATTATGCATTTTGGTCTGATTTCATCTATTGGTGCATTCAGTTACAACACATCTTTATCTCAGACCTGAGACAAACGCTAAAATAAGACCCTACCATAATCACACAAGTAGAACAGTACAGTGCATGGCTATTGTGTAATATATCTTGTCATATACCTCTTCAGTGGCACAAAGTGATGAAAGTACATTACAATTTCAGTTACAAAGATAACCGTACAGTAGTGTGCAGAAATGTAGGCACCCCTGGTCAAAAAGCATTTACAATTAGTATCTAAGTGAACAGAAGCGAACCTGACCTCTAAATGGCACAACGTTAAACGTGACCCATTTATTCAAATTTTCAAACAATTAAAAAAATGTTTTACAGTTTCAAAATTGGAAAGAAAAGGAAAATGGCCATGTGCAAAAGTTTGGGAACCCTGTCAGTTAGTACTTTGTAACTCCTCCTTGGGCAGCTATCAGCTAACAGCTTGAAAACACTTCCTGTAGAGCTAAGAGTCAGTCATTTCTCGCTTTTGGACTTTTTCCCCATTCTTCCTGGCAGAGCACCTCTAGCTCAGAAATATTCTTCAGCCTCCTATGGCATGTTTGAGATCTCGCCACAGAGGTTCAATAATATTCAAGTCTGGGGACTGTGATGGCCATTCCATTTCTGTCTTTCCAGGAGGTAGTTTATGGTTAATTTAGAGATACACTTTAGATAATTTTCTTGCTGGAATACCCAACCTCTCTTCAACTTCAATGTCTGGACTGACCTTTGAATATTAGCCTCTGGAATGTTTTGATATTTGGTGGAATCCATTCTTCCTTCCACTCGCTCAATATTTCCTGTGCCCCCAGCTGCCACACAGCTCCAAAGCATAATTGATCCACCTCCATGCTTCACAGTTGGCAAGGTGTTCTTCTCTACAATGGCTTCACCCTTTTTTCCCCAAACATATCTTCATTGGTGGTGACCAAAGGTCCATTTTGGATTTGTCAGTCCAAAGCACATTGTTCCAAAAGGCTTCAGGCTTCTCAATGTTTTCTTTTGTATACTATTTTGTGTTGAGGACGTTCCTTCTGGCATTGTTGTCCTGTGAACAGCTAGACCTGTGTTTGCTGCTCTTTTTTGCAGCTCGTTTGCAGGGATATGTGGGTTTTTCTGAGCATTTCTCATCAGGTCTCCAGCCGTTCTATCGAAAATCAGTCTTGGTCTTCCAGACTTTGCCTTGACTTCAACTGTTCCATTTATCTTCCATTTTATTATAATGTCTCTGACAGTGGAAATATGTAGTTTGAGGCATTGAGAGAGTTTTTGTAGCCTCTTCCTTCTTAATGTAGATTAACCATCTTCATTCTGAAATCCTTGGACAATTGTTTAGAGAAACCCATAGTTGCTAACACCAGACAGAACAGCCACTGCAGTTGGATACTTTAGAAGGCATTGAGTTTAAAACTTCAGCCCTGGAATTATACTCACCTGACTCATTAATGCCCTAATGAGTAAATCACCTGGGTCTGGTCATCTTTTTGAAGAGTAAAAAATAATCAACGAATAATCGAAGAGGATTCCCAAACTTTTGCACAGGAGCCTTTTCCTTTTTTATCATTTTTAAACAGTGAAAAATGAAAATAAAATGCTATCTTGCTTTAAAATTTGCAGAAAGGTCTCATGTTTAACACCATTTAGAGTTTGGCTTTCGATCACGAACAGATTCATTGTAACAGACATTTAAACCCAGGTTGCCCAAATTTTTGCACTCCACTATATATAACCATGATATGACCTGTATCGACAATGTGCTGAAAAAAGAAGAGAAAAGAGGTTTAGGTGTACTTTGCACAAACAGGGCATTGTTTAGTATGTGCACTCTGTAATATGAAATGTCTTACTGTGCTGCCATTTATTATTTTTTGCTTCTTTATTTTCTGAAAGCAGGTGTGTCACTTTAAGGATCTGTGATAATTTTAGCTGGCATATAAAAACATTTGTGTCATGGCTCCATGATGGGTTCACAAAGCAGTGTGCAGCTTTGTTACTGCGGGTGAGACGCATTGCTTTTCAGGACAGAGGGGAGGAGGCAGGCAAGAGTTTGTCACAATGATTAAAACGCTGTCAGGCTTCTGTTCCACTTCTTTTCCTTGTCCCTTACAGAAGTATTTCTCGGAGAGTCAAAGGGAGAGTTCTGAGGTGTGGCGACTATTCTGACCCTGCAGTTAATGAAATCCTTCCTGTGCCTTTTTGTCAGATTTTAGTGGAGGATTTGGTCAGATGCTGCCAACCTTTTCCGTTGCAAATCTACAGTAAATGCAACACACTTAACTCCATTACAAATAATTGTGGAGCACCCACATTTAATCTTTATATTTGCAACCTATAGTAAAGGTTTTTTTTTCTGTAAAGCCACTACAGTCCCCAACATTGGATGGTACATTAATACAGTATACAGAAATAGTATACAAAAAAGTTTTTTTTCCCATCCAAGACTGTATGTGTCAGTCATAGCCACTCTCTTGTCTGCATCTGTCATAAGTCCTCAGTTTTCAAGTACTAAAGTTGTTTTATGAGTCTCCTGAAAAAAATATATTTAGTTGTTGATTATGTTATAAAAGTAATACCCCTCTCGATAATACAATAGCTGCTGGAAAATAAGAATGTGTGGCTTAAAAAGCATTCCATGAAGTATTTGTCAACCTGTTTCTCATTATTTTCAGTGAGCTGGAAAATAAGTTTGCTAGGCAATGATGCAGAGTTCTAGATAATTCAACATTTTAACAGAGCTATCTAATCCCAGACTCTGTGAGAAGCTGATGACTGGGTTACAATGCAAGAAATGTCTTGTGAGCAGTGGTTAGCTTTTTTAAAAGGAACTCTTTTAAAAGAGTGTTACAAATATGAACTGTTTCCAGTAGATAGCACCATTCTTTCTAGTTATCTTCCACGTAAGCAAGCCTGTTTTATTGGTTTGAATTACATGAATATTTTGAGTTGCTGTAAAACCAAGCATTGAAATATCACTTTCTAATAAAAAAGCAAGCTTTTTTATTTTGGGTACACAAATTACATTTTCAAGGAAACCCTGGACTTACACTGCAGGATGAGCATTTTACAGTGATATATACTCTTGTTTTCATCAAATTCTACAGAATTCTTCGAAATAATCAAGTACTGTATTTCATCTTCTGTTTTTCATTTTCTGTATATATGCTAAAAGTATATCATTTTTAAAATATTTTATAAGTTAATGATGATGTGGAATGGATGGTACACCTAAACTAAGTCATATTTGTGGGAAGTTTTATCATTTGGTTATTCAAAGCATTATTCAAACAAATTTGTGATGAGAAATTTGAAATGGTTATCTTTACTCAAATGTGTATGGAGGTCCTTTAGCCACCAGGGATATAGTTGTATATTTATAGGCTCTAGATCACTGGAATGACATATATGGCTTTAAGTGGCATTGATATATATATTGATATTTGTTGAAAAAAGAAATTGAAATTCATGTATTTGAATTACTTTAAAGCTTACATTGTGTATAGCACGTATGCAAGTACATTTCCATCCTGTTTGATGTAATTTTGTAGCAGTGGTTTGATACTAATAAATGGCAGTTGATGATTGAACTGTAGAATGTTGTGTGTGGAATCATTTGCACTATAACTGGGAGGCAAGCAATAGTGAGGCACAAGCTGCCGTTTTACAGAGCAGTGAGAATTACTCCTTTTCTATATGCTTATCTAAAAAAGAAAGGAAAACTCATTTTGGGTTTCCAAAAGGTGGAGTCTGATAGCTCCGCTCTACGTTTCATCTTTTTCACTACGTCTTTACAGTGGTGGATTTGGTTTTGGTTCCAGGCTGAAGTGAGGTCGTTTTCATCTGGCACTGGAAATCCCTTATTTAATGTGGCATATGTATGGTGCTCTCTTCCCGAAAGCAAAGCCTGCGTGCAGTTTGTTGGTTGAAGAATTTGCTCAGTCTGTGCCTCTTTCCTTTCAGCAGTCAAGCAGGGACTGGGGCTTCCCTTCAACACGTAGAGCAAATTGGCTTTCATATTAATTCAGCGCTGTCCACAACTCCACAACTCATCTTTCATGATCCCAAGTGCACATCTTCTCACAGGCCTTTTATTACTTCCAGGCGTTTTTCTCTTTCTGCAGCTAAAAGCTGAAAAGTTTTTTACCTGAATTTACAAAGGACAACAGTATACAGTGAAGCATGGTGTGTGCTATAGGGTTCAACATCAAATCCTTGAGCAAAGCATATGTCCAAATCAGAAAAAGTCCTCATTTGTGTTACAGCTACAAAGCTCCTGTACTAGAATAGTCAATGCACTACAAATATGTATTTCATGAGCAAATTGCCCAAAATATAGAAAATACTGAAAAAAGATTTGCAGTTTGCAAATTTGCAGCAGGAAAACAAATCTTACGATAACCTGCAGCAAAACAAAAATATCTGATGTACCTTCAAATAAACAACAAGCTCAGTAAGTGCTCTTCCACAGGCTCAGTAACTGCTCTCACTAACTGTTACCTGAAAGAAGACCTCTGCTGTCTGTTTATCTATGAATACGGGAAAAGAAAAACTGAAGTGATTGTCCTGGATCAGACTGTAAAATATGAGTGGAGAGAGCCAATGCAGCCACAGTCTGGCAGCAGTTGTGCAGGAAGCCATGCTGGGGTGCGTTTCCCATACAATGACGAAGTCACCGCGTAACCCGCATGATGCATCGTTAGAGAAACAATCAACCTAGTCACGACTGCTCCCCAAAACCGTGGTGTCTAGGTCGCAAATCAGCACCACTGCAGTTCTCACCACTATAGCTCAAACAATGTTAATCACATTAAGCAGCATGCGGAGTGTTAAAACTTCTCCCAAGACTGCCATGTGCAGACAGAGCATTCCTAAGCTTGTTCAGTGCCGTGAAAACATTAGAAGAATTTTGTTTGATAATTCAGGATAAAACATTTGTGAGTAGGCTATGTGTTAAAGTTCCTCGAAACACGGGATGATCCAGAGCCTCTGTACACTGAGGGGCATGTCCGATGCTTGTGCTATGTCACAGGTTCAAGTCCAGTCAGGCGTTTGATACATATCAACTTTACATTTATTGTCCTTTATTTTCTGCCACATATTAAAGCAGAATGAAAATAATGCCAATATTTCCTTTTTCGGGCAGGATTATCTATCTATCTGTCACGGTCAGCCTATACGTTTAGAATGAGGAAGGAAATGTAGATTCATCCCAGCTCAGGGTAATTCATTCCTGAAGGATAGGCCTACAGGAATTTCTAACTACCTGTAAGTTCAGTAACTAACTTTCCATCTTAAACTGTATTTCCAAATCATTTCAGGGAGATTATAAAACAGAGTAGGGGGGCATAATAATAAGCTTCCCGTTTACAAAGTTTTGATGCTCAAGCTCTTAAATTAGGTACCTGACATTCATCCTTTATTAAGCCACAAGAATGCAGTAACTGCCGGTGCGAAATGAGCATAAGGCTTCCACTCCCAGAAATACAAGATCTAGAAACACAAAAATGCTTCAACAACAAAATATTTTTCTAACAAACATTAACAGATGCAGGCGGCATGGATGGTGCAGTGGGTAGCACTGCCGCCTCACAGCAAGGAGGTCCTGGGTTCGAATCCCCGTCGGCCGGGGCCTCTCTGTGTGGAGTTTGCATGTTCTCCCCATGTTTGCGTGGGTTTCCTCACACTGTCCAAAGACATGCAGGTTAGGCTTATTGGAGAGTCTAAATTGCCCATAGGTATGACTGTGTGAGTGAATGGTGTGTGTGCCCTGCGATGGACTGGCGACCTGTCCAGGGTGTATTCCTGCCTTTCGCCCAATGTATGCTGGGATAGGCTCCAGCCCCCTGCGACCCTGTTCAGGATAAGCAGGTTAGGATAATGAATTAATTAATTAACAGATGCACCAAAAAAAGAGATGTAGTTCCAACCACACAAATTTGCAACGGTGTCTGTAAATGTTTGCCCGAACAACAGTTTTCAGGAATGCCAAATTGTCCAATGATGGTTCTTCCAATGGAAGTAAGGTCCATTGTTAGACAATGATGGGTTTAGGAAACGCATACCTGGTGAATTGAAAAGTCAATGAGTGCACCAAGTACAGGGTTTTTGATAGGACATTTCAAGAGACAGTGACAAGAGTCATGTCACCCATAGATCCTGAGGACATCTGAATTATGGTCTCGTCAGGCTTCATACTGCGCAATGGCAACTGCAGTACACAGTCATTCAATTCAGCTTTACTCAATATACCATGACAGGATCTTATCTGAGAAAAGGCTAGACGGAACACCTCTCATCACTGATGTTTTCACAATGCATTCTTGATTATCATCTTTGTCTTCTCCCCAGTGGTCACTACTGCCTATAATTACAAATGGTTGAGCAACATATTGAAGCATATTTTACCCAGATTCATAAAACATAATCTGTTTCCATAGATTTGATTGCAATCCCAATGTGCTTTTGTTGCACCAAAATGATTTTGTTCACAATATGTAGATTAGTTGATTATTTTATTAAATGTAATACATTTTAAAAAAGATATATATATATAAATAAATATGTGGAACGCTCTTCAGAAATACTCTATAAAGCTTGATTTCATGAATAGTGTCTAACATCTTTATGGCCCTTCAGCTCTGTGATATGGTTTCATTGCCTGAAATTTAGTCCTCAACCTGTAACCTCATGTGAAAACATGTTGAGCAATAACGTGTGATCATCATCCCCCATGAGCACACTTTATAAACGTGATTAATTGCCTCGTGTGGGTGGTAGGGTTGGCTTGACTTTGGTGGATAGTTTCAATCAGCGAATGTTTAGTCAGCTAAACTATAATAACCACACCCACATGTCAGTACTATTGATATACAAACCTCAGAATTACAGACTCCAGTCAGCCTATCAAGGAATGATCCCAGAATCGGCATATGCAATTATGTCTTTTAGAGTTTTTGTATTATAAAACTCACAAATTGTCGTTACTGGCAGTTTAAGTTGAGCTGGGAAGTCAGAAGCCAGTGCACTTGCAGACCACGATTCCCCTTCCAATGTTCCCTCACTGATATTTTGTCTTGTGCCACAGCAAAATTACTTTGAATTCACTGTTAGTTTTGCGTGAGTATCCCCTTTGCTAAATGAAATGGTTTAGAAAATCCTAGATCTGCCCCTGTTGGTTCTGACAGAGAGATCTATGTCGGTGAATGTCTTTTTTTGTGATCAATTGTGTGATTAAACCCATTGTATAGCAAGTTTCATGAGGGTGCTGCTCACACTAATGCCGTTTTTCTGTGCTGAGAGAAATTCTGTGGCCTGGTAAAAATTTCCAATCCAAATTATTTGCCAGGTATGTATGCCTGTATGCCTGCTCCTACATTGCTGTTTCTGCTTGGAGGGCACACTTTGCTCTTATCCCTATCTTGCAAATAAGAAAATTCAGTTTTGCCATTGGTGGTATACTGTAGAAGTGTAAAATTGATGACAATATGGAGAGACAGAACTCAGATCACTTGAGTGATACTAAGGAAACTGTCAGAATGAGGAAGCACTTTGAAAATGTCATATTCAGTGCTGAAGCATCAGTCTCTTTGGAGATAAATGTGAATCTAATAAATAAGTAATGCTTGTGACATAGTCAGTAACACTTTACAATAAGGTCACATGAATTGGCATGAACTAAGGTAGTTATTAACTGTCTAACTACTGAAGCTACTACTTTAAGCTGTTCAGCTTTGTTTGTGTATAAATACATCATGAACACATGCTAACAACTACATTAGTTCATGTTAATTCATATTAGAATGAGAAAACCTATCTGTTAATGGTTAACTAATTATACATTTATCCTACGGTTTGCTAATGTATAAATATTCATGCAACTAATACATTAGTTACAAGTTAAGAAATAGATGAACTAATGAAAAGTTGATTTCATGCTTAATTAATCCATTTGTTAATCATTCATTCATGTTAGCAACTGCATTTGTCAATGCCAATTCATGTGAACTTATTGTAATGTTTTACCACAGAATGTTGTCCAATTTTTCTTTTTTATAAGAAGGAGGTTGGTAAAAACAAACACCTTACATATTTCACTTATCACTCAGTCATAGATGGTCATATTCAAAATCAGCTCAATCAATCTCCAAACCTCCATCCAGTGAAAAATATGGTGTAGTTTTATACCAATCAATCAATCAATCAGTTAATGTGTCCTATATAAATAAATAATCATTTTTGGTTATTTTTGGTTTGAAGTCTGCATTTCATATTTTACTAACCCCTCAAGTGGAATATGAGACTCAGTTCATAGTCAATATACAGGAGCTGATGGTAATCTGTTCCTGCTAGTGTTAGCAGCTTCAGGCAGATCACTACCAGGGTTGGGCTCAACATGTGGGAGCAGGTGATGTTAATGTTCATGTCATAATTTTAATAAATTAAAAAATAAAAATAGGATCCACCATCCACCTGAGGACACTGGTAAGGCACAGTTTGGGATATTCGATTGTGCAAGATGGATGAGACATCTTTAATACAACATACAGTGCTGCACAGAAGTCTTAGGCACCCTAGACTTTATTATATATATATGTTTATTTTTTGGTGTGTGTTAGTATAAAAGAACACATTTGAGATTTCCAAATATTTATTCTCCAAAAGATTTAATTTTTGAGACATTTTTGTTTTTAATTTAAAAAAAGGAACATATTGGGCGGCACGGATGGTGCAGTGGTTAGCACTGCCGCCTCACAGCAAGGAGGTCCTGGGTTCGAATCCCCGTCGGCCGGGGCCTCTCTGTGCGGAGTTTGCATGTTCTCCCCGTGTCTGCGTGGGTTTCCTCCGGGTACTCTGGTTTCCTCCCACAGTCCAAAGACATGCACGTTAGGCTGATTGGAGAGTCTAAATTGCCCGTAGGTATGAGTGTGTGAGTGAATGGTGTGTGTGCCCTGAGATAGACTGGCGACCTGTCCAGGGTGTATTCCTGCCTTTCGCCCAATGTATGCTGGGATAGGCTCCAGCCCCCCTGCGACCCTGATCAGGATAAGCAGGTTCAGATAATGGATGAATGGATGAATGGATGAATGGATGGATGGATGGATGGATGGAACATATTACTGACTACTTTTTACATAAAAATTTGATCAAACCAAAGTCTGCAGAAGAACTGTGGCAAGTTCTCCAACTGCTGTCCAGCAGTTCTATATCTCAGAGAAGTGATGCAGTTTTAACGCCGAAGGGTGGTCACAAAAAATATTGATTTGATTCAGTTTTTAACTATTCTGCCAAATTACTAAAATGGAATGTAAAATGTATAGTACGTTTATTTAGGACCTTTCATTTAATTACTTTTGAAAGAATCTTATCTGTACAGAATGTTATGCAGGTGTAAAATACTTTTTGCACAGTACTGTATATGTGCCTATGAGTGCCTAGCACTACAATATCTATGTGTACATAAAATTATATTTATGGACATGTGAAATGAGATGAGATTCCCATCTCATCTCAGTGAATAGAATGCATTTTGAATAGAATTTACTTCGCATACTTTAAAAGCCATCCGACCTTCAAAACTGAAATTGTGACATTTGGAATGACTCATGGAAACCATTCATGTCTTGGACTATTACCTTTTTTAATGTCAAAGAAATGGCTTGGCTGTTTATGGATTCCTGTACTGTAAGTACCATGTGTAGATCCTCATAGGGATTTCTTTGTTTCTCAATCATTAATTAATCATTGTCACACAGTATAGCTCTCCAAATGAGGATCCACAGAAATGATGTCCTCATGATTTTACTCTTCCCACCATTGTAGAACATTTTGAAGGAACTCAAAGTACAGTACAACTGACGTTGCCTATGAATATGGTTAATCTAAAATGTATTATTAAAATATTCCTAATTTCACAGAAAATGCTAGAAAGAAAAGCATTGAAACGTTTACTCAAGTCGTCCATCCCCATATCACTCATGATGGTTGTGATATCATAATATATATTAGTAGGATTTCAAAAATAAAAAAAAAATAAAAAAATACAATTTACACCCTGCTATAACATGTGCGGCCCAAAACATTTTATTGTGTAAAATTTATTGTGAGTTAACCTTATTGGGGGTGGCCTGTAGCATAGTGGTTAAGGTATAGGACTGGGATACACAAGGTCGGTGGTTCGAAACCTGGTGTAACCACAATAAGATCCGCACAGCAGTTGGGCCCTTGAGCAAGGCGCTTAACCCTGCATTGCTCCAGGGGAGGATTGTCTCCTGCTTTGTCTAATCAACTGTATGTCACTCTGGATAAGAGCGTCTGCCAAATTCCAATAATGTAATGTAATGATTAGGCTTGTATTGAAAAGGGTTCAAGGCAATACTTAACGGTAAATGGAAAACATTTTCAGTTGGCCTTCTAGTTATTGTGTGAAAGGATGGGGGAAATGCTTTCATAATTTTCACCTGCTTTATAAGGCCAAATACAAAATCTCAAAATACATGTACACATGAGATAAATGAAGGCGGCACGGATGGTGCAGTGGGTAGCACTGCTGCCTCACAGCAAGGAGGTCCTTGGTTTGAATCCCCGTCGGCCGGGGCCTCTCTGTGCAGAGTTTGCATGTTCTCCCCGTGTTTGCGTGGGTTTCCTCCGGGTACTCCAGTTTCCTCCGACAGTCCAAAGACATGAAGATTAGGCTGATTGGAGAGTCTAAATTTCCCATAGGTATGAGTGTATGAGTGTATGAGTGTGTGAGTGAATGGTGTGTGTGCCCTGTGATGGACTGGCGACCTGTCCAGGGTGTATTCCTGCCTTTCGCCCAATGTATGCTGGGATAGGCTCCAGCCCCCCTGCGACCCTGTTCAGGATAAGCTGGTTAGGATAATGAATGAATGAGATAAATGTTCCTTATTAAATTTTGAATCCAAAAAACATGAAGTGTATGACTGATGTTTAAATGTGTACACACAGACTCACACACAGACAAGAAAATTGAGTTAATAATGTTAATCCACTTGTGTTAGGCCACTTGTGTAGTTAAGCCTTGTAAATAAAGCAAATCGCCTGGATTATTATTATTATTATTATTATTATTATTATTATTATTATTGGTTCCTAAGAGAATGCAGCTGAAATTACCTTCACTGGAGCAACAGTTACCAAAGTTTGGAATTTTGGAATATATGTTGTTACATTATAACCATTTCTACTTATTAAGGCTTTTTTCACTCCTACACATTTTTGAAAAATACTCATATTTCTGAAAAACTGAGGTATATGTGATGTTCATATGCATGGAAAATCTCATAGTTCATACTTTATGACTTGTTTTTCAGCCAAGGTGCAGTTCCTAAGAAAGAAACACAGCCTATCATTAGCACTAATATAGCTGTCAGGCTGACTGTGTAATGGGCCTCTTAGAGAAAGCTGGTCACGTGATTCCTGCTAGTTGTGCCAGTCCTGTTTTTTTCCTCCAGGCTTCAAATTATACCTAGGTGTGCTTCAAGAAAGCATACAGTTTTGAACAGCCTAGTGCTTTTGTATTTTCATCTTCAGAAAAAAGTACTAATCAACTGTGTTTTACGATTTGAACTGACTGTCAGACTGCAGTACTAAGTTTCATTTTGAGGGATGTTTGACATGTTTATGGAAGGTAAACCACTGATGGTCTTGGAGGCATGGCCACACGCCTAAAAGTAATTCTCCAATTTCAAAAGTTAATTTGTGTTTTTATTAATAATTTATATATTCTCTGCAACTGACACAAATACATTTCCCTTTTTACCACTTACCATTCAATTTTCACTGAGGAATAGGTTGTAAATTCTATTTGATGTGAAGCTACTTGAACTCAGCTTGAAATAACCACTCATATTTCACAGCCCAGCCATGCCATACCTGCCAGTAACAAACATAATTTTCTCAAATCATGCAAATTCATACAGCTACAAAATAAAGTTTGAAAATGGGGCAACTTATTGATTTTAATAAAGGAAGCAAATACGTTTAAAGAATGGATCCTGAAGATGTGCTGACATAAGAAAGAGTGTAAAATCGTGTGTCTTATGTGCATGTAATGAGAAAAGGCAAAAAGTAAGAATGTTTTAGGACAGAAAGATAAATAAACCATGAAAGAAATAAATCAATGATCAAATGCAAATGTCCATGAACTATTGTAAGTACCCATTGTTGCTTTTTTTTACTTTGACTTTGAATTGCACTAATGCCACAGACACTGCCTTTTTCATCAGTGATGACTGAAATACAGACAGATCAAACTAACCAAGGCATGAATTATGTCTAAAGCCTTTGTGGCATCAGAAATATAGATCAGCATAGATTTCCACTTGCCTCAGGTATATGAGGGGAGGAAGCAGGGCTGCTGTACTCAAGTCCAATTTGTGATGGTCTTCTTGGACCTGGGGTGAATTTCACCTGGTTTTGAATCGGTCTGAGAGAAATTGATCCCATTACGAGAGGAGTCTAGATAGCATATAGCTAACAGTTACATATTTTTGTTGCATGACATTTATCATTTTAATCTTTTCTTAAAGGTGTCCAGTTGCGAATGCTGACATTTTTTACAGAAGATGATAACATGGCATCTCGGCAACATTACGTTGGCTTCTTCAGAAAATGCATATTTCCTTAGTGATTGCTGTTTAGTGAAATGCCATCAGCATAACTAGTAGTGACTTCATGAAATAATCAGTTTGATGCATGAGGTGTGCTCATTACACTCGAAGCCTAACTATTATATTAAAAAATGCCCACCCTGTCAATGCATTCTAGAACTGCCCCAGTGTAGAAAGGTACATATAAAATAGGCTGTCCAGATGCATGGCTTACTGAGAATAGTATAACATTATACTAAAATGAAAAACATTTTTATGCTCATTATTATATGTTCGACATTACATTTTCATGCAAGTCACTCTTCATTTCAATAAACATTAGCAGTTAGCTAATTACAGGTACTGCTAGCTGTCAGACACACACATAAGAAAGCATGTCAAGCAAACAGTACAATTTCAGCTAAATTATGGTGCTTGAAGGCCTATTTCTAAGGTGTTTTCAGTATTTACCCCATAATTCCAACATATGGTGCATTTAATTATAGGTAAACAGAAAGGAACCAAATTCTGTATAATGGCTTAAGTTGCGAAAAAATATATACATATGTAAATCCGTGTTAACAGACATACAGCAGTTGATAAAATACTATTACCAGTGACATAGTGTTGAATAGACCATTGCTCGATAGGTATTCATTGTAGCCATTATTTTATTGACAGAAAGGCAATCCCTGCGACTACTATACAGTGTCCAGTTCAGTTAGGAAAAGCACAAGCCTAATTATTATCTACATATTATGCAGGGAAAAAGACCATTTCAAATTAACATGGTCAACGTGTTTCCCAACATTTCGGGCTTGTGTTGGAAATTTGGCAGTTATTAAAATGACTGCATTTTGGTCAGTGGCCTGAAAGAGCTGATCCCAATTCTCCTTGAGGGAAAAAAAGACTATGGTAATTTGTTAGAGGTATCACGGGGGAGAAATGAATACTTTCTCTCTATGTCACCAAGGCCTCTTCCTGATTAGAAAGCTATCTATTTTAATGGCTTCTTTTTACTTAGCTAACTAGGGGAATCATTGAATTTAAATAAATAAGTCAATGAAACGTCACCTTTGAAATCAGTGTCACGCTATTAAAAAGAGAGAAAGTCTGAAACTAGTGAAACAATGCAAGTTAGATAAATCTTCATGACAGATGAGTTAGTGAGATTTACAGTCGGCTTAGGGTAGTGCAGGGAAAGATTCATGTGGTGTGGGAATAGTATCTACATGCTATTTTACTAAATATGGTAATGCAATTGCTCTAATTACACTCGTTGTCCTTTTATTCCTCAACATATATCTCAGTCCTGGCCCTGGTAGATTGTGCCTGGGCTTGGTATGTGAAATCCAACAGGCAGTCCACAAACAGCCAAAGATGAATCCGTGAGCTCAGTTCTCCATAATATCATTTTGTGCATAAAACTGCTCTAAAAAAATAACTAATGCTGATCTGGATAAGAAATTCAGCTTTCATAAATGGATATAGATTTCCCAAGGTCACATTGTCTGACAGACACTAGATATTTACTTTGCAAGGAATACACTCCCCAGGAAATATTAATGCGTCCCCACTAACATAAAGGCATATCGAAATCAATTTGTTGGCAAACTGCCTCTCGATGAAAAGTAATGGATTTGACCTGTCATAAAGGGGGGCTATGCCTGCACGAAGTAGAGCCATCTCTGGGAATTCCTGACAGAAACCATTACCAGTTTTATTATTTATTTCTCTTGTTGGAGAGGGAGCCCAATTGATTTGCTCCCTCCCTGTAGATCTGCCCAAGCAACATCCAACATGAGACAAAACCGATCCTCAAAAGATTAGAAAATTGAGCAATTTGTGAAACAGAAATGTTTTTACTGTATATCAGAAAGACAACTTGTGTAACGGCAGATATGATTATTCAATTAATGTATTTCATACAGGAGTCAGTACTTGAATGCTTTATACTTGTCTTGTTGTTGGTTATTCAGCACAGTATTTGAAAAAAAGACTAGATTCTCTCAAACAGACATGGTTCACTACATACAGTACATTAAACTACACTATTTTATATCAGGACACTAATTAGCAACACATATTGTAATGCTTATTTAATACCTATAATAAATTGTTTTACATGTCTGCACAAAAATTTTCTACAGTAATTATCATTCCCGGAAGCATTACTGGACATGGCTACCATTATTTTTCTGAAGAATTATAATAAATTAGAAAACCTAAATCAGGCAGAAGAAATCATCAGAAAATCGAATTAATATTTTGCAGAAATATTTATTTTAAAATAATTTATTGTTAATGGAAATATTTAATCAGCCAATCTTTTGGCAACAACTAAATGCATGAAAGCATGTTGATGTTGTCAAGAGGTTCAGCTGTTGTTCAGAGCAAATGTCAGAATGAGGTAGAAATGTGATTTTGAGAGAAGTGACTTTGACCGTGGAATGATTGTTGGTGCCAGACAGAGTGGTTTGAGTATCTGATAACAGCTGATATCTTGTGATTTTAACACACAACAGTCTTCAGAGTTTGCAGAGAATAAAGCAAAAAACAAGTGAGCAGCAGTTCTGCAGGCAGAAATGCGTTGTTAATGAGAGAGGTCAGAAGAGAATGGCCAGACTGGTCGAAGCTGACAGGAAGGTGACTTCATGAGGTATTTATTAGACTTGTTTTTTAGACATATTTCATATTGAATCCTAAAATATTGATGGGAGAGAGAAGGGATCTTGAAAACAAATATTTTGCAGAGCGATCATACAGTGTCAGTGACTTACTGGTGTTAATCAGTCCTTGTGTTTTACTCTGGTGAGCAAAACCTTGGCTCATCGACAGCTCATTGTAGATGTATCCATTACAAGGCTTGTGTAACACTTCACCATCATTACCCTAAACCCCTTTGGCATGACACTGGGCCCACACCATCCAGACACAAGCCTTGGAAAATAGATGGTAAAAAATGATACTTTATTCACCCAAGCTTAGCATACCTCCTTATCAAAGCATCTACTTTATAGGACTTGACATTTGCACAGGTAATATAATTAGAGCTGTTCCCATCATTGAGAAACTAATATATTTTGAGCTTGGGCTATTTTCACTTGACATTTACATACATTAATAGCAGATCAGCTATAATGCAATCATTTTCATAGGCAGTTTTAATTTGTGCGTGTAAGGACCGACACATTTATTTTTGCATCAGTGGCAGTTATTCAGCTGAAAATAGGGCCAGAAAAGTTCCCTTTAAACTGATCTCAAGCAATTTTCATTAATATTTCTTCATGAACAAGTGTGCCAAAAATCTTATGAATAATCAATTGCCTAAACACAAGGTTTATTTCTTTATGTCAGGGAGATTAAACAATACATTCAACATAGAAAAAAATACTTTTAAGGATACACATAACAAAAAAGATACATCACTGTTAAGTACCATGTTTTCCCATGAATTTTTGCCATGAATATTCTCAGTGTGGGTTTGGAGATAGCGGAGTGCTTATAGCCGCAATTTTAAATAATATATAACTTGCCTAAGTACCGTATTTGTGAACAACTGACTACATCTGATGATTTTCAGTATTTGCTGAATTAATTCATTAATTGCTACGTTATCAATCTTGTAAAATGAATGAAAATGGATTGAGACCAATGATCAGTTTAAAGGAAAGTTTTCCACCCCATCCATTTTCTGCTCAACAAACGCAACTGATTTGCACCTCAGCATACCGTATGCATTACTTAGACCTAATAAAGAACACAATTAAGCACACCTTCGAGAAAACAGTTCCTACTTTTTGTTTTTTTATAAAAAAATAAAAATAAAATCAAAACATTTTGAATGAGCTAGAAAGGTGTGACTATTTAAAAATGCAACCTCGGGTAAACTGTATGTCTTAATCAGGGCTCCGATCTTTATTTGATAAGCTTTTTACCTTTTATCTGCCTTCTGAAGATGGTGATTGATAACAGTGAAGACTGTGATAGTGTGGGTGAAACCTGCACTTCTAGCTGTGAAGTCCATATCTCCAAAATCATAGCACTTCTCATATCAGATTTTGAAATGGCCCAGATATGACAACTGGTAATTTAAGAGATTAGCTGGAAGTGGTTATGGATGCAAGCTTATCCCATAACATCTGTGCATCACATAATGAAATAGATAAAAAGCGAGGAGGTTTACTTTTAGCGCTTCTTCTGCACATAAGATTCCCCACAGTCTTTATGCCATTTGATCAGTTGGTTAGATGGTACTGATAGGTGTAATTTCCTTTAATAGCATCCTAAAAAATGCCTGAGGCAAAAGCAAATTACTGTGTCTACATGACATGACCAGACTTTAAAGTGATGGATGTACCACAAATATCTATTGATAATGCATGCATTGCTTTATACTGTAGCTGTTTAACAAAAATCCTAATGACATAAACACCCTAAGAAGCCTACTGAGACCATCAAATATAAACCTACGTATATATATTTCTCATTCCAAGACCCCCACACATCAAGAAAAAAAGCACAATGATGCATTACAATGTTAACATTTCACTGAATGACATTTAATGCATGCTGTTGCCCAAATTGTGCATAAATTGGAACCCATGGAATCAGCCATTTATTTGTTTTGACAGAGGGACTAGATCTGTCTGTTGTTTTTTGTTTAACCGATGCCTGCGACAATTCGTTCCCATTCATATCTCTCTTCAATATGTCACATTATTCAACTGCAATTTCTGATACCAGATTTATTTACAGCAGACTACTTCTCCAGTCATTTGTAAAATTGTGTGTATTATATGGGTACTAAATGCAGTATCTTGTACACATATCACATTAAATAGATTACATTTAAGCCACAGCCATTATGTTTCCAGTGTACCGTTTATTTCTGCGAATGGTACATGTGGAGTGTGAGATGTTTAATGGGCCAAAAAAGTTATTTTTTTAACCAATGCAATGTTTCAGGCTGTTGCTAGCCACCTAGCAGGTCACTGTTGGGTAGTTGTCCCAGCAAGCAAGCTATTTACTAGACTACTACTCGTCTATCAAATACATCCACAAAGAATGTAGCCTATGTGTGTTCAGTACAGAGAAAATGGAACCAAGAACAACAAGTCCTAGAAGGATATAAGGCAAACTCACATTCCATTGAAAGTTAAGGATGGCAATAACACAGGGCATCAGTGAGGGGACAGTGAGTTGTAAGAAATAGCTAACTGGTCAGATACCAAGGCAGCTTCTGATAACAAACAGCTTCTAAAATGGATGTATTTGCATCTGTCTCTGTCTCTAAAAGAATGAAAAACCTACTATTGTCTTCTTTTAATTTTTCCATTGTTTTGATGACCCAAACATGCAGTTAGTGAGAGCCATGGATCCTGTTTGGAACCCACAGTGTGTCAGCTTCACAGAATGTTTAGGGTTTTTGTGAAATCTACACACTTTTACATTGTACCTGGAAATGCTGGATATCCCTGCTTTAAAATGCTGATCAGTGTTCATGTTGCATCATGCTGCTCTTGAAAACAAAGGTGAGGTTAAGGCGATATTATTTGTTAAAAAGCTTCTTTAAGCTAGTTGAGCTTCTGCATACATCATCCGGGCATCACTACGTCAAGTGTGACGCAAACAACAAAGTGTGGGATCTCTAGGACTTGCCAGTGATTTAAATTTTTGAATTTTATGTTGGAAGCGGTTTATTATATTTGCTTTTGCAGTCTAAGGAAAATGTCATTTAAAAAAAACCTTTCCGGTTGTGTGTGTAATGTTATTTACTGTATATGCTCTGGTTGGTTAGTGCCAAACCTGAAGGGCTCCTCACGTAATGACTGTGGCAAAGTCACCGAGGTCTCCTAATGATCCCGCCAGGATATGAGGATAATGAAGGCCTTTGCCCCTCAGTCTGACTCCTCCAGAATGTCTCGCCATAATAAGCAGCTAATCTGTGTTTGCAGACTTTTTTCTACACATCCTTTCTTTCACTTGTCGTAGATGACCCAGTGATGAGAACACAGATATAGCCAAACAATGTTAACACTTCAAAACCACTGAGTGACAATAGATGTCATTGTTTCCTAAGCTAATTGCTTTAAGCGCCTGTCAGTGTGTATAATGAAAATGAAATATTTGACAAGGGCCCTCTGCCTGCTGCTACTAAAGTGAATACATCATAGCACTTATGATTGCAGGAGAGTAATACTTGCTTTAAGGCAGTTAAATGAAATACCACTTATAAATTACTGTAGTCACCTTGTGCATGGTACAGAGGGCAGGGCAAGGGTTGCATGAAATCCCAATTGCAAAAGATTTATTCATATCTTAATGAACTTTGCACCAGTTGGCTGCTCTGCTGCTACCAAAAATAACAAAATACCTCCATTTGGATTTTCCAGAAAAATTATAGAAGCAATAAAAACTTATAATTACTATTCCAGTTGGAACTGGTCATCAGCGATATGCATTCATTTTATACTTAGAAACCAACAATATACTAGAGTATAATTGACTTTATTGTGTCTATAATAAACAGGATGTTGCTGAATGAAAAGACATTTTTATCTGCAATGTCCTATTCACATTTACTGAAACTGCAGTCTGTGAAATAGCAAGATGAGGCTCCAGGCTTTGGCAATGAGTCACACATAGCCGGTCACTGGGTAAGATTAAAAAAGTACAATAAGGTACTCACACTCAAACCATCAAAAATAAAATACAAAGAGGCAAAGACCTTACTTGAAAACCTGTCTGTTGCTTAAAATGCAAAAGTGTACAAAAAACAAATGTGTCTGCTTTGGCATTCAGTACAGCATTGAGGAAGGCATCTATACGCTTTCACTCTTTAGTTTGAAAGTAAACTGACTTTTTTGTCCCTATTCCAAGCTATGATATGCAAAAATGCTAATGTTTTATGGTGTATTTTGTCACATGCTGCATATTAGTGAATGTTATGTTCTGTGAATCAGAAAATAGCAGTGTGAATACATGTGATAACAAGGTGATTATCTGTTATGGTGCTGTACAAATTAAGAATGGTGCTGTACAAATTAAGATTATAAAGAGACAGTAACCATAACAAGATGTATACCAGAAATATTGTTACTAATTATACTAAGGACTTCATTACAAGGTTTGTTTCACTGCTACATTTGTATACATTAGCTCCCACAGAAAACCAAACCTGGATGTAAGCACTTAACTTGTGTGTTGTCTTAAGGGTCCCCCTAAATTATCTTTTATCAACTTGAAATTTGATGACAGGTTGTTTCTTCATGCAAAATAGAATTGGTGTTTAAAATTAAATGAAGTTGCTTTATTTTAGGGGTTTAGCGAAGGCGGGTAATTTTTACCCTTGTAAAGGGAGTATACAGAATGTTTTGACTACATTTAGACCCAATGACAATGTGGTTATTTGTGTGTCAACAACAAAAAAAATCTATAGTCTAAATTGAATAAAATTAACATACATTCTAAGGTATTCACATTCAGAGAGCACTATTAGGTAGACCTGTGCACCAGGTCATAAAAGCATGCAAATGTTGTCAAGAGGTTCAGCTGTTTTTTAGACCAAATGTCTGAATGGGGAATAAATGTGATCTAAGTGACTCTCTAGAGTTTGCAGAGAATAGTGCAAAAACCAAAATCCAGTGAGCAGCAGTTCTGTGGGCAGAAATGCATTGTGAATGAGAGAAGTCAGAGGAGAAGGGCCTGACTATTCAAAGCTGACAGGAAAGTGACAGTAACGCAAATAATCACACATTACAACAGTGGTATGCAGAAGAGCATCTAGAACACACAACAAACACATCAAACCTCTAAGTGGATAAGCTACAGCATCAGAAGACTTAGTAAGTCTAAAAAATAAGTCTAATAAATGCCTAATAATGTGCTCTGAGTACACTGAGTGTATATACTTTTTTAATAGAAGTATTTATTCTTAAATGCACTCATAAACCAATATTTTGTGGAAATATATATTCGCAAAAACATACAGCACACTGAACGGATTGCCTGTCATACAATATATTCTATATTCTATTGCCTGAGTTGAATATTTCTGCATTTTTGAGTGCAGATTGTGTTGATCATTGTGGAAATGTTAGGCACTGTCATGCAGAGCTCCCTCATGTTTCTTTGTGACAGCCATGCTCTTTTTTCACAGGAATAATTCATGTAAGTACTCATCTTCCTTTGTACCAGAAGTCAGAGGTGCAGGAAATTGTGACACTCACCACAGTGAAATCCACATTGGTATAACTGAAAAGCATTGTAGACCTATATGATGTGGATTGAATGCATACTGTATGTGACTTATCTTATGAATGTTTTTCATTTAGTAATTTTTGAATGACTATCACTGTATTTTACATCCATGAACTGGTGGCTATAACAAAATTATAATGGTGGATTGTTCTGTCTATTACAATCCCCTAGTTTAGATGTTCTCTTCAGATCTGCCTGGCACAATGGGGTGGAGGGGTTGAGTTCTACTGTTCACATACGCTTACTAGAAAGGCCACTATGACATGTGATTTATAAAATTATTATTATCTTGTACCTTTTCCCAGTTGTGATGAAAGTAGGAATGTCAGGAATCATCAGTGAGGGCTTTTGATCATTTTGCATTTCCGTATGATGTGTTGACTGGTGGGAAATGAAAGGTCGCAGCAGAAAACCCTCTGAAGATCTGATAAAAAAAGAGGAGGAAAGCTCTGGCACATCAGCACTGTTGTCATAAATGTGAATTATAAGGCCTTTTATGAAATGGAAATAAGATGCAGGTAATACTCATTACATTTGCACTGCTAAATCTTCTTATGTTATCTCTCGCATAAAGACAATGGCCTGGAACCTTAACTCCCAATTAAATGTGTTACTTTTTCTGCCACACAAACAGATTTGAAAGTTCAGGGTGTACTACCTTTGTGTTTAATTAAAAATCTATAGGTATCTGCACAAAATTTAATTAAATTACATTTATTAAGTCATGATTAAGGACAGAGGTTGATTAATTCTAGCCGAGTCTCTTAAAATGACCACAGTCGCGAAAAGGCAATGCCTTTCATGAAACCTTTAAACGGTAAATGGTTTGTATTTATATAGCGCCTTTATCCAAAGCACTGTAGAATGAATGCTTCTTATTCACCCATTGACACACACTCACACACCAATGGTGATGGCAGCCATGCAAGGCACCAGCCAGCTCATCAGGACCATTTGGGGGTTAGGTGTCTAATCATTGTCTGTTCATTTTGAGTGGTTTTATTAGCCAGTTTCTATATTTGATATATTTTAATTAATTCATGCCTGCTGTTCTTTTTTGTCTACCTCTGAGACTACTTTCCTCTGTGTAAATTGTGTGGTGTGTGGTATAGTCTTATTGTGTTTTGTTTTTGATTCCCTTTTGATAATGTAGGAATGATATGGAAAAAGGACACATAATTCCATGAATAATAATAATATTATTACCAATGCTTTATTTGCCAAATGTATTGCCTTCACTGTCAGCACCAGCAACTCCAGACATATAGCGCAGGTTGGCCTATTCACGTGGCGTGCTTGAGAATTGATTCATCTCAAGTTCATTAAGGCTTTGACTAACAGAAATTCTTCCCTACACCTGTGTGCAGGATAATGTTTATAACTCAGGTATGCTGCATTTGTCAATACCCCACAACATGAGGACAATGTTGTTTAATCACTAATACCTTGTATCACTGAGAGAATTAAGAATGTATTAGCCAACAATGCCGTTAAAAAGGGAAAAGCCAGAACGCTCACTTTTGACCACCACATTACATGACAAAAAGCTAATATAAAAATGAGAATTTTTATGTGTGGGTCATGTCAAACTATGTGCAATCAGTGGGAAGGGAGCAACCCTAAGCATATTTGTAAGAGCTGGACATTGGCAAGAGTGTATAGACAGACTGCATGATATTTGAATAAAGAATCACATAATTCTTAAGTTTACAAGTTCATTCACTTGAAAGGAGGATACTGGGAATTGCTTTATAACTTGCTTTATCCCCTTGACAGATGCCAGTGTCTTCTGCTAGGCTAGGCTAGGTCAAGTAACAACACTGTGCCACCAATTTTAAATATTGGAACATAAAAAACATCTTGGATCTGGAGATGAGAAAAGCAGGCCAGCAAGAACAATTACAGTTATTAGAAAGCATAATGTTCTATTCATGATTATTTTTACAGTATTTTTTCAATGCACTGATTTAAAAAAAATAATAGTAATCTAAAAATCAAATCTTTTTTCTGGCAACCTGAAACCTTGCAGTAATGGGGCATAGTTGATTTAAAAGTCATTGGATAGCTCCCTTTAATGATGCCTGAAAAGTGGCAATGGAATTCTCCAAGGTGCTAAATCAGATTTGGACTCAGTTTTGCAATTGGAAATTAAAGTACATAATTAAACATACCCATAAAACGCGTGCAGTAAACAAAAACAAATTACAATGTTTGAAACATGACATAATTTAACTGCTCTACCTTCAGCCTCCACCTCAGCAGTGTCAATACCATACAGTCCAAATGCTCGCCCTGGTTGAATACTTAGTTGGACAGTTCCTTCCAGATCATAGATTGCATTATCAATTGCTCTGTTGGAGGCCTCCGACCCATTCCTGATCCCTGACTTGAATTTAATCTTTGGTCTTCTTTTTAATACCAGTCAATCCTTTTCTGTATACTTGCTCCATCATATTGTGCAACATGTACAGTACTGAGTTTATCTGAGATTGTCTTCTCTATCTGAGACAGGTTCCAGCTGAAGTGATGTTTCTCACATTTATCCATAGCAAATTCCTAAACCAGCAAGACCTCATTCTCCCTGGCATTGTTTCATTCACTTCCTGGTGTTTTTTTCTTGTGCCTTTGCACCAACACTAATTGCACTTGCTAACTGTTTAAGCATGATTTCCATCAATACATATTGGGGTTTTTTTCTGGGCAATATATTAGCAGTATTTTCTTTACAAAATACAAAATATTGTGTACCTATGCTGTTGTCCTTGTTTACTCAGTTGTGTGGCATCCATACTTAAAATGACCCTTTTGTTGGTTCCCCTAGAACTCTCTTCTACTGGATGCTACATGCTAAACCATACTTTTATGCTAGAGTGTATACTATAATAATACTGAGCCTAGAGTGAAAAGGCATGGGAAACATTTTTATCTAGCAGAAGGAACAGCTACTGTATGTGCATTCAACCATAACCATAGCAGTATATGCTGTAAATGAAATGGCAGAGCAGTGCATTGGCATAGCAATGCATTAACAACCAGCATAAATTTGAATATCACTCTACTGCCTGATTTATATTCTGCAAGACTTTGAAGTGTCTGTGGCTGCTTCTGTTGTACACAGAGGAGTTTGAGCATAAATGAAAAAATAGTAAAGTTACAAATACAAGCCACAATTCACTTTTTTTTTTTTTTGTACACAGTATTTTCTGTCAGTAATCACTGAACTCATCACTTACATATTAATTATTTGTTACTTAGAATTATGGACAATTTGCCATCTATATTGCTTCCCCCCTCAGTGCTATGATATGAAGGCATTAGAGTTGTATTTATTTATTTATTTATTTATTTATTTATTTGTATTCATGCTCGACATCTATTGTGGAGGGAGAATATAATACTCAATTAGATTTTGTTATGGGGATGAAAAGCATTAATATCCCATGAAATGTGTTTTCCATGATATTAAAGGATGTCTCCACTGGGGAAAAATGAACTGAAAATGTAGAGAATGGGAAATTAAGAATGTCTCTCATTTGGTTCCTGTTTCAAAATTGCTTATAAGATTGTTGACTTTGTTCATAAGCACAATTGAGCAGTGCATTATGGGGCATCTTCATTTCTGGTTCCAAAGTGTGCATTTCTGAAGGACTAGTGAATTGTTCTTGGTATTTAGAGGCGTGGTTTTAACAGTCTTGGATTTAACATAATGTAGATCAAAAGACACCCAGAGTGTATCAAAAAGTGTAATTTTATAAGCTACCACATGATATTGAGATTTATGTTGAGCTAATCATGGATATGCAAGACATACAGCGGCAACAAGTAAGTGAACCCTTTAGAATTACTTGCATCTATGTATACATGTGTCTTAAAGTATGGTCTGATCTTCCAATAATGAACAAACACAATCTGTTTTAACAAATAACACAGAAATAGATGTATTGCTCTTTTCCATATTGAATACATCAAACATTCACAATGTAGGTTGGAGAAAGTATCTGAACTACTAGGCTAATAACTTCAACATGAATGAATAATTAATTCAGGAGTCAGGAGTTGCAAACCTGGAGTCCAATCAATGAAACAAGCTTGGAGGTGTGAGTCAGCATGACTTTCACAGTCATTTGTGTTTGCTATATGTACTGATGTGAACCAAGCCTCACAAAAAATAAATCTCAGAAGACCTACAATCAAGAATTGTTGATTTGCATGAAGGTGGAAAGGGTTACAAAGCAATCTCAAAGAGTTTTGATATTCATCAGTCTACAGTTAAACAAATTGTCCATAAATTGAGTTGATTTAGTACTCTGGCTACTCTCCCTAGAAGTGGGCGCCCAGCCAAGATGACTCAAAAGCCACAACACAGAATGCTCAATGAGGCAAAAAAAGAACCCAAGAATAACAGCCAAAGGCTTGAAGGAATCATTGGAACCAGTGAACATCTCTTTTCATGAGTCTATCATACGCAAAACATTGAACAGGTGTGGTGTCCATGGCAGAACGCCACGGAGGAAGCTGCTACACTCCACAAATGCATCACTGCACGCCGAAGTTTGTCAAAGAGCACCGTGACACTCCACACCGCTCCTGGCGAAAATGTTTTGTGGACTGATGAAACTAAGGTTGAATTGTACGGGAAGAACATGCAGCACTACGTATGGCGCAAAAAGGAATCGCATACCAACATGAAAACATCCCAATGGTGAAGTATGGTGGAGGGAGCATCATTCTTTATTGCTGCTTTGCTGCCTTGGGACCTGGGCAGCTTCAGCTTCATAAATTCTGTCATAAATTAATTCTGAAAAGCAGGAAATTGTAATGGGTTCACATACTTTTTTCTTGCCATTGTAAACCTAATTCTTTGTTTTATTATTATTATTATTATTATTATTATTATTATTAGCTTTTTTTGTGTCGTTTCTCATTTCAAACAGAAAAATGAAAAACGTATAAGAAAACATGAGTACAGGTAATGAAAGACAAAATAATTAAACTAATTGTGTGGTTGGATTCAGGAGGTCATGTGAATAAATGTTTACCATCTAACCTCAATATACAGAGAGCCCCAAAATATATTTTTTTGCCATGAGCTTTTCA
Organism: Conger conger; assembly: GCF_963514075.1. Taxonomy (NCBI): domain Eukaryota; kingdom Metazoa; phylum Chordata; class Actinopteri; order Anguilliformes; family Congridae; genus Conger; species Conger conger. Next base: position 56,863,935 of record NC_083763.1, read on the forward strand.
TTTTTCTCTCAAAAATATATATCTAAGTACATATAAAGGGATTTTGCCAAATTACCTGAATTTAGAGTTCAGTATTTTAGTGACTTGATGGTGATGTCACACAGATGGATAATTCTTATTTCTTAGAGCTTCTTGTTTTTTATTTTTATTTATACATTTTGTACATGCAGTTGACTGTACTTAACAACAGTCTCATTATTTCCTCAATTTGCTTTTCTGTCTGATAATTCATTTTCTTGCCGAGATTTGGGATCTCAACTGAGACTGTCCCTAACATGGCTTCTCTCCTTTTCCAAAGTCTATTCAGTCCTATTTGTATGATATAATATAATAGCAATTATTGATGTTTCCCTATTTCCTGCACTGCCTTCATCCTAGGACAACACCATATATACAACATACAACATTTTCAAACCTCAACAAACTAGGGTTTTGAGCAAAGGGCTGGGTCACATCACATGTCATAGACTTCTGTGGGAAGGGCCTGGATAAGCTGCTCACTCTGACAGACTATCAAAGGCTACACATGAGTGAATGATTTTAGATATTTTTGAGAATAGCAATGGCAACTCCATTGTCCTCTTCTTAGTGGTGAACAGACATATCCAACTTTAAGTAAAGAGCAATATGAAAAAAATCCAGGACATCCTTCACATAGGTAAAAATTTGAACCCTTATATATAAATAGCAGTAGCAATAAAACAGTTGCCAACTATAACACTAAGAATAGTAAAACAATTGTACATAAGTGTGATAATATGCATGACCAATTAAGAATTACAAGGTGGTACAGAGGGGAAGCACCTTGACTTGCTTTTCACAACTCAACATCCATCCATAGTGAGCCCTGCCTGCTGACTTTTAGACCCTATCTAAACTTTCAGCAATAAATCCCATCTCACTGTTATTAGGCTGGCTTTAGCAAACATCATAAATATTTGCACTAGCACTGTATCACTGTATCAAAAAATGACTTTCTGTTTCTGTTTCTCCTATCTTAGGTTTAGACTCTGATATCAACAGCAATTGAAGACTCACTTCCAATCTGCCTTTAATAGGGCATTTGCCTACTGTTATACAGTGCAGTCCGTAAGTATTTTTACAGTAGTACAATTCCTGTTCTTTTGCCTCTGTATCCCAGCAATGATTGATGAAGCAATGAATGATGTGGTTAAAGTGCAAGAATGTGAGCTTTAATTTGAGGGTATTTACATCCATATTGGGTGGTGTGTGTCAGAATTATATCCATTTTTATACTTAGTCCCTCCATTTTAGCAGACCAAAAGTAATCAGACAGTTGGCTTCTTGGCTGTTTCTGATTAGTCAGGTGTATTCAATTGCTTCCCAAGTACATGTAGGTATAAGAAGGCTTTCAGAATTGAGCTTTCATTCTAGGGTTTTGATTGTCTTTGGAGTCTGTTATTGGTGTTTGTAAACATGAGAAGCTGTGCCAATAAATCTGAAAAAACAGCCAGAGACATAGGCCAAACAATATGATTACCAAAATAAACTATTTGGAACAGTAAAGTTGAAGCTAAACTTGAACAAACTTGTAAATAAACTTAATCGTCATTGGTTGAGAATAATATTTTTTATTTTTTTATAAAATAAATAGCAGGTAAACAGTTGATTCCCTGTTGTTTGTATTAAACTTCAAAAAGTGGAAGGTTACCATTTGACTACTCCCCCAGGTTCCATATGCCATGTAATGGGATTTAAAGTGGTAGAAAGATTATTTTGACCTGGCCTTGTTATACCTAAACAGCAATCATGCAATAGCTGTTATAATGTAGAAAAAGATGCTTGGGGTTATATCCTTTGAATGCTTTTCCATTTCTGGCCTTTGAGTCATTTCTTTTTAAATCTTTTTTTTTTTTTTGTTGGTTTATTTTGACATGAAACGTCTTTCAATATGTCCTGAATATTTTTTTTCAAACATCTGCCCAGATCTGACAGGGTCATGTCCCCGCTGACTCATGCCTTTCCAGAGCCTATACCAGGCTCAGATGGTGAGCTTTATAACATCCATCACTGGCCACTGCTCCAAACAGTCTCATCCCACAGCCCGAGGCATTTCAGGATACAGCTGTTATAGTCATCTCCTGTAAATCTATCAAGGATTACTTTTAAACCACCATTACCTATCCATAAAGTCTAGAACTGAAATTAAGGCATTCCTTCTCATGTAAAACCTCTTAACGGGCCCTGTCTCATTACTATATCTCAGGCCACCCCTTACTGTCCTCTGACTACCATCTTCCTGCAACTGTATGCTGTCTATTCATCTGCACACCAGGAGTCCCGCAACTGGACCTTCCTAGCTTCCCAAATTAGGTCTGCTGTTGAGACATCAATTAATCTTAACTGTTCCTGAGGCCTCGTTAGAACACACAGTAAAATATGTAAAGGATAATACCCTTTCAACAAGTCAGTTATTTGGAAATAACTACAGGCAATTGCAATTTAAGGTCAATTATTTACTCATAACTGACTCGTTCATAGGGTATTATCCCGCTTATAGCACGGCAAACTTGCAACTGAAAGCCAACTGCATCATCGCCGAAATAAGTTCACAAGCTCACCATCGCCGAAAGGAAATAAAACGTTTGGCTATTAACTAATATTTTCTCGCAAAATAATAGTAAGCAATCTATAGAAAGTTGACGCTGTTTTCCAGACTTCAGTGCCATGCAACTGAACAGAACCCTTCCCATTTTTAATTGAAGCATAGAAAGACCTAAATATTTAGTTGAGTTGTTTAGCACAACTGTCAAAATCAGTTGGCGTGTCTTGTTCTTGTCACGGCGGGGAGGACAGAGGAACCAGAAGCAGACACAGGGGTGTGGAAAATGACAGGTTTACTAGCAGATGGAGGGGCAGACAGAGCGTAGTCAAAAAACAGGCCAGGGTCAAAAACCAGGGGGTCAGTCCAACCAAGCAGAGGTACAGATATGCACAACAAGCAAAGAAGAGTCCAGGGAAGCAGGCAGGGGTCAAAACCAGGAAATCCAAAAAAAACAAGGGCAAGGACTCAGGAACAAGGGCAAGGACTCAGGAACAAGGGCTCGGGAACAAGGGGGCTAGAACTAGGGGAAGGAATAAAGGGATCTGGAACAAAAACAGGACAAGACGAACTAGCAGCGTGCAACTGAAAAGGACAGGTATAAATACACAGGGGAATGAGACAAACTAGGCGGGGCATGGGAGTGAGGGCGGTCTAACAAATAAATTCACAAAGACACACATGTAATACAAATGGCTCCGGACTAGAGAGTAGATAATTGCACAGAATCAGGAGATGCAGTGATACGGAGAGACAGAACAGAATTGAAACTGGAGATGCGTTAGTAAGTTAGTTAAGTGATTTAAATTACAAATACCCAAAACTAGTGAATGTTAGTTTGTTAGTTTGACAAACATATTAGTGTGTTAGTATAATTATTACTGTACAAATTCTATGTTAGTTGGGATTAGTATATTAGTGCTATGTACAAACATGAAATGGAGAGAAAGCAGGAAGTAAGGAATGCAAGATTGGAAGGAAGGTTGAACCCCGGAACTACTGTAAACACCCGAATAGTGGGGCACGCAGACAAGGGAGTGACTGGGCTAGTAAACATTCAGACTCAGACATCACAGGAGAAGACGAGTGCAAAGACTAATGACTATAAACAGAACACCAGACATGAATATGAAAAATAATAAATAACAAGAATAACAATAATAAAATATGATAAACTAACAGACAGAACACAGGAACACAGCAGTTCTTGCAGCCAGTCCTGCAAAAAGACATATTAGATTATTACAGACTTTGAATATGTCATTTACAGAAAATATCAGTATACGGAATATATTTTAGTCTCTTGGGGTGTTTCGTGTATATTCCTCTTACAGACGTTTGATCATTCTCTCCTCACTTGTGTGTTGTACGTTATGTTATAATTACTGCTGAATGTAACTGAATGTACATTATGTTTGAAACATCTCCCATGTTTATCTTTCTGACAATGCAAAGTGTAACCTACCTCAATGCAATGTAGCCTACAGTAACATATTTTTGTCACCAGGTCGGCTATAAACGGACTACTTGCATGAATTCTAAATGCATTGCATAGTGTATGTTGTGCCCCTTGATATTTGTTTGGATTTTTTAGCTGTGAAAAAATTGCACACACCTGTTTGATCAGTTCTTGTTATACGAAGGTTATACAAAGATATTGCGCACCCACGTAACACATCAATCCAATCAGAATTCCATATTTGCCCTAGGTGGTCAGTTAGTTTTTCAGTGCCGTGGTATAAGCAGTGTTAATTAAACTCTAAAAGAGTATATATGTAGGCATCCATCTCTTGCAAAAATGATTTCCGTTAGACTGACCACAGGGCGGATGTCCCCTGCACAGTACATAACGAGGGGGGTGGGGGTTTCCCTGGAAACTGTTCTTTAATTTGCGACGGGATAATTCAAATTGCTAAACTTCACTTCCACCTGTGGTGCAGATTGCTGATCTGTGGGATATTTATAACCACACACAGGTATCACAGAGCGGGTGACAAATTCCTGGAGAGGCGGGATTCCTGACATAGTCCCCATGGCAAGCAATTGTACTCTATTTTAAGCGTTGATTTAACACATTTTTATACAGCACAGATATATAGTGAGACCTGCCTCACTATATATTGATGCATTCTTTAGCACTTGTTAACACTTTTTCCAACTGTTAATATTGTTCATCACATGCCAGGAATTATGTATCTACAAATATGAATGCGGTTATAAAAAAAGTAGAAGAACAATCCATGACATAACTAAATAACAGCCAACCATCAGCGAGGTTGCTAGATTGCAAACTTTTGTAAAGTTTGTTTAGAAGCCAAGCTACTTAACTAGCTGGCCTTAACACCATCTCACCTATGTGTTGGTGCTTATGACTTAGGTAGTAAACTATCTGGTGATGCTGTATAGTTATCACCAGCTTGGTATGAAAATGGGCAGCTAAGATGGTAGCTAGCTTTGGAAGTTGAATAAATGTCAAAACGGCTTGCCATACTTATCTGCTCACGTTCAAGCAAATTCAAGCCTCAAAACTCATTGGATGGTGCTTCATCCTACAGCAAGACAGCAATCCAAGCATTCTGCTGAAGCAACAAAGATTCTTAAATCCAATTATTGACTGGCAGTCTTCTGAATCCAATTGAGCATTTGTTTCGTATGCTGAAAAGTTAAGGCACCTAGCAACTAGCCTACCAAATGAAGAATAATAAATTTTTCTACAAAAACTGCAGAATTGCTTTCTTAGGGGATGCATATTAATAAATATCACTGATTACCTGCTTTCTTCTCAACTTCACATTTTTATTTCATGGACATATGCTGTTTTTCTGATGCTTAGATTAAGTAACAGCCTTACAGATTATTTGTGTCTACATCTTCCAAAGCCTCAAGGCTTCAAACTTGATTGAGGATGATATTAAACGAGGACAGAGATCAAATTAAAATCTCACCTCATAGTCACCCATCAATAACATGCCATCATGGTGATTGTGAAACTCTGTATGTCACAAATTGATGGAACGTAATAAAATGGTTTTGTTTAGCGTGACAGGATAAAAAATTGCATTCTCCTCCAAGTCAGTTCAGAGGCTTGTAATCCTCCGGTGGATAATTAAAAAGTGTGTGCTACAGTCACACAAATTAAAATAAATAAATAAGTGGGGGAAGATGCTTCGTGCAGGTCCCCAGGGTATCCATTAAAGAATGTTTTCTTGAATTGAGGTTAGGTGCATTGATCTCTGTCGAGGCTGGCAGAGCCGTGAGTTAACATTCCCCACTGCAACTGTGACTCATTTCATACATTATTCCAATTAAAGCAGTGAGATTCATGCCACTGCCTGCAAACCACAGGCACTCACAACAATACCTTCAGTGCCACCACACCACCAAATTAAGCTTTAAAGACAGATGTGACACTAAAGAAAGAAATAAGAAAGTGTCAACCTTTTCTTTTCACCCAAGACTTCTAATGATTTGCATATTTCCTCTTCATAAGTATCCAGCATTGCCACAGCAAAAAGAAAGAATCTGAGATATAAATGAATATTGAAATGTGCAATACTTCAATTCCCCTCACCAAATGTGCAGGTTCTTTCCAGTATTTGAAATTGTTTTAATTGTGTTTATGTGAATACTGCTGATGGTTTCATGTGACAGAAATCAGATTTTACTATAGACAAAAACACATCTTTAAAACCATGAGTTGGTTTTAGACCTGGAAAAGTATTGTTCCTTACTGCAAATGAGAGTAGTACCATAACATGTCAAAAACATACCCTTTATTTGTGCCTGATATGTATACATATATTCACAGTAATGTAGAGAGAGAAAAACAACAACACTATATATGTATCTTTGTGAAGTTATTTAGCCTGACATACTGTAGGTTAATCTCCATGATCATCATATATTTATCTTTCAGTTCACAGTCACTGGATATAATGCAAAATAAGTCTAATTTGCAAAGTTAATTAACTGCACCTGGAGTCTGCAGTAAGTTTTTTGTTTACTGAAGCTCCCTGAAAAAGAAGCCATCCCTCATATATAGACTTGTAGAGATTTAGAGATTAGCATTTTCCACTTGATCAAGGGTTCATAAGCTTTCTCCAGTGTGGTATAGATCATTCATCTAAGAATAGAGTGGGCCTAACCTGCCAAGTTAAGATGAAATAAAAGTCATTAAAATGTACTAAATGAGTTTGAAAGAATGTGTTTATGCATGTGTGTGTGTGTGTGTGTATGTGTGTGTGTGTGTGTGTGTGTGTGTGTGTGTGTGTGTGTGGTGGAGGCTACAGGCTGTGTGGAACATTTCTCCTAAAAAGGTGTTTTTGAGTTCTCTCTGCTATTGTCTCAATGGAAATGAGCGTGCCTTTCAAGTCCTTCTCTTCCATACATCTATCGATCGTCTGACTGATGGAGACATCAAGCGCAGAGGGAAAGAGACGTCCTCTCTTTCTGTCGACATCAGCAGGTCTCCTCGCTGTGAGCCGCCGGAGTGGCCCATGCAAGAATCACTCCCTAATGAAGCTTCAAGCCTGTCACACAAACATTTAAACTGGCCTCAATGAAATGGTAACCCGCAGAGTGCAGCTGAGCCGACCAGGAGCCCTCATGTCATAGACTGGTCTGCCTTTTATTTCGGAGTCAAACAAAATGCCATACAGAAGGTCAGATTTTTTTTTTTTAACTATATTCTATTTTTAAAATGTGTACACAATTGGATTGAAAAAATAAGTTGGTGATGGGCCATCTGCTAGATCATTGACCTAATGTCATTTGTTTGCCTGCTATGCAGTATATGGGATGTTTTTACTCTGAGAAAACTTGATGAACTTGAATTGGCACAAAGATGAGATGAGCTTGATCAGCAAATTATTGTTTTGTTTTCTTGTTGTTAAATGCATTGTTCTGCACTGCAGGCCAATTAATGCGTCATTTACTATCCAAATAGGCCTATTCAGTGTCATGAATAAGGAAAACTGCATTAGGCAAAGATTTTATATTTTTTTATATTCATTCAGTAAGATATTTTTTTAAGAGAAATGTGTTTCATTAAATAACTAATGATGCAACATCATGACAGTGTCTTTTGTTGACAAAATGGTTATGCACGCACACACACACACACACACATAGAAAGAGAAAAAAAATGCAAGAGAGAGACGAATGACCTCAGATACTCATTTCATTTTCTTTTACCTAATTAATTCTGTAGTGAATTTTTGGCTTATATTTGGATATCTCATCTTTATGATAATTGTTGTTTTCAAATAGCAACTTCCAAAAATCCAAACATACCCACCTATGGTGCACACATTAAAAATAGTTATGGCCAGAAATGTAACAATTTGCCCTACGAACTGAAATCCTACCAGAGACATTTGCTGGCAGAAAAATTTGAGCATGAACTATGATATACTGTACTGCACAAGCTGCTTTTTAGGTACTTCCAAGCATTTTCTTGTTTCATACCACAAACCCCTGAATGTCCTGATACCCAGCACTGTAAAGCTGGCAGGTTATCAGATACCACTGTCAAAAGGTAACATATTGGTAAAATATCCTACATCACAGACAAAAAACTCTCAGGGACGATGAAAACCATACCCTAAAACTGAACAGAAGCAATATGAAAAACTCCAGAAAGGTATCGATTTGAGGCCTGAAACAGACCATACATACTGCATGAACGGTAAGTACCTGGACACAGATGCTTTGAGCTACACAAAGTCGCCGTTGCCTTTTAAAATGTGCTACCAGAATTTTTTAACACAATGCAAATGCAGAGAGAGAGAGAAGGGTGATCTAGCAAGCAACAACAGGAGGAAGCCGTCTATTCCATTTCAACTGCCCTGGACCCCCCCATTGAGGACTCCACAGGGACATAAGGACGTATGTTGAACATGTACAACTGAGTCATGCATTTACAGTGCCTTGGCCCATTGTTCTCATTTGTGTTTGTGCACTTATGTAAGGTATGTTTCAGGTTAGCCAACCCAGGATGCATGCAGGGAAAAAGCGATTATCTTTCCATTTAATTTGCATTATGCAGCATTGCTGCGTGATGTAGCAACATAATATTTAATACAATGTGATGTAAAAGCTTTTCATAGTTGCCAATGCTTTATCTAGCAATCTGTCAAGTTCAAAATTGACTCATGGAGATAAGATTTAGTGAAAAAATGTGCTTCACTTAGTGGACAGTGTAAGACAGAAAATAGCAGTTTTTGCAGAAATTACATGCAATAACCATTTTTCCTGCACAGTTGCACCAGTCTATATATTTTGAACTGCCACATCTGCATTTAACATAAAAATCTAATGGTAGAAGAGGGGGCTGCTCAATTGTGTTTTTCAGTATTAATTGATATATATTTATGGGAGTGAAAATTTGAGACTACAAAGGTTGAGAGGAGAGAATTCAGATAGAGCAATCTATATCTGACAAGTCTAAGTCTGACTAAAGTAATCTTTAACTTTGAATTAAGGCATTTGTAATTGTAGAGTGAAAAAAGTTAAAAGAGGAAATCTCATCAGCATCAGTGGATAGTGGATACAAAACAAACAGTAGCAAGAATCATACACAAGAATATCCCCCAAAGGCGTAAAAACATCAAAACATTTGAGCTCCAAAGTTAGCAATGCTAATGGCGTTGGCTGAGATAAAAGATCTGGAAATGCTCGATCATATCCTTGCTATTTCTTCAGTTCAGAAGCTCTGACACAACATAACCTTTCTTCTGGCATGCAAGGAGTGATAAAACCTCACAGTATACAGCACATTTACCCATTTGCTGTCATTTTACTGAAATGAATCGGCCATTTTTATCTATGCTATTTGTAGTTAATGTCACCATTTGTGCAAGACCAGTTTTTAATAGCAGTAGCAATGCTCAAACCTACATTTTCCATCTGTGTTCATTTACATAATTACTTGTTGTAATTTGCAACAGTTTTAGATTCTCCTCATAATGCTCATCAGGTGAAGAGATGAATACAGTTGGCAGGAGATAAAACTGTATAACCTATACACACCACATAGGCAAGCCTCTACCTCAATATAAGATGTAATCGGCTTGTTTGGAGAAATGAGAAATTGCATTACATTACACTTTATTTAGCAGATCAAGGTCATATAACAAACTACTAAACATGCCAGATAAGGTACAATTCATATATGATTTGTTGTAAGGGCATGAACATATGCCCAATACATAACTAGAAGACAAGTAGGGTGGTCTGCAGTGTAGTTGTTAAGGTACATGACTGGGACCCGCAAGGTCAGTGGTTCAATCCCTGGTGTAGCCACAATGATATCCGCACAGCCGTTGGGCCCTTGAGCAAGGCGCTTAACCCTGTATTGCTCCAGGGAAGGATTGTCTCCTGCTTAGTCTAACCAACTGTACGTCGCTCCGGGTAAGAGCATCTGCCAAATGCCATTAATGTTATGTAATGTAATGTAGTTAGTGAGGTTTCAATCCAAGTTTTGTATTGTAACCCTTGTATTGATGTAGTACAGCAATGAACATAGAGCAGACAACATTAGGTCTGAAGGTAAAAGCGGTTGTCTGGCAGTTGGTTGCCGATTCAATCCCCAACCCTGGGTGTGTCGACGTGTCCCTGAGCAAGACACCTAATAGCCCCCAATTTCTCCCAATGAGCTGGTCAGTGCCTTGCATGGCAGCCTATCACTAGTGGTGTGTGTGAGTGTGTGTGTGAATGGGTGGAGGGGAAGTCATTGTTAAGCACTATATCAAAGCAGTCAATTTACCATTTACATAGCAGATATAGCCATCCATCTGTTTGCATACATACACATCTTTATTACAGACTGTAGAACTGTGGTTTTTACGGTGGAATCAAATAATTACACCAAGACTTTGGACCCATGTGGATTTATCAGTTAATCCAGCTCCAAAATAAACAAGTCCAGAGGGGTTTCCTGACATTAATGGAATATAGAAAAGTATTACTATTAAAAGCAAGTCAGTGTGACACTGTGTACATTGGAAACCCAACCGAAACAGGGGTGCCTGACCCCAGCTTGCTAAAGTTGGCATCATTCCATTTATAGTATCACCTGTAGCAACTGCCTCAGTCAGCTCTACCCCTGCCTGTCTGCAAGCATTGAATTATATCATTGTTGACTGTTACATTGTGTATACTGAACAAAGGCTAGCAAAAACATAAAAAGTTTTCAAAAAAGGATAATATAATCTAAATGGTAATCAGGGTCATATAGGCCAGTGTATGTAGTCATGCTAGGCTTTGTATACTGGGTTATATTAACATGATGGTGAGGTGATATCCCCTTTGCCAAACATCAAGATTATTATAATAAAATGCTTAATACAACAACATGCTGGAAATTGCTTTCAACATGTAACCCAAATGAAAAGATGTCATTATATTGCCGTCATAAATGGTAATAAATGGCATATACAGTACTGTGAAAAAGCACCTCCTTCCCAATGTCCTCTTTTATTGCATATTTGTCACACTGAATTGTTTCCAATCTTGAGACATAATGTAAACTTAGAGAAAGGTCTGAGAGCACAAAACACATTTTCTTTTAATACTGCTTCATTTATTTAATGAATGAAGTTATCAAACACCAACATCACTACTGTGAAGAAGTTATTGCACCCTTAAACTTAACTGGTTGCATCACCTTCAGCAGAAATAATTGCAAACGCTTCCTATAATTTGATATCAGTCTTTCACAACACTGTGGAGAAAATTGAGCCCACTCTCCTCTGCAGATCTTACTTAATTCAGACCAATTGGTAGGTATTTTAAGAGATTATCATCTACAGCCTTGGCTAGGCCATTCCAAAGTCATTTATAAGGCTTTGGGACTCCACCAAACCACAGTGGGAGCCATTCTTTCCCAATGGAGAACACCTGTGGCCAGTTGCACAAAGCATCTAAGTTTTTTTTAATTATGATTTCTCTTAAAGTCTCATTTTTTCCTAACCTTCATATTTCCTTTAGGGTTGTTGCCTGCTTAGATTAGAAAAAATGCTAAGCCATTTCCCACATTCGCGATCTGGATATGTCACAGTTGTCATGGTGATCATAAGCAGCCTGAACAGCCTGCCTGTGTATTGCCCCAGTAAACGATGAATGACTAAAAAATCAAATACATTTAAAGTACGCAATGGCCGGCAAAGAACAAAGAAAACAAAGACTCAATTGGACAGAGGAGGAGAAGCTTTTGAAACGCGGTGAACCGCTTGGCACACAGTTAACTTGTTGACTCAAAACACATCACTTGTTACAGACTGAAATGATGCAGTGTCAAAAAACGTCAAAACAATCATGAGTTGGATCACTGCCGGGAGAGAAAAACTCTGTTAGGTTCGGTGGTCCAGTGCTAGCCGGTCAGCTAAATGTTACAGTAACTGTCGTTCAAAATGATAATACATCATTAACTGTTCATCAGTTTAAGTGACCAAAGGATTTTCTCTGTCATGGAACTGTTGTTCAAAATGATAATACATCATTAACTGTTCATCAGTTTAAGTGACCAAAGGATTTTCTCTGTCATGGAACACTTTTTATTTGAAGGAAATCTTAAGTTAACTTTTAAGGAAAATCTCAACTTAAGATGCTTTGTGAAACTGGCTACTGCAACATTGGTGAATCTTCCCAGGAGTGGCCAGCCTACCAACATTCCTCCAAAGTTGCAGCAACAACTCGTCCGGGAAGCCATAAATGACCCCAGAAGGACATCCAAAGAACTGTAGACATCTTTAGCCTCAGCTAAGGTCAGTGTTCAAGACTCCACAATAAGAAAGGGACTGCTCGTTTCACATTTGAAAGAAAACACTTGGATGATCCTCAAGCTTTTTGTGATAAAGTTCAATTTTTTTTGGACGACATGCCATCATGTCTAGCATTAAGCAAATCCAGCATGTCAGCAGTCTTAATGTGATGGTGTGGGGATGCTTTGCTGCCTCAGGACCTGGATGAATACTGAAGGAACCCTGAAAACTGCTCTACACCAGAACCTTCATATAGAGACTGTAAAGTGGCTGGAAAATGTTGAAATAACCATAAACTATCTCAGAGGGATGTATCCACTACACATCCACCAAATATCTATTCATGTAAATGTATGTAATAGCACACATGTATGTCAGGATTGTATGGGTGTGGTCTGGACTGCCTCACTACCCCACCTCCATCCTCAACTCTTCACAAAATATAGCACCTACAAGTAAATTGTATTGGAGAAGGAGGGAGACTGAGAGATGGATAAGGTCGGTAGAGGAAAATAGCAAGATGCAAACTCCATGCAGAAAGACCCCCAGTTGGGATTCAAACTCTTGATGTTGTTGTTACCAGGTGACTTGTTATCCACTGCACCACCAAGCCGCCACAAAGCTTATGCTACAAATCTTGCTACAAAAAACCTCTACATGCAAATCTTATGAAACTATGGGTGGAGACATGCAGTGAGACTAAAACATTTAGTGGCCATTACTTCTTGATGTTACTAAGATACCTGATGCAATATCTCAGAGTCTGGTAATTAATTGTTCTCCCCACATAGGAAGAGATGGAAATGTTTACACTGATATAGTAAGTTGATACTGCAATGCATTTGATATCTAAAATTTATCTGGTTCTTAATACATACCATAATAATGCCATTCAATGTACTTTGAAGCCATTCACGGATTTACAGTCACTTGCTGAAGTTGAAGCGTAATTGGATTATGCAGCAAGACAAGGCCTACCAATTTGTGATAATTAAAGTAGCTCTGCAAAGAAGAGTGGGCTAAAATTCCTCCACAGCTACAGAATCTAAAATATTGATATCAAATTTTAGGAAGTGTTTGCTTGCAATTGTTGCTGGTAAAGGTGGTGCAACCAGTTATTAAGTTGATAGGGGCAGTGACTTTTTCACAAGGGGAAAATGTGTTTTAGTTTACTTTGGTCTTCATATTAGACTTTGTCCGGTATTACATCTTGTCTAAAGATTTGAAACCACACAGTGTGAAAGTATGCAATAATAGAAGAAATCAGGAAGGGGGTAAATATCTTTTCATGGCACTGTATATAGTATACAGTATATAGTGTTGTTGTATAAGTAAGGCAATTGGATTTAAGATTTCAGATTTAAGATGAATATTAGGCAAAAGTACAAAAAAACAGGTTTAACATTTACAGACCCAACAGCATTCATGTGTAGTCCCCCCCCCCCCCCCCCTTTTCCCATTTCATTCTCAGGAATACCTAAGTCAATATTTCTGTCATTGAGTTTCTGTAAACATCTTATTTGAAATAAAATTATAATGATATGCCATACAAACTGGCACATCACAGAAGTAAAACATATGTAGGCTGAAACGGTTCTATGTAAAAGAATGTCCATTCCTTGTGGGAATGTGCTTATTTCATTGTGTATAGTTGCAATTTATTGACAACACTGTTTGCCATTGTGTATGGTTTCACTGCTCTGCCACAGAGGGATATTGCACAAGGTTTTATGAAGTCAGATGAAAGATGGTCTCAAAGCGACAAGTGTAACCCAAAATTCTCAACAAACTGCATAGATTCAAACTTTCTGCAAAAACTGGCATTATGCCAGAAAATATTTCCATGTAGGACACTGCAGTCTGTAGTCAGACTATCCACTAAGGTTATTAGTGTGGTGATACTGTTCCCAATAGGATATCAGAGGTTTGACTATATCGACACTTCTGGGGTGAAATTTAATTACTATAGCATATCTAATTTTCACATAATTTACATAATGTACTGTTTCACCTTAAGCTTATTTTAATGTCTATGGGAGCTGAAGTGTATACAGTATTGCCAGATGATAGAGTGATTCACTCTGAATATATTGTATATCAAATGGAATATTTGACTTCTACTTGATCTTCAGGGTCTGTGCTTTTTAATTGCATTAGCACATTTGATCAGAATAAGAAGAAAGCAGCACTATCAATCCAAGAATTGAAATGATTTAATGTTAATTGATTTTGATGGGATTAATAAGTTTAGATGAAGAAATATATACTATAATGACAGGGAGGTTTATTTTAAATAGGAGATACATTTGAATAAGCTTGTCAGACAAGATTACCACACAATACCATTGTCCTATGCTAGTCATTCATCTAAAGTTTAAAAACTCTATTCATCCATGCTTGCCTTATGCATTGAAATGAATATTATTATTTTTGGCGGGCCTTTTGTGAATGATTATTTCTTTAATCTGCTCCCCTGCTCCAACACTCTTCCAGAGTCAATCAAAAGATGAACATGTTACATTTGACGAAACATTACCCCGAAAAGAATCAAAATTTGTTTTATTTATTCAGCCTTATCATCCCATTATCATCCCATCATTGAATTCTCATCACGTACTTCTATTTTGTTCTTTACAATGCAGTTTCATAAAATAGTTTCTGCACAATTATATTATCATGGTATTGTCATGTATTTGGTCACAGTTTTTCTCCTTGTCTGGTGTATTTTTGTCCGTATGCACCTAGTGGCTACAAAGAGGAAGGCCTTAAAGAATGTCTTTGTGAAGCTTTTTTTACAGATAGACCGATTAAAAATAAAAATACAGTCATTGAAAGGACATTTTTCATCCTTGCAGGCATGCCATTAGGCACTATTTTAAGCGTGGCATGTTGTATTGTATTGCAAATGGGAAAAACACACTGTATCCATATTTTCTTTAACTTACTTTTACAATCAGATAGTTCACATGCATAATTAAACTGTAAATGAGTCTTGAGGCAAAATGTAGAGGCAAAATGGATATAATTAATATTATGTGATGCTTTGAAAACACTTTCACAGGAGTAACCAAACATATATACAGTGCTATTCAAAACCCAAAATAATATTTTTGGACTTTGTGATGGTTCATGAAATATTTTACACCTGCTGTTGTTTTAAAGCATTTGTGGATTCAGAGTAAAGGTTATAATAATATTCTTTCATTACCTTAAACCTCTCTCCATTTTGACCCTCCCTGACTGAACTCCCTGATCCCCAACACTAATGGAAATGCATACAGGATTTCTGTAAGAGGCCCAATCCATTTTAATCCTACAAGTAATTAAGGCTAAGGTCTACTTGGTTTTAGGGCCAGGCTAAGCAGTCATGTTGATTGATGGGGAAGAAAGGTAATCCCAACACAGCAGCATAAACTTCAACCAACAAAGTCCAATCTATCAAACAGCTCAACTGGACAGCATTGGCAGTTATGCATTTGATGCATTAACTTCATTAATTGTAGGGCTGGATAAGTACAAGAAAGGCAAAATTCAGAATATGATGGGGATAAACAAGGAAAAGTTTGAGTTCAAATTGAATGGATTATATTTAGAATTCTCTCTGCGCCAGTGCCGACTCTGGCCAGAAACCCAACAGGGCGACACACAATTGGTTCTATCATCATCCTGGGATGAGAGGGTTTCTGTGCGCCAGGATTAGCGCGTCGTAACTCACTAGCAATCCCTGCTGCTCAGTTGTGTGCCTGCAAGCCTGCCAGTTGACCAGAGCACAAAGTGTCTTCCACGCCGAAAGTGAATGGATCATATTCATAAAAACATCGGTAAAAACACCACATCAGTTTGGACTGTACCGCATTTAGAGCATCCAAAGTTATATTGGACCATTTTCACAATGTCCTCAAAACCAAAAGTGAAAAACTGAAAAATATATATTGATAGTATCGATGTGGATTTCATGCTACAGGCCATAATACAGACACTGATAGGCGTGGGGTAAACAGTGGAGTTTGTATTCTAATCTAATAGATTGAGAAATACATTTGGAATTCTGCAAAAGAACGGTCTCTGTGTTCTATCTCTCTGTGTGGCTCTTTGTGCACTCTCAAATCAGGAAATCAGGAATATGGAAAGGTCATTCAGTTTGTTCCATAAAGAGCTGTACAAATGTCACCCGTCTGTGCCAGCTCAACATTCTATACTTCAATTAGGACATTATTAGAGATGTTAAGGTAATTAAGGATGGTGTGATTAGATGTGTGCTTTAAAATGATTGTCTTCTTCTGTAATGTTAGTAGGACTAATGATTGCTCTGAGGCAATTTAGCAGTGGAATGGTTTCTATGAAAATCATTTAAAATGTCTTTCTGTAACAGAAAAATAATTGTTTATCTTATTCATCAGAAACTAAAGCAATAAACTAAAGCAACTTCCTGCAAAGCAGTTAGATAAAGTGTTACATTTTATGCTATGTCATGTATTGTGAAAGGCATGATTTTTATTCTACTGAAATGGACAAAGTGATAATAGAATGAGGTGGCTTCACATTCAAACTGACCTAAGTCAGTCAATATACTGGTGTGCATCAGCATAAGCTTTTGCTAAGGCAAATTTTCAGTGTGATGTGCCCACCAACCATGATATCATTCAGTCACATGTGATCAGATCTAAGTACAGGTAAAATACAGCTTGCAGCAATTTTAATCAGACTTGCAAATGATCCATTTAGCTTTGGTTAATTAAAATGAGCATTTCACTTCACAAACAAGCTTATGCAGATAATTTGATGAGACATTCTCCAAATCTAAAAGTAAAAGTTTTCTTTTTAATTGTAACACAAACTAGGCAGATAACATGGAAGCATTTTAGTCATTAAACTGCATACATTTAAGCATTAATGACATGCATCCATACGTTAAGAATATACATTAAACCAATTACGTAGATACGCATTGTACATATAGCATGAGCTTGACAAGCACTGGTGCATGTCAATGTAGAATGCATCCAAATGTTTCAGTCTGAACAGTCTTGTAAATTGCTGAAATACTGCAAATAATGTTGCACACATTTATGAATAAAGGAAAATACGCAGTCACATATTACCAAAAATAGAAAATAGTCATATGTCACACAAGCTAAGACCCAATCCCCAATAGAGCATGCTCAAAAATTAATTTAATTTCTTTTTTTGTGATTATGCACATCAGGGCTGCTCTCAGGCAGTTATTCAGAGCTCAATCATGTATGGGCAGGGCTTTCTTGACTGTGGCATGTTAAATCAGTGCTTTAACTGAAATCTTTCCATCATGCTCTTTCTCACATAATTAGTTGGAAACACCATCTACAACACTTTATACTTGGAGCTGTATCAAAATAATTAGAAAATGACATGTGCAATATATTGTATCTCCTGGTATTATTATTAAATCACTATCAAGGAATAAGGAGAAAAATAGGTCTAAAATATTCCGATTATGTAACTTAACATTTCAAAATAGAAATCCACGAATCCATAACTAAGAATATTTTATTATGAGATAAAATGGAATTCCTTCTCAATAGCCTCTGCTGTGGTGCGCCTGCTAGCTCAGAAGCTAACACTGATTTTCTGGCTACAGCTACAGAACTGAGTGTAGCTGCCCAGCCACCTACAGGATCACTAGCCCCAGACAACATTGGCATTGACAAGCCTATCAAGATCATCCTATAATAATATCCAGCATGCATTGTAAATGGGAGAAAGCCTGCATTTGTCTCTTCATGATATCATAAATGAGACTGGTTGGAGTACAGTATCATGGCTGATGGAGCATTCTGTTTGTGCCGTTAGCTATTTAGCACTAGCAACTAACACTGAATGCCTTTGTGACTGTGGGCTACTGTAACTGGAAGAATGCGGTTGTGAAAGACAGTGGATTTCACAAGCACAAACACCCCCTCTCTTGCTAGACAATGTGGAAAGAGTGAGAGGGGCATGCTTACACTGGAAAGGAAATCTAAGCACTAATCAGCACAGACCAACCATGAAAAAATAGGTATTATATTTCCACTGTTGCAGACGTTGTTGGATTTCTAGTGGAAAACCAATTACCTTTAAGAGGGAAGCTGGATGCTTTTGATGACATGTCCAAGGCGGGCTGTGGTGTCTTCCAGACCTGGGTCAAATACGTAATTGTTTTGGGTTCAAATAATCTTATATGCTTTACTGAGCTTGTCTGGTGAATTGGAACCTATGAAAAAATATAAACCCTGCCTTCTGGTCCTCTAGGTTGGCTCAATTATCTCTAGTGCATATGCAGGCCAAAAAGTAGCTAGATCACGTTTCGATATGAAGTCTCTCAGAACAATTGTTTCTCCAACCTAGCAGCGGTTGCTATGTGCATGAGCCCTCTCAGGCCAGCCAATCAAAATGCAAACAAAGGGTCTGTGGGCTATGATGGCTTCTGCTCCTCATTCGGTGAGTGCGTGCATCTCACCAACCATTCTCCTTTTTGTTTTTATATCCTACATTTTTTTTCGCATATTTTCTGAACTTGCACCACTATTCCTTTTTCACATTTGCGGTGGCATTACGGGTACTGCTTAAACAACCAGTCGTATTTAATGGTGATACACACCATGTCCGGGGATCTACTGTCACCATACTGATTTTCTAAATGTGTGCAATGCCCTGTACAAAATCTGTATGAAGCCCACCAAAGCTGTGCGCTGCCGGGGCAAGCAAATGAAAGTCTTCAATTCAAGGATAAGTGGCCATGCGTGGAAACGTATAATGTGCTGTTCCATTGGAGTGAATCACAGTTGGTTTTGCCTTCTGACTTTCAGCAAATGTGGGCCTGTTTTTAAGATAGGCATTACATTTAGGGAGTCCAAGACAGAGCAGATCCGACATTCTCAATGATTTCTGCTAATGAATACAGATTTCCTCTAAAGCCACGTTTTCCCCAAGAGCAGATGAGTGCTATCCTGCCCGGGTTACTCCAAGCTGTGGGTCTCATGATTTTTCAAGATGCGCAGTTGTCACATTATCTTTCAAGCATGTCTCAAGCTGCTGATAACCTACAAAATGACTTATATGTCATTTATATTTAGGCCTTGAATTAGCATTTTCCACACTCAAGGCACTATTTTTTTCTTTATTTTCACATAGAATATAGCTCTCGTTGCTTCAGTGAGAGAACATAATCACCATAAACAACATTAATACTGAGACATACCACTTTCCCTCATTTGCATTTTGTTTTGCTGTGATCACCAGTTAAGATTCTGGTGCATCCACATGCTGTTAAACATTAAAGGAGAAAAATAACATTCATCTGCTGATGGTCGGAGGGGAAAGAAACTTTGACAATGGATTAACATAAAGCCCATTATGGCGTAATGATACAATTTATTTTGTGTATTACCCCTCGCAAAAAGGTAGATTATTGCACAGGTATGTCATATCTTAATTTCAAAGTATTTCAGCAGGCGGGAAGAAATATCTGAATATCACTGAGTAGGGTCTGCACAACAAAAGAATAGAAGCTGAGTGGAGAAGAATAGGAGTTTAATAACAAAGTGCAGACTAAAAGAGAGTAAACAGCCTGAAACAGGTATTAACAAATGGGACAAGTGATAGAAAGCAGAAACACAGCATTTGCCAAAATAGGTTAAGCAAAGTGAGTTGGTGGGTGAAGAGGCCTTTGAATGAAAAATTCAGATACTCCCAGAGACAAAGCCCGAGGCAGCAAAGAAAGAAAGAACGAAAGAAAGAAAGAAAGAAAGAAACTAACCTTGGGGAACTGAATTCAGTGGGATACCCTTCCCCTGGCGACCAGCAGGCAGTCAACACCTCTTTTTGCAGCCGATGATGATAGATTGAAATAATACTCTGATGAGTATGGCCAGGAACCGTTGATGTTAGCTCATGCCTTGATGTCCCACACGGAGGTTTCTGTGCTTGGGTTGGACCTGCAATTTCATTATTGTGGGGCACCATCGTGGCACAGATAAATAAGTATGTGACATAAATTAAGTTGGTTTATGCAAGCAGTATATCCTCCTGAGATGGAAGTGACAGTCCTCTTTACATTTCACATTAACCCAGTTTGTTTAAGCAAAAGTTAAGCCTTCTGGGATGATAAAAAAAAAAAAAAAAACAACACAGGGAGCCCATACCTGGGACTTCCCTGACTCCCTCAGCTATTTATATACATGATGGTGATCGACGGGCCCGGTGTCAGGAGCTGTAGAAGTATTTGTAGTAGTGTGTGTCCTTATACAGGTATTAAGGCAGCTTTCATGCACTACATTACAGTAGAACACATATTAAACACAGCAGCTGGAATGCTAAGAGTTTTGCCAGTGACACCATTATTTGGCTAGCTCAGGCCTACCCAGTGGTCGTTCAGTAGCGCTTGGACAAGGATGTTCTTTTCCCCCACAGGTTAAACATTTTCGTCCTGTGATCCTACCCCACCCCCCCTTTTGATTAAAAACATCAGCCGCGTTGTTGACAGATTGCGAGTCATGTCGTCCCCAGATATTTTCGGTGAGGAAACAGGTGCACTCCACCCGGGAGCCCGGGAGAGCACGCGAGGTACGGGAGAGTGAAGGCTGCTCATCAGAGGCCCCCGGCCACGCCGCTCCGTCACAGCTGGGCCTCGGTCCAAGAGTCGTTAGTGTCAAGAGGAAAGCCGCCTGATTTGCACAACGCGGCTATCAGGGGCCCCTGTCGAACACCGGCCCCGGCTGCTGTCACGCCGCAAATCACTGCGACAGATCTGACGGCGGCGAGAGACGCCCGGAGCTCGCTCTGCATGTCAGGGGAATGGGCAGAGCCCTGAGCGGGGAGAAAAAAAGACAACGTCACTGCTGAAGTTCATTAAGGCCCTCTTAAGAACCAAGTCCATCTGTTCCCACTGCCCAGTGACTCCGACTTCTCATTTCACTGGGCAACAGATCATTCCATGCTAATTTGCCATCATGCCCTATAATGTATTATTACTGACAAGTTTCACCATTTCAGAGTGATGGATGTGCAGTTTACTGTGAGCCCCTGTGTTTGGATAGGGTAAGGACCCTCTGAGTGCCTTGCTCCACACTTCAACTGCTCTCCTAATGGCTTTATTGACCCCCATCATTGACTCCGCTGCTCTAAATTACCACAGTTTTCTGAACTTTGGACAGTCTCTGATTTTAAGTTAAGCCTCGGGGTTGTTGCCCTTTAGGCTCCTGAGTACCTTTATTAGCAAATAATAAATCACGCAATAGCGAATACATCGTCAGAGAGGGCAGGCGGCCATGGATGCATTATGAATTTTGTGTGTCCTACTGGCTACAGATGTGTAAGTCTGTGCAGAAAACAGGATGTCAGAGGTGCTCTGTGCTACTGTGACCATACTACTACTGTGTATTTCCATTGGATGTTGTATTGTCATCAAAAGTGTATTGTCATCAAAAGTCACTGAAAATATTTTGGGTGTTTGACACAGGTGTAAGTGACCCACTAAAAGGCAGCTGCTCGCATGCATTAGTTTAGTTAATTTAGTCTTAATATTTCACATGACTCAACAGAAAATAAGACTTTATCTTTAATTCATTGACCTAATTTGTCTGTCAAGCCTGTTTAACCCTATTTTTAACAAAATGCTAAGCTGAGTGAAAGAGGTAACAGGTGATCCGTTTCCCAGTATGATGATTTTGTGATACACAGGGTGCCCTGGGTAGCCAGACAGAGACCGCAAACTGAGGCTGCATTGATCTAGAGATTCTGCTCCAAATCTCATGCTGATTTTTAATATTTGCTTTAAATTAATTTTTCATCCTGAATCCTCGTGTGTTTCAGCTCAGATCTAACCCCTTGGAGAAGCCCTGCCAGGAAAGTCCTAATATTTCATGCAAACTCAACACAACAGTGTACTACATGAGATGGGGCTAAAGCATTTCTGGATATTCTAGACCAGGAATAACAAAACTCACCCACACTGCCCACAGCCTTCCCACTTAGAAAGAGCAAAAGAACCACTGTGATTAGTTCTAGCTGTGCTTGGCTGTGGATCAGGTCTATCTCTTGGCACCATAGACCATTGTAAAAACTGACCCATCCGTGAGGAGAAAGTGAGGAGGATGAGCTTTGGCTATTTTTATCATTGCAATCAAGGAGTCCCGCTGACTGCATTGGCATCCCACACCCTGAGATCACAGTGGTGAGAGCTACTGTAGCTGCTTGCCATGAGAATTAGTGCCCTTGCTGCCCATAATCATAATCACATTGACAGTCCCAGGAAAGAGAGAAAATCACTCTCTTTTCTCTCTGTCTCCCACTCACCCTCACACTCTCTCACAGACACACTCGCTCTTTCTCTCTCTCTCTCTCTCTCTCTCTCTCTCTCTCTCTCTCTCTTTATCTGTCTCTCACTCACCCTCACACTCTCTCTCTCTCTCTCTCACATACACACACACACACACACACACACACACACTGATCATCCACAGAACAGGCCCAGTCACTCCAATCTGTGGGTGTGTCTGTCTTTATCTTTGGAAATCCATTTTGAAAGCATTTAGAATTAGAGGAGGCTGATCTCAGATTATAAACACAGAGATGCTTGGAGTGCAGCAATCAAATCTGCAGATTGAAATTGTGCAGCAGTGACCTAACTAATACGTTCCTATAGAAACCCAACCAAGAAGAGTTCCTATCTTTATTATCCTCTTAGAAATGTTAAAATAGAATACTGTGCTCTCCACAGACCACAGATGTATTGATTCATAATATACTCCCAATCTATTTTATAAGATGCCACCTCATATAATATAACACATCAGGCAAACTGTGTAACAGCTCAGGAAACAAACAAGCTACAGTCAGAACAGCACCAAACATCACAATTTTTTTCAAATCAACAGCAAGATTAATCTGAAAGGGGGGACCTGTCACAAAGACTAAGACATTTCTCATGTCCTTCATTCAGAAGATTGATGAGGGGCGGGATATTGATCGATTGATCACTGCTGTCTGCCCTTCCTAAGTGGAAAGTGATTCTGATTGGCCCTTCCCTAAGGAAGCGTTGGTGACATAGTATAATCTCGCATAGACAAGCTCAACTGATGCTTTTCAAACTCATAAGAAAACTACAAAGTGAAAAAGGAGTCAATCTCATTCATCAAAACAGTGTACCAACCCCCCTTGCCGATCTACAGTTCTGTTTATTGTTTTCAATCAGTCTTGACACTGAGGTAATTATTTCGCAGCAAGCGCATTATGAACTCGGAATGAATTGTGTTAAGGGTGTTGATATGAAAATGAAATGGAGAGTCATGGAGGACATCACTGGTAGCTGTGGGGGGGTTTTGTTGTAACTTCAGGGTCATTGTCATTATGATGGAAATTCCACGGTTGCCCTCAACACTCAGGGCACTCAGTATGCATGAGTGTGTACAGTGAAGAAGGTGGCATGACAGCAGAGAAAGAGGAGGCTTTCTGCAGTGAGTGCAGGGTGACAAAGAGGACAGTGGCCTATTATGGAGAGATTTAGGAACAATCGGGTGTGAACAAACACATTCTGCCACAGACCCTTCAGCGCTTCCGGAAAAATGACGGGAGGCGTACATCTACAAAAAAATCTATACACGTTTATTAGCTTTAGTGTATGTGTTCAATTTCAATTAAGAGTTCTGTAAATCATTTTTTTGCTTCCTTTCCATTTTTTGTTTATGATTCTATAAATCCTACCAAATATAAAAAACGATATAAACACAAACTGTAGGAGAAATCGTGCCATGTGTATTAGAATATTGATATTGTCAATAACTGTAATTCATACACAGAAACCAAGTATAGCTAGATCTAAGTTTAAAACGACCCTGGAATTAAAAAGGTTAGTTTAATTAAAGTTAAGCATATATTACAAAATGGAGGGAAATCCTTACTGAACAACACTGTCATCTGGTGGTGCACTTTATTCTGGTCTCCTATTCATTTTCATTCTGGGGAAATAATGCTCCAGATTTCTGTTGACATAAAAATATACATTGTTCTTCCCGTACTGGTGTGCAAATCACTTTTTTCATCTGAAGAAAAGAAAATATGTATTTGGAAACTATTAAATAAAACGCTGAGGTAAATATTAAGTTATTATGATACAATTTTAAAAAGAAAATGTATTTTGGTTTCTACCATCCTTACAGCAGTGAATATTTCCAGTATAGAATTATACTATTATGTTAATTATGTAAAGAATTGTTCATGCTTCCCTATTTTGGCATTCCAAATGACCTTGTACACTAATTACACACAACAAATACTATAGTTGACAGTGTGTGAAAATGAAGAGATGAGAAAAGGTTTTCAAGCCACACATGATCTCAGTAATGCATTCATGCAGAACTGTCACAGCGGTAGTCAGCATTATTACTGCAGATATCTTTCAAACTGCCAGACAGAGACAGGAGCCTTCAAAGACAGACGCCAAACTTACCATATGTCTCGGCTCTTATCAATTCTTGCTATCCTGGAACATTTCACCTTTCTTCTCAACATAAATCCATCATTTGCAGGGAGATGTTCCATCCCTCTCAGTTATGAAATCGTGTGTGTGTGTGTGTGTGTGTGTGTTGTGCGTGTGCATGTTTGTGTGCGTGTTTGTGTGCGTGTGCGTGTGTGTGTGGGTGTGTGTGTGTGTGTGTGTGTGTGTGTGCGTGCACATGAGTGTGTGTCCAGGAACATTGGTCTGCTTTTATACAAAGTTTTTCAGAAATGTCTTTCATGTTATAATTTATGGAACATATTTTCAATATATCAAATATTAATGAACATTAGCAGGCCATCTAGAGTATACACTAGCTGAGCACTTTATTAGGAACACCTGTTGTACACCTACTTATTCATGCGATTATCTAATCAGCCAATCGTGTGGCAGTAGTGCAATACATAAAATAATGCATATTGCAAATATGGGTCAGGAGCTTCAGCTAATATTTACATCAACCTCAACTCCAGTGAGCTGCAGTCCTGCGGAAATGCTTTGTTGATGAGAGAGGTCAACAGAGAATGGCCAGACTGGTTCAATCTAACAGAAAGGCTACGGTAACTCAGATAACCACTCTGTACAATTGTGGTGAGCAGAAAAGCATCTCAGAATGCATTGAACACATTGAACCTTGCAGTGGATGGGCTACAACAGCAAAAGACCACGTCAGGTGCCAATTCTGCCAGCCAAGAACATAAAACTGAGGCTGCAGTGGGCATAGGCTCATCAAAACTGGACAGTTGAAGACTGGTCTGATGAATCTAAATTTCTGCTGAGGCATACAGATGGTAGGGTCAGAATCTGGTGCCAACAGAATGAATCCAACAGTCCAGGCTGGTGGCAGTGGTGTAATGGTGTGGGGAATGTTTTCTTGGCACACTTTGGGCACATTAATAGCAATCAATCATCGCTTGAATGCCACAGCCTATTTGAGTATTGTTGCTGAACAATCCCATCCCTTCATTGCCACAATGTAACCATCTTCTAATGGTTACTTCCATGACAATGAGTTCTTGAGTGGAGTTCAGTGTTCTTGATGATGCAATCATGTCAACATGGAACAAAATCTCAAAGGAATATTCTCAACATCTTGTGGAATTCATAGCACAAAGAATTGAGGCTGTTTTGAGAGCAAAGGGAGGCCCTACCCAGTATTAGTATATGTTCCTAATGAATTGCTCAGTGAGTGTTATAGATTTACACATTTTTCAATGGATAAAATAGCCATTTTTGAGTATTCGTTTTTGAAAACTTTATTTACATTCAGAGTATTCAGTCCCTTTGCTATGGCACTAGAAATTGTGGTCAAGTGCATACTATTTACTTTAATTATCCTTGAGATGTGTGTAGAGCTTGATTGGAGTCCACCTCTGGCAAACTGAGTTGATTGGACATAGTTTAGAAAGGCACACACCTGTGTATATAAGGTCCCACAATTCACACTGCATGTCTGGACAAAAACCAAGCCATGAGGTCCAAGGATAAAATTGTGGCGAGACAAAAATCGAGGCAAGTGTATAAAACCATTTATAAAGCTTTGAGTGTTTGGAACCACCAGGACTATTCCTAGAGTTGGCCATTCGGCCAAACTGAGTAACCGGGCAAGAAGGGCCTTATAGCCTGATAGCCCAACACTAGTTGCACCACTAGGTTAGTTTTGGAGGAGTTCATGGACTGTTCTTGAAACTTAGGCCTATATTGGAAATACGACACTCTGCTGCCCCCTACTGTTGAGACATTGCAAGTATAGGGTGGCCTGTAGCGTAGTGGTTAAGGTAAATGACTGGGACACGCAAGGTCTGTGGTCCTAATCCCGGTGTAGCCACAATAGGATCCGCACAGGCCCTTAACCCTGCATTGCTCCAGGGGAGGATTGTCTCCTGCTTAGTCTAATCAACTGTACGTCACTCTGGATAAGAGCATCTGCCAAATGCCAATAATGTAATGTAATTTCAGACAGTGATTGGTGAAAGTGCTCACATTTGCCACCCAGTGGTGGTTATGCAAACAACAAGTATTTACTGTGGGAAAACAAAAAAATATATGCAAATTTGCCACCACCTCAATTTTATGTAAAGATTAACTCAACAAAGCCAAAATGTAAAGATTAACTAAATTAAGTTAACTTTTATGGAGAATTTCACTTTTTTTGATCTTATTTACAATAATTGTTAACAGATAGTATTAATGAAGGCAGCTAAAATATGCGTTGATGGTTACTTAGCTGTGGCAAGGAGGGTCCCTGTCTTGTCTCTGCTGCTTTATTGTTTTCAGTAATCATTAAAATCAAGTAACCAAGTAGCAAAAACATATATTTTAAGTAAAAACAATTCTATTAATTTTGTTGATTTACTCAGTCTGTGATGATTAATTCATCCATCCTTTTCTGGAAGAATCTACCTCCACATTGTCATCTCATAGACTTTATGCAGCACTACATTACATTACATTACATTACATTATTGGCATTTGGCAGACACTCTTATCCAGAGCGAGGTACAGTTGATTAGACTAAGCAGGAGACAATCCTCCCCTGGAGCAATGCAGGGTTAAGGGCCTTGCTCAAGGGCCCAACGGCTGTGCGGATCTTACTGTGGCTACACCGGGATTCGAACGACCAACCTTGCCTGTCCCAGTCATTTACCATAACCACTACGCTACAGGCCGCCCCCTCAAGCAGCATGCCCTGAAGCATTATGTTTCCTGTTTTGAGCTATACAATGTAACATTTGTGTACATCTGCTTTGTTATTGCACATCATTAGAAACTGGAATATTCATCAAAGAGGACTGTTGTGCAGCAATGGAAATGAACTAACAATAAAGGGAAGATAGAGCTATGTGGCTCTAGTATTTAAGGCAGGGTCCTAATTATATCTGTCACTATCACTGTTCCAATATCATTGTTATTTCACTTCCTCGCTTTTTATTAATTTCACAATTCAAAGTGACGCTCTTGCAGCCATAGCGACTTGTGCAACAATGTTTATTGTCTCAATGTCTGTTTGCTGTTTGCATTCATTTGTAAGTCAATCATCACAAATGTTATATGAATGTTATGAATGTTATATGAACCTTGTAAACCTTTTCAAACTTGATCATGCCTCCAGCAACAAAATATTTTAATGTACTCACCTAATTTCCTACAAAGCTTTCAGAAGTAAGCTACTCCTCTGGACCTACAAATCCAGGAGAAAATCCTATGCATAGGGATAAGGTGTACTAAAAGCCAACCGAGAGGGAAAACTACTGGTAAGGGCATATACAAAGGAGCAAACGCACCATTAAGGGACACACACTGAAACTAAAATGTCAACAAAGAGAGGTAACTTTAACCAAAGTGGTCCTTTGTGTTATGTGTTTGCAATGAAAGTTCACTAACAAACAAAATGGATGAACGTCAACTACTGCTGAACGCATATCTTCCACATAATTGAACCAGATCATATCACATAAAATATTTTCAGGTGTTTAGAAAAGACAGGACAAGTGATTGGAAAGAGGAGGGGGTGTGGCTACCTATGTGCATCATAACTTGCAAGCTAAGAGAAGAACTTACCTGGAAAGAGAGGGATTTCAGTATACTGTATATGGCTCCAGTTTCACACAAGCAGAATTCTCAGCTCAATTTATCAATTGGAAATGAGAGGAAGTTTTACAGCACAATACAGTGGACTGATTAACGCAATCAATGTGTTCAGATCCACCTCATATGGGGCGTATCCCATGCTTAGATATCAACCACATGCCTATAAATATGTTGGTAAATTCCCCCAGACATGAGACAGGTAGTGAGAAGTGCCTGAAGTTGGATTTCTTTCTTTTTGTGCATGTGTATGTAGCCATGCATGCCTGTTTGTATAATGTTCTTATGAATGAGAGACAAAGATTTTTACTCTGATCTGATCCCTGGGCATGATCAGACATCTCTGGCCTTGTCCCTGTAATATCAAACAGAGCACCCAGCGTGAAAAGCAGGTCATCATGTAATTATGACGTTCCTTGCTTCACTTAGGCTTTTATTGTCTCAGCATAATCATCTCCATCAGGGGTGAAATATTTGATTTTCCTTTTATGCTAATAATATGGATCCAGAGTAGCAAGGAGCAAATAATCAGGGATGTTGTCTCATGCACATGACATTTAAAGGGAATGGAAATAAGCACTGCTTTCCAGAGAGATGGTGCCAGCCTCGCAGTTGTGTACAAGGCCTTCCTGTCTAACTAGACTGCTCATCTGCAGGGAATGTGACCTTTAGATTGTATTTTATCACACCCTGTTTTTTGGACCTTTAGTCATCTGTGCCTCATGATGGAGGTAAATTAGGTCCTACTCATGCATGTTAAGACCACCCAGTAAATTCCTCACAAACAGAGGCTGATCACCAAGCCTGGCAGAGATAATGAATGTGCTGTCAGCGTCACCTCTCCTTTGCCAGCACACCATCCCACATTTCATCATCATTTTGGTGTCTTTTAATTGCACACATTAACCAAGCTAAAATAAAATTATTTATTTTTCAAAATGAATTACCATTCTGCAGGTGGATGAAGGAATCGTATTTGCTTTCATATTGATCAATTTGAAAACTTAGTTATTACACATTTTTAAGGAAAATTAAGGACCAGATGTACTAAACCTTTTATGATGCATTCTGCCCAGGAAACAAGCGTTGCATGTATCAATCTTCTGTCCTTGCACAAATAAAGGGCAGAGATATTATGTATTCCGTTGAATTTACTATAGTTTGTGCAATGAATGAGGGTCGAATTGTGCATGAAATCTCTCTGCCTCTATAGAGCAGGAATAAACTGAGGCGCAAGACAGAGACACAGATCTATGCTTCGAAGATGCACTGAAATAATCTTTGCAACAAGAATCACACTATTTCAACCCCCAGAGCGAGAAATAAATATTAATAATAAATATTAATGCATGATTGCATCAAAGCAATAATTAAGGCTGGGTGTTTGTCACAGAATATATTTACAAAATAATTTCTTAAATGAATAAATTAATTTATTATGCGAAGCAGTGGGAAGTGACTGAAATAACGTGCTCAACCGTAGCGACAGTCACTGAAGTTTAAAAAAATACATTGCGGAAAGAGCGTGTGTTTCTTTTGATTAGTTATCCTCCAAAACAATCATGGAAAAGAAACATGGAATTAAAGGCACTTCCAAAAAAGAGAAAATCCCATGTGACTTCTGTGACAAACACCCAGCCAAACAAATAATTAAGCTTCTGGGAGAAATAAAAGATTGCGACCACACCAACACACCCTCGTCAGGCTGCATTTTGCACTGTGCGCTTTGTGTACATAAACATGGCCCTTAATGTAACCATTATCTTTATGTATGGTGAAATTTGGAAAAGGCACTTACAAGGATGAGTCCCATGGTCATCTAACCAACTCTCTTCCTTTTTTTCACAGAATACCCTGCTGGACCCCCACCAGTCCGGCTTCAGACCTGGCTACTGGACGAAGACCACACTCCTCTCCGTGAAATGAATCCCTTCAGGCAGCCTCCTTCTCCCCTGTCCTGATCCTTCTAAATCTCTCTGCGGCCTTAGACATGGTCAACCACACCACCCTTCTATCCCCCTAGTAGCTGCAACACAGCCCTAGACTGGATTGAGTGCTATCTCTCTGGTTGCTTCTCCCAGGTTACCTGGGCTGGTAAAGTATCAATCCCTCATCCCCTTGTTACAGGAGTTCCCCAGGGCTCAGTCCATGGTCCCCTCCTCTTCTCCATCTACACTAGATCCCTTGGCCCTATTATCTCTGCTCATTGTATGTAATTCCACTGTTATGCTGATGACACCCTTACCCTCACCCCAACTCTTTCTCTTCTTTCCCCCATCTGACACACATGTCTCAACCTGTATCTCTGCCTGCCTGAGAGACATCCAGAGCTGAATGATCAACCACCATCTAAAGCTAAACCCAGGTAAAACGGAGCTAATCTTCATCCCTGCTCTAACCTCTCTCTTCTCTGATTTTTCCATTTCACTAGGGGACACCACAGTGACCTCATCCTCCAGTCCAAGGAAAGGAGTTTAAAACATGACGCATGTGTCATTCTGGGTATGGGATAGTTCAGTTGATTTGTGTTGCCCAGTGTATAGGATGGTTCAGTTGATTAAGGGTCCGAGTTTCAACACTCTACAGTTAGCGACCCCCACTATAGTTATTTTGATTATTTTTAGATGCCATTTTCATGAACTAAAAATTATCATGAACACACACAGTTGGGATTTATCATGCTTCAGTGGTCATTTAGGAGAGTTTTCTGAAATTCTAGGTGTTTGTTGAATTTTACAAGCCTGTCTAATGAAAAAAGTAGAAGCTACAATAAGAATACAAAAATGTTCTTGCCTGAGGCTTGTCTTGTTGACCTCTTTTGAACTTCAATTTATTGAATGACTCTGGGACATTAGCATTGAGGATGTGTTGATATTTAGCTTAATCCTTCCTTCTACCTGAGCAATATTTCCTGTATAACTGCCTGCCACATAACCCCATAATAGATCCATCCCATACTTAATAGTTGGAAATTGTTTACTTCAAATATTTTTCCTTTCCCCAAATGCATCTTTGGAGGTTGTGAGCACACAGTATTTAATTTTTAATTCATCATAACACAGCGCTTGTTGCAAAACGTCTCTGACCACTTTTGCATGTGGACCTTTGTGATGAAATCACAGGAAGGGTATAATTCTGAAAGCTCTTCCTAATGCATAATTTTTGTTTAAGCAAAGCTGCACAGTGGACTTGTAAACCTTGTGTCAGCAACCTATGCAGGTCATTTGCAGTGATATGTGGCAGTTCCATCAGAGATTATTCTAAATTGTTCAGATCTTGCCTAGACTTTAAAAGTTCCCCTTAACTTCCAATTCATAATTTCATTTGATAGTGTAAATTGCAAGCCAGAAGCATTTAGATACCTTCTTATAGCCTTCTTCCCTTACTCTGTAAGGGTCAATTATATTTATTTTTAGGTCTTCAGTCAGCATAATAATAGGCGTTACACTTTTCCTGCATGTCTGTTTAAGAATCTACTGTACTGTGCAGTATGTATAAGAGCTTTTTTCATATTTAAAATAGTTTGCATTTGTCTGCTTAAATTATTGAAGAATTAATGGAATATATTCACAGCCTCTTTGTTTTCACGTAGAAGTTTAAATGGTCCTCAACATTCACCATCTTAGACTAAATCTGACCCTGGTCAATTGGAATAGCTGACCTGCCAACTTTTCTGAGCCAGCTGTCCAGTCTCCTACAGTTCGCTTGATGTAAGGAGAGCTCTGGTCCTGTAAAACTATTGGTGGTACATGCATTATTTCATAGATCTTTCCCCACAAGGGCACTTCAATGACTGTCAACCATCTCCATGGCAACATTGTCCACTGTGTGACCTGAGCAGTGACATGTCTCGTTCACATGGAAATCTGAAACAGCAGCTGTCTTGATGGGGAGTAGACTAGTAATGGCCCCATTACAGAGCAGGTTGCCACTCAAACTTGAGACATCAATCACACTATCGCCTCAGCCACAACTTAAACACAATTTATCACTGGTTCTTTAGTACTGACATGCTTCTAAAATGCTATATTAATCTTTTAAGACTCGGTTTCTTGTGTTAATCAAAGTTAATCTTCGGTATGTTAAAGTATGATCATTGGCATTAGACTTCAGTACAATTAATACTCATGTCATATTTAAATTGGCATCAGTTAGGTGGAAATAGCCAGTGAAATAATTTTCTAAGTTAACAAGAAATATAGCTTAAGAAATATCAGTGAAAGAGGATAAAAAATAGTGTCTTTTTCATATTTCCCTTAAAATTCCAGGACCCAGTCAGATTCCTCCACACCCAGAAGAATACAATCCCAGACTAACAAGAAAAGATATTTATTTTACAGACATATAATCGGTATTAAGATCATATGCCAATTACTGATTCCAGCTCAGGAAACCCAACATCTTTAGGTAAAGTTTTAGGATATATGTATGTATCACAACTATAACATATTATTTTTTATGGCATAAATCTTTATCTTTATCTTTTTTTTTATTTTTTTTTTATTTTTTTTTACTATGAAACACATAAGCTGTCAAAACAGAAGTGTTGAGCTCACCAAATAATGTTTTCTCGCTTCATGTTCAGGGGATGTCAAAGCTGAACTGCCAGCCTATGTAGATTTTCAACGGGGCAAGCGACAGAAAGTGGGTGTTATGGGGCTCAATTTAACGCTCCATTATGTAAATTGATCATCTCAATTGACCATCTCTGAAAATGACAGAGGCAGACAGTGAGGGAGTTTTAATATTTCCAGAGAGGACATTAGTAAAAATTTCCAGAGAGCTAAAAATAAGACTAGAATTAATACATGGAGCAACACACTAGGCTGTCATCAATGAGCCGTGACTCAGCAGAGTGACACCGACAAATGGATACTGTGCTGACCCCACATGCAGTCTTCTTAAAATGGACGCCTAATCTTTCCAGAACATAATCACCCTACAATGCACTGCACAAGATGTGTCTTATGAAAATGTGCTCAAGTGCTGCTAAAATGAGTTCTCTCTGAACATGGAGGTGTGCCTGATCACCCTGGGAACGACGCAGGAAAGTTCAACAATATGGGGAATTCATTTTGACAGTGCATAATTGCATTCATTGGTCCAGCTCGTACCTCTTAATCTAGGATTATGATGATGCATTAGCAACTGTGATTCAATGTTTACAGGGCATTTATCAAGAAATGTCAACATAATGAGACAAATTGCACATATCACATTAATCATTGACTGTAGGAGCTATGTCATAGGCTCAAGCTGAACGAAGTGGGCTGAGGACTTCGTACAGACAAGATCTTCATTTGTCATATTAGACAGACATTTTGTCCATGACTCATGCTGTGTTTAGTTGAGAAACATGTGCTTTTAAAAATTGGAGCTCCTTTCTGAGTGCATGGTTGTTCAGTATTGTGACAGAAAGAGACTTGAGGCCGATAACAAAAGTGTCCACAGATGCAGTTGCTAGATAATTACTGTAATATATTTCACTCTGTTAACATTGACTACATTAAATAAATGTACTATAGAAACACAGTTTGTAGTATGTATGTCTACAATACAGTATGTCTAACAGAATAACTGACTGATCTGTTTTCACGATTGTAAACCTAATCATATTATTTTAGGTCACATTATTGGAGATGCACATACAGTGGGCTCAAGAATTATTGGCACCCCTCACCAGCAATGCACAAACAAGGCTTTAAAAAAAAAAGAATAATATAATTATTTTATATAAGTCATTGTCTTGTTGGAAAGTCCACCTACGACCAAGTCCCAGACTTCTGGCAGAGGGAACCAGATTTTCAGCCAAAATTGGCAGATACTTGCTGGAATTTATTATGCCATCAATCCTAACCAGTGCCCCTGGACCTAACCAGTGCCCCAGCCCCAAAACATGACTGACCCACCATCATATTTCACTGTGGGTATGAGGTGCTTCTCCTTGTATGCATCTGTGTTCCTTCGCCAAACATACCAATGCTGTATCTGACCAAAACGTTCAATTTTGGTCTCATCTTACCAGAGAACCTTGTTCCAGTCATAATGTAAATGACATTTGGCAAACTCCAAGCGCTTTCTTCTGTGTCTTGTGGTCAGAAAAGGCTTTCTTCTGGCAACCCTTCCAATGAGGCTGTGGTTATGGAGGTGGCGTCTGATGGTGCTTTTTGAAACCTGGTGACCCCAAGATGCCACCAAGGCCTGCAATTCTTTCACTGTGATCTTTGGGGATTTTGTTGCTTCTCTCACCATTCTGCTCAGTATCCTGGGGGGCAAGATGCAGTTGCGTCCTCTACCCATGAGATTTTCAACAGTTCTATATCTTTTGAACTTTTTTATAATTGCTCTAACAGTGCTCAGTGGTATATTCAATCGTTTGTGAAGGTCTACGACCATCTGCCTCTTTTGAACTGCCAATTATTTTGTTTTCTTCATGGTGTTCGATGACAAAGGGATATTGCAGGTGTGTTACCTCAATTTTATCCCCTAGTGAAACAGGAAGTGATGTAATCACTCAATACAGTTCCTTAACACAGATAAACTTAAATAAGTGGAATTTAATACCTGGTTTAATTTTGGTAGGTGTTATTTACAATAATCTTTAATGTTTGTTCATTTTCTGTCAGGGGTGCCAATATTTTTGGAGCCCACTGTAGCAAGAAATGAAGAAAACAGAAAGTAGTTTTATATAAGTTGTCTTGGAGGACTCTGGTGAAAGGGGAAACTGGCAGAGCTGTCATGCTTATGAATGTATTGCTGCAAATAATTGTTCAAGCTATTTGCATTTAGCTCAGCTATTAAATACAGTAGGCCAATACATCTGAGAATATATTAATTCACTGTAGCTAGCTAATTAAAAAAAAAAATTGGCTGCAATTTTATTAGCTTTACGAGTATGCTGTTTGCCTGCTAGAAAATCCGTAATAAAGATACTTGCCTTCCAGTTTTACATTTCCAAATGCTTTTAAGGATTCATAAAGTTTTTTTTTTTGTCCAATCATTACTAAAGACTGCATTATAATTACTGAATCTTAGCATTTTGCATTCTTCACATTTTTTATGACCTCTGCTCTTATAACTGAAAAATTATGCTACTGGAAATTCACATAGTACTACTTTCAACTATTTATCAGATTTTCATGACATCATGACATTTTCTTGCTGTATCCCAATCTCATTAGCATGGTAAGGAAACAGTGCATGTATAGAAGCTAGCACATCTACATGCAAATTATTAGACTAAATCCTAATTACAAAACCATATTGTACATTTCTAAAATATGAACATTGCACTAAATGTCGTCTTAATTTAAAGGTAACTTATTTCCCTGATTTAACTAATTCAGATTCACATTTTTTCCAAGAGCAAGCTGTTCAAAATCATTTTTGCTCATTTGAATATATGCCTTCCTTTTCATAGTCATTTAAATAATTTAAAATGAATGGAAGTTCTAACCACTTCCTTTGTGTAGGAATATATCAATTGATGATTTATTCCCATGGCATTTATGATCACTTTTGAGAGAGTGGCTCAAGGTAATTTTAATTCAGAGTCTTTCATTCAGAGAGTGCTGGTTCCTAAATGTTTTTCCTTTACTGATGTTCTATTTTCAACAGCTCTCAAATATGTGATACACAAGGATTTGTCTGACAAGTTTAAAAAAAAGAAATTGTGGCCTTATAATTGACCTTGGTTTGAAGTAAATTGTGCAGACATTTTATTTTCATGGCTAAAAATACTTGAGTGAATGTTTTATTTGACGAGCAATGGATTTGTTTTCACAGCTTGGCCTTCTTGTGTGTGTCCTCACTCTTTGCCAAATGTAAACTAGTGAATTCATACTGAGTGATTACTATGGCACCATATAGTATATCCATGCCTCTTCCTCTGTTGTGTTTCTTTATTTTCAATGTGTCATGGTGCATTATGGTTTATCACAAATGCCAGTTTGTTTACCCGTCACTGTCTCCGTTATGAGGATGGGTCTAACCTCTCTGAAGAACTGCAGATTGTGTCACTGGTACTATTTTAGGCAAGCTTCCATTGTATCTGACAGAAAGGTTTGTTTGCACATAACATAAATGTAATGTTTTTAAAACTACCCTTTTCTGAATTTGGAAAGATTTATGCTTACACTTTACGCTTTAATGCACCCCGGGTTTGGTAGTCCTGTTACAGGATTAAAGGATTTGGTTCAAAGCAGGAAACTAAGGTATGCGAATGTCACTATGAACCAAGTGCCATGCTTATTTTTCTTGATTTTTTGGCATTTTAACTGTGTTTTCTGTGTTTATACTTATTTGCTGTATGGTAAGTCAGGACACCCTCAGAAAAGATATTGGTCAGGTTTTACAACAAGGGTACATGAATTGGCATTTTGTTGTAGTTGTTAATGTGAATTAATTGATATATATTACTTGAGCATGAAATTATCTTTTCATTAGTTAATGTTTTTGTTAACTACAAAGTAATTTATGCAAGTAATGTATATACACTCACTGAGGAACCTGCTTATTTATGTTATTACCTAATCAGCCAATCATGTGGCAGCAGTGCAATGCATATAATCATGCAGGTCAGGAGCTTCAGTTTATGGTCACAGCAACCATCAGAATGGGGAAAAAATTTGATCTCAGTGATTTCAACCATGGCATGATTGTTGGTGCCAGGCGGGCTGGTTTGAGTATTTCTGTAACTGCTGATCTCCTGGGATTTTCACGCACAACAGTTCTACAGTTTACACAGAATGATACGAAAAATAAAATAAAAACACTTGAGCAGTGAGCAGTTCTGTGGATGGAAAATACCTTGTTAATAGGTTAACGAGAAGGGACTGGTTGAAGCTGACAGGAAGGTGACAGTAATGCAAATAACAACAACACAACAGTGGTATACAGAAGAGCATCTCTGAACACACAACATGTCAAACCTCGAAGTGGATAGGCTACAGCAGCAGAAGTCCAAGTCTAAAAAAGTCTAATAAATAAAGTACTCACTGAGCGTATGGTAGGCACAGTAGTTAGTTAGTTAACAACTACATTAGTTAAAGCCAATTCACGTAACCCTATTGTAAAGTTCTATATTAACTTCAAATGGACTTCCCTGATAAAGTAAGCAATAAAAACAATCCACTCTGTTACTAAATTCATTTAGACTTTGACATTTGTGCAAAAATGTGGCTTTCCTTGAAAATGTAGTAAATCCTTTGTGTCTTCCCTCAGACAATTATTTGTGTGGAAAAATAATTAAAGTGTAAACATGCTGCGAAATGCTCAGCAGTAGTGCCTCAGTGCAAAGGCTGCAACAATAAATTCATCATAACATAAATGTAAAATTATGTGTTTAGCTTCCCAGCATGCCTTTCTGCACAATGCTGCTGTATTTGGAGATACCATTCTGTCTAGCTGAGGCACTCATGAAACTGTTTGCAGTTTTCCATCATCTTATTTCATTCTGCATTTGCTTGCTTCTTTCTGTAGAATATTATTTGGTGCAAAGCCCACATTTACTCTGGTTTAGGCATTCAAATGCAGATTTTTGATTCAATGCTGTGTCAGCAAGGATGCTTGTGTGTTCCTGGGTTTAATACAACAGCTTCTCCAAATCACATCTGAATCCTCCCAAGTTCAGCAACTTTCAAGCAATTCAATTTGATTAAAACCACAGCATTTCTCCAACTCTGACGCTGAATTTTTTTGTCATAATCCCCATTGCCCATTAAATTAATGACACTTACACTTGTTTACTTTTTTATAGTCTACATCAGCAGTGGTAGTGCAGTATAATGGTTAGGACTCTGTGCTTGCAACATAAAGATACAATCATTTTGAGTCCCAGAAGTGACCTAATTTGAACATTTTGGCCATACACACCATCGATATGTTTGGCTGCAAAATGGAATGCATACAAGCAGAGGCACCTCATACCTACAGTCTAATGTTTTGGAGATGTTTTGCTGCCATTGGTCCAGGGGCATTATTTACAATAAAGGGCACAAGGAATTCAACAATGTACCATTAAATCTTGGCAGAAAATCTGGTTGACTCTGCTAACAAGTCCTGGTCGTAGGTAGATTGTCTAGCAGAATAATGACACCAAGCAGACATCAAAAGTCAAACAGAAATGGTTAAGTAAAACCAACAACCATGTTCTGCAATGGTCATCTCAGTCTTCAGACTTAAAAACTATGAAAGCCCTGTGGTCTGAACTGATGAGGGGGGTATCCCAAGGATATCAATGATTCTGAAAGGTTCTGCATGGAGGAATAGTCAAAAATCCCTTCATAGGAAAAGACTCATGGCTGTCTGTTTGCACAAAGTATTAAACCTGGGGTGCCAAAAATTGTGGAACCTGTTTTTTGGGGAATTTTTTTTTTCTTTGAAAATACTTTAAGACTTTGGTTGATTCCATTGAATTATTGATAAAGCACACTACTTTATCCATATAAATAAAGCTTATATCAATAACTTTTTTTTTCTTTTTTTTGTGCATATTTATCAACAGTGGGAATAATTCTGGAGCCCACTGCACATCCAAACAGAGTCAAAACTAGAGTGAGAAACATTAAAGATTCAAAAGAGACAAAATGAGTGAAATAATTATGGCAAGGTAAGAGAGTAAAATAAAAATTATACGTTATAAACGTTATAACGTTATAACGTTATAATGTTATAAATAAATATATAAATTCATTAAAAGCCTATGTATAGATTAAAAATGAGAAGAAAATAAAAACACCCTAGTTAAAAGCCAAGTATGTTATTATTTAACTTTATATTTAAAAATGACAACATTCTCCTCTACCCTCAGATCCTCTAGTAACAGCTAGCCACAATTGCTGAAATCTGCTTCACCATGGGGGGTTTCTGTCCTAGTTTTCGGAACAACTAGAATGCCCCTCCCAGAAGACCTGAGGGATCTATTAGGTGCAAGGCCAAGTTGTGAATCAAAGATTAATCAGCTTTGGTGTATATTTTTATTTCTATGAATTGGGGTTGGTTACTTACATGAGATGGATGGGTATAGGTGGGACGAGTGAGGTTAACATTTCTGTTGAAACCATTTTCACGAGCTGCAGCTGCACTTGTGAGAGTAACAGCATTTATTTGCCTCAACAAACACAACTGTGCCTTATATTTTGATTGACCCTGACCTTCCATAAGACAGTACTGAAACAAATAGAGTCAAATGTATTGTGTCTGATGTAAAGGTTATGTGTGAAATAATACATCTCTATTTGAGCCACCATATTTTACCCAGACAGTCAATCCATTTTTGGCTATGACCAGTTAGACAGTATGGCATATACAGGAGGGAACCACAGAATGAGGCCTACCACTCTCCTTTGTCCTGTTTTTTGTGTGCAGTAATATGCTGGTTATAAAGCAGAATACATTGGCCAATCATCACTCCAGATGGAATCATACTATTTTTTTTATAAAAGCATGTGCCATTGACAGACAACCACAATAAAAATTGTATATTTCAATATAGGCTTTTTTTTCTTTTCTTTTCTTTCTTTCAAATATCGTTCATACACTATGAATTAGAATGGGGTAAATCATATTATAAAACCATTTGAATGAGAAATGACATTTTGTATTTTTCATTTTCCCCACTGGGCAAAAGTGAAAATCAAATTAGGATTTTTCTGTGTCTGGTACCAAGGATATTAGTTATGTCATTGCTTAAATTTAATTAACTTAAAGTTAAATGGAAAAACATTTTTAGACACCAATATTAGCGTTGCATTACTGTATTACCTGGGATTAAATAATTTCAAGCAATCCATACATAGTCTCTTTTCACCATTAATTACATTTCTTTCTAAAATCCAAAAAACACTCGGGGCAAGTTCTGATTGACATGGATACATAGCCAGCTCTCACACAGCAGGAAATGGTTTAAATGCTTGTTTAAACAAGATGAATCATCATGCATGCTTTTCAGTGGAGACTAAAAAAAGCAATTGGTTTTCTACAGTCTAGTTGTTACCGGCACTGTTTGGCATTTTCTATGACTGTTGGGAAAAAAAGCTGAATTATGCAATTATATTAAAAACATGACGTGATGATGTATTTTGTTTAGACGTACCTATCTACCACTTTCTGTTTTTAGAAGATATTTCAGTAAATTATCATCTAAGATTGTTTGTGGAATGAAAGTAATATAATATAACACCCTTGTAGCAAAAATTCATACAACTATCACCTGTAAGTTGCATAATTCTGCATGGGGAAAGTGGTCACAGTTTACATGAAAGTAAGTTGACTTAACTGTGACATTGCACAATCCAATCAAGTGCTTTCCTGGCCCATTTCATTTTCTCTATTTTTTCACTCTTCATTTATTTTTCATGTGACATGCCAAAGGGCCAGCTGCATAAAACTGTGCAAGGCTGATCTAAACTATATTCAAAATGATACATTATTGGATTTATTTAATACAATTACAGACACTGTTCACATGCAATATTATTAAGTACATGTGATTTGAACAGATTAAGTAATTGTACAAGTACTTAATCACTTGAAGTCACACAGACTAAATATACTGTTCGTAAATCCATTACACCACAAAATTGTGCAACAATCAAGATGTATCAAAATGGATTTAAACTTGTGGATGAATATAGGCTAATATTTGTTCTCTATGCAAAAATTCAAGGAATATTGCAGTGTAAATATAATTAATCTGAATTTCTGATTTTCATCATGAAAAAGCACAGATTTTTTTCTTTGAGCTTTGAGCACAATGCATTATACGGTTGCTGAATGGATTTAGGAGCAGGAGTGTAATCTTTTGAAATTGTTACACTGATTCTACTGAATTGAATATACAGTAAATAATTGACAATCTGTTCACAGTATTAACCACATTTGTTTTTAAACAAAACCATATTTTTGGTGTCAGAAGAATGATGCTTACTGTACTGTATGTTGAAAACAACATCATGCCTGTATCCCCCAGTTTCCCTCAAGCTCGCCCACAATTGTACAGACAATTTTTCAGAAAGCCAATTATCCCATACCACAAAATCAACCAAGAAATAAATGGCTAACTGGCCATAAAATTGTTTTGCAATAGCTATCTCAGTCTCCAGAACTCAACCCTATCACAAATGAATGGTTTGAATTGAAATAGTCTGCAAGCTCAGACTAAAGAAGCTGAAAGATCTTTAAATTGATTTGGCAGACAATATACTGTAGTGCATTGTACTATTTGTATACAGCCGTATACAGTTAGTGGCTCTCTGTTCAGCCCCGGGCATCTGGCAGTGGTGGTGGAACTGGTCTGCTTCTTTCCTCCACCTCGACATGTTCTGTTCTCTCCCATTCTCACTTCTCCATCCCTTCACTTGAATTCTATGCTGCGACTCTTACTAACTGAGCAAACTATTAGTTTCCACAGTGGGCCCCTGGTTAACTTTCTTGAAGAGCTGGACTTCCTGATTTCCAGATGGAGCTCTGTTGATTCTGCTAAGAGACTTCAACATCTGGAGAGCCCCCAGTCAATCTACTCTACTCCCTTCTCCCTGTTGCAGGTGCTACACTCTCACAGCAGGAAACCATCTGCTCCTTATCACCTTGAGAAACTGTTTCTTGCCTCATCTGAAGATCACCCCCTCCAGCAATCTGATCATCTACTCTTTTCTTTTCACTTTCTTCTCAGCCCTCTCTCCTCATCCCACTCCAGCTGTCACTGAACGTCACAATTTCCAGTCTTTCTCCCTCCATCCTCTACTTCAGCATCAGCATTGAATCTTTCCCCCATCTATTTACTGATAATGCAGCATCTAGACACCTCTCTCCTAAACAACACTTGATTCTCTGTTCCATTGTCACCATTCAACTATCTACTCCCTGGATCCCATCACCACACCCATTCACTAGTCCATCTCTCCCAACACCATCCTATTAATCTTTTTGGTGAACTTATCTCTGTCAACTGGATGTGTCCCAGCAGTCAAGCACGCTTGTGTCACTCTCTCTTGATGTGTTTGTTGTCCAGAACAACAACCTAGTCTCTCTTCTTCTCTTTCTCTTTAAAACTATTGAATGTGTTGTTCCAATTAGCTGTGTTCTAACTGCTCCTTCAATAAACTAGAAATAGAGCCTACTAGGTTTTTTTTTCCTAAAAAATATACAGTAGGTGTCAGAATTATTGGCATTGTTCTGTTCAATAAATTGTGCACCCTCTGTTGAGACGGATAACCACTGGGTGGTTTTCTACTTATTTTTATAATATAAATATCAAATATTTGTCTACATAATAGAGACCACAAGCCAACAAATAATAAGGACAAAATCATTTTGATGCTGCCCTTCACAACAATTACGGCTCATGAATCTTTGATACTCTTTTTTTGAACACTGATATTGTATATGTTTAATGCAGGTCAGAGAAGAGTGTTTCGGAATTAAACAATATATACAAATAAATAAATTATATTTAAACAGGCTCGGGGAACTGTTAGCATCAAAGATAGTTGTATTTCAATTAAGCATAAAAGAGCTTCCAGGTCTAAGATGAGCACTGAAATAAAATATCTTGTCGGACAGATTTTCTCCATGGACAGCTTTTAGATAAACTAGGAGTTATCACCCAAGCAACAGCGCATC
Source organism: Conger conger (assembly GCF_963514075.1). Taxonomy (NCBI): domain Eukaryota; kingdom Metazoa; phylum Chordata; class Actinopteri; order Anguilliformes; family Congridae; genus Conger; species Conger conger. The sequence goes on from NC_083763.1 coordinate 56,906,980, forward strand.
TGGTCGCTTGTCCCTCTGAACAACTGCTCCTCTTGCGTAACAGCAGAAAGAGCAGAAGGCATCTTACAGTCCACTCACCACTGCCGAGTGTGAACAGCGTGCTTCAGCAGCTGTGCGTAACACAGCCCTGCCTTGTTCATGTAAGGGTGTCGAAACCAGAGAGCCACGGAGGTTCCTGAGAAAACCATCACAGCTGTCCCACTGCTCATGGCATGGAGTGGCAAACAGGCCTGAGGTTCATAGCTGAATTAGGGCACATTGAACAGGGGTGCACAACAGAGCATACAGCACCGTGCTCGCCGTGAAAAGCTCCTGCCATCTGTCACTACTGGAAGACCCCGGTGGTTTCCCGTGTGTGCTCGAAACACTTCAGTTGTCCTGACTCGTCACCAAAGCGTCTGAGCGTGAGAGCTGAGGTTCCTAGCGGAACGGCGCACTAGACTGGAACACGGAGTCCGCTCGACTGAACACTTCTTGATATCAATGAAGAATTCGAGTTATTAGGCTTTTGACTCTGTCTATGACCAAAGAGTGCATGGCAGCTGAGGAGAGCAAAGGTGGCAGGTTTAACATGTCTTTGTATTCAGGTCCCTTTAAATGACTGAGGTGGATGTGAAAGGAGCCTAAATGAGATATAAATGCTTGATTTATCCATCTCTTCTTAATCATTAATACGCTTCATGGAAAGAAATATGCAACACAGTGTGGTAGCAGCATCTGCTCATGACTTATTCATCCATTTGCTTGTTCATTTGTGTTCCTGTCCTTTGCACTCTATCTGTGCGAAGCATATTTTCAGCCAAAACCCTTTTTGTTCAAAATGTGCCTTTTGCCAGTTATCACATGGATTTGATATAGAAGCTGCCTCTCCTCCGAATGAATTGAAGGCAGTAAACCAAAAATAGTGAAAGGAGGCAGAGATAAATTCTGATTTGTGAGCCACATGAATGCTGGAACATAATAGGGTGAGTAACCCATAATTTTCTGAAATGTGGTGAAACAAAGAATACAGCGTGACAGAAACCAGCATGGCTATTTAGTACAAACACACACTGATTGTTTTAAATGTGGCAAAATGTGACTTGCCAGGAGATATCTCATCTCTTCTTTCTCATACACACAATCACTTGATAATAGCTGCAGTGCTTGTCCCCTTGTGCCAGTGCTTGTGTGGAAAATTTAACCACTGTGCAGTTCATTTGAGCACAGGCTAATACGTGTGAAATAATGCTGTATGAGATGTAGCACAGCACATGGCTGACTCTGTTCCTTCCATGTTCAGTATGTTGTACAAGCTTCTTCAGGACTCAATACTGATCAATAAAATCCTCTACTAGAACATACGATTAGCCCATTATGACAGCTGAAAATAACAACTCAGAGGCCATGAGCCAGCTGAGATTTAGAGCCCATAAGGTGTGTGACTTTGGTCAATAATGACTGGATTCGAAAACGTGGCATGCTGGGCACCAGTACGGCCAGTCCCCACAGGATACAGCGTTGCCAGCAAGAACTGCGCACATTCTCCATCTGCCGTAAAAATAGGCGTGCCTCCTTGCCAAGCTTGCATTGAAAAAAAGGTCTTCCTTTCAGGTCTCAGAAAGAAACCAAAAAAAACTCAGAGCCATGACCTCAGTTCTCTCTGGGCATCTTTGTTGTATCATATTTGCGTAACATTAAAAAATAACTCCATCGTTGCAGCATCACGATTCCTTCAAAAGTGTTCTTTGTTCAATAACATTTAAATAGCCCTTGCATTTTGCCCATGCATCAAAGACCTGGCTTTTTTTACATTCTCAAAGATATTTGGAAAATAACACATAACCTACTCTATAGATTTCCATTTCAGTTTCACAGCCAATTTTGAAGTGCCTTTTCGATTGACTGGGCGTACTAAATTAGATTAACAATTTGGTCTTCCTTTGAAGTATCAGAGGAGAAATATCAGACTTGTCCTGAACTTGAAGCACTAGGTCTATGTTGCTGCCCTAATGAAAAGAATGATCTCAGTTTTATGTCAATATCAGACATCTACATGAATTCCTCAGCATGTGAGTAGCAGAACTGCCATCTGGTGATGGCAGATTGGAGTTGCATGAATTTCTTGAATTTATTTAGCATTTTTGTGAGGCCATAATAGACAAGTCCCTCTCCCCCTTGAAAAAAAAACAAAACAAAACATGCTAACCATGCCACAGATCTTTATGTTATTTATGTAAAAACAATACATATTTATTTATTTATTTATTTTGTGCCTTATAGTAAATACATGTTTTAAATTCATTTGCACAGTATATATAAAGAAAACACAGAAAAACATCATTTTGACAAGCACCACAATTAATGTACCTACAGTGGGCCCCAGAATTATTAGTACCCTTAATAAAATAAAAAATGTTGAATATACTATATTTACTGTATAATGATCTATATTTCATGTTCATACCTACAGGAAAGCTATACACCTTTATGTCAATACATTTACTCACATGTTTCAATGTTTCAATTTTTTTCTGAAAACCACAGTTGCCAAGATTTTGTGTACCCCTGACAATCATTTTAAATGAGAGCAAACAAAGTAAAATTGCCCATACACTTTTACTTTCATTTAGTTCATCTAATTCTAAAGGAACTATATTGCTTCATTCCATCACTTCCTGTTTCACGAGAGTCTAAAAAATGAGGGAACAAGCATGCAAAATCCATTTTTCCCAACCATGAACATGGGAAAATCCAAAGAACTGTTCATTCAAAAGACACAAGTTGTAATTCACCACCAAAAGTCGGGTAATGGGTACCAAAAATAGATAAACGGTTAAACAAACCACTTAGCACTGTCAGGGCAATAATAAAAAGGCGCCAAAAATATGGAATGGTTGAAAACTTGCCAGGAAGAGGATGCAAGTGCATATTATCTATCATATTAATTGTAGAGATTGGTTGTGTCTTGGGGTCACCAAGTCTTTAAAAAAAAACAGAAAACGGCACCACCATACCAGCAACCTCTTTGCAGGGTGGCACAAATACAGCCCTTACTGAGAACAATACACAAAACCAAGCATCCTGAGTTTGGAACTTATTGGAATTATGACTGAAAGAGAGTGCTATGGTCGGATAAGACCAAAATTGAATGTTTTGGCCATGCAGACCAGCAATATGTTTAGCGACAAAATGGAATGACCTACTGTCAAATATGGTGGTGGGTCATTGATGTTTTGGAGATATTTTGCTACCAGTGGTCCGGGGAACAATTTAAAATCAATGGCACAATTAATTAAACAAAGAAGCAGAAAATCTGGTTGCCTCTGCAAGAAAGCTAAGTCTTGGTCAAAGGTAGATTGTAAAATAACTCCAAGCAAACCTCAAAATCCACACAGAAATGGTTAAGTAAAAACAACAATCATGTCCTGCAATGGCCATCTCAGTCTCCAGACATAAAACCCATAAAAATAATCAGAGGTCATGACTGAAGAGGGGGGTATCCCAAAGGATATCAATGATTCTGAAAAGTTATGGAGGAATGGTAAAAAAAAAAAAATCTCTTCAAATGTAATCTCTAACCTTATCAGAAATTATAGGAAAAGACTTGTGGCTGTCATCTTTGGCAGGGGTATTAAAACAGGGGTGCCAATAATTGTGTAACCTGTTTTTTGAGGAAATGCATTTTTCATTTGAAAAATATCAGACTTTGGTTGATTTGATTGAATCAGTAATAAAGGGTACGACTTTACGCATGTAGGAAAATCAAGCTTGTCAATAACTGTATTTTTTTTGTTTACAGCGCTTTTTATTAGCGCTTATATTTATCAAGGGTGCCAATAATTCCGGGGCCCACTGCACCTTCTTCAAAATGTATTTGCTTATTCTATGTATAATGGTGATGAGAACTTAAATAATGGAATTTAATATTTTTATTTTTATCTATTGAAATAATTTAAGTTAATGAAACATAAAATCATCATACTGTATTTTATGGGCATTTCTAATTAACATTATTCATTATGCCAAAAAAATGCCTATATTGTTTTTGCTCTTTTGATGCGAATTTGAAATAAAACCATTGATGAAGACGGTTTTTTTTAAAAAGTCATATCAGTTTCATAAATACACATACATTTTTGTGAAAACAATATTTCAAAAACATGGTGTAACTGCATGTAAAAATTGATTCGTTTTTGCTTACGTGCATTCCTCTGGTTCATGTGTGATGAGAATTTCAACAAATCCTGTTTGCAAAGGGGGAAAAACAGTTCAGCAATACTTACCTGTAAAATACTTTGACACATTACTTGAAAAACATTTAGAGCAATGTGACATTTCTGAGAAGAAGAATTGTGTTTAATAGCAATAGCAATAATTGGTACTATGAATGAGCAAACTGATTGAGATGTCAGTGGTAGCTGCCTATTACACAGCTACTGTCAAGCAACTACCATTCGCTCCAGTGACCATCCCCTCCTACAAATTTGGAAGAAGAGCACACGAGCTGGCTCTGGCATATGCTGGCTAGCTGTACCTGCTTTGCTCAATAAGCAGCCACAGCTAAAATTGCTGCTCCTTTAATTTATGACTTAAATTTTACACCTGTAAACAAATATCCAGTACATAGATAGTTTCATTGGTCACAGATTCCCCTTGACCAAGGCGCTGTCCTCAGAACTGGAGTTGGTCCCGGGGTAGTGCACTGTCGCTGCCCACTGCTCCGAAAGAAACTGGATAGGTCAAATGCAGAGGACAAATTACTCTACGGGGTTCAATAAAGTATATCCTATCGTAAATAAATGATACTGTGCAAATGTGGACAAACAAGCTGTTTTGGAGTTACTTTAAGTGTATTTTCTTACTCCAGGCCTCAAAATTCCACTCAACAAATTGAGCCATTTTGATTCTCAAAAGATGAACAAACATTGTATTGTTAATGAATGAATGACCCGCACCAGAAATAATAGCTAGCGAACTAAACGCAGCATTGCCTTCACATGCAGAATCTTGATTTTACTTCTGTGATCTTGATATTCGTCGTGCAAGCAAAGACCCCTGTGCGTCCATCTTCATAAGTGCCTGAATAAAAAAAACTCTTGAAAACCCGTTCTTCAATCTCTATTAAATTTGGATGGCTACGTTTTAAAAAATATATATTTTTTAAAATCATTATTCGTTTAATTGATTTGTTAAGCAGTCCCATGTAGTTCTACAGAGTGAAGTAAATGTTAACTGCTTTCTCAAAGAACCATAAGTGGTTGTCTCTAACTTTGAATGTGTCTTCCTTCAGCGAGTTCCTTTAATCCGGCTTTACGTAGACAGCTAAATGGAGGCAAAGATGTCGGGGAAGAGTTTTCGCGTGAGCGACGGAGACTGGATTTGTCCTGATAAAAAGTAGGCAAAAATCGTGAACATTTATCCATATTATCGGTTATGTGGAAATCCTGAAACTCAAGGTTTCTGTTGCTATATAAAGATGTGTTGTGTAACTCAAAAGTATAAAGCTTTCACTGAGGTTAGCTCTCAAATTAGCTAGCAATGCTAGCTCCGTGACTCAGGACGAGGCCCACTCTTGCAAGACCGATATCGTAACTGTCTTGTTAGCCAATTTGCGCAAAGCAAGAAGAAATTGCACTGATATGTATGTGCTTCACATTTCCCTGTGGTCTTTTATATTCCGTTTTGGTCGCACATGGCTTGTCAGTTATTGAGCGTGTTCTTGGCGCTGTGTATGTAGTTAGCTATAGTCATGTAATTTGTTTGCTAGCCGGGCTACACTACTGATAGCCTACTAGCTACCAAGTTAACTTGCACAGTATGGCAAGTTTAGATGATTCATTTCAGAGGTTAGTTTGCTATTTTTTTACGAATGTGTCCCTGCCATTCGTATTGCGCTGGCTAAATAGTTAGTCTAGCTAGCGAATTTAGCATTTAGATGGTGAGCAAACAGCCCGCCAATACAACGTTAGGTAATTTAGTGCAAGGTTAGCAGTCTATACTAGCTCAGTGTTAATCCGATACTTTTTTTTAAATTGTTTTCTCGTTGATAGATGTGGAAATGTCAACTTCGCGAGACGGACGAACTGCAACAGATGCGGTAGAGGTACGTCTTGTGTGGACTGCATGTTTAAGTTGGCTCGTATCTAGCTAGCCTACGTTAGCTGGCCTACCTTGCTTGTTCAGTGAGCTAGTCGTAGCATAATTTGACTCTTTTGAATGTTTGCTTGATTTAATGACTGCTTCTCCTCAGAAAAAACAACTGAAGCAAAGATGATGAAAGCAGGAGGAACGGAGATCGGGAAAACCCTTGCAGACAAAAGTCGAGGACTCTTCAGTGCGCACGACTGGCAATGTAAAACGTGAGTTCAGTTTCCACCCATAAGAATATGCAAATTACTAAGCATTGTAAAACCTGAATGTTCAGTTTCCATGCATTAAAAACACCCATGTCTTATCTGTTGGTCAAGTTTGAGGAGATAAGCTTGAGTACATTAACGTTATTAGATTTAAATGCACATAGGATTTTGCACGATTTTGCCTCCACCGCGCTGATATTTCGCTACGTGGCTGAAATGGAACTGATCCCAGTACTAGTCATTACTTGTTCTTCATGCCATGCACCTTATTGCATGCCATATCTTATCATTTTCATGCTCTACGCAACACAGTTGAAGTTATTTTGCTAAACTGAAAGGATTTTAGAACTTCTACTTTGAGCATGACCAGACTTGTTTTCTGATCAGCAAACCTTCCAGTTGTGTGACCTGTAAAAAACGAAAAATATTGACAAGATTCTGTTTAAACTCAATTTGATTAACAATTATCAGCCATTTTGCCAATGAAAAACAAGTTTCTTCACATAATGAGTCACATTGAATTGCCTTTTCTTTGCATTTGTGTTGGTTCTTGATGCATTTTATACAAGGACTTGTAGAATTTTGTTTGAAGTTCAACTGTTTTCACCCTCTGTTAGGTGTGGGAATGTGAATTGGGCTAGACGGTCAGAGTGTAACATGTGCAACACTCCTAAGTATGCCAAACTTGAAGAAAGAACAGGTATGTTTAAAAATTGTAGAAAGAAACTACCTCGTATACCAATGCAGTTGTGGTTTAATCGTGATCATGCTAATGGTTTCTTTCCGTGTTACATCTTCCTTTTTTGGTGTGATCCTGTAGGATATGGAGGAGGGTTTAATGAACGGGAGAATGTGGAGTACATTGAACGTGAAGAATCTGATGGAGAATATGATGAGGTGAATAGTCATTGGTGTTGGTAGCATAACGCGGGCTTGGTTCTAAGGATCAATTGGTAGTTAAGATCAAATGCAATGTACTCATGGTTTTCTATGAAGTAAATGTTTTGCTTATGGTCTGAAATTACCAGATTATTTTTAAAAAAAAAATGTAAATGTGAAAGGCAATGTTGCATGGTGCCTTATAATTGGTGTTGGCTAATGTATGTTTCTAACTTGCTATAGTTCGGCCGTAAAAAGAAAAAATATCGTGGAAAAAGCTCTGGAAGCAAATCTGCCTCGAAAGATGATGAGAAGAAAGTGGTGGAACCCACGAACGATGAAGACGAGGATGATGACGAAGATGATGAGGATGGTGATCTTTCAAAATACAAATTAGATGTAAGGAAATAGGTCTTGATTGAATATGCACGTTTTATATGATTTATATTATTTATATGTTGGCTATTTGATGCAATTTACTTAACTTTTACTTAACATGGTGACATGCTTTTATGCGTTTGTCCAGGATGACGATGAGGAGGATGACGATGAGGAAGCAGACTTGTCAAAGTACGATCTTGATGCGAGTGAAGAGGAGGGCAAGTCCCCGGTGAAAAAGGGCAGCCCCTCTGGCTCATCACGCTCATCCTCCCGCTCCTCTGGCTCCAGCTCACGGTCCAGGTCCAGGTAAACGGGTACAGGTCAAGGGTAACTCCAGGAAAAATGTCAGTATCAGTTCAATTTTTCTTCAAATTTATTCTCATGAATATATATATTTTTTCCCTCACGTGAATGTCTTTCTGTAATTAGAATGCCTGTATTATCTCCTCCCCCCACCCCCACCCCCCACTTCCTTGCACAGGTCTTGTTGAGTTTTTCATGTTTGTAAGTTAACAATCCTGCTAAGGTGTACAAGAGTAGGTCTGCTATTTTAGGATTTCAACAGTGAATTAATAGATTAAACCATGGACAGCATGCTACTGTATCTGCTAATATACTGGATGCGTCCACACCTGGTTATTTGGTCACCAACTTGGATAGTTCATTTTGGCTCTGTGTTAATACCGTTTCATGTTGTAATATGGTTCCCCTTCAGTCTACTGGTGTGAAAGAAGTTATTTTAGAACATCAATGAAAGTGTTGCCAGAAAGTAATTTATGCATTTTGGTTGATTACTGTAATCCAGACTTCCTCAATGTTTACTTCCTATTTGAGTATTTGTGTACTTTAGATGTTTGAGTTGATAGGTATGCTCCAAACGATGTTTTGCAGAAGATTAGCTACTCCCTTATGATAGTTTTAGTTTAGGCTTCCAATATGCATGAACACTAAGTATGGAATTAAAAACAATTGTAGCCTGGAGATTAATAATATTTGTCAATGTGGTTTTGAAGGGTTGTTCAAATATGTTGGCTAATTTTGCAGTCCTACCTGGTAAGGTTGTGGAATTCAATGTTTGCCGTCTAGCCATTGAGTGTGGTCCTCTGTTTCAGTCGTAGTATTTCTCTAGTGCAAAACTATTAATACTGGAAATGTCCCCTTAATTGATGGAATGTGTTTCTCTTTTTTAAATTTAAATTGCACTTGTTTTGTGTACTATTTTGTTCCTTTACACTTTACTTTTTCCCTATTTATTTATTCCAAAAATATTGGAAAAATGTCCTTCTCTTTCTTTCAGGTCCCGATCCAGGAGTTCATCCAGTTCCAGGTCCAGGACTCCCTCAAGCTCTCAGGACCGAGCCCGTTCTCGCAGGTCCAACTCCAGGTGAATGATGTGACATGCACTCCTCCAGAGAGAGTGTATGTGACATGGCAGCGGCTGTGGGCAAGCCCTCCTCTTTTTTTAAGTCCTTGCGAGATAGGAACATCTGCACTTATGATTGGAGACAACAAAAATATCTTCAGTAGTCATTTGGTGTTCCCGCTTTCAAAAAAACAAAAAAACAATCAAATTAAAAGTGTTTCATATTGTACGTGGTTATTAAATCTTCCCTTTCCTAGGTGACCGTTTGTCATCTAGTCCTGAGTAGGAGTCGGTTAAGTCCTCTTACTCAGAGGCTGTTTGAACAATACATCAGTAGACCTGCTCTTGAGCGCAAATCCCCTTTGTTTTTGTTTCGTTTTTCAAACACTCACTGTTGACTAGTAAGACGAGCAGTGGGTCGAGTGTCTGTTTTGCGTTTGGCTAATTCTGAATACATATGGTTTATCCCCTCCTCCACCTGCCAAAAGATCCAGCTCAAGGTCTGGAAAGGGCTCGTCTTCTCCGCGGAAAAGGTCTCGGTCCAGCTCCCCATCTTCCTCCCCAGAAAGAGGCCAGAAACGGAGTCGTTCCAGATCCTCATCTGGAGAGAGGAAAAAAAGGCGGTCTCGATCTCGATCGTCCGAAAGGTTTGGGTTTCCGTGGAATAACGACCTGCCGTTTGTATTTGATGCATTGTCTTCTCCCAGGCCAGCAGTGGTGTACTGGCTATCTAACAAATGTTCGTGAAGTGTAATGGTGTTGTCGGAACTAAAGAAGCATGCTTGTTTTGGTTTTTTTTTTTTTGGGGGGGGGGGGGGGGGGGCGAGGAAAGAAATGAAAGATACCAAAGTAAGGATACGTGAGGGTGGAGGTTGTAGCATGCGTCTGTTCTCCGCTCACAGGTTTCTCTGCTTTGTGTTTTTCCCTCTTTCAGGCGGCGTGAAGCTTCCTCAGGATCCTCTCACTCTGGCTCCCAATCATCAAGTTCCAAAAAGAAATAGGTTCAAATACTCAGCCCTTCAACAAATTAAAAATAAAATGAGAAAAAAAAAAAAAAACATTTTAAAAGGAATACCAAGTAGGTCTTGGTTAAAATGCATGTTGTGTTTAAGAAATACCGATAAGTTGTTGATGCTGTTTAAAATGCCCAAGGATGGCAATACATGCTAGACATTATTTACGCTGACAACCTTGGCATGTTGATCCTCATTCTTAGAAAAAGCTGCTTGTTCTCCCGTTTGTCCTGGTTACCATTTAGGAAAAAAAGAAATTCCGCCTTCTCCACAAATCATGGATCTCTTGAACATCTGTTGCATATTATAGTTCTTGTTCATTTTAGAAATAAAATGCATAGGAAATTTTAAACGGGCGTATTTAAAAAAAAAAAGAAGAAAAAAAAGAAAGAGAAAATCTGGTTCCTGGGGCAAAAAAAAAAGTCTCAAATGTGAAATGTATTTTAAGGCAGAAATAACCAAAGTCTACTGATGTTCCGGCATCTTGGAGCAGAATCTGCTTCTGACATGAAATGCAGAGAATGAACTAAGATATTTCGTCTATACATAAGAATATTTCTGTTCGTGGTCTTACAAACATTAAGTAATGCTAAGTCTGGGACAACCAGTTGTAAAATTGGGTGAATTGGATTTCATTTACCAGTGCTGTTCTGTAAAATCGCTGTACTGTGTGAACATCGTCCTGGGGGTCTGATGAGTTACTCAGTACTCGTGTTTGAATTTTTAAGGTAAGTATTGTTATTGTTTTGGTTTTGTTTCATTTTTAACGTTGGTATTGCCTTTTCACATACACAAAAACTCACTTAGTAGCCGTGACCGTTAAACTGCATTTGAGTGCATACATGCTCAAAAATCAGTTGTTTTCAGCCTCTGCATATTTCTCAATATTAGTTTTGGAACAGAGGTGCTCTGCTTAGCGGGAATATTTACACTTTGTGGCCTGTATTGGAGCCAACCTGTGTCATATCCGAGAACTAAAATTTTGTTGCTCCATTCCCGTCCCAGTTTTTAATGTACAATTGCAGAATTGCTATAGGCAGAGTAAGGTAGTTTCATAACATATCTAATCCTTTTTTTTTTTTTTGTAATGACAGCAGTGATAGAATGTGATTAACGTGGTCTTCGTTGATTTAATTTGTGTCATAAACCAACATGTAAATAAAATTGTCAACAACCTAATCTTTAATGTGCTTTTTTCTTTTGTTGTACGGAAGAATGAATAAAACCAAAGTTTAATTGGCTTTAATGCAGTCCATTTGTGTATAGGTGTTCTATTGGTGTACCAATGGAGATTGTGGTGCACCTCATTCGCGCAGAGCGTACATCAGAAGTTTCCGTAGTTCACCACTAGAGGGCAAGATGTCCAGTGTTGGCTCCTGTTGGTGTTGAAAGGGTTGCTTTATGGAATTATAGTTTATGCGGTTTATGCTTCGTGAAAAAAAATCAGAATCGGATTTATGAAAAGTACCGCCACGTGGTTTGTTACGTTTTACTCGAAACTGTCGAGTAAATACAACTGTAGCTCGGAAGTATAGTTTCTTCGGTGTATACAATAACTACAGTGAATGATGCATGCCAGATTAAAGCAAAACAAGACTGATTGGGCAAGAAACGTTTACTATGACGGAGAAAAAAATGGATTGATCCAAAGTACGTTATTTTCAGTCACATATACCTTTTTGTGTTTACTGCTGCAAATCATCCCTCAACTTTCAGGATACCACATTTTGAATGATTACGCCGTGTGTATAGTGAAATTAGTATAATTTAAAAAAAGGAATCGTAACAATCTTCAAAATGTCTTACTTAGGATCTGCAATAATTATTACGACATCTTACTTCGTTCAGATTAGTCTGCTACAGAAAGTATACAAATAGGCTCATTTCAATATTTTGTCAGAATTTATCTTTCCAAGTCCATACCTCATGCTAATTGAATTATGTCCATCTGAAATGATCTGGAAGACCAAATATGCGTTTTCGGTGGAACATGACTTTAAGATGATTGCATATCATAATGGTGTCCCTTCGGGTTGTTTTTGCAGATAGCTGAAAGATCTGGTTTGATGGGAAATTGTTTTACCTGTAGGCTGTTCCATGTTTGAGAAACCATGGAGTAATGTGAATCCAATTATGTGAGATGGCCGTATGTTGCCTATACTGGATGTGTATCCAATTGTTGTAGCCATGTTTAAACGGGAGGTGGCACTTGTGCTTTTGGAAACGAAAACGGGCTGCGGTCACTGAACACCGTAGCCTGGATGCGGTGGGCACTTCTGTACGAAGTAGTTCAGGCCGTAAGCATTTATTTGAAGATTCATTCCTACACGTGGGCTGCAAAGTAATATGAATGAAGATGGGCAATTCTAATTCAGAAATTGGCCTACTGCAGGACCGGTCACGAGATGTGGCTATTATAAAGGCAACAACGTTCCTTGTATGGTTAATATTTGAAATAAAGCCGTTTACCTAATGGCAAAATGCCATAATGGTGTCTGAAATCCGGATCCTTATTGCGCTCGTTTACAATAGATGTATTTCCTACAGACAAGTTGTTTTGAATGGTTCTGCCGTTTTAGAGGCAAAGCTGGTGTATTTTGTCCGACAACTAAATTAATGTTGCTTGTCAGGTTACTGGCTCTACGATTGGTCGCTGTCCGTGCGCATAACTTATATGCGTGTTTGTGATTTTCGAGGGTGAGGAGTTTGCCCCGCCTCTCTATGGTTTAAAGGCTCCTTCTCAAATGGTCACTGCTTTTGAGCTGCAAGTTAACGTGGAAGGAGATGGCTTGAATACGAATGTCACTATGCGCGCATATGCAAGATGAACTTTGGTAACTGCGATTCCCCCGAAATTTGGAACAGAACTTCTCAAACGATGTGGGAATCTAATATTTCAAAGTCTGCGCCAGAAGACGACGCCAAAAGTGGAAACTGCGTATCGGTCTCTGTTGCCTTCCCAATTACAATGATGGTAACGGGAATGGTTGGAAATTCACTGGCGTTAATGCTGGTGTATATTTCCTATAAAAAAAAGGAAAATAAAAGAAAGAAATCGTTCCTGCTCTGCATTGGCTCACTGGCGTTTACGGATCTTTTCGGACAACTTCTTACTAGTCCAATTGTGATATCAGTCTATAGGGCAGACTTAGAGTGGGAGCGCATCGACTCCACGGGAAAGCTGTGCGCCTTTTTCGGGGTGTGCATGACAATGTTTGGTTTGTGTTCACTTTTCTTAGCCAGTGCAATGGCAATTGAAAGGTCTTTGGCTATAACAAATCCACACTGGTACGCTAACCACATGAAAACAAGTTTTACAAAGCTGGCTTTGGCTGTAATCTGGTGTCTTGTGCTGCTGTTTTCTCTGTTGCCAGTCGCAGGTGTCGGGCAGTACACGTTACAGTGGCCAGGCACCTGGTGTTTTATTAGCACTGGGGACCGGAACATACCAGGAAATATCTTATTTTCTACGACATTTGCTGCTCTGGGGATATTTTCACTACTTGTGACTTTCTCCTGCAATGTTGTGACTATCAGGGCGCTAGTCATCCGTTGTCGAGCTAAGCCAGGGTCGTCGCAGTCGTCCAAGCAATGGGAGAGGCTAACCACGGAAACTGTCATTCAGCTGATGGGAATCATGTGCGTGCTGTTCACCTGCTGGTCCCCTTTACTGGTATGTAATAATGCAACGAATCTTCACACGCATAATGAGGTGTGCCCTGCATGCTGTTTCGTTTGTGTATAGTTTCAGTTGGTTGTATAATTTAACATGGAGGTAGACAATGACCGACACCAAAATAATACACCGCTCTTCGTTTTTGCTCATTTAAACCTTCCGAAGTTCGAATGAAATCCATCTTGTCCAGGCTATGTTATTCTGTCCAATTGTAAATTGTATGTCCGTGTGGTGATGCTTTAATATTAGTTAATTTATTTGATAGTGAGTAGGAGCAGTCACGAATGGATTAATTTAAGTGTGGTCTTGGTTAGTAGCTACTTGGATGGGAGACCTCCCGTGAGAACTATTTTGCTGTTGGAAGTGGTGTTGGCGGACCAGTAGGGGGCGGTCTTCCTTCTGGTCAAATGATACCACCAAATCACCAGTGCTGTAATGGAGAAAATGGGCCTCATGCAAGAACCATTCATGCAAACTGATATGTTCTTAAATGGCTTAAATCACTGAAAACTTGGTGCATTCACTAATTTTCTTTGTAGAATTTTGCCTTAGGGAGGACAATATTTATGAGTGGTCCCGACCTCTTGTACAAGTCATGTAAAAAAAAAAATAGCCTTGCAGTGCATGTTAGCATAGCTCGCCTGGCATACCACAATCGGATCATACTTTTAAACCAGTCACTGCAGATCAAAAGTGAATCAAAATATCTCGCCTCAAATGTTTTCAGAAACGTAGGGGAGACCGGGGCACAAACCAACACGGGGCATGTTGAAACATGGGGATTGTTGCATTTGCGCAAAAATAATGGGTTTGTTTTCACTTATGTATTATAACAACCCGCTTCTTATATGTGAGTGGCAGGACGATTTGAGAACTTGATTGCATGTTATTAACAAATCTGTGTTTTAGCACCATGAAAGTAACCACATTTTTTTTTGATTAACTGATGATGTGTTAATGCCACAGACTTGAAATATACATAATTTAAATCACTGTCTCATGGGTTATAAGGCAGTATAGCTTTGGCACATGTGACTAGCAGGCAGAGACTGTGAGCCATGCAGCAGTACAACAAGCACCTCTTGAACACAGCATTCCAACATGCCCCCACCTATTATAAATGCATCAGCCACAATAACTTTTAATGTAACGTTGTATACTCCATGTGTGCCATGCAATTTTTTGTTGCTGTTATCCGCTTCTTCCGAGACATTGATTACATATTAATGTTTCCATATGCAGTTAGTATAGACAAAATATAGTTTTCTACAGGACAATTATCAGATGAAAAACAATATTAAAACAAAGCATTTTTCCAGATCCCATGACACTCATGGTGGTTGGTCACACTTTCTAGGTTGGCATATGCAATTTGCCCAAGAGGGCATTGAATAGACACAATCAAAGCATTAAATATGTCCGTTCTTTAGTTTTAAGTAAGCATTTTAAATGTATCTTCCTTTTTTCAACCGGTTGAGAATATTCTAGTAGTACGTCACATGTGGATAACCACTCCACTCATCCCTTGCCTATAACTCGCACATTTGTTTTATTTTTGTCTTAAGACAACTGGCAAGTCAACCATTATGTTACTCCATTAAATTCCCCTTTAATTATTAATAGTAGTAGTAGTAGTAGTAGTAGTAGTAGTAGTCATGAGTAATGAGTATACAAATCTGTACTGAGCTCTAAAAGCTGCCCACCAAGGATTAATGTGCTTTCTCTCTGAAATGTCCGGCTTGCCTTTTTCCTCCCCATTCCCTGAGGGGGGTGGAGTGGTGGTTGGGCAGGCACTGTTGGCGTTTGAGTGATGATGTAAGTGCAAAATTGGTCTAACACTTAGAGGCACTTACATGTTAATTATTTTCATAGAGAAGCATGAGTGACTTGCTAGAGCATACATTTAATTTAATATGTCGTCATTCGGCGGCATGGATGGTGCAGTGGGTAGCACTGCCGCCTCACAGCAAGGAGGTCCTGGCTTCGAATCCCCGTCGGCTGGGGCCTCTCTGTGTGGAGTTTGCATGTTCTCCCCGTGTCTGCATGGGTTTCAATGGGTACTCCGGTTTCCTCCCACAGTCCAAGTACATGCAGGTCAGGCTGATTGGAGAGTCTAAATTGCCCGTGGGTATGAGTGTGTGAGTGAATGGTGTGTGTGCCCTGTGATGGACTGCCGACCTGTCCAGGGTGTATTCCTGCCTTTCGCCCAATGTATGCTGGGATAGGCTCCAGCCCCCCTGCGACCCTGTTCAGGATAAGCTGGTTAGGATAATGAATGAATGAATGAATGAATGAATGAATGAATGAATGAATGTCGTCATGCTTGCTGAATCGCACATTTTGTTCACCATTAGTAATGTGACACTAAAAAAAATGACGAACACATGCACATAATGCACTTACAACTTCTTCAGGTTAAAAGTTTCTGTCTACAAAGTCTACACCTTTCATGGAAAGGCTGAGTTTTTTTTCTCTGGTTTGTAAAAATATGTTTTCAAATAATGCTTTGAGTACTCAATAACTTAATATACCTGCCTGTATATTTTGGGGTGCTCAACAGAATTCCATTACAGTTGGTGGTTCATCGATATTTATCAAGTGCTGCTTATTAAGATTCATTATTCATAATAAGTATAATTTACATGAGCCTTTTACATGAATAATTAATTTCCCCTTGTTAGTCCATAAAAATATTCAACTTCTGATAAATACATGTATGCTATTTTTAGGGTTAATGTTTGCGGTATTTAATTATGAAATGATTTCCTTTTTGTAGATAATGATGCTGAAGATGATATCAACGCAGACTTCCTCACATCACTGCAAGCCAGCCGCGTTCCCGCCCAGCCGAGAGGTCCAGATGGACTGCAACTTTTTTCTCATTGCCATCCGCCTGGCATCCTTGAACCAGATCTTAGACCCTTGGGTTTATTTGCTTCTGAGGGAAATCCTATTAAGAAAGTTTTTCCAGGTGGCGAATGCAGTCTCCAACTGCTCCCTGGATGGACAGAAAGAAACACAAACGGCCCTTGATGCTCTCAACAAGCAAATCACTGATGCCAATGCCCAGCCAAAACAGTGAGCTTTGGCAAGACATTACTCTGACCAGCCTTTTTTTGTTGTTTTTTTGCATAAGGGCCAATTTTATCTACCACAAAGCCTTTTGTCCTTGTGACCGAAAAGAAGCCATTCATTCAAGGTCATTCGTAATTTATTTCTGTTGTAATTGTAAAAGAATTGTGATATTTCTAAAGAAGGCTTAAGCGGGCAAGAACTATATGTACTTGGATTTTACATTTGTACTTGGACTGAACATTTTGTCAGGATTGCTGTCACAAGTGCCAAGTGGCTTTATTGCAGATTGACAAAGACCCTTTTTCTCGTTTTGAAAGGACAACAATCAAGGGGTAATCCCCTTCATTATGCACTCATTTACTTTCAGTTGAGTGGAGCCAGTCCATATTCGGGCACCAAACCAGCAGGTGATCTGCTGATCAGTCACCCCTGAGAGTTATTCTGTCACAATGAATGTATTTTAAGGCATTATGGACTAGGGGTTTCACATCTAAATATTTGGCTACCAAAGAGTTTCTATTCCCTGATGATTGTGAAGTATGAAATTGGACTCGATGTCCGTACCAAGTGACTTTCACAAGGTGCTTCATAGTACTAAAGGCCTCGTACTGGAGGTGACCCCATTAACAGTGTAAGCTTAAAACTGTGAAAAACAAAATGACCCTCCAGCGGTCTGATGCCGAGAACTGTGGAAGTTCAGCATTCAAGTTTGTCACCTATAAGTTATTTTTTAATTGTTATTTATATTATATTAAATATTAATATTAAAACATAAATTATCTTGGCATTGAACAACAAATATTTGCCAAAATAGTTAAGTGCAACTTGGAACAGAAACAGGCTGAACTATTTAAAGCAGCAGTAACTACGTTTTTTTTTTCCTTTTTCTTTTTTTTTGTAAGATTTTGGGTAACAATGTCTTAATAATATCATAAGTGGCAGCAATCATAGAAAGAACTGCCTTGAGAAATCCAGCACCAATACCTTAACATTCTGTATACTAAAACCAGGGGTTCCACGAGATTGACATTACTGTATGTGTTCATGTATTCATACACATAGCTAGATGCAAATGTTTCACCGATGGCAGAAAAGCCTCGATTGCCAGCCATTTGCCAAAAGGAAGAAAAGAGAATTGGATAGAACTTGCTCTTAAGTAAGCGGAGCAGAATTCCGAAGGTGTTGAGAGCTTTGTGAGAGTATGGGGTTGAAGACAGATGCGGAGCTCACATTTTTCTACTGGACAGGTAGGTCATAATTTCTAGCCACTAGTTTACCTGAATTTTATGCTTGCCTGCCAATTGTACCTTCAATTAATTTGACCACCCAAGTAGCTTGGTAGATATTATAACAATGTTAATTTGGCAGTTGGGTTTAGAGATGATATCAAGGTGAAGTATAACCTTGACTAGTAGGCTAACATTACCTAGGAGATGAATCGCATTACCTGAAACCAGCTAGAATCTTGTTTGCCAAGAAGGAGTCATAGGTCGAAACATTAATACGTGGGCGTGTGTGGAAACAGAGCAGGTGGGGGTCTGTATTCTTCTCTGTGGGTAAACAGGTGTTCTCATTTCACAATATGTTTTTGCAAACATTGAAAAAGTTGCTTACTTTGGCTATTGCTGCTTTAAAATACAGCCTACCTTATCTGTTATGAGAGAGTAAAGAAAATAAGTTATACACCCCCCTTTATTTTGCTTGTGTTTGTGTTTTTAAGAACTTAAAAGGTACCTTTGTCTGATCATTGGATATAACAGTAGTTTATATCAACATCTAAACTATAGTGTGTTGTTACCTTAATGATCTCTATTTATTGTTGGAGCTTTTAGGTTCTCTGGAGAAAAGTCATCAAATATTTTCAAACAAAGAGCCTAAATTAAGGAAAGTAGTTAGTTTAGTTGGATATTGTAAGCGTATGCCAAGCATAGTACATGTATCCACCTATTTTTATATCTTTGAAGTAAATGGTCCCTGCCAGGCAGAGTTATGAACTCTGTTCACACAGTTCCCCTGGGCTTTGCAGGTGTGCTTCCCATATGTGGCACTAATACTGTACCCTTGAGCAAGGTATTATAAATGCACCAGAATTGTCACAAAAGTGACTTAAACGCAGGAATGGTTCTATAACTGTTTACTTGTGATAGGTGCTACCTTTTCATCACTGTGTGCTGTTCTACTTAACTAGAGTTAAAGTCAGAAGTGGTCATTAACAAAAAAAAAAAAAGACAAAACGATTTGCTCATTCACAAAATGCTGGATTCCACTATTGTCATGTCAGGTTCTTTTCACATTCACAAGTGAGATCCTTTAGTTAAGTACACACATTTCTGGCAGAAATATGCCAAAGGAGTTTGTGCTTGTGATGAATATGCTTAAGCTGTTTCCTTCTCCCTGTGTTCCCCTTCATATGCCCAGATGAGCACTCGCACTACAGTTACTGCATGTGTTACCATGGGAACACGGTAACTTATCACAAGGTTCCATTTATACATGGAAAGGAATTTTGCTCACAGTTTTCTTTTACCTTTAGATTTTTCTTCCATCATTCAACACATCTCACTTTAAGATGTTTGTTCTTCCTATCTTATTGTTCCCATAGCTGCTATATAAATGCGGTCCTTATTTATTTATTTTTGTAACAATCATGCTGCAGGATAAAATATGAAATGTATGCATTCGTGCAAATGCATTTTCTTTTGCATTCACTGTCACAACCTAAAATTTGTTAGAACTTAAGTGCCAAACCCCACTGGGAAGGTAATGGTGTTAGAGTCTCTATTCTTCTCTCTGCCATGTTTAATGGGTAAACAGTGAATATTAAAGTCTTTATTGCAGGCAGAATGAAAGTGCACAAAATGAGATGTTATTAAAGTGGCATTACCCCTCCTGCTGGCCTGATGTAGCTCAAAGAGGCCTTTGATACAGAATATTTATGCTAATGGTGCAAAGCTAAAACAAGCCACATCATGGCAAAAGGACAGAAACTGAACTCTGCGCCGGTCCCTTGTCTGACACAGACCTGTGGCTGTATTTCTAAAAGTCAAAAAATGTAAGGTGCAGATTCAAAACGTCAACGAACTGAAATTCCATAAATGCTCCAATAAATAAATACATTTATTTCAATGAAGGTGGCAACATTTTTGCTTCTATCATTAGGACAATGTGGAGAGTTTTAATTAAATCTGTGCCACCTCTGCAACTACGAAACCAACCAGATGATGACTTGCTTGATAACATATCTTGACAATGTATTATGCATGCGTAACCCATGCTGATAAGATTATATGAAATTACTTCATTACTGCGAAAACAAAGGTACTGTCATTCAGAAGCTACTAGGTTTCTCGGAAAAAATAACATGGTAACATAACTTGCTTAGATTGTGATACAAAATTGCTTTTGTGAACATTAAATATGTTTCATGTTTTTAACATGCACTCAAAAAACGCTGGCCTTCATTGTGAATTCAGCTGTGGCAAAGATGCATTGTCTCCATGGGGCATTTTGTGTTCAGTTGAAATCAAAGGAGTTTAGTTGACTCGGGATCCTTGAGTTTTTGGCTATAGTTGGATGTAAGAACAAAACAACAGCCCAATAGATAGAGTATTTGCGCCATTTCAGCCCCAATGAAATGTTCACTCTGCAGAGCACTGGGTTGCCTGGTGTGGGCATACATGTATTACATAACACATGTGCTGTATGCTCCGCCCTGGTTTGTTTGCTGTGCATTATGTAATACTGGTTCTGTGTCCTCTCTTTTGTGTTTCCCGTGGCACACATTGTGTTTCCTTTACACGATGACCTTTATTCTCATATTTTGCCTTAAATATTTTTCTCAAGGGGTCTGTGAGTATTTGTGTTATGGCAACGCCTTCATTAAAGTTAGAGAGAGCCTCAGTGTAACATTGGCAGTACATAAAGCAGTGAAGAACAGTACTAGGGGTGTGACAAATCATCAGATTTTGCAGACGGTTAACTGATAATGCTTAGGGCCGCTAGGGGTCGTAGCTTATTTCTGAAAAAAATAAAAATAATAATTGCATTTTCAAACTTTATTTTGGGGCATCTTAAAGTAGCTTCATTTTATTGTCAACTATGTAAGTCAGATAATAGTCTAATTGCCAAATTAAGGATTTGCATTTACATTGACTTCGTGCTCACAGATGTCCAGCAGTCTGTAGTTAAAGCAGTATATGCTACATCCAGGCATGCTGGTGGATCTCGTGTCATTTTTTTTAAATGCATTTGCGTGATATACAGTAACATGATAACAGCGTGTCGTGGTGGTGACACAATAAATCTAGCATATTTTAGGCACGGAATCCAACGGAAACGCAGTAAAAATAAATTTGTACAGGTACCATAGTCAACTGGTCTAATGATTTTCATTTTATGCCAATGGTTTCTATACAATTTGGCTTATATTTTTATGTAACAGTAAATGCCGATGCATTGGATTTTTATACGACGCAGTCACATGTGGTGACTGGTGTTTGTATTCTTAAGCCCCTGAAATAGCCACAGACTGCTTGCTAGGACTAGCCTGACAGAAGTTTTTACGAAGCCAGAATCGTTTTGTCACTGGTGGTTAAAACGCATTTATATAATTAAGCTGAGCTTACCATTTCAGCTTCAGCTTTGGTACACATGTACAACTCAGTTTCGGTTAACCGTTTAAACGTTTAACAGTTCACACCCCTAGACAGTACCCATGGGTTGGATACACCCCACATCAAAGTCATGATGGACTCTTGCTCTGCTGCTTCAGAGACTGGCCTTCTGTATGGGAAGCGAGCCTAGTAGACTTCGAACATTAACGGTTATTTGTCTGAAATCTGCTGGGAGGACATTATGTAATTTTACGACCCTAATTTAAAAGGCCTGGAGGATCCGTCAATGTAAAATTGCTCCAGATTGTTATTTCCAGTCATTCATGCATCGGCCTGATTTAATGGTGTTCTAGAGGAGCAGACTCTTAATTCAGAAGCTAACGGTGATAGGGGGATGCAGAATACACATTCCGCTCCATAACGTTTCGGACAAAGACCCATTATTTATTTATTTGCAATTATTACAATTTGAAATTTGTAATAAAAAAAATCACATGTAGTTAGTGCCCATTGTGATTTTAATAAAGGGTATTTTTATACATTTTGGTTTCACCATGTAGGAATTACAGCAGTGTTTCCAATGTTGCACATACTATATGCATTTTTACTGTGTATTGCCAAACTGTTAAATTGACTGTAAAGGTAAATCTTTGAATGATTACAATGTAGTGAATGGCATTATTATAGTATGTATTAAGCATCAACATAATTTGAGAAATCAAATGCATTGTAATATCAGTTTATATCAGTCTGAACATTTCCATCTATTTTAATGTGGGATTGAATGGGTGTTGTTTTTTTCCAGACCCTGATCTGGTCTGGGTCCTTGATGACATCAAGAATTCCCTGACCTAATTGCCAATAAATGTTTAGTTTCATTGCATATCTTCTCTCATAGTTTTATGAGATTTGCATATAGAGTTTTAGAGAGATTTGTAGACTGAGCTATGTTGTGGCATGGTAACAGTTTGCATCTTGCTATGTTTCAGGTCTTAATCCCTCTACCGACTGTATCCCTCTTCCAGTCTCCCTTCTTCTCCAATAAAATTTTACTTGTGGGTGGTACATTTTGGGAGGAGTTAAAGTGTGGTGGTGAGGCAACCTTGACATTGCTTTCAATACAGAATTTATGTCTGACTTCAAATGTGTGTTATTGTACTTATTGACATTACTTTGCATATATATTTGGTTGATGTGTAGTGGGTCTGTGATAATTTATGGTCACTTCAATGTTGCCATGTCACTTTAAATGAATTAATATGTGTTTTTGAAGATTATATATGAGGGATAATACCCTATGAACGAGTCAGTTTGATGCTGTATTCCAGATTTCAGTGCCATGCAACTGAATGCCCCTTCTTATTTTGAACTGAAGCATAGAAAGATTCCGTTGAGTTTTACAGTACTGTCAAAATCAGCTGTCAATATCAGCTATGTCTCATTCTTGCAGCCAGCCCTGCACAACAGCAATGGCCCATGTAGTTATTCTTTTAGTGTCTGTCGTTTTCTATTTGGTCAACCTGTTCCTCGTTCCGGTGTTCTTTTTGGACTGTCTAGCCATTCTGCTGTGGCCCATGCATCACAATTGCCATCATTTAATATGAAAATAATATAGACTTCACGCTGCATGTAGTTTACAGAGAATATCACTGTACTGAATATATTTTAGCCTCTCGAGGCATTCCGTGTCTAAGTATATTCCTCTGCACTTGTGGCACTGTCAGTAAAAGTTTGCACATTCTCCTCACCCACTCATGTTTTGTAAGTTATTTTATTATTACTGTCTACAGTAAGTTAAAATGCTCAGTTACATTATGTTTGAAACATCTCCCATGGTTATCCTGACAACATTGATATTTGTTGGATATTTTAGCTGTGCAATCTGTTCTCGTTAGCAAGGTTATACAAAATGAATCACCACCATTGTGACACATCTCTCATAGCAGTAGTAACACAAAGATGATCCACTCATGAACATTCTTTTGGTGCCTATTTTTCTTTTCTTTTCTTTTTTTCCCCCCATTTTACATTCATAAGACAGGAAAATAAATGTACAGTATTAAAATAGATTGCTGAATAAGCCTTTGGATCTTAGAGCTTTCTTGTTTATTTTGTTTCTGTGAAGCTCAGCTTTGGTAAAATTATAACGACAACAACAACAAACTTTATTTATAGAGCACATTTCATAGTTTTCAAGTGATGCAGCTTAATGTGCTGTACATAAAAATATGAAAAATATTTTTTTATGTTTAGTTTGCAAAAATTATAACAGAATATATAAAAATATGTGTTAATGTACATAGGAATTTATGTTTTTGAGTGTATATACAATGAGCTTCATAATGCCTGTTGGGACAATTTCTTTTCTTGATTTGGCTCTGTACAGGTGGTGAAAGTGCACATTCTCAGGTTTTATTTAAGGATATTTATACGGTTATACATATTTAACATTTGTACATATATTTAAACATAAGTATTTATACTCTACTACAACTGCGTTTAATTGCCTTCTTAGTGCAGGTATAAGAGAGCTTTCAGGATCTAGTCTTGACTCTTGGCTTTTGATTGCCATTGGAATGAAACTCTCCCATTTTGATGCCCTAAAAAAAGGGGGGGGGGGGGGTTACAAAAAGGGATGTAATTCCTTCACAGAAGTTACATCCAATATGGATGTAAATACCCTCAAATTTGTGTTCATTTCATGTAAAATCCAATGTACTGGTGTACAGGGCCAAAAGAACAGAAATTGTACCACTGTCCAAATACTTATGGACTTCACTGTACAGTACATGCTGTTAACTGTCAATGTGAAAATCCCTGAAACCAATGAAGAATTCCCATGCCATTCTCAGCTCAATAATTAAATGTGTGCATGCTACAAGATATGACTGGTAATGCATGCCGCAAGACTTGTATGTTTCAAATTGTTTCATGCTGATGCTTTTACTATGAATGTATATGTAGATATGTCTGTCACTGACAATGATTTTTTTTTATGTTTAACAGACAAAAATTAAGTTTCAATGCCTGGACAAATGTAGACTTCCTGAACGACTATTGATATAATATTTGTTTTCTTTGTTTGTTGTTCAAGCTTCAGAAAAGTTGGGTAAATATATACAGTATATGCCTTATTTTTGCTATGTACGTGTTCTGTTGACCTTATTGGTCATGAAAATTAATAAAAGAAATATACTTTCTGTGGCATATTCAAGGCTGAGGTAATGTGGTTGCTAAATATTTGTGATTGTGAGCCTTTTTAAAAAAGGAAGACAAAAAGTGCTGACCTGAAGAGGAATACATGTTGTCTTGTCTGCTGTCTTCGGGGAGATGGCCTATGTCACTGTGCTGGGGGATGAGACTCGACTCTCCACTGATACAGTACAATCTCAGCTTCATTGGAATATGTAGTCCTGTTATACCTGAAGGGCCCCTTTAATTTGTTCATTTGCCTCATAATATTGGTGATGATTATTTCACTTTTTATATTTGCAGTCCATGTTGGTCAGGCTTATTTGCTGTTTGATCATGGAAATTAAATGGATTAAATAATTAATGAAAGGAATCTTTGTTATTGTTATTTTTTATTTCTGCACTTTCATGAAAACTGTTTTTGAATACATATTCCAAAGCATTCAGTAATGATTGTAACCTGTTTACAAATATATTTGCAAATGACTTGTGGGTTCAAGCGTAAGTATAGTTGGTGAAAGTGTGTGGAAAATCCATGTAATCCTGCTTTGTGGAATGGGCCCAGGTGAACTGATGACTGAAAGGGACTGCATGGCCACGAGAAGAAAAATAAGTACGCCAGAACTGTTCAATGACAAATGATTCCGCCGTAATAGTTGTTCAGTGTTGCAGAGGATGTTATGAGAGCTGGTGTAAAATCATACTTATATTGCAAATCCACCTTCATTTTGTTGACAACCTTTGCATTTCATCTCCCTGAAGTCGGGTAATAATTTATGGCAATTAAAGAATGGCTTGTCTCTCTCCCGACTACCTTGATTTGAGCAACCATGAACTGTGCAGAAAACCATAATATTGCTCACCTGAGATTTAAAAACTTTTTTTTGGCAGAAAAAAAGCACTTGAATGGACAGGTTGTTCTTCATCATAGAGGATGAGTCAAGGTCAAATGATTTGTGACGTGTATTAAGAAAGATCCATAGCATTTCCATATCAGAAGATATGTTGCCTGAAGCTTGAATTGTGGAAGGCTGTGATTTGTTAATATAATTGACTTTCATTGGCAGAGCTCTGGTCATCAAGTTGACAAAGCCCAATAACTGACTCCAAAGGCAACCAAGAGCCTAATCAAGCCTAGATACTGACTCTCTTATCTGCACTAAGGAAGTGATTAAACACACCTGACTATTCACAAACACCGGTGAAGCCATTTGTCCCAAATATTATGGCACCCTTAAATAGATAATGTATAAAAAACAGCTGTAATTGCTTCGCAAATGACACAGACCTACACAGTATGGGCGTAAATATGCTCAAATTAAAGCTGACCATCTGCAATTTATCCTGATTGTCATTATTTAATTAAAAATCCATTTTGCTGGAGTATAAAGCCAAAACAAGAGAAACTTCTCAAATACCTATGGACTGCGCTGTATGTAATCCAGCCACTGACGGTTGTGTCAAATGAGTTTAGGGATTAGAATGAGATTAGAACTAAAGGATAAGCGGTATCTTGGGGGTTTTTTGTACGCTTGGGAAATGTCTACATCAATGCTCTGTCAGGTGGATGTACATGTTGTAGCATCCCTTCCATCTGACAGATTGGCATGATACATCAAAATGTAAATTACATTAGTTAACTGAGACAGGTTATATATCAATAGTGATGAAAGAGCCATTTATCTTGCTCAGTGATGATTGATGCAGTGTTATCCTTCCTTATACATCAAAACAAATACGTATTTATGCAAAGTAGTCCGATAAATCATCGGCACAACTGGAGGCAAATCAATGTATTTGAATCAAGTTCCCTCCTGTGCATTATGGTCTATTAGTCAATTAGCTTGGTCTTCTGAAATCTTAATCATAAGCAATGTAAGGCAAGAAGAAGGAAATCTCAAGATGGCATATGGTCCCATGTATGTTCCTTTAAGTTGCACATTTAAAAAAATGCTGATTCTCATGTTTGAATGGTAAATATTGGTGAGCCAAATCAAGAAGAATTGTAATTTTAGTTTTCTAAAAATATGTTTGCATATTTGCCTAGTTTGAGATCCCTCTAGGTTTCCTGCAAATACAGTTTGTCCTTTTTATACACAGAGTTCCTGGCAAGGCTTTACTGGAGCAGGTTCCAGCATTATCACAGACTTAATCCAAAAGGCTCAGGGGGATGAAGGCTTAGTAATTCATTTAGACCTGAAAATCCAGTTGTGTATTGGCTGAAAGATGAAATAAGAAACCTATAGCTAACCTTTTATTATGGACGATTGCATTGCTGTTCTGCAGACCTTTCAGAATATTGAAAAATAAATATTTGTCTATGGTAAATCACAAGATGGGCATTTACATCAATTATCCTTATCTTAAAGGTTAATTGGTCTAGTTATGTATGTATATGGAATTGCGAGCAAACCAATTCCACAGTAGAGAGTTCCATTTTCCATTACATATGTTACACTTTAATCAGACATTAAATGTGTCGAAGTTAATCAGAAGCTCATTTTAAGCTCACTCTCCAAGGGGCAGTGGTGCTAGAGGTGCCTGCAGGTGATATTTCACCCTTTAGGTAAGGTCAATGTGTGTGTTCATTTGTGCTGTAGTCATGGTAACAAATAAGGGATTGTGCAATATCCTGAAGCATTGTGATTGAGGCATGATATAAAAATACAGCGGTAATGAGATCACAGTGACTGATACACCAATGCATAATACAGTGGCTACAAGGCACCATCAGTAGCACCCTGCACAGCAATGGAAAAGTACACTAAATTCACACCATTGCTCATGGGGGAAAAAAGCAGATTGTAGATTGTTGTTTCTCATCTGCTGCCTAGTACAGTACAAACCGGAGATACTCAGCTCTCTCCTTTTTTGTAAACGGGAACAGCAGTCATATTCCTGCTATTTAGTTATTTCTCAGTTCATCAAATAAGTGATATGCTTTTTCTTTAAATGATAGTATGCATTCAATCATACCATATATAGGTCCACCTATAGAGATACAATACATGAAGATCAATATCTAATTTTGTTTAACACTTTCACTTTGGGGCGGCACGGATGGTGCAGTGGGTAGCACTGCCGCCTCACAGCAAGGAGGTCCTGGGTTCGAATCCCCGTCGGCCGGGGCCTCTCTGTGCGGAGTTTGCATGTTCTCCCCGTGTCTGCGTGGGTTTCCTCCGGGTACTCCGGTTTCCTCCCACAGTCCAAAGACATGCAGGTTAGGCTGATTGGAGAGTCTAAATTGCCCGTAGGCATGAGTGTGTGAATGAATGGTGTGTGTGCCCTGCGATGGACTGGCGACCTGTCCAGGGTGTATTCCTGCCTTTCGCCCAATGTATGCTGGGATAGGCTCCAGCCCCCCTGCGACCCTGATCAGGATAAGTGGGTTCAGATAATGGATGGATGGATGGATGGACTTTCACTTTGTCAGTTGATGTCAAGTAGATAGATCTGGAATTGATTAAATGATTCAATCCATTTCAGCTCTATACACCTTCATGACACCTTCGTGACCCGATTTCAGGCCCTGTTTTAATAAACCACTATTGTATGTCATTCATAAAAAAAACTGTCACACAAGCAGAGTGCATGTGCTTCAGCTGCAGTGCTCCTTGCACAGGTTAAGGTGGAATAGATGGGATTCAGGAAATACTTTCAATCCATATGGGAGGAGAAAGGGGAGAATAATGTGTGAAAAGACATGACCTGGCCATTTTCCACGCATACAGTGGGGTCCGAATGTCACCAGCGAAAATGCTTCTATTTTGCATTATTTTCTAATTTAATTATTTAATTACAAATTATTTTATCAGCATAACAATTTGAGCAGAAAGTTGAATCTTTGAAAAATATACATGAAATATACATTTCTTCGAATTTGTTATGGCCCCCTATTGCTTTAATGGCAATGTGCACTTGAGCTGTCTTGGACTTCCCAGCATTATTTGACAATGTTCCAAAGAGCATCTTGTGATGTTACTGAATACTTTGCTTTTGTCAGTCCCCATAAATATTCAGTGGGGTTGAGCTCAGGTGATTGTGGATTGTGCAGCACTCCTTTCTCTTCTTTAGTCTTCAAGCAGTTCTTGCAAAGCTTTGAAGTAACTTTAATTTGTTTGACATTTTTCAAAATCCTGAAACTTCCTGTTTATTTTCATGATTACATAAAAAGAAATTAAAAAAAAGAATTCCAATGTGGTCTCACTGTATCTTTCAAGAAGAAAACTATTGTTTGCCTTTTTTTATTTCTATTCTAATGTATGAACCCAGCCCACAATACCTATGTTTAGCTCATTTAAAAAACTATCTATTATCCTCCTGTTAGTGCTGCATGACTGAACACACATTACATTATCTGTTCTACTAACCACTAAATATTCTGTGATGTAATGTGACAAATGATAGCCAGAACTCATGCAATATGAATTAAGCCACCAGGCCAATCTGTTCTAATGTTATTAATCTTACAAGGAGGTAGCCAGCTATTGCTAACAAAGCTTGAAAGCCAATAAGCACAAATTAAATTTGGTATATCTCAAAAGTCCAGAGCTCATTCAGGGATTTTTTTTAAAGATGGAAACTGGCCGCATGAATAACGAGCCTAATTTCAACAAAAAGGATTCATGAAAAGATTATTTCAGCTTGTTTTAAAATGAATTACTGTCAAGGGATTTATTTGCAGGACAGAATGCCACTCTAATGAGTGAGAGTGAGAAATATGAGTGTTGAAAAATTGAGCATTGGACGACTGGGTGTTGTATGGCTCAAGGGAGGTCAAAAAGATTTTTTTTAGGCCGAGCAGACAGGAGAAGGGACCGGAAAGGGCTGGCATGTGGGGGAGTAATCATCTGATGAATTACCTAGCATCCTCCTAATTGAATGTCATTATTATCCTCTACAGACTGTATGGAAAAAAAGCTACAGTCCTTCTTTCAGCCTTAGGCCAACAATACTATTGGAACAATACTAATACATTGTCACCAGCCATGAATAGCTCTCATGTATAAGCAGCATTAATTACGCTCAGCTAAAGTTAACTTGCATCAATGCATCAAGCAGGGCTTTTTTTTTATTGCGTCCCATAGTTTACGAAACTAAAAAGTTAAATTATTTATCCATGTTTCCAGTGCTTTTCAAACTAGCAGCCTATAAGTGAGAAAGTAATCGCTTTTCACACTCAGAAGTCATCATGACTGCTTTGCAAGGTGCCATAGTAACGCCAAAAGCAATGAAAAAGAGATAATAAGTCTCATAAACATACAAAGACAAAACACTGGGTCTTCATGACTGTTTACAAAAACCAGGTCCTACCACTATGGGCTCTATTTTAAAGCAGGCACATGGTGTGTGTCAAGCACTTACATTCGCAAAGTGTTCATTTCCTCGTGGATTTTGATGCATTGAGCCCGTTTGGTAATTTAGTGGTTTGCCATGTACTGCAGTGGGAGGAGAGGCCTGTTGGGGGGGTGTTGAGAAGCCCACAGTTTCAGTATCAGTGTAGCATGCGCTGCCCGCCTGCTCAGACCAGGCCTGTGACACAAGCTGCAGCCCAGCATGTGGCCAGTTGCTTATTTCAGGCCTTTCTCAAGCAATGCTATCCGCTTCAAAAGCCAAATGACTCATTTTGTGGATCATATGCTGTCCAATGTGACTTTGATATGACTTTCAGATATTTTAAAGTATGCTTTTTACGTGAATCTCCACCCAAATCATTAGCATGGATGCTAAAAATAAACTGTTAAAAATTGCTCAGTTGTGACAAGAGCAGACGTGTAACCACCCAGTTTTTTCCCATGCTTTATGGTGTTGAAGATAAGTGGCTATCCAAATCATCATCCACATTTCAAGACCTCTGCTTGGAAAATTGAAATATTAAATATTTGCTTTTCCACTGTAACGAGAACAGCAAACGACGCTGTTTGGTTACAATCATTTTAATCTGAAGTTTACACATACACACAGACACACATGCACACACACACACACACACACACACAAACACACAAATAAACACACACACACACACACACACACAAAAACTAGGTACTACCAGCATAAAGGAAAAAGGCTGTATCTTCTCTGTTGTTAATTTTTTTCTAATCTAAAGAAAGATTGTTATGAATGTCAAATAATTAATCAGAATAGCCACACTTTCTGGCCACCACGTATGCCAACTTTGTCACATGTCACGCACTGTGTTGATTTAATGAAGACTAGAGAAGCAGTATTGGCTAATAATTAACAGTTAAGCCAGAAGTGCTTTGCCACAGTGTAGAGGTAGGCGGCAGTGACTACTAATAAATATTTTTCTTTCTCTGTGTGGTGGGTAACAAAATATAATATGTAACAAAAAAATAAACAAGCTTATGAACTACAGAACAGGTATATCAGGTCACATCAGTTGTTTTAAACAGGAAGCGTTATTTATTCATTTATGTCATTAAATGGTGAGGAAGCAGAGTTGGCATGAAGGACAGAGAAGTCACCTTCACAGAGTGGAGCTTTAGTGCACAGATGGCTATTTCAATGAGTGGCCAGCCTTGAAGCCAAACTAGTGAGAGTCCAGGGTCTGAGTGAGAAAGGAATCTGGTCGAAAACAGCACATTCAAGGGTTTTATTGTGAAAAAGAACGAGCAACAGCATTTTATTTATGGATGACAGAGCAGTCAACAGTGGGGTTTTTGAGGAGAGTGATGACGCAAGCTTATCAGAAGACAGTGGGGGCACAACAAGCATACAAGGATGTTTTACCAAAAAGGAGATGAAGGGGAGGAAAAGAAATTGACAGAGTTCACCATTTGTGAGGAGAATACAAGGTTATTCAATTAGGATAATGTATCGACCGAGGGGGCCGCATGAACAGAGGATGAAATGGGGGGATGGAGGGATGGAGGGCTGTTCTATCTTGAAGGAGCTGGAGATGTCAGCAGCCTTCCCACTGAAGAACGTGGCAGAGTCATCTGCATCGGGGACTGTAGGAGGTGGGGGAGCTGAAAAGTTGAGATATCTTATTATGAGATATGTTTTTGATTTATAGCGAGTACTAACCCTATTTCACTACTTTGGAATTTCCTAAAACTAAATCATAAAGATTTTGGCAATAATATCTCTCCAGGAATGGAATAAAATTAAGGAAAGCATGCTGCTCCATAAAGCTCATGAGAGGTCAATAATCTTTATTATATAGAACATGTAGGAACCAATCTTTTTTTTTAAAATATATATATATTTGGTGGAAATTACTTAGATAATTACTTATTCGATCTTTAAAGTAACAGCTTGAAACTTTTTAATGTCTTTAAAGAACAGTAGTGAATGCTGTGTTGTTGGCTGAAATAAAAGTTTAAAGTTTTTAAAGTTTCTAACTGAAAAC
Organism: Conger conger; assembly: GCF_963514075.1. NCBI lineage: Eukaryota > Metazoa > Chordata > Actinopteri > Anguilliformes > Congridae > Conger > Conger conger. The sequence goes on from NC_083763.1 coordinate 56,938,885, forward strand.
ATCCCCTCTGTTTGCTTTGTCTATATTTTGATCAGAGGTCCTGACTCACTAAATAAGTGCAAATTATAACAAATAGTTTGGGAATACTTAGTCCCTAGGTCCTTAAGGGTGAAGCTCTTTAAAATCAATGAAGATACTAAATCAATGCTGTATTTTATTATAACCATGAGATGAAAATAGTCATATGGCCATGACTAATATTACCTGCCCATAATCCACACAATTCAGCTCATTTTATTAAAGTAAGAGTGTTTTCCTGGATGAGTCTGATGGCAAAGCCTGTCCACATGCTCATTGTTGCGACAATGGCAGTTTGAACCCTTGTCACATGACCCTTGTCGCATGTCTCTCCTTCTCTCTCACTCCCCATTCTTCGTGTCTCTCGACAGTGTGCTGTCCAAGAATGCTGAAGATTCCCTAAAAAAAGTGTCTTATAAAGCCACAGACTTTGATATAAATATTTTATAATAAAAGGTGCACTTAGGAAAAATAAATGTACATCCGTTACATCTGAATCTAAAGTAATTATTATTATAAAAGTAACCAATTAATTGTTGGACTTAATTAAATTAATAGAGCTTTTTATATGTATTAGAATAATAAACAGCTGTCAGTTAGTGAGACAAAAAAACATAGTAAAAGGCTATGGAGATGGCTGTACACCAAATAGAAAAAAAAGAGTCACCTTATAAAAACATTTATTGGCACCTTGGCTAATGCATATCAGCATGAAGCCTTCGTTAGAAATCGTAGCCTTTGATCATGAAAATAAACGTGGAAGAACCCCCTCCAACACTGAATCACACGCTCAGTGAACACTTTATTAGGTATTTATGAGACTTATTTTTAGACTTATAAGTCTTCTGCTGCTGTAGCCTGCTTAGAGGTTTGACATATTGTGTGTTCAGAGATGCTCTTCTGCGTACCACTGTTGTAATGTGTGGTTATTCGCCTTACTGTCCCCGTCCTGTCAGCTTTTTATACATAGCCTTTGGAGTCTGTTATAGGCGTTTGTTTACATGTGGAGTGTGTCACGAGCCTGAGAAATAAGAAGAAAGAAAACAGTCTGAGGTATATTCCAAAAAATACAGAAACAAACAGTTTGGAACACCATTAACCCCCCTTTCAGTTCCAAACTCAATCTGAAGTGGCTCCACCCAAATTCCAAGGGGGTTTGGCTTTGGCTGAGAAAACTGAGTAGAGTTTTAATAGGGGCTCAAAATAATAGTATAGCAGTCAGTTGAAATGGTATAGGGTGACATGTCTCAGGCAGTAAGAGCAGTCGTCTGGCAGTCAGAGGGTTGCCAGTTCGATCCCCCGCCCAGGCTGTGTCGAAGTGTCCCTGAGCAAGACACCTAACCCCCAAATGCTCCTGACGAGCTGGTTGGTGCCGTGCATGGCTGCCAATCACCGTTGGTGTGTGAGTGTGTATATGAATGGGTGAATGAGAAGCATCAATTGTACAGCGCTTTGGATAAAGGCACTATATAAATGCCAACCATTTACCATTTAATTTATAAGGTTTAGAGTGCCATATGGCAAGGGTATACAAATGGACTGGTTAGCCAAGGACAGTTTATGACCAAAGAATTATTGCCGTAATGAGACAAAACCCTCAAACATAGATCAAAAACATTCATCAGAAGGAAGGCATGGATGTCAGTGACTACTGTCTGCAGACTTCAGAAACAGATCTTCAGAGGCTACACTGCATGATGCAAACCACAAGTTTGCAACAGGAGTTGAAGTAGTACTGTACTGTACCTAAAAGTGCCTGCCAAGTTCTGGAAAAAGGTATTGTGGACACATGAAGCCAAGATTGTCTTATATTACAATAGTTGCAAGAGCAAAGTGTGGAGGCCAAATTGAACTGTCCAATGTATGTTTTACAATTTTATGAGGTTATTATGTAACTTATCCATCAACTGACTGCAAGGAGTCTTTGCATAATTATTCATAACAAATTAGTCCCATATTATGCGAATATTCTGTTGCTATTGATGATGTGACATAATGTGTAATCCTGGTCCAGGTATTCAGTATATATGAATAGTCTAGAAAACTAAAAAAATATTAAATTAAGGTTGGGCTGCCCACACTGTAAATCTATTTTCCTTCTCTACTCCCTGATCAGGCATCTTCAGGGGTAGAGAAAGATAGGAAGACCCAGGAACACTCAACACAACATGCATTCTGCATGAGCAAATATAATGGTAACCCGGTATTATTCCATGCTGCATGTGTTTAAAATGAAATACAACGTGTATATTTCCAGAAGACTTCCATAAATTCCCAAACACCTCCTTTCTGTTAAGTCATATGTTGGGAAATTCATTTGACACTGACATGGTACCATCATTGGGATTATGGCTTGTTAACTTCCATGATGCCAGCAATATCAGCAACAATCCTAGTATAAAGGTGTCTTCTACACTGTAAAATCACTGTCTACAGATCTCACTAAAACGCACTCCTGCATGGTTATAATGCAGCAGTTAAATGTATACACATAAGCTCTTCTTGCCTGCAAATCTGCACAGAGATAAGCCAAAGATAAGCCTGTGCTGTTGCAGGTTCAATGGATAATTAATACACAGCACTGACTTCAAGGCGCTGGAAAAATCCAGATTACAATGAAGATCTGCAGCATTTTTAAATCCGTGTCTTGGGATCAAAGCCCAGACTGCATGAGCCTGGATGGAAAGGAAGTCGGCAGTAATGAGACGTAACGGATAGAGTGACATCCGCAGTTCTGCGCAGGAGACTAATGTCATGGTTACTAAGGGCTCCTGAAGCTGTTAGATGTTGTCTGCAGCGACAGGGTACTAATGCACCTTCATCAGATCTGTCACACATCAGACTGAGGACCTGTGGGTAGTTGTAATTCAGCACACAGGAAAGAGCAACCTCGGCAACTGCAGTGCTGTTTTATTGCTTAAATTTATTCTACCCCCTGACATCCTAGCTCATAGTGTGGTGTGCATAGGACAAATGTAAAAGCATAACATTTCATAGATTTTCACTTAAATTGATTTGATGGAATGGGGAAATGGAGGCAAACAGTTGAGATTCATAATCAGCATTATAATCTGATTATGATGAACATTATCTTTGCCATTTATGGGAAATCCATTAAAATTGGAATTGTTTGAGTCTGGAGATGATATGGGGGACGGCATGTATTCATAATACTGCGCATATCTTCATCAATGACAAAACTGTAGAAATGTGGCATGTTTTGGTATTAGTAACGTCTAAGACCCATCGCTGCAAATCCTATTAGATAAGAAACATGCATAATCTTCATTAGATTATTTAATGAAACCACTGCAATGTGCCAATTGTTAAAATATTACAGAAATATTATTAATATGAATATAAATGTGCCAAATATTTGGTGTTCTGTCAGTGTTTGTCCCCTACCAGAGAAGGAGCGAAATCTCTCATAATCTTTAAACGCATATATGTACAGTTTTGAACATGAACTTGAAATTATGGTTGATGGTTAAGCCATATTAAATGTGGCTTAATCATGTATAATGATATAATGACACACGATTAAGCCATGAGCAAATGCACCATGCCCCAAGATTCTACCTAAACTTTGACAGCATAGGGCTGATTTTCCTTTCTAGCATTTACATTTCACCTTCAAACTTATTCCTCTTATATTATTGATGTAGTTGTTTTGTTTTTAGATAAGGTAAAGTATATCTGAAGTATATCTATATAATATACAATATAATGCTCTACATTTTTGACGGTACTAAGATTGCTCTCAATGTGCAAAATATGTCTAGGCTAGCGTATTAATCAACAAAAGAGCTTGTAGGCTTGAATGGCTCTGCTTTAGGAAGTAGTAAAGTAGTAAAGTGGTTACAGAGCTTGTACCTGCAGTATGAGGCTGCCGGTTCCATTCCCAGCTGGGGCACAGCCGGTGCACCCTTGAGCAAGGTACTTAACCTGAATTGCTTCAGTAAATTTGCAGCTGTATAAATGGATTGACCGTGAAATGTAATCTCTGCTGAATGTGTACGTTTCTCTGCTGATTCTGCAGCATCTGCTGAATGCTGAGATGTTGCGCTATTCTCGGAGCCTCTTTTGTTTCTTAAATGTGAAATGAGACCTATGCTACCAGAAAGCAAAGTCTAAAATTAAAACAATAACTCTTTTGCATATATTTTATCTTGTGCGCTCATACAGATGTAGACATTGTTCATTCTAATACGTAAAGGCCCCTTCCTGCCATTATCACTGCATCAGATTAAATTATTTTTTAAAATACTTAAAAAACATTTAATTGACATTGAGCTTTTGATGTTGGTCATACCACATGTTTCTGTCTAACAAACATAATACCTGTGGGGAAATATGGCATGGCAAAAACATACCTGGTTTTTGCATGTCCATTCCATCAACTGATGAAGAATGTCTCGTATAGTAATGTGAAGGGTATTCACAAGCACTGGTAAATTAATTGGCTGAAGAAGTAACTTAAAATGTTTCAGTATGTATTCTGAAGTAAATAGACAACATGACAGAAAACACTGTTACATGATAAAACCAGCATCCAGCATTTCATTAGCTGGCAGTGGATTTTCTCATCCACATTTTCCCTGGCAACGAGCCTTAAGGAAAATGCCTCTCAGGGCTGCGGCACCTTTGACATCAGAATCTCATTAGAGAGATATGTATTTCTTCCTCTGCCTAACATGTGATCTCTCTCCAGTTAGGTCAGAGAGGAAGTCATCCGACCCCTTTTATTCATGAGAACGGTCTGAAAGGTAAATGGAGGAAATGCGCATTTTCCAGAGTAAAATGTCAGTGAAGGCAATTGTCTGGAGTTGGTCAAGTTCCGCATGACATTCATGCTAAAATGTTGAGTTTCGTATTTATATATTGTTTTGTAAAATCATGTTTTTGCATTTCAGACCGAATCAAATTTATGGCAGAATTATTGATAATTGTCACAGATGATATCCTGCTTTTGACAGCTGTGTGAAAAATGCTAATCAAAAAAGAAAATTGGTCAGAAAGCAAAAAGGCCCAAATCGCTTGCTTGTTGAAATTAGGGAGGAAAAGCGACTAGTTTATCTTTGACTTCTGTAGCTTAGCTTGGGGAAGAAGGAACAAGGGGTACTGTGTATCTGACCCAATTTCAATTGCCTGGACATTGTAAGAATTGTAAGGCTTTTTCATGGTGTGGGGGATGCACCATGTCCCCTATGGTGCTGATGTAAGAATACATTATTAAGTTTTACAGTGCTTTTCCAAGCATTCCAATATTTCAGAAAGCAATTAGCAGTTTGTCATCTCCTGACCAAAGTCAGCGTGGAACTGCAATCTACAGTAGGTGCTACTGCTGTGCCAGTCTGGCAGTATGAAATCTGGACTGGAGTCTGGTGTCTGGGAGATGCGCAGCAATACACTGATCATTTCATATTTGTTTGAAGTGATCAACCTGTAATATTGTTGACATTCAAATCAGTTACATTTTATTATTTGGTACAGATTAACAACAGAAGTATCAAAGAATATGCCACAGACCATATTTAATGTAAAAATAGGGTATTTATCTAATGCAAATGCAAAACTAGGAATGATAATGTCTTCTTCAACAATTGATTCGAAATAATATGTATATATCTGGATTGAGACAATTTGCTGCGAGCATGAAAGTTGTGCTATTGGATACCATGCTTCAATAGCGCTGGTAATAAAGTCCATAAAATCTGCTGTATTTATGTACACGATATCTTTTTCAATTACTATTCAGCATTGAGGCTAAAGAATTAAACATCCTGCAGTGCTGCTTTTAGGGTGCCATGTGTGAGAAGCAATTTCCAGTCCAGATGGTCCTCTTTGGTAGATAGACCAGTTCAATTATCTGTAATCTGTGAATTAATGAACCTGTCATGAATTGGCATGGCCATTTACCATTCCCCCACTGTCGGACCCAACCCACGTTCATACATGATCCCTCTGCAGGCCCTCCAGCACGTCACACCAACGCAAATGTTTCATTGATTTAGATACACCCTTTTAATGCAAACAATATATGGTGTCTGATATAATCATATAGTAAATATTACCTTAAAATTGTCATATTTTTGCGAGTTTATTTATTTATCCATTTAACTCATTACATTATTGGCATTTGACCAAAGTTAACTATCCAAACACTGCTTACCTAGCCAACTAAAAATACCGATACACAAAGCAAGTCACAGAGACAACAATTAAGGTTCACAGGGAGGTAGGGAGGGATGGGGAGAGGTGCTGCTTGAAGAGGTGTGTCTTCAGCTTGCGCTTGAAGGTGGAGAGAGATTCTACAGTTCTGACCTCAACTGGGAGTTTGTTCCACCACCGTGGAACCAGAACAGACAGTAGTCGTGAGCGTGAGGTGGAGGTTCGGAGAGAGGGAGGTGCCAAGCGGCCTGTGGAGGCTGAACGAAGAGGTCTGGCAGGGGTGTAGGGTCTGATGATTTTTTGTAGATAAGCTAGGGCAGACCCCTTAACTGCTTGGAAGGCTAGCACCAATGTTTTGAATTTGATGCAAGCCATGACAGGCAGCCAGTGGAGGGTAGTAAGCAAGGGGGTGACGTGTGAGTATTTGGGAAGGTTGAAGACCAGACGAGCTGCTGCATTCTGGATAAGTTGGAGGCGTCTGATGGCGGACGCTGGGAGGCCAGCCAAGAGGGAATTGCAGTAGTCCAGGCGGGACAGAACCATCGCTTGGACCTGGAGCTGGGTCGAGTAGGGGGTGAGAAAGGGGCGGATTCTCCGTATGTTGTATAGGAAGAACCTGCAAGACCGGGTCACCGCCGCAATGTTCTCGGAAAGGGACAGTCTGCTGTTCATCACCAGGCTGAGGTTCCTTGCACTAGGTGACGGCGTGAGTGTGGTATCCCCGAGGGAAATGGAGAGATCCAGATGAGGAGAGGTATTAGCAGGGATGAATATCATTTCAGTCTTGCCTGGGTTGAGCTTTAGATGGTGGTTGTCCATCCAGCTCTGGATGTCCCTCAGGCAAGCAGAGATACGGACTGAAACCTGCGTATCAGACGGCGGGAACGAGACGAAGAGTTGGGTATCGTCCGCGTAGCAGTGGTAGGATAGCCTAAGTGCAGTGATCACAGGGCCAAGGGAGCTAGTGTAAAGAGAAAAAATAAGCGGGCCTAGGACTGAGCCCTGGGGAACTCCTGTGGCGAGGGGCCGAGGTGTCGATACCGAACCTGCCCAGGCAACCTGGAAGGAGCGACCAGAGAGGTAGGACTCAATCCAGTCCAGGGCTGTGCCACAGATGCCCGTTGCTGACAGGGCAGACAGGAGGATGGAGTGATCCACAGTGTCGAAGGCAGCAGAGAGATCTAAAAGAATGAGGACAGAGGAGAGGGAGGCTGCTCGTGCGGCATGGAGTGACTCACTGACGGAGAGGAGCGCAGTCTCTGTCAAGTGGCCCGATCTGAAGCCAGACTGATGGGGGTCTAGCAAGTTGTTGTTAGAAAAGAAAGAAGAAAGTTGAGTAGAAGCGGCTCGTTCTATAGTTTTAGAAAGGAAAGGAAGAAGAGATACTGGACGGTAGTTCTGGATGATGGAGGGATCCAGAGTAGGCTTTTTTAGCAGCGGAGTGATGTGGGCCCTCTTGGAGTATGCCGGAAAACAGCTGGAAGACACTTCTCTTGACAAGTGGGAGAATGTCAGGTGTGATAGTTTGGAGAAGAGAAGAGGGGATAGGGTCAAGGGCACAGGTTGTAGGGCGGTGGGAGAGCAGGAGTTGAGAAACATCAGAGTCTGTAAGGGGGGAGAAAGTGGAAAAGGGAGGGATGGGCGGTGGTTGTAAAGGATCTGCGGATGACTGTGACCTTCTCATCGAAGAAATCAGCAAAGTCATCAGCAGTGAAGGAGGACTGAGGAGGAGGAGGCGGTGCATTGAGGAGAAAATAGAGAAAAGTTTCCGGGTGTTAGAAGCGGAGTTCTGAATTTGTGTTTGATAGTATTTTGCTCATAAGAATTCCACTATTTGCTCATAAGAATTCCACTATTTGCTGGCCATAATTTCCATATAATACTAAGTGACTAGGACCAGAAAATGTACCAGGTCAATGACAAAAAATAATGAATTGTTGCTTTTATATATATATATATATACAGTCAGGTCCAGAATTATTGGCACCCTTGATGAAAATGAGCAAAAAAGACTAGAAAACAAATAACACCATTACTCAGATATATTGTAATTTTCCAACATGTGGAAAATATTTTACTTTATTAATGATTCAATTGAATCGATCAAAATTACACATTTTTCAAATGTGTTTCACAATTACTGGCACCCCTGTTTTTAGTACTTGGTGCAGCCTCCCCAGGCAAGGATTATGGCACTGAGCCTATTTCTATAATGTTTAATAAGGTTGGAGAACACATTTGGAGGGATCTTGGACCATTCCTCCATGCAGAACCTTTCAAGATCCTTCATATCCTTAGGTTTGCGCTTATGGACTGCCCTCTTCAATTCAGACTACATTACGACTATGTTTTCAATAGGGTTTAAGTCCGGAGACTGAGATGGCCATTGCAAAACATTAATTTTGTTTTCACAAGTATTTCAAACAAAATGTTTGGGGTCATTGTCTTGTTGGAAGGTCCACCTACAGCCAAGTCTCAGCTTCCTGTCAGAGGCAACCAGGTTTTTGGCTAAAAATGTACTGGTCCTTGGTGGAATTCATTATGCCATTGATCTTAACAAGAGCCCCTGGACCACTGGCAGCAAAACAGCCCCAAAGCATCAATAATCCACCACCATATTCAACGGTAGGTATGAGGTGCTTTTCCTTGTATGCATCCCTTTTTTGATGCCAAACATGCCGACAAAAAAGTTCAATTTTGGTCTCATCTGACCATAGCACCCTGTTCCAGTCATAGTTCCAATTAAGTTTCGCGAACTCCAGACGCTTGAATTTGTTGGTTGCTCTCAGTAAGGGCTTTCTTCCAAATAGCCTGTTGGTATGGAGGTGGCATCTTATGGTTGATTTTGAGACTTTGTGACCCCAAGATGCAACTAAAGTCTGCAGTGGTATGTTTAACCGTTTATGTTTTTTTTTGTACCCATTACCTGACTTGTGTAGGTCAACAACCATCTGTCTCTTTTGATTTGATTTGACAATTCTTTGACTTTCCCCATGGTGATGGATGACAAAGGGATTTTACATGTGTGTTATCTCATTTCTATACCCTAGGAAAACAGGAAGTGATGGAAGGCCATAATACAGTTCCTTAAGACTGAGATTAACTTAAGTAGAATTTTACTGCAGATTTTACTTTATTTGGTTTTATTTAAAATAATTTTGACACCTACATTTTTCATACAAAATAGTATTACTCAATAAAAAGAAAAGAAAAATTTGAATAATTGCATTAGGATAAAAGTTCATAGCTTTCCCATATGCTTGGACATAAAATATAGCTCATTATCTGTGTTGTTTATTTTATACAGCCTTTTTTTGCTAATTTTCATCAAGGGTGCCTATAATTCTGGACCTGACATTTACATTTACATTTTTGTCATTTGGAAGACGCTTTTAATCCAAAGTGACTTACAAGTGCATAGGTTCTACCACAAGTCAAAGCATCATATCCATAACTAGGAAAGTACACATGGAATGCTGTTTTAAACATATAGTCATCATCATAAGTGCCATTTTTATTTTATTATTATTATTATTTTTGGGTAGACAAGGAGGAGAGGGATATCAGAAAGGGGGGGCAGGGGAAATCAGGAGGGAGGACAAAGGTAGAGTTTGAAAAGGTGTGTTTTGAGTCTGCGTCGAAATAGGGGGAGGGATTCTGCTATCCTGACAGTGGTAGGCAAGTCATTCCACCACTGAGGATCCAGAACGGAAAACAGGCGTGAACATGCAGTGGGTAGCACTGCCGCCTCACAGCAAGGAGGTCCTGGGTTCGAATCCCCGTCGGCCGGGGCCTCTCTGTGTGGAGTTTGCATGTTCTCCCCGTGTTCGCGTGGGTTTCCTCCGGGTACTCCGGTTTCCTCCCACAGTCCAAAGACATGCAGGTCAGGCTGATTGGAGAGTCTAAATTGCCCGTGGGTATGAGTGTGGGAGTGAATGCTGTGTGTGCCCTGCGATGGACTGGCGACCTGTCCAGGGTGTATTCCTGCCTTTCGCCCAATGTATGCTGGGATAGGCTCCAGCCCCCCTGTGACCCTGTTCAGGATAAGTGGATTCAGATAATGGATGGATGGATGGATGGATGGATTTTATATATGTTTTATATATAAGTTCTTGTTTCAGATTCCATATCCTGCACACTGTAGGTTCAGGATGTGTTCTCTGAATCAGACCTTAGTACTTAGAAATTCCCTTTCCATTATCTGCTGAACTGACAACAGTATTTTTTAACAGAACTGCCGCTATGTGTATGGTTGATTGAGAATACATTGTTCTTGTAATTCAACAGGAAAGTTGCTGAACTGGCAAAAAAAAGTTACTTCCTAGTCATTGCCAAGAGCAGGTAGAAAATGGGGCTGAGCCACCACATAAATGTGCTTTGGCAGAATGGCAAGATGTGAGTATTTATCAGTTCATTTAACAAATGTCTTATAAACCCATCTTTGTTGTTATCTGTTAAAAATGTTGCAATTTTTCATGCAATGTTAAAATTCTATATGTAAAACTGATGTGGCATATACAGTATGGTGTAGTTGAATTATGAAACTAGTCGCAAAGATGGAGTATGATATCGTGACTTTGATTCCCTTGGATGCCTGCACCACATCTACAGTCTTTATGTGAATAACATATTGACATATTTAATTCTGTACGCCATTCATTTCCTTCCTTCTTTATTGTTATCTAACTTGATTTTCTCCAAGTTAAAGATGCATTGTTCCAGGCCAATCACCTGTCTCTCTGACAAAACCATTCATGCACATAAGCAACCATTAAAAAAATCTATTCATTACATTAATGTTCAAATAATTTCACCTATCAATATGTTATGACCAAGAAAAAACAAGAACAATCAGTCGATAGAAATTGAAGTGATGAAATGGTCTTCCTGTGATAGGGTGTAAGCAGGTTGTACCTTTACTAAAAGATCAATACTTTTTCAAATTGAACCCTAGAGCATTTTTCTCATAGCTTTTTAATTACTTTCATGCCAATACCATTAATGCCACAATACCAGTTAATAAGTGTAGTTCAATCACAGTAATATTAATTATAATAACTTCAGAATCCATGTTGAGTACATTTATTTTACTGTAAGTTATTAAAATAGTTCATACTATTTATTGAATTGTTTGTTCACCTTGAATAACAAAAGTTTTTCCAGCATATTTTTCCTAATTTTCCAGCACCATTCAAGTCCTGCTGTATGGTTTGAAGAGCTGAAGTACACTCTGCTTAGAGGGGTGGGTTCATGTCTTGGTGTATGGTTTGAAGAGCTGAAGTGCACTCTGCATAGAGAGGTGGATTCTTGTCTTGGTGTATGGTTTGAAGAGCTGAAGTGCACACTGCTTAGAGGGGTGGGTTCATGTCCTGCTATATGGTTTGAAGAGCTGAAGTGCACACTGCTTAGAGGGGTGGATTAATGTTGTGGTGTCATGGGGCCCTTCAGTCCTTTCCCAGCAGTCCCTTAACACTGCCATTAAAAATAAAAACTCTGGATTATTTTACAAAAACAGGGGGACAAAATTGACCACCAGAAAGAAAAAAATGTTTTACGTAGGCAATGGTATTCTGCCAAGCACTCATGTTTTACAATGTAAGTAAATTACATTCTAAGAATAACCCTCAACCCTAAGGACAGGCTACCTCACTAAAATCATTCCCAATTATTTTGTATCTTATCTCAAAGCATGAAGATAAAAAGGGTTTTCAGGATCAAGGATTAATTTGACAGACATCAGTTGTAATTCCTCACTCTTGTGATGCTGGTGGTGGTGGTGGAGGAGGGAGGAGTGTGCGGATGTGCGGAGAGGATTGAGTGTTAAGGGGTATGAGCTAATCCCATTCAATCACTGCTTAACAGTACAGCCTCTGGTGTTTACTGACTAGATCCTCACTTTGGATCTGGGGTAGGGTGTCTGTCTCATTTCTCAACGTTTGTCACTCACTCAAGGAAGGAGGTTATAATTCTTTTCCATTGCAAAAAGAAAAATATATAAGATTAATGATAAGAATGGGAAAGGATTTCCATTTATAGACTGCTCTCTGGTGTGTATGCCTCATTCTGGATCTGGGATAGCTGTCTGTCAAGTCTGAAATGACAGGACTTAAAATTGGATAGGGCTCACTGATTACTCCATTTGTCCTACGAAACTCTCAACATTTTCAAGCCAATGCATATTGAAAACTTTTAGCTAAACAGGGTCACTCATTTACAATATGGATAAAAATGTAATGCATAACTGCACTAGCTAGCTTCTGTTTAAAACAACCAGCATGATCACCACTCATGTAAGCTAGCTTCAAAGTTACCCAGTCAACTGCAATCTTCAAGCTAGACCATAGCTAGCAAGCTTACCCCTTGCTGTTAATACAAGAGTAGCAAAATTAGACAAATCCCGTTACCTCCGTGAGGAAATGTTGATCAACCATACGTGTGAGATAACAGGCAGAGAAGTTCATTCAGACAATTATCCAGCCTGAGCAGAAATTATGCAACAGTATGTGCTTGATTGAACAAAGAATATTTCTGTCCAATAAAAAAGGATTCAGCTTTGTGGATAAAGGTGTATATGTGCTCTATATGTGTTAAAAAATATGAGACTAGCTTCTGATCCCTCACTCCCAGAGGTCAAAGCCTTCACTGCTCACATAGGGCTGAAGTCAGGCTCTTAGTGGAAGAGCTTACTGTAGTCAAAGAGAAAAGAATAATAATTAGTGTGTTTGTTGTAGCTAATCCTCCTGAGAAAAAATTAATTGATATGCCTTGAACTTTTAAAACCTTTCTCTGTACTTATTCTGGGTGTTCTAGGTCATTAGTAATTTATCAAAATTAAGGAAGCTTAGAAATGTTCACATATTATAATAATATTATTTTTATGTATATATTATCTTTATGAATAGACTTTATATAGAATGTTTTACTCATCGATGGCATTCATCTGAAATTGCTCCCATTAATTTATAAGTTTCAGTGGTGGCAGTCTCTAAAGTAAGGTTCTGACAGAACAGTTTTGTGAAAGTAATTCAAATATGGTCATCTGTAAGGATTTTTTTGTACTGGATTATTATCCTGTCAAAGCTCTCTTGGATGAATTTCCGTGAATTACATTAAACCAAAGGCTCTAAAATTAATTAACTTGTCAAAAAGATAAACCGTATCAAGTGTAATAAGATTGCATCTACACTCTTCTAAATTCAGCCACTCAGTCTTGTCCTAACAAACTCAACTATGATATATGAAAGTGTTTCTTGATACCGCATTCTTATGACTAATGTAGTAGTTTTGTTGAAAAGCAATTAGCAATAAACATGTTATTTCAAATTCAAGTGGGTGTAAATTATTCTTGTTTTCTGTATTTCCTGCCTTGTTTGGCACTGTGTGTTGTGCACTTGGCTATGAACAGTACATATTGATATATAGAGAGACTCCAAGCAATTTTAAGCTCTTAATTCCTTATTAACCTGCTAATGAACCATGGCTTTCAAATCCAATTCTATTTATTCTAGCTACATATGTTCGATAGCCATTTCCTGGAAACGAAACACTCTAAAGTAATGTAAAGGCAACTATGGCAACCAGCTCTGAAACAAAGATAGACTGACAGTTTTTACTGTTGACTGGACATAATTGGAGACAAAGGTTTATGTGTGATGTGTGTTTATTGCTAGTGGACATCATAAAATCTGGTGAGGAGAAAGATCAATAAGTCAATGTCTGTAAAACCTCAGTGGCTAATTCATGCTACTCTTTTTCATGTTTTTTCTTTAATGGGAAGTATTTCATTTATTAACTCAGGCTTATCAGTGTATCACAAGCATATAAGTAACATCAAATTTATCAGATGTTCAGATTATTCTTGCCAAAAAGAATATGCACTGGTGTATTCATATTGCTGAATCATAACACTAAATAATCACTTGAAGCAGTCTGAACTTGGAGCATTGTTGTCAAATGAAATAATGAAGCTAAAACCAAGGTCCTCATCTTGTATTTCCAAAGCAGTCCTTAGTTTAATTACACAGCATAAGCTTTCTCTGTTATTCAAGGATGTTAGTGTCATAAAAGTTAAACAGAGAAGATGATTATTTTACAGACGATTTTGACAATCCCTTAAAGTTTGCAAGTTTGCAAATGCAAAATAAAAATCTTCATGTACATTCCCTTCTATTTTACAACTGTGTCTTTTATTGTCAATGTGTTTATTCTGAAAAGGCTCTTTCCACACATGCAACTTTTATTCATGTCTGCTTCTAATTTTACAGTGTTGTCATTCTAACCAGTAGCTGTAGCTTTTCCACTTATAAGTAAAACTAAGCCTGGCCTTACCAGTCGGGGAAATAATCAGCAGTAGCGTCGCAATAGCTTTACCTCTCAGGGTGCTATTTTCACAGTCGATGTGCAACAGTGAACTGCTGGCTCTAACACAAGGCGCTAGAGTATTAGGCCGTGTTCAACTCTATTTCAGTCATTTCATGGCACCAGGCTTCAGTGCTACTGCAGCACAGTTTTAAGTGGCTGGTTTAATGGGAACAAATTGACTGTGGGTGTGATGGAGGTTTGGTTTCATTACTCCCAATCAGACGGCCCCATTTCTTTCCTTTTAGAAACAGTGTATTATCACCACAGCCAACTGCTAATTTTATCATGGCCAAAGAGCCAGTGCTCTCTTACGAGTTTCTCTATAAGCTATTTGTGATAATCAAAGCAAAAGTGAGACTGAACAGTTTTACTTTTCATATTTCTTTCCCCCTCAAACAAAATAAACGTTCCATTTACATGCCAGAGTGAAAACAGTAATAAATTGTTGCTTTTTTTAAATAGTTGGCAGACCCCCTCTGTTGTGCTGCTGCGGCTGTATCAAATTAAACAAATCAGAGGATCTCTCTCTCTATCTCTCTCTATCCCTATCTATCTCTCTCTGTCTCTCTCTCTATCTCTCTCTATCTCTTTCTATCCCTATCTATCGCTCTCTATCTCTCTCTATCTCTTTCTATCCCTATCTATCTCTCTCTGTATCTCTATCCCTCTATCTCTTTCTATCTCTCTCAACAGCAGTTGTCTCCCTTGAAAATGAACCTGGGTTATAGTTTAAGCCCAGCTCCCGCTAGATTGTGATGTACCACCAGACCGGTCCAAACATCTTAAATGCAATTAACGTTCATTGACTTAGCCTTGCCAAACGCATTAATTAAAGCAAGTTCTTAGTGTGTTCCGGGCTCAGTGTATGCCATGATTTTAGTGGTTAGCCACAGTCCCCTAATAGCCACTGTAAATGTATTGCACTCGCTGTAGTGCCGTCTATGTGGCAACCCATTATGTGGGCTACTTTATTTGACTGCACTGACAGTAAAAAAATGAACAAGAACCTGTCCACCTACACACATTTCTCCCACCATTCTGGTGTCTCTCTTTCAGGTAGCTTACACTAATTAACTCCGTACAGGTTAATTACCTAAATAGTATATTTCACTGCATAACTGAGCACAGCTTGCATTTCAACAAAATGAAACAAACAAAACGTTTATTGAATCTATATTATGTGTCCATGCATACATATGTGCCTTTTCATAATGTATCCAAAATAGGACAATGCACCTAACTAGTGTTTGAGTTAAAAACCTGGTCTGGGTTGGTTTAAATGCAACTGCATTATTCAAAACCAAACTTGCTAAATGTTTCTGTTGACACATCACCTGTTGTGGTGCTCAACCCATGTTAATGCAAATGGGTTTACTGCAGACCGCAAGATTACCAAACCTGACTACGTGACAAATATTCCATTTGAATGAGACAAAATGAGCAAATCCACCTGCACCCAGACACATTTCCACATGTGTTGACACCAGAAAAGTGCCCACAGGGTTCCATATTAACTAGAGACTGGATTTGCATACATTCATATCCCGTAGTGTCTTTAGCATACCCACGCTCAAAATATGTTAATAAACAGACTTCAAGGATATCCAGCGGTGTATATAGCTTGTTAAAGTTAATGAAGAAAGAATGGTGACAGCAGAGAAGAAACACAGTGGCAACGATGTTGTAGTGATTATGTTGTAAGGTTAATGGGCTGTAACTACGAGCACTCTGGACTCATTTTATGGGTGATCGGCAGAATAGCCACCCTCATTTCGGAAACACGTTTTGGTGTGTAAACCCCTATACATGCAAATATACCCAATTTCTTGGTTCAGTAGGTTTCCCTTGATTTTGGACTTCCAAGTGGCTCCTATTAGCCTACTGCTTCATATCCAACATTTTACACTATCTTAGAGGCTTTTTAAATGATTACTATTATAATTAATTTTTTGCTCATGGGCACTGCTGTCTATGGTCTGGCTGACTTTTGTTGGGCCCTTGTGCAGGCAGGGGGGGGGGGGGTTCATCATCAACATGGATCTGTCAGGCGCCTACTCATTTGCATAAATTTTCATTTATCGTCATCTATAGTGCATGCATTGGGTTCAGATGGAGACCCACCTCTTCTTAATCTCCTTCTCTGGAAATGGAAGATATACATTTCAAGTACAGTACTGGATGCCTTTGATTAGTACAGTACAGTACAGGGGCGGTCTGTAGCGTAGTGGTTAAGGTAAATGACTGGGACAGGTAAGATCGGTGGTTCTAATCCCACTGTAGCCACAATAAGATCCGCACAGCTGTTGGGCCCTTGAGCAAGGCCCTTAACCCTGCATTGCTCCAGGGGAGGATTGTCTCCTGCTTAGTCTGTATATCGCTCTGGATAAGAGCGTCTGCCAAAATGGCAATAATGTAATGTAATGGTACATGACTGGAACACGCAAGGTTGGTGGTCCAATCCAGAAACGCATTGTTAATGAGAGAGGTCAGAGGAGAAGGGCCAGATTGGTCAAACCTGACAGAAAGGTGACAGTAACGTAAATAAATGGTAAATGGTTGGCATTTATATAGCGCCTTCATCCAAAGCGCTGTACAATTGATGCTTCATACACACACTCACACACCAACGGCGATTGGCTGCCATGCAAGGTGCCGACCAGCTCGTCAGGAGCATTTGAGGGTTAGGTGTCTTGTTCAGGGACACTTCGACACAGCCCAGGCGGGGGATCGAACAGGCAACCCTCTGACTGCCAGACAACTGTTCTTACTGCCTGAGCCATGTCGCCCCCGCCACGCATTACATCAGTGGTATGCAGAAGTGCATCTCTGAACACACAACGCGTCAAATCTCGAAGTGGATAGGCTACAGCATCCGACTGTAATTAAAATTGACCTATAACTTTAGTTAATTATTATGTGTGAGTTATCTATTTTCATGATTTGAGATAAGGGTTAATTATATTCTAATTCTATATTCTAATATGTAAAACCATACAATTGAAAAGGGGTGTACATTCTTTTTTGCATCACTGTTTGCATGCAAATGAGAAATATTTTCACTTTTAGGCCATTTTCAGTGAAAAGCTGAAGGCGGTAAGAGCAGTCGGAGGGTTGCTGGTTCGATCCCACCCTGGGTGTGTAGAAGTGTCCCTCAGCAAGACACCTAACCCCCAAATGCTCCTGACGAGCTGGTTGGTGCCGATCGCCATTGGTGTGTGAGTGAGTTTGTGAATGGGTGAATGAGACGCATTAATTGCACAGCACTTTGGATAAAGGTGCTATATAAAATGCATTTATATTTTTATATTGAATATATCTCATCCAGTCTCCAGTTTCCTGAGTAGTCTGCAGATGGAGATCATAATAAATCTATAATATGTACTTTAAGTGATGCTGTATGATTTGAATTATGACCCTACTGGCCAGGTGCCACTTGGAAGTCCAGAATACCCTTGGTGTCAACTCTCCATTACAACCATCTGTATTAGATTTATCATTTGTACCTCAGCCAACAGAGGTAAAAAGACATTTGTGATCACTAATAACAAGCAAACTGAACATATCCATTAGCCACTGAGAAAAAATGTGAAAAGAAACCTTTTTCTTAAGAATTCATGTCTCTTTTCTCTCCCTATAACCTAGAGCAGAAAGAAAATAATAGCTTGTGTTTACTCAGCTAGCACAGAGTCAGTCAATGCCTGATTAAGCCAGCAGCGAATGGAACAGGTAAACTATTCAAGGGGAAAAGGAGGTGGAAAAACTTTTTATTTACCAGCTCTACTGAATAGAAGCCTGTTAAAATGTACTGGCTGCTTCTGTCAAAATGCACCTCTGCTATCAGTTAGTAGGGACAGGCACATTTGTAGTTTCCCTACTTAAACAGTTGATGAAATGCCAAGAATCTGTCATAGGCCTACTTAAGCATGACAGAAACCAGAAGAGAAACTGATCAAGCACACAGCATTTATCATAGAAAGTTTTTAACAACTGTTAAGCTCCTTTCTCACTTTGAGACTTTATTTTTTGAGCAAAGCCATTTGTGTCCTGCAGCAATATTACTTTGTGGACACTAGCATTTCACACTGATGTGTGTGGACTAATCTCATTCTGATCTGATGTTCACCAGAGTCGATCAGAACACTGAGCACTTATCCATGGCTGTATAGATTTTACATGTTCACCCTGGAATGACAACAGGAAGGTTTTAGTGTACAAATCAATCACCTTTGAAGTTTGATTTATTGGTTTCTTTTTGTTTTTTTAGTAATGTACAGTTAGTGAGTTTGTGACAGAGAAAAGTGTTGAAATAATAAAGAATTTTCAGTCTTACTTACAAACAGAATCTAATTTTCAGATTTATTGCATTCAGTATTACTTTCTTGTCAGTAGCATCCATTATCTGTGCCATTATCCTGATTGAGGATCCAGGGCCTGATCTAGGGCGCGTAGCCAAGGCTCTGTGGTAAGCAGTCCAGGCAATGACCCAGTGGAAACATACATACGTCTGGAGAATATAATTTTCCTCATTTAAAAAATGCTGATATGAGCTTGAGTATACAATGTCTATAATGTCTCATATTATTTGTATTTATTGGAACAATATAGAAGGGTAGGTCAGGTCTGAACGAGACATTAACTATCCCAGATTATTTATTTATGTATTGCTCTGTCCTTCTTAAAATAAAAGCCCACTTAACTATTTTGTTTGCAGCTGCAAAGAGAAATGACTTGAATTAAGAACTCGATATTCGGCCAACAGAGGCCACCAGCAGGGGGCTCTCATGAGCATTGGTCAGGAGTACTCTGTCCCAACTCTCTGACAAAGTCCTCACACTGCCCTGATGGTCACCTCAACTCATTTGCATCCATTTGCATTATTTGCTTCTCTGAACAAGTCATCATTTATTGTGAATGTATTGGGTTCAGAGGGAGTCCCACCTCTTTTTAATCTCCTTCTCTGGAAAAAGAAGGCGTACATTTTTTTGTGTGCTGTTGATGTGCTCTATACAGCAGTACAACACAAAAAGCCCTCATTTATCTTTATTTATCCACCTGGACACATGCATGCAGGTTCTAATAGAAACTATATAGAAGCCGTCATTTCATCGGCCCTTGTGCCTTCCCAATATATAGCCTTAACTTAAGTGTGGTGGAGATTTGGCCGAAACATTTTTTTATTTGACCTGGATGGAAGAAAACGCTCTCATTCATTATGTTTGTCCTGTACTGTAATGGCTTTTGGTCCCCAGTAATCAGTACTCCAGGCTAGTCTAGGGCAGTCAGGCTGATATGTGAGAGGCCCCGGGGAGTGCACAAAGGTTAACATAGTTCATAACTGCATTTGTTCTAAACAAACTTTGATTATGGTGAGGCTCATTTCCCAATTTCCCAGCAGGTAATGTTAAGTGATCTCCAGGAATCCAAAGAAAAACAGGGCACCAGAAAAAACATCTGTTTATATTGCTAAACTGTAACCAGAGCTGAGAAGGTGGCAGATGGAGGGAGCTTGGCTGAAAGATTACAGATTATTCATAAACACTGTCATTTTTACCCACCCATGTTATTTATTCAACAAGGATGACCTGAAATGTCAGGACAGTGCTTCCGTCCATGTACTGCTTTTTTCATGAGCTGTGTGGTTCTTATGCCTTTTTTAGATGATCACAAAACAGTTCTTGAATATCAAGGTCACTGTGAGTTTTTCCAAGAAGCACAAGTATGACATTGCAGAGCCGACACCTGTCAGCACGTAAACAATTACAATGCAGGCATATTCAACACTCACTACCACTGGAGTGCACTTTGTCCGATAATTCACAGCATGAGCTGTTCGGTTCACTTCGTTAAGATACAATTTGCTATAATTAGCACAGAGATTCTGCGAAGCAGGCAGTTGCTATGGGAATGAGGCCACAGGCAGCTATTCTATAAGGTACCCTGGAAGCGCAGAGAAGAATTGTTCTTTTCTGGCACAGTGAGTTCAGAGAGGGCAGTTCACCTGGCATCTCTCATCCTCATCATTCATGATTAATGAGATGAATCCATAAAATAAAAGCTCAACATAACAAACCTGTTCCTCTGCGATCTTACTCGGGTGGTTTATTACTGGTACACTGCGTTCATGAATCATTGTGTAAATATATTATTTTGGGAAGCTAGATTTAAATTCCACCAATAAAGTGTGCTTTCTCATTCTGAAATTAAATTACCTAGGAATAAATAAAACAGTTTTAAATTCTTTGGTGAGACAATGTCCATTCACTTAGTCATTTCCAATGTTGTTACGTAATACAAGTTCAAAATAGGTTCTACCCCTTAATTCTCAAATAATTTAGGAAATTCTATACAGTTTATAAGATTCAGAAGTGCAATTTTAATTAATAGCCCAAATTGTATTTCATAGTATGTTTGGTACACTTGTATCACTTGAAAGAAAATATTCCAGATCTAAACTTCAGATAATCATTTAAATTCCAGATCCAACTTATAAACAAGTCATAATTTACAACCTTAGGCACTGACACCTTTTTAAAGGGGCGATAGGATGCAAACCTCTAAGGACAGGGCTGAGTGCAGTGTTGAACACTCTGCTAAATTGTTGAAGACTCTCTTCTTTTGTTCACCCTGACAGGAGGGTGTCTGGTGCCTCCGGCTCTCTGTGCTCACATAGCAACCTAAAGTGTCCTGACAACAGGGAAATATGGAGAGGAGAATTGGCAGAAATTGTGATTTGCTGGTGAGATCTAAGAAAGAGAGGCCTTTTTGTTCATTTTTATTCCTTTTGTAGCCAATGGCAATGTTATAAAAAGCCCATCATTACGTTATGTTGTAATCTGAGAAACAAACGGGGGAATTCTTTGTGAGGAACTATGAATTGAAGGTTTACTTTCTGTAAATAAATAATATCAGGCAGGTTGTGTATTTCTTCAGGAATCACAGCTAGGTATTGGATTGCCTCTAGGCAGTGCTATACCTGTCTTTGTGAAGCATAAACCAATTACCAAGAACCGCAAGAGCGAAAGAGGGTGCTTTAGAACCAGAGGGACATTATTTATTATATTTCCATTAGTGCTGGATCACTAAATGAACTCCTGTAATTTCTTTCCACTGACTTTATAATGCAGTGCTTAATGTACAAGAAAATCAATATGGATGGGACTTCGCAACATTCCTAAAATCATGAACATAAAGACTGAAGTGATACAGACATTTACTTTTGCTGAATTGTATTCGATCAAGGTTATGATTGAAATCGGGAAATGCTTTAGAATGCATAGGCTTTTTTAGAGAACTACTGGTTAACTGAATATATTCCTGCTTTTGGCTCCAGATAGTGTAAGTGGAACTCCAGATAGCTTGTATTTTTCCCCTTCAAAAAAATAATGAAGGTAATGAATTTGCTTGGCCATTGTATTGAATTTTAAATGACGTTCTTTAGTACAGTAATGTAGACTCAGTGAGCACTTTTTTTAGGTATTTATTAGACTTTTTTTTAGACTTCTACTTCTGTAGCTTATCTACTTAGAGTTATGATGCGTTGTGTGTTCAGAGATTCCCTTCTGCATACCATTGTTGTAATGTGTGCTTATTTGCATTACTGTCACCTTCCTGTCAGCTTTGACCAGTCTGGCCATTTTTCCACTGATCTTTCATTAACAAGGTATTTCTGTCTGCAGAACTGCTGCTCATTGGATTTTTTTATTTTCTTTGCACCATTCTTTGCAAATTCTAGAGACTAGTGTGTGTGAAAATCCCAGGAGATCAGCAGTTTCCAACAATGAGATACCAACAATCATTCCATGGTCAAAGTCACTTAGATCACATTTTTTCCCCATTCTGATGGTTGATGTGAACATTAACTGAAGCTCCTGACCCATATCTACATGATTGTATGCAT
Organism: Conger conger; assembly: GCF_963514075.1. NCBI lineage: Eukaryota > Metazoa > Chordata > Actinopteri > Anguilliformes > Congridae > Conger > Conger conger. The sequence continues at coordinate 56,961,332 of NC_083763.1, forward strand.
TTCACTGCTGCCAAACAATTGGCTGATTAGATAATCGCATGAATAAGTAGGAGTAATGAAATAAAAATGTTCCTAATAAAGTGCTCGGTGAGTGTATATAGAGCTGTCTGTGTGTATCTAAAAAACTAAATCAAGCAAATATCTTTTAGGAACACCAAGGAAACTGCACTCATTCATGCAATACTATAACTGATAAAGGTTTCAGTTGAGAATCCTAAAGATCATATCAGTTATATTAGGTTATTGCCAAGTATAGTTTTGATTTTAAAATGATAATGTAATGTAATGTAAAGGATTTATTTGTATATTTTATTCAGAATGAAACTAATACTCAGTAGCACTTGCACACCTTTATAAAAAGCATAAAAAACATAAACATCAGCTTTTAAAAATGGCAGATAATACATTATTATTAGCAACTGGCGTTTAACCACAATGCTGAGCATATTCTCATACAGATTCCTTATAACTGAATCCATGGGGGGGGGGGGGGGGGGCATTCCCAATGAGCCCAGTGAATTCCAATGAGCTACTAACAGGGAATTCGCTTGCAAGCACAACATCTGATTTGTGCTGAGAATATCAAAATAATAATTTAGCAGACTGAGAATAATGATTCTCACCCTTGGCACTGAGAATAAATGAATGCTTTCATAACTTGCAGGTCCTAAAAACACAATTTTGGAACACAGGACATTGCACCTCTGCTAATAGGGGGAATAAGAAAATTAATTAAAATGGGACTTATGACAGAAACAGAACCAAACAGCCTGTGTAATTTTCTCACTTCATTGTTTGTTCATTTAAAAAGGCAAGGCAAAGCAAACAAATGTATTAAATGACGTTATCTCAGTATCTTTCAAAAACACTATACAGTACATGTGTCTGGGTTGATTATTTTCTGCTGTCCTATTTTAATCAACTGTATATTGCTTCACACGTGCATAATCTCTCCTGGCCATATTTACTCAGTCATGCAGAAATTAGTATTTTATTCCCAGAACTCACCAGTCCTCAGACCAGATGCAGATGTAGTGCTGGGAGCAAAAGCCATGTCTAATTAAATTATCACTGGGTAGAATTTTTATTTGATACATTTACTGGTTTCGCTGCAGTGCAGAGGTCGTCATAAAACAATTCTGCCTCAGTTTTAGAATGGGTCTGAAATATATGCCAGATGGCTACAGAATAGCTGTGCATAGCTGGATATGTGTGGCAGGTTGACTGAGGAGCTAAATGGGTACTCAAATAAAAAGTGTTGACCAGTTTCTTCCTCTCAACATTTTTTTTAAACAAATGTTATGGCCCAATCTAGGTCAGACCATAAACAGGGAAAAGGAAAAGGGAGATGAATAGGCAATGGGCATTGGAACTGCCCGCGGCAGACTGACAAGTAATACTGTAGCCTCGCTATCCTAAACCCGCTAAAGCCCAGCTACTCTTTGAAGGTGAGCCATACAGGGTGGTTTTATATGCTAAGCTTCAGGACACTGAGACTGTTGACTGGGACCAAGATTGAAAATTCAGTGTAGAAAGCTGTTCAAAAGATTCAAACATAATTTTAGTGTTAACCCTTTCCACTTTGCCCCCCCTAGAGGGCAATTTCCACCTATTTTATACTAGTCCTATAAAAGTGTCAATATCTCAAAAACAATTTACGGCACACACACGGTTGAAGAATTAAATTAAAGAAGAAAAGAGGCTTGTACCATTCACCAATAGAATACATTTATGTCAGAGCATGTACACAGTGTACACAAAACATACACAAAAATAAAAAAAGAGCCCTGTTAGCCCCATGAGGCAGAACAATTAAAGGTTTATCTATAGCAAGTTCAAATGAAACAAAAACAGAGCTGCTCACTTTTTTAGTCATCATATCAAGTTAGCTTGCTATTAAATACTCTTCTACTAGCATGCAATGAAATGCATAACACGCACGTATAAATTTGTAAGGTATATCGTGCATTTCTTTGTAATATTGTGATATGTGTGTATGTATTTAACATTTATTGAATGTTTGTATTTTTGTGTATGTTTGTGTATGTTTATTAATATCTAACATTCATGTATTTCCCTATTTAACACTTTCTTGATTAGGGATGGGAGTTGGAAACTGAAAGCAACTACATGAATCTGGTGTAAACTGGCAGTAATGATGCTGTCCTGGTATTTTCCCTACTCAAGTAAACATTAAATAAATAATACATAAAATAAGTCAAAATCTATTAGTTAATACTAGCAGGACTACAAGTTACAGGTTCCTAATAAAGTTCTCAGTGAGTATACAACCTGAGTTCTTTGCAGCATGGATTCAACAGGGTGATGGAAAAATTCATTAGGGATTTTGGCCCATGCTGACTTGGTAGCATTGTGCAGTTCCTGCAGATTTTTTGGCCCCAGATTAATTCTGCAAACCTCTTGTTCCTCCTCATCTAAAAGGTGTAAAGGAGCGTGCAGCCCATTGGAGTAAACTGAATTCACTGTCATGTTCATGTAACCAGTTTGAGAATATGCATGCTTCGTGATATGGTGTCACACTAGCATTCAGAGCAGGACTCAAGTGTAGAGCAGACTCAGTACCTCAGGTAACTTAACATCCAGTGAATCTTTTACTTTTTAAAACAGAAAATAACAGCCTTACAGGAAGAAAACACAGGAGTGAAAACGTGGGCAAAGACGGTGGAGAAATAGAACACACTGAGCACAAAGATCAAGCGAGCATGAACAAACCTGCCCGTTCTCCTTTGACCTCTCTTACTAACAAGAACTGATTCCCTCTAGATGTTTTTGGTTTACTGCACACTTGTGTAACATCAAATGACTGTATTGCATGATATCCCCAGGACAGCAGCTGTTTCTGAGATGCCTGGACCACCATATCTGGCATTAATAATCATATCGTGGTCACTTGGATCATGCATTTTGCCCATTCTAATGTTTGGTCAAACAACAACTACCGTGTCTTCACCTCACCCACATGATTCACTGTTTGGAGGAGCAGGCAATTTGCATTGACAAGCCAGTGTATCTAATAAAGTGGCCAGTGTGTGTGTGTGTGTGTGTGTGTGAGAGAGAGAGAGAGAGAGAGAGAGAGAGAGAGAGAGAGAGAGAGAGAGAGAGAGATAGAGAGAGAGAAATTTGTCTTGGGCTTTGAAGTGTCCTTGTGAAATTGTAAACATATATTAAACCATTCTATTAAATATTGGAACATTGTTTATTCATTACAATGCAAATTACCAGTTGGTTTCAGAAATATTTTATGTTGCTGCACAACTTCATAAATTGTGTGAGGACTGGCTATCAGAGCAGCTTTGTACAGGAAAGGACATTTTCCTGGCATCAAAGGACCTCTGTGGTGGTCTGTGGACCTCATATCCAATTAATATATTCATGAATCAGGTTTATACAACAGCTCATGTTTGTCCCTTGGCATGTTTAATTGTTTGATTACAGCAAAACAAAGACTTAAGATGCACAGCAAAGTCTTTTTTTATTGCACAGTAAGCACATATGCACCATAGTTCTTAGCACAAGGTTTATGCTTGTTAACAGTAAATAAGCAGACCTCCCTTGTTTGAATACTTAAGCTGTTGTCCATGGCTTTTGCACTGTGTGCAAAATTCTCTCTGATACAAACCTTTCCCTGTACAATTACCAGGATGCTCCTCAAAATAATCATCCCATCCACTGAAAGTTAGACATGCAAAACATTAAGAATCAAGAATCAAGCCCATCTACCTGAAGTCAGCTGAGCTTAACTGACATGTTGCCCTTGATCTGAATAATGCATAATAAATGGATTAAGATCCAAACTTCAATTGGATAAACTGGGAAAGCAAATGCATATGCACACTGTGAGTTTTAATAAAATACAATCAAATAATCTCATTTGCAGAGCTAAAAGTTTAATTTATAAAATAATGAGTTTTAAATATATTCAAATATATTGAGTTATATCAGTACAAATCTCAGACTCAGGAAATCACATTAGATGACCATATTATCTTGAATTCAAATAATAGTAGCAAAATGATTAGTTATATGAACTCCCCATCTTAAAACCTACCTATTCTCTCAGGCACAAAATTCACCCCTCCCTTAGACTTAAACTCTCTACATCTGCCTTATCAGCTCTCCCCTGCTACCTACCGCTCTCTTCCCATATGTGTTAATGTCTTTCACCCTCTCTGTCTTCCTTGGCTCTGCTGTGCATGTGTTCATTTGTATTTATGTATTTATGTATGCTTTGTAAGAGTCTTTGGGTCCTTGAAAAGCGCTATATAAATAAAATGTATTACGATTATAAAATTCTTTGCAAAATAAATTAAGACCCTTTCCTGTTTGATGAAATCTACTATATATCCTTGCCCTAAAATATTGTGAATCAAGGTCCTGAGCAAATAAAAGCCTCATCACTATCTGCAAACAACCTGTGCAGTCCATAAAGATGCATTCTCTCCCCAAAGCATGGTTAGCCAAATAATCCACAGGCAGCAAATATGCTATTGCAATGCTATTGTGTGGGTTTGACATTTTCCTTGTGCATCTTTATATAGCCTATCATTGTCAACCACCATCAGTCACTTTTTATCAATAAACTAAATTAATTATACATGTTCCCAACAATATTATTATTGAACAGTGAAACTAAGATGAAGTGGGTGCATGTTCAGACTGTTTGTAGTGGTGCTCCTATAATAGAGGCACACTTAATAGCTATAAGATTGACAGTGAATTACTTTTTTTTGCTTTTTGTTCACAACGACTCTACACTGATCCGTTATTTTTGGGTTTGGGGACCATAATGATTATACACACTGCAATATATTATAGATTATTATTTGTTATGTACAAAAACAAAATAGAGACCGCCAACCTTTGCAATGCTTTTGAGACAACATTTTGAGAATGCATATTTGAAATGGTCAGAGCCATTAAACTGTAGCATAATTATTTCATTTATTTAATTGACTTATTACTAGCCAGAATGCCCAAGACTTACATTCCCATACTTCGATCATTCTTACAGGCCAAAAACGATTGCTGACTAACCTGAGCTTAGCAAGATGTTTTCATATGAGCATGAATGGGGAAATCATTGTAGATGTTCTCGCTAAGATGGCAGTGAAGCCTCTGACTGCTGAGAGAACACAATTATATAGTGTTCTCACATTAGCCAGGGTTCATATAGGTAGACCTATCCAGTTCAAATGTGAATGTTATGATGAGATGCTAGATAATTGTGGATTAGAACGATGATAATGTTTTGTTTCCTTTTGAGCACTTATGACATTTTATGAGATATGAATGCTGAATGTTGAAAGGAAATGAGAGCTTAAAGTGAGGCTGCCCATCCCGGTTCCAGGAGATCTACAATCCTACAGGTTTTTCCTCCAACCCTAACAAAGAAAACCTCATTCATCAGTTGAGCTGCAAATAAGTACAGGTGTGCCAAATTATGGTTGAAATGAAAACCTACAGGATGGTAGATCTCCAGGAACAGTATGTGAAGCCCTTTCTTAAAGTAACCATTTGGGAGAAACAAATATAAATGAACACTAGCAAGAGATGTCTAGCTACTTTAACAAACATGACATGTTACATAACGTGAGTGTTGTTTTATCACATTGTGATGACTCTGGTAGAGATGGACCCAAGAGCAGTGATTGATAAGGTAAAATAAAAATAAAGTAAAAGACAACTGGATTATACTGAGCATAGAAATAATAACAAACAGGAAGATAGACATGGATGAGCACTGGAAAAAAACTAGAAAACAATAATCAGGAGGGAACGCAAGAGAAAGCACAATAAACTAGACACAGGAAACTAGAGGCAGAGGTAAACATAACGCACAAAGACCAAGCGATACTGAACAGAAAAAAGGGAATTAAAATACAAAGTAACACAGGACACACAAATCAATGGACCTAATGAGACACCCTAAACCACAAAGAAACCACTAATACAATGACGACAGGAGTAGCGAGGAGCATAAGGTGAAATATATTAACTAAACAAGACAAATAAGCTGATGACAGTCGCATAATATTACAATGGACCTGAAAGACAAAGACAGAGACCAGACATGCAGAAAAACAGATACTAAAAACAATGAACCGTGGCATACATGTTATGAATGATAAAGCAATAACATGGTTTTATGGTTTTCTCTTGAAAGCGCATAGTACACATGCTAAAATTAATATAAATGGCTGATTGTCTGTGGGCCTGTATATCATATATGGACATAGGTAAAAACCAGCTGAACTCCTGCTGAAATCAAGATTTCATCACAAACACAGACTTTGAATGACTACTCTATTTTAAGTAGGCTACAGTATGTGGTGCATTATTTATGGTTAAAGGTTTCTGCTTCAGTACCCATGACTTAGCCACTTTCCCTTGTGCCTGGCTTCCAACATCTTCTCTGCTGTTTACTTTCATTTGTTTACCCTCTCCTTGCTCTCTCCTTTGGGAATGTATTATACATTATACTGTACTAGGGATTCATATTAGGTAGGGTTTTGTATTTAATTCTAGAGATGATTGTGGAAGAATACAACAAACGAAAACACAGTTCAGAACAACATCTTCAGTGCTAAATTGTTACACTATGATTCCTGGTCCTGCCAAAGGCTGAGTTTAGCCGGCTCATGTGAAGCGGTATAATTGGCTTGCCGCTCCAAGGGAGGGGGGAGGACTCAGCAGGGGGAGGCTCAGCGCATACAACAACAGCGCTCCGATCGCCTCACAGTAGTGGTTGGAGACGATGCGGCTTGGAGAAAGTGTGTCGCTCTCCGGGGATGTGGTTGTATGCGGTGTATTCTAGATAACATGGGTAATTGGCATAGATAGGGTACAATTGGCAACCAAATTTGGAGATAAAGGGAAAAATCTGAAAAAAAGAAATAAAAAAAAATTGTTACACTAAAACATTTCACTTATTAAAACACTACCAAAGTGTGCCTTGCATGAATAAATAACTTAACAGCCAACTAACTTCATCGTAATGATGAATGCCATCCATGACATGATTTTGTGTATGGACTGTTCACTAATGCTGAGGGAAAAGAAACTGGGCTGGAAGCACTCTCTGCACTGATTTCACTCGCACTTTCAAGTCAGAGCACACAGACAATGTTCCACATGCCAGGAAAATACAGCTGGGTCTATAGTGTTTTTGCAATTTAAATACATATTTAAAAGCTTATCTTGCTTCCGCAGTTTTGCCAGGAGGGAATATAGCCGTGTCCATTTTACCTTTAAACGATAACCTCATGGGCTGCTGGATGACTCAGTCGGTTAAGGCACCAGCTTGTGATCCACAGGGTGATGAGCAATCACACACTGCATCGTCCAGCATACGGGAGGTGAGCAATCACACACTGCATCGTCCAGCATACGGGAGGGGAGCAATCAGACACTGCATCGTCCAGCGTACGGGAGGGGAGAAATCACACACTGCATCGTTCAGTGTACGGGAGGGGAGCAATCACACACTGCATCGTCCAGCGTACGGGAGGGGAGCAATCACACACTGCATCGTCCAGCGTACGGGAGGGGAGCAATCACACACTGCATCGTCCAGCGTACGTGAGGGCTCAGTCCGGCAGGGGTCCACATTCATCGCTCTTTGTGTGCTGCTTGGTGAGCCACCCGTGGACTGCATGCCAAAGCCACATACTGTATGAAAAGTGCTTCTCGAGTTCCACTAACTTCACTGTAGTCTACGGAGTGAAAAGAAGCAAACTCTAGAGACTGTTGTGTGTGAAAATCCCAGGAGATCAGTAGTTTCTGAGGAACTCAAACTACCCTGCCTGGCACCAACAATCACTTGAGAGTCAAAGTCACTTCAATCATATTTTTTCCCCATTCTGGCATTGTATATTTAACTAGCTAGTTTTTTTGTCTGATTGAACAAAAGTATACTGTATTCCCTATACACCAGTGGGACCTCCCCTTAATATTGCTACAGAAAGTACTTTTTTAAGCAGGCAAAATTATTCTGCGTGCCCTCTATTCTGTAAAAGTAGGAGTTCAAAGCTTTTTGCATGGAAGACAAAGTATTTCAAACAATTAGCTTTTTTATTTCACAATGTATGCTGGGATAGGCTCCAGCCCCCCTGCGACCCTGTTTTTTTGAGGATTTTTTTTATTGTTGTTGTTTTTGATTCACTTTGGTAGAACAATGAATATTAAATATATTAAATAATATATTAAGTATAATTTTGTGAGCAAATTAAGACTGATCTGCCCCATCAGCTGTCACTGAAAAAATGTATCTGTCACTACAAAGAATACAAGCTCCAAGGAATGTTAGCAAAAAGGGATAAAGGGATTTTTTACTTTTCCTTTAAGTTTATTAGGCTGCCTTCACAAATGCAACAGCAATATCAACAGCAGATTATAACAGTCTCCTGACAATGTATGGTTATATTTGAAAACACATTCTGACGACCAGAAACATGCTGCCAAGCAATATCAATATGTCCTGCTAAAAGCTCAATGTACTGTAATTAAATACATATGTTCATACATAGACCTGCAGTTAATATTTGCTAAGAGAGTCTGTGGCCACTGTAGATATGTCTATGGTTATCATCCCAAAAACATGTATATGTTAAATTGAGTATACATGTGGATATCATACACAGTATTGGATGTTTTAATGCTGTGTGCCTCTTATCAGACCAGGCCTTTGTAAATCCTACTTATATTCTTATTCAAGCAGCATAAGCCATTCCTTGTTTTAATGCATATAATCTCATTTGATCTTCAATAGTCTTGAGGCTACTTTCAGATAACACAGTAAGCTTCCACCAGCTATATATCAGGTACTGAAATGGTGAAGTTCATGTCAAGAAGAACATCATCTCCTCTTTGTTATATGGAGACAGTCGTGTGTGTAGAATACACACTAAGTGGGCAGAATGGTGCACAGACAGTTAACATGTTTTTAATATATATATTTTTTTAGTAAACCTGGAAAAGTTGACATTGCCTGCAGGCCTTTGTAAAAAAAAGGTATTTCATGCATTCTGTATAATTTGTACATTGCTTCTGGAAGAGTTGCGGTTCTTAGGATTTGAAATGATCCCATCCAGAAAATATTGCCTTTGAACTGTGGGGTCTTTGAAGTAACAACTCTAAGTTTATATAATCAAAATGGTACCACAAATGCTAAACCCATTGGTGAAATGCAGTATCACTGCAGTGCCACCACCCTCTCACAGGGACTGGATAGCTGGGGGTGGGGGGTGGGGGGGCTTTCTGACGTGAGCATAAAATCTATAGAGCTGCAGTGAAAGCAGAACCATGGAAATGGTCGGATGATAACGGTTGATCTGCCGATTACACAGGAGATTCATTGCACAGCAACATCACCCTTCTTGGTCTGTAGTCTGCTCCCATTGTTTTGCGTTTGCAATTAGGGCAAGAAAATCACAGTCACCCGTGGTGGAAAATTGTCCAAACAACTGTCATTTTCCTATCATTTCCAATACAATGTATCGCGCCCAGTTGTTTTTTTGGTTTTTTTTGCTCAGTGTACAACATATTGCCAATCCTCTGACTCTGCAGCTATGGATAAACGAAATAAGTACTCTGCCTTGTTTTCTTTGTGGACTTTTATCCTTTCAAGTGGCAATTACAGCAGACCCAGTTGGTTCAATAGAAAAGCATATTTTGCTGTGTTGTTACCAGGATTCACAAAGTGCCAATTCTTTTTATATTTCTTTCTTTCATGTGTTCTGCTTATTGGGATAAATCTTCATTTACAAATAAAACCATTATAAAGATTCAGCCATTGAAATTATATTTTAAAAATGTGATCAAGAGTTGTTCATTATATGTATAGCATCCCAACACAGACTATAGCAACAGCAATGGGGGAAAAGCATGATTTGCTGGTTAAAAGAAAAAAATGATTTTAGACTGATTTTAGCTTTAGACTAATTTTCTATCTTTTTACAATTCATTAACTTTCTTTTAGAATTGCATTTAAATTATTTAAATGCAAAAATTGTATTTAAAATTGCATTTAAATACAGTAACTGTAACAGTAACTGACTTGTCATAATAAGCAATACAGTAGCACATCTTAGGAGTATACCATTCATATCAGTCGGGTACTGTGGCTTTGGTAGAAACATAATCTATGAATCTTTATGGCGATGATGGATAAATGGGGAACCGACACACTTTCTTCCTTGCTGCATTTGTGGTCGTGAAGCATACCATACAAATATAAGTGCCTGTCGCTCTGTGCAGTCCTATAATGCATTCTGAAATTTACCATCCCAGAGTGTAATTTTCAATGACCATGACAGCAGAACTATCCAGTTATACGCTAGAACCATACCTTTTTTCATTACCTGAAAAGCACTTTTCAGACACCAAACATTTATTTTACAAAAGGAGTTCATTTAACCATGGAAAATATCTTCTGTGCTAATAAAATTGTGTTCTGTTGAATAACTCAGGGAATATTTTTCACCTTAACTCACCTTAACAGAATACGCAATAGTGGTCATAATTATACAAGCTGCAGTCTACAGGGGTGGAGGCTGAAGGTTCAAGAGCAATTGTTGTTCGATAAATTCTACTGCCTGCTACCCTGAGAGTTGTTCTCTCAGTTTCCAAACTGAATTCAATTTTGACAAGAGCTGTGGGACATTGATTAAGATCTGAAGGTTTTGTGAGTCAGTCTAACCAAGAGTGAAGGATTGCTTTGATATGGGACAAGGTGCTGGTCTATTTTTACAACTATTTTGTGTTTTGGTCAACATCCCATCTTGAAAACGAGTATCAGTTGCAGTGAAGGTGAGAGAAGATGTTTTATAATACTGAGATTAGACAAGGGTATATCTCATGGAAAATAGTATTTAAATCATATGATTTTTATGTAAATATGACCACACAGATGCTCAATGTGTCATAAAGTAACAAATATAGGAGTGTGCTCAAAATGATCAGGGTGCATAATGGATTGCAGAACATTCTATTACGACCTATAAGCAAATCATCTAAAATGTATTGCCTATTGAGTCCAATTTGTAAATTCATTTTCCTCATGTTTTGGAAATATTTCCCTGGATAGTTCATTATTTTTGCTTGTCCAATGTAAACCAGAAGTGTGCTCATACCCAAATTTAACTGAATTGGAAATTGTAATCGAAAAACCTGGTTCAATATAAATTCATAAGTATAAAAACGTCAAATTTACATGATTTTCAAGAAAGACATAATTTGTCCAATGAAACTGCTGTATTACCAGTGGGCGAGTTGGAAAATGCAGCTGTGTGTAATTTATGTATTTCTCCTCTCACCAGGGACTGTACTGTTCACTATTCATTTAGCAAAATGTCTCTGATACCTTTAGTATTTCCTTAGCTTTGCAACATACTGTGTTGCTCAGATGTTAAATGTCTATTATTATTATTAATATTATTATTATTATTACATCTGTACCTTTATACAATTCAGGGTATATATAGTATGTCTTCAATATTGTATGAAAGAGGAAAAAAGAGGCAAAAGTTCAGAGTAAAATAATTAAAATCATTTACACAAAAACCAAGGTTCTGTTCAGGGAATATAATTGCCATTATATGGGATGACATAACATAAGGTAATGGCGAGAACAGGCCAATCAGCTCAGCAATACTTGTCTTTTCCTACCCCTAAGTCTACCTACTGCTTAGTTTGCCTAAAAGGGAAATAGTATCTAACACCGTATCAAGCCAGGTCTCGGAAACCTCCAGTGTGTCTGCCTCCACTACATGTCCTGGCAAGCGATTCCACACATTGACCACTTGCTGTGTGTAAAAATTCATCCTAATATCTGTACAAGAGTATTGTATAAGGTGAGTATAACTTCCTTGGACTCATACTCAATACTCCTGGCTCTGTATCCTAGCATCCTGTTGGCCTTTTTCACTCCTACCACACATTGACTAGAACCTGAAAGGCTTTGGTCAGCTATTACCCCCAAGTCTTTTTCGAGTTGAGCACTTTCCAATTTTGTACCCCCCATAAGGTAATCCTTTCATTCATTCATTCATTATCCTAACCCGCTTATCCTGAACAGGGTCGCAGGGGGCTGGAGCCTATCCCAGCATACATTGGGCGAAAGGCAGGAATACACCCTGGACAGGTCGCCAGTCCATCGCAGGGCACACACACCATTCACTCACACACACACACACACTCATACCTACGGGCAATTTAGACTCTCCAATCAGCCTAACCTGCATGTCTTTGGATTGTGGGAGGAAACCGGACTACCTGGAGAAAACCCAGACACGGGGAGAACATGCAAACTACACACAGAGAGGATTCATACCTAGGACCTCCTTGCTGTGAGGCGGCAGTGCTACCCACTGCACCATCCGTGCCACCATAATCCTGCTTTATATTTTTATTTCCCAAGTATATAACTGTACTTTTAGTTGTATTTGTATTTGCCAGGTTTCTGCCCGCTTCTGGATTCTGTTTAAGTCTTCCTGGATTACTTTAGTACTTTAGGATGTGTAAACATTATTCATAACAGAGGGGAAAGCAACACTGAAAGCTATATCCCCTGCAGAAAGTCTTGCTACTGTAAGTATTGAGGACAGCAAGAGAAGAACATGCAACTCTAATGAAACCATACAAATTGCTGTGATCATGGAGATTTAAGGCTACAAATGAAAAATTCATGAGTCAAAGTCAGGAGCATAGGCAGATTTACCAATGCGGCATGAGGGACATGAGCCCCAGGACCAGACCTTTCAAGAACTCAGCCTGCCCTGCCCAGTGTTTCACCGTCTACCGCATGCCTGAACCTAACTGGAATACATAGAAATTAAAAGAATAGAAAATAATTCATGAGATTTACCATAGATAGGGAATTTTGTCCTTCCAAAATGTGATCTCAATTTGCTAAATTGGCTGACTAATGGCTGACTATGTTAAAATAACCTAGGAGATAGAAGCTACACAATTGTCACTTTTACAAAAATCCCATCTATCCACAACTTTGTACAGGAAGTTCACAAGGAGACAGTGGGAATGATGGAGCTGCAATGCTGACTCAACAAAATCCCTTTGCGAAAGCTTCTCTGCAATCAGAGGGGTCTTCCATAAAATAGCCTGAAGACATGAATCAAACCAGGGCAACAGGCTGCTTCAATGCACAATACAATTGCAAAAAATAGCACACTGAGACTGTTGTTTCATGGTATAGTATTTGAATAGTGCTCCTTTGATTCAAAATAACATTATAGCCATTAGGTTAGAATTATTTTGAAATGATGTACTTGTATGCAAGTATTGTATTAAGGACTGCAATCATGGTTCCACAGTAGTAGTGTATTTGGATTTATTAGCCATCTGCACCATTGTGCATAATGTATCTGCATGTGTTTGTCCCATGATGCATATATTGGAGTAGACATCTGTTTGTGTGTCAGTGTGTGTGTGTGTTTGTGTGTCGGTGTGAGTGTGTGTGTGTGTGTGTGTGTGTGTGTGCGCGTGTGCGTGAATGCATGCACCGGGAATGGAGTGAGATGCGAGAGTGAACTTGAAAAAACACAACGGTTCGTCACCCTCACTGGATCGCGGGTCAAATAACAGCTATTTATGAACGAGAATCTGTTAAGGTTGAAGTTTAGCAGACATATGGTTCCTAAAGAAGTTTCAAGTTCAAGTATAGTACATCTAGGTCAGGAAGAGGTTGTGTATATTTCTCCAATGAATAAACACTGTAAAAATGTATTTATGTAGTATTTCAATTATCTGGGAGAAACATTTCAACATTGATTAACAAATGACAAAGCTTTATACAGGCATTTGGTGGCTATGAACCATGTGCAGGACCAAGAGGCAAGACTTAATTATTGCATTTGAGTATGGAGGTGCAGCGTGGAGGAATTTACTGTGTAAACAATAGGACAAGCAGCAGCAGTAATTAATAAGGAGGAAAGGCCCATTAGCCATGTATGAAAAGAATCTATAAAAGCAGAATCACCCTGAGACCCTTTCACTTCCATGTTACCTGACATTTCAGGCAAGGCAGCTTCCATTCATAAATTGAAAGTGACAGGGGACTCGTACTCGTACTTCTCTGTCACAATCACAACGTGGGAGCAGAGTGAAAACGACTTTACCTTAAACAATGCACTGAATGATTCAGAGGTCAGAGGTGAACAGTCTGTGAAAACACCTACAACCATTGGCTTAAAGACATCAACCCAAAACAAAATATTGAAATGACACAATAATGATACATTTACCAAAGCCAGAATTACATAAAGATGTATTGCCAAGAAAGAACTTCTAAGCTGAGGTGTATATTGTATAGAATCTGTAAAAATGTTTGAAAAATCCAATAGAGAAGCAGCAGAAAATGTGTGCATCAGCATGCTCTCACAATTGGAAAATGGAACTGCAGATAAGCACTTCTTTGTGCCTGCATTTTTACTTTTCTGAACTACATGAACAATAAAGGTTTTCTGCTCTATTTTGCCTCTTGGTACTGTTTGTAGTGTTTGACAAGCACTAAGTCTAATTCCACACGGACTTAGAAATAACAGGCTTTATTATTTGGGCTACAAACTTAAGGCATTTTGATTTGAGATCAAAAGATGAATATGACACAAAACAATACATACGATCAGCTTTTAATTCATGGTATTTACATGTGTATATGTTTTAGCTTTTTACAGAAAAAGCTGTTTTTGTTTCCCCAACTCAGCTGTGTAAAATAAAGTTGATGGATGAACTTAAAAAGTATATTAAAGCAAAGAAATCTAATATTTGGTTGCAAAGCTTAAATGCAATAACTGCATCAAGTCTACAACCCATTTATATGACATTTTATTTTATTTGTTTTAATAAACAAAATATTGTACGTTCTTACTTTCTTAGTTGATCTTTGTTTTGCGGGTTTTCTGCTTTCGGTGTCCTCTTCAGCAAGTGACATGTCACTTTTTCGTTTGTTTAGGGTCATTGTCTTGGCGCAGGATGAAGCCCCAACCAGTGAGGTTGGAGGAATTTCCATTTTACATAGCCGGACAAAATCTGTCTGTGCACTTCCAAATTCATCCTATTGCTGCCATCCGCCATTACATCATCATGAAAGTCAATAGCTATACACCGCCTTCTCCATATCTGATGGGGGGTGCTTTTCCTACATTTCTCCATACCTTTGGCTTTCCATTATTTTGGCTTCATCTGTCCATAAAACTTTGTTCAGAACTTGCTCTTATGTTTTTTTTTCATCCAGCCTTTCTATTCTTGCTGCTGATAAGAGGTTTGCATCTTGCAGTGTAGCACCAACAATTATACTGTGTATGGTGGCTTGTGATTTGTTTGCTCCTGCCCTCTGAAAACTGCTGGTTTCAGGGTTTTTATTCACAGTTCTTCGGATTCTTCTGTCATCTGCTAAGGATGTCTTCCTTCCTGACCTGTGGGGTGTTTATTTCTGAGTTCACCTGTGGTTTTGTTCTTTTTCAAGACATTCTAAACTGTTCTACTTGATATAGCAAGGTTCTGTGCTATCCTGTGCTACCATTGCCATACTTTTGGAGAGTACTGTATATTGAACACCATAGCAATTCTGTCGACATTAGTCAGGACTCTATAACTCAGGACTGACACCCTTGTGGTCAAGTTAATCCACTACATGCTGCTGAGTCATCACATATGGATGTGAAACAGACTTTAATAGCACAACTCTGCACTCCTTTGATTTATAGACTCCTTTGGAAAGTGTTCATGGTTTACCTGTGGTTTTCGTAAATACACAGAAGGCTTACCTGGCACCTTTAAAGCCTGAAATCTTCAATATATCATGCATCTTGGAATCTCAAGGTATGATCTGTACTAATCAATACCAGTGAAGACCTCTGCCATGCAGGAGTATAGCCACATACGCACAATAGATTGGACCCGAGAGATATGCATATGTGTTGGAAAGGAGCCACATCCAGAACCAAATTTCTTGAGATTGCTCTTATGATTACTTCAAATTTATGTATGCAATAGAAAATCCATTTGTGCATTCCCATACCTATGATATATCTACGTCCAGATTCCTTTAAAAATGAAATGTAAAAAATATGAAAATGAAATTTTTTGCTTACTCATCATGATACTAGAAACTGCTGGTCTAGACTGTGGTATGTCTAACATAAGTCTGACAAGCATTCAAATTATTTGGCACAAACAAGGATGTAATGAAATTGGGACACAGCAATCTGATCTCACTGTTATTTGTATAACCTTTAATCTTGGATTATAAACAATTGCATCTTGTGTATAGTGTATTTTATCAATTCGAAAGACACCGTCTAGTTTATCAGAAGGCATAAGAATAAATACAGTGGCCAAGGATTACTGCTCAATTTCACTCGTGTATATCCTGTTGCACTACAGTATACAGTGAGATATTGATCTTTATGATTCTTTTCTGCTGGAAGCTGCTGACACTTTTTGTTTGTCTAGGGCTACAGATCACAGATGGCACATGGCAGTCAGAGCACCGTGGAAGCTTCTGGAAAAAAAGACAATATGGCTTCTGACATGCCTTGGGTAGCCGTAATTAATACACACACTCTGTTTTTACTCCCTCTGACTAGGAAGGGACATTGGTAATTGGATCAGATCCCAAGGGGCACTCTGCCTTTACATTTAATTTGCTTTGGATCCCATTCCCTTCCTCCTATGCATTTTGTGCTCCAAGCTATTGAATTGTAAGCATTTTTTTTTGGAGACAGCTCTTGGTGAGGAGAGATAGGCTTTGACCCCATCCACCTCAGCTTGATCTAATTTTTATTGTTGATCGGCTTGATGGAAATAGGCTGTAATCTGTTACTAGCACGTAAAGGACTAAAGGATATGACTGCGATCTTATTAAATGTGGTTGTTACCACTGTTGTTTGAATGTAACATTTAGCACTGTAACATTATCTTCTTATGCTGCCTATGCTGTACAAACTCCAGGTATCAGGTTGAGAATCCCCTGATGAGGTTTTTTGTTTCAAAGGCAAGTTAATGCTATCTAACAGGATGATTGTGAGAAGCAATCCATGATGCTCTTTCTCACTGGCTTTGCTTGATATCATTCAAGACTATATACATATTGGGATCATGTGCATTCATTTTAATTCCTTGGTTTGACACTTACATGTGCATTGCAGTGAGCGTTTTTTTTATTTTTATCTTGAAAACCCCTGGTGTAAATGATTATTGACATATTGATTCCTTTTTGCACCCAAGAGTCAGGGCTTACTGCATGGTTAGAGCACTGTTTTTATGACTGATCATGTTGACACTATATCAATTGTGAACTTCCATCATACAATGTTGTGGTATTGAGGTTCTGTGGGCCTGCACAAGACACTGTATTTTTCTAAACAACCTTATTTATGGTACTGGCTGAAGTTCCTGGGATCTAGAATCCAGTAGGGAAATGAGCCAGGGACACTGGAGGCTAATATAATGTTAGTCGCATTTGAATAGTTTATTCCAGCATTTATATGAATATATTTATATTTATATGAACTTATATGAACAAAACTCATCCACAAAAGTCAAAATGTCATTAAAATGCATATTGCTTAATTAAACCTTGAAAGAACATTTGGGCTTACTGTTGAAATTTTCCATCATTGTCAGTAAGTCGCTGGCTTTTAAGTGGTGTGCCACAAGATTCTTAGAAAGTGTGCTGTGGAAGAAAAAAGGTTGGGAAACCCCAGTTTAGTCAATAATTTGCCAGAGGCTTTTAGATCTGGCTCTTCGTGGTTCAGAAGGAGTAATGCTCCTAATGAGTGAAATTCGCAACATCACTGAACCTCTTCATCATGATTGTAGTGCAGTTGTGTGGTCCTGCACAGGCAAGCGAAGTCGAGTAAGACAAAGTTCATGTAAGCACAATTTGATGATCTTTGTCTCAGCCATTATACTTGTACCTTCAAAACAGGGTAAAATAAATTCTACATTTCTACAGCAATGTCATTCATATCACATTCATTGCAGTACATGCAGTTTACATAGTATATGTGATATACTATAATACAGACATGTATTTATGTATTATTTTTAAACACATGGTTTTGGTATTCATGCATGATGCCACACTATCTGTCTGATTATTTTACAACTGCTATGATACAGTCAAGCCAGTAGATGGCAATGTCACCAATTTTGTTACCTGATGTTGCACTGTTGTTCTAGTTTTGATTTGTGACTAGTGAAAAACAATCACATCTAAGATAATCACACTTAAGTCAAATTTATGGACAAAGGCTGATTGAATCCACGTCCATGTCACTGTTTACATTACACAGAAGCTTCATGAATCCCAGTGTTGGATAACGGTAGTGATAGGATGTACAGTCAGACCAGACCTATTGGGGGCTGTAACAGTCAGTTCCCTTTAATTTTATACTGACTGCACTTGAGCCAATTTAACAAGGACTTTATAACGTTAGCCATCACAGAAGTATATTGCTTTCTGTAAGTGCATTTACAGGTGATGCGTCTTCTGCGCAAGCTCTATTTTGCACTGGAGCATGACCCCATTACGGCATCTGTTCCTGCAACATGTTAATTTCCATTTTACACACATCGGTTTTGTTAACAGTCTTGCAAAGGAAAAATGATTCTGCCCTTGCTGCTACTGAAGTCAGCATTTCCAATAGATTGGACAATCTTCTTTTATGACAGAAGACAATTCAATGTTTCTCTTGGCATGAATGCTACCAGTCTTTCACCTATCCTTCATTTTATTGTTACGGCCTTTTGGTTTTAACTGCATTTGTAGGCTACATCAACAGACTGTTTATTCTGCATCAGTAATCAACAATATAAACTACAGAGAGCAGTCAAATGCTGGTTACATTTTCTGAGTTATAGAATGACAACTAATGTGGAGTTGCATTATATTTCTTTCTGAACAATACAAATTATTGTGCTAAAACTTTTTCACTTTATCTCTGTCCAGCAGAAGACTCAGTCGGATTAACATAATTGCTTGTTGTTTGTAAAAAGTTCTTAGCTCTGTATCCAATTTTTTGCAGCATTATACAACAAACCTACAGAAGGCTTTGCAACCGCCTTGAATTTAAAACAATGGGCTACCTTCCTGAAGGCCTGTTTATCACACCCTTCAAATGTAATATTTTATTAATGAGAGTATATCTGTCATCACTCCTATGCTCTTTGTATGCCACAATGCATGTTTATGGCATCTCCTGATGTCTGGTGTCCCTTTGATGTTTTCCTCCTGTGTGATGCCTACAATGATACGTGCCCTTAAGAATAGAGAGATAATTCAGGTTGAAAGAACCCGTCACATGGCAAAATATAACAATGTCCAAGACCAACATAAATATGATGGGAATATGAAGCACTCACTGCCAATTTATTTAGCCTGATCACAAATTTGATAATGTTAGGTATATAGCTTACACTTTATATTCATTGCATTTATATATGTGTGAAAGTTTGGCATCAACCATGGGCATCAGTAAAGTAAATTATTAAGTAACATCAGTCCTTTTGTTACAATTAAAATCCCATTCTGAAATTAACCTAAATCTCCCATAATTTAGAAAATCCAGTTAAAGCGAGTTAAAAAATGGATGGTTTGCACTCACTACTTAGCCCTAATAGCTAATTGCATCTTTAAAGCAAAAAAGAATGTCAATTTCAAGCTTGGATCTGCAGCATAATTTCATCAGTTGGCATTGGTTCACATTTTAAAAGAATATGTTCTGCCTTTGATTGCCATGTTAGGTGTTAGATAAAAGGACAGAAGCCAACATTATTGTATGTAAATGGATACAGAATTTCAGATGTAGCAAGCCTCCTTAATCCTCTGCATTACCAGAAGCAAACTTGTTTTGTTTTTTACTATTTGCAGCACAGACAAAACATTTCATTTATATTTCAAGTACATCATTTATGAGTGCTTTACATTCCTCAATAAAGCGACACACGTTTGTGAATGTTAATATTAATCTTCTGCTGTCATAGTTTCATTCAGCTCAGCTCATCTCTGTGTCTGCTCCAGGAAAACACACATTACATACTGTGTGTTTCTCATCTGAAAGTCTTTTAGCAGCTTTACAATAACCACCATAGAATAAGAAGCTGCAACACCAAATAACAGAATAACAGCATAGTTTGAAGGCTTTTCCGGAATCAAGAAAATCTATTCCAAATATTTTCCCATTTTCAGACTGTCCTTGCCTTCCAGTTGAGTCTGATGATCATCTAGCACTCTAACCAAACATTCTCATCAGTTCATCAAGGTTGTATTTGAAATCTGAAAACACTTTCAGCCCATGAAAACCCTCCCTTTTTAATCTAGTTCATCCTTTTATTGACATTTTTATTAGCCATCTTTTTATTGCCATAGTTCAATCGCAAAGTGATCTGCACATTGCAGATAACGTCACCATCCCTAGCCTCTCTCTTACAGTATGCGACTGTACCACATTTATGTGTTGCTGGTTTATACATTGTATTGTGCATAATTAAAATGCATTTTATGCCTCTTTTAACACTGTAATAGTCTCGTGCTTACAGGTGGAGGCCTTGCTTTACAATGCATTATAGGAAAAGGAATTAGTGTAAGCTAGCATACACATACACCGTGTGTCTTCTTTATGTATGTATGCATGCATATATGATCTAAAGTGGGAGCGATAATTATTTGATCCCTTGCTGATTTTGTAGGTTTGCCCACTTACAAAGAATGGAACTGTGTAGAATTTTAATCATAGGTACATTTTAACATTGAGAGACAGAATATCACACAATAATCCACAATAACAACATCATATAAATTTTATTAATTGAATACCATATTTTCACATGAAATAAGTATTTGATCCATAGAACAATAGGACTTAATACTTGGTGGAGAAACCTTTGTTGGCAAGCACAGAGGTCAGACGTTTGTTGTAGTTTTTCACCAGGTTTGCACAGATCTTGGGAGGGATTTTGGTCCACTCCTCTTTGCAGATCCTCACCAAATCCTTAAGGTTCCGAGGCTGTCGCTTGGCAACTCCAAGCTTCAGCTCCCTCCACAGATTTTCGATGGGATTTAGGTCTGGAGACTGGCTAGGCCACTCCAGGACCTTAATATGCTTCTTTTTGAGCCACTCCTTTGTTGCCTTGGCCGTATGTTTTGGGTCATTGTCATGTTGGAAGACCCAGCCACGACCCATTTGCAGTGCTCTCACTGAGGGAAGGAGGTTGTCGCCCAAATTTTCCTGGCACATGGCCCCATTCATCCTCCCCTCGATACGGTGAAGTTGTCCTGTCCCCTTAGCTGAGAAATAAGTTTTCCACCTCCATGCTTCACAGTGGGGATGGTGTTCTTGGGGTTGTACTCAGCATTTCTCTTCCTCCAAACATGGCGAGTCAAGTTGATGCCAAATAGCTCTATTTTGGTTTCATCTGACCACATCACCTTCTCTCAAGCCTCCTCTGGATCATCCAGGTGTTCTTTGGCAAACTTCAGACGGGCCTGTACATGTGCCTTCTTCAGCAGAGGAACCTTGCACGCGCAGCAGGATTTTAATCCTTCACGGTGTAGTGTGTTACTGATGGTTCTCTTCGTGACTGTGGTCCCAACTGCCTTCAGGTCATTAACAAGCTCCTCCTGTGTAGTACTGGGCTGATCCCTGACCTTTCTCATGATCCCACAAGGTGAGATCTTGCGTGGAGCCCCAGACCGAGGGAGATTGGCGGTGACTTTGTGTTTCTTTCATTTTCTAATAATTGCTCCAACAGTTGTTAACTTCTCACCAAGCTGCTTGCTTATTTTCTTGCAGCCCATCCCAGCCTTGTACAGGTCTACAATTTTGTCCCTGATGTCCTTAGACAGCTCCTTTGTCTTGCCCATGGTGGAAACGTTGGAATCTGATTGATGGTGTGGACAGGTGTCTTTTATACAGCTACATAAGATGTAACGAGTTGACACAGGTGTTTTGGGTAATGAGTTGAGATTAGGAGTGCTTCTTAATGGAAAACTAACTGGTCTGTGGGAGCCAGAATTATTGCTGATTGGTAGGGGATCAAATACTAATTTCATGCAAAAATATGATAATAAATTTATAAAATGTATATGATATAGTTATTGTGGATAATTTTGTGATATTCTGTCTCTCAATGTTAAAACGTACCTATGATTAAAATTCTACACTGTTCCATTCTTTGTAAGTGGGCAAACCTACAAAATCAGCAAAGGATCAAATAATTATTGCTCCCACTGTATGTTTGTACCGATATTGTATATATATATATATATATATATATATATATATATATATATACAGTATATGGAATTTTTTTTTGGAATTCTCTACAGCTGATAATCGAAGAATGCTCATCATAATGAAGGAAGATCCTCAAACAAATCAGGAATGCTCTTCAGGAGGTCTTGAGAACAGAGATATAATTGCTCCAAATCTTCTCCACAATCACTTAAAGAAAGACTAGTAGAGGATAGTCATCTATAATTCTGCATCATTGATCAGTGCACCATGATCATGCAGCTTTTTATACAGTCAATAACAAATCTGCTTTTGCTCAAATTTACAGCTAATTATCATATACTTAGCAATGTGTCGATAAATCTAATTTACTTCAGCAATAATATACCAGTGTGTTGGTATGTTGGAATTACAGCTTTGAACAGTACAGATAATTATACTGTAGATGTGCTCACAATGCAAGATATTTGCAGTATAAACCAAAAAAATATGATTGAAACCCATCAGCATACAGGAGACAGTAAAGCACTAAGGGGCATCATACATACTGTATTTCCAAAGTAATAACACTAATTCCAGTAATGTAGAGTTAAAGTGCTGTCCTTTTATTCACTGCTAGTGCAGTAAGCCAGTGTGTGGGCTTGTATACCATACACATAGATTGCATGTATTCTGAAAAACTACAGCTAAATTTCATTGTGGCAGAGGGAGGGGTTAGTCGAAAGAATCATAACTGATGGACCTGACAGAAGAATAAGAAATGGATGTTCTCATTATCCATCAAAACGAGCGAGCAGTGACTCTAAATGGAGCAGCCAAGGCTGAAATGGCGGTCAAGGTGAAGTGAATTTAGAGAATGAGGTTGGCAGGAATTCTCCGCCCAGAGAGCCATGTCTCACTGTGAGTGAATAATTAATTCACTTGAACAAAACATTGGCGTGAGGGAGAAGGAACATTGCCCTTGGGCCGTATTCACCAGTGTGTCACAAGCAAGGATTGACCAATAGCTGCTTTTCTTTGGAATCAAATAATTTTCTGTTAAAAGATTAACTACCTTTCCAAGGTCACCGCTGAACCCATTGAAACAGAAATAAGTAGGCCTGTTTAAATTAAATTATCTGGAAAAAACATTAGATGTGGAGCAGATGGATAACTGTAAGGACAACTTTATGCATTTTTTATGGCACCTGAACCCAGTGCAAGATTGCATGTTAGATACTACATATACACATGGTGATACAAATACGAATTTGTTCTGCTATCAAGCTCATATGCAAATGTATCTTCCTATTCTATTATCACTCAATTTTAGATGGTAGCAATAAAAGCTAGAAAAGCATAGCAGAGTTTCTAACAACTGCTGGAAGGCACATTGATTATACTATTACATGAGTAAACGCAGTGGTGATATGTCAACATTAAGAAACTGAACATCAGACTGATTCTCGCTCCAACTGCTATCCATAAAAATCAAGCGGTACTTTGTCTGTAATATTGCAAAGACACTGGATATTGAAATGCCCTTGAGGCATTGAAATAAAACCTTGGATTTCTCAAACAATATGCTTGTTGGTTTGTAGAGGCTCATGGGTTACATTATACAGTCATGTGAAAAAATTAGGACACCCCGTTAAATATTCAGTTATTCATTAAGAAATGATCACATATCGATGTTGTGGTCACCCGCTGGTAGAGAGAGAGGGAGAGAGAGTAAAATGGGTGAAAATACGTCTTTATTTTCCCCACGTGCCTTCAGGGCACTTCACAAGTCCAGCACCGACACGTGCTTTCTTTTCATGCACAAAACCATAAAAGAAAAGAAACTAAAAAAATATATAAGTGTCCAAAAAATTAGGAACTCCACTGTTGGGAAAACTTCTAAAGAAACCGGTATTCAATTAGCCGGGTTCGTCCGCCTTGAATCCGCCGGTGGTTCGCTCTGTCCCGGCGGTGCCCTGGCCGCTGAAGCCGTCCTTCCTCGCCTAGTCGCCCGCCTTTGATGCCGTCTAGGCTCCGAGAGAGAGAGAGAGAGAGAGGTTAGCGAGCGTGTTGTTTTAATTGTCGGCTCACGTGAATCCGCGACTTTTGAGGGTTCGTCCGTGGGGGTTTCCTCCGCGTGCATGGGCTCTCTCGCCGTAAGTTAGCTCCGTCCAGGTTTCGTCCACCTATGCGTGTGCTCTGGCTCCGGATCTCTCCTCCTCCGTCATGAGCCCCGGGTTGCGTTTTTCGGCTCCTTTTGTAGACGCCGCCTCTCCTTTCCGCACTCGTGTCAGCTGTTCCTGCTTAATTCAGATTGTTCATTCACGTGCGGAATGCGGCCGCACCCGTCTCGCCCCGGGGGTTGCTGGCCATGGTGCTGATTCTCCTCCCGGTCTCTCTCCAAGGTGCCGTTCACTTAGATAGGACAGGGGAAAATATTCAGAGTGAATCAGCATCCCCAACTCTTGGCGCCGGCGCACGGGCCGTTCCACCCCAGTGGTGTACCGATCCCTGGTCGGGCCACCACATTTCCTCCCCCTCAGCTCCCAGCCCTCGGCGGGAGCGTTACAATACAGGGCCTCATTCATCCTCGACAGTGCATCCGCGTTTCCCTGGAGCCTCCCCGCCCTGTGTTCCACCTTGAATTTAAAATTTTGGAGTTCGAGGAACCATCGGGTCACCCTGGCGTTGGTGTCCTTGCACCAATACATCCAGGTCAGGGGGGCATGATCAGTGATTAGTATGAATTCCCGGCCTAGGAGGTAATACCTCATCTTACCCACTGCCCATCTGATGGCCAGGCACTCCTTCTCCACCGTGCTGTAGTTTCTCTCGTGTTTCAGGAGCTTCCGGCTGATGTATGTGATGGGGTGCTCCGTTGCGTCTTGTATCTGCGACAGGACGGCTCCCAGTCCTGTCTCTGAGGCGTCGGTCTGCAAGACAAATTTCTGTGCAAAGTTAGGGGTGGCTAACACTGGCTCCTGTCCCAGGGCAGCCCTCAGGTCCACGAAGGCCCGATCTGCCTCCTCCGACCATTTCACGGTGTGGCCTTGCTCTTTTTTTGTTAGGTCGTGTAGTGGGGCTGCTCTAGACGCGAAGTCCGGGATGAACTGCCTATAATATCCCACGAGTCCCAGGAAGGTGCGAACTTGCCTCTTGGTGGTGGGTCGTGGCCAGTTCGCGATTCCGTCCACCTTCCGGCTCTGGGGTCGTACGCACCCTCGTCCCACCGTGTGGCCTAGGTAATCGGCCTCCTCCAGGCCCAGGCGGCATTTAGCGGGGTTAGCCGTTAGCCCAGCCTCCCGGAGCGCCCCCAGCACGGTCTCCAGCCTCCTCAGGTGGCTCTCCCAGTCGGCACTGTGGATCACAATGTCATCAATATACGCGGCGGCATACTCCCTGTGGGGCCTCAGGATCTTGTCCATGAGGCGTTGGAAGGTGGCGGGGGCTCCATGGACTCCAAACGGCAGCACTCTGTACTGGAACAGGCCGTCCGGGGTGGCGAAGGCCGTCTTTTCCCTCGCCCGGGGGGTTAGGGGCACCTGCCAGTACCCTCGGGTGAGGTCCAGGGTGCTGATATATCGGGCTGGTCCGAGCCGCTCGATCAGCTCATCGACTCGGGGCATGGGGTAGGCGTCATATTGGGAGATTTCGTTGAGTCTCCGGAAATCATTGCAGAAGCGCCAACTTCCGTCGGGTTTTGGCACCAACACTACCGGGCTGGACCAGGCGCTTTGGGATTCCTCAATCACCCCCAAGTCTAGCATCTTGGCCACCTCCTCCCTGATGGCCTGTCTTCTGGCTTCCGGGATCCGGTAGGGTCGCAGCCGCACTTTCTTCCCGGCCTCGGTCACGATGTCATGTTGGACGAGCCTGGTCCGGCCCGGGAGGGGGGAAAACACGTCGGTATGCCGGCTTACCATCTCCCGGAGATCTTGGCGCTGTCTATCCGTCAACTGGTCTCCCGTGGTCACCTCCGGTGGTCCGGTGGCGCCCCCTGTGGTCAGACATGAGTGAGCAGAGACGTGCACAGGTTCATGCCATTTTTTCAGCAGGTTGACATGGTACCGTTGGAGGGTGTGTCTCCTCCCTACTTGTCGGACGGTGTAATTGACGGGCCCCGCCTTGGCCACCACCTCGTAGGGGCCATGCCACTTGGCCAGAAACTTACATTCACTCGTGGGGATCAGGACCATCACCTTGTCTCCGGGCTGGAACTCACGCACCTGGGCATTCCGGTTGTACAGCCTGGCCTGCTCTGCCTGGGCCTGGGTCATGTGCTCCCGGACCATCGGCCAGATGCGCGCCATCCGTTGGTCCATGTCAACCACATGCTCCACCAGGGAGCGCTGTCTGGACGGCTGCTGTTCCCAGGCCTCCTTGGCGAGGTCCAGGAGCCCTCGGGGCCGCCTCCCGTAGAGTAGCTCGAAGGGGGCGTATCCTGTGGATGCCTGGGGGACCTCACGTATGGCAAACATTAAATAAGGCAGTAGGTGATCCCAGTCCTTACCGTCGGTGGTTATCATCTTCCTCATCATCATCTTCAGGGTCTTGTTGAACCGTTCCACCAGCCCATCCGTTTGGGGGTGGTAGACTGACGTCCTCATTTGGTTGATGTGTAGCAGTTTGCACATTTCCTTCATCACCCCAGACATGAAGCAGGACCCCTGGTCAGTCAGCACCTCCTCTGCTATCCCCACCCGGCTAAACAGCAGGAAAAGCTCTCTCGCGACACTTTTCCCTGTCGCGGCCCGTAACGGCACCGCCTCCGGGTATCGGGTGGCGTAGTCTAGGATCACCAGGATGTAGCGGTGGCCCCGGCTAGACTTGGGTAGGGGTCCCACTATGTCTATGGCAATCCTGCGAAAGGGCACATCTATGATGGGGAGGGGTATCAGGGGGTTGCGATATGTTACCTTCGGGCTGTGCAGTTGGCACGTCGCACACTGCCGGCAGTAGTCCTCTACAGCCCTCTTGACGCCCGGCCAGTAGAAGCGGGCCATAATCCGCTCCTGCGTCTTCTCGCGCCCTAGGTGCGCCCCCAACAGGTGGGTGTGGGCAAGATATAGTACCTTGGAGGTGTGCGTCTGGGGTATCAGCAGCTGCTCCACCTTCTCCTCGTTGATCCTGCAGACACGATACAGGAAGCCATTCTGTACTTGGAAATAGGGTAGGGCCGGTCTACTCACCCCGTCTTGTGGGACGCCCTCGATATATGCTGCAGCCTTCCAGGCCTGGGCAAGGTTGGGGTCTTGTAGTTGGGCGGCGCCAAACTCGGTTGGGGCCCTTTCTGTCTCGGGTTGGAACTCCGACAATTCCCCGGTGCTGCTGGATTCGGGCCCCAGGGGTGGCCGGGGGGTCGGGCCCTCCTGGGCGGTGTCCGTGGTCCCCGTGTGGGGTCGCGCGGTGGGTCGTCTCCGGGCGGGGGTGGTGGTCTCCTCTCCGTCACTCTCCCCAGACGGGGCAACCCAGACCGGGTGTGGCCCTCGGTGACCCCGACGGCGGGGTGGGGGGTTGGCAGCGGCCCTCCCCGGTGTAGGCCTCTCATCCCAGTAGCTCCGGAACAGCGGGCAATCTCGCCCCAACAGCACGGCCACCGGCAAGTTTTCCACCACGCCCACCTTCCCTGTGAATTGCCCCCTAGGGGTGGTTATTGTTACCTCAGCGGTGGGGTAGTGCCGCACATCGCCATGTATACAGGTGACGGCGATTGTCTCACTGCGACTCTCTCCGGCTAGGGTGGGTCTCACCAGCGTTATGGCGCTCCCGGAGTCCAGCAGGGCCTCTGCGTCTTGGCCCCCGATCCTGATGGGTAGTCTCGGGGCTGCCGTGCCCTGGTGGGCCCAGCAGGTGGTGAGGTAGTGGCAGGGTCTGCCACTCTCGGGAGCGGTGGCCATGGACTCCTCCCTGCCGGGGCAGTCCCGGCTTAGATGGCCCTCCTGGCCGCAGGAGAAGCACCGCCTCATCTCCCTCCTCCGGCCCATCTCTGTCCGGGCGTCCTCCTTCCACTGGGGTCTGGTCCGCGGCTCCGGTCGGACCGCTGCTGGAGGTCTTCGGGGGCTGTCCATTCTCGTCGCTCGGATCATCTCCTGGGCCACCTGGTGGTTCTCGAGGAGGTTGACGAGGCCATCAATGGTCCGGGGCCCCTGTTGGGCCACGTATTTTTTGAGTTCTGGTGCCAGGCTCCGGGCACAGCGGTCCAGCACCACCCGGTCGAGGAGGGCCGGTCCGTCGCCCTCCACTAGCCAGCTCTTGGTCAACCGCCCCAGGGCCATCACCTGGGCCCTCGCCGGGAGGGCGGGGTCGTAGGTCCACTGATGGAACCTCTGTGCCCGGGCTGGCAGGCTGTACCCATACTGGGCTAGGATGGTAGCCTTCAGGGTGGGGTAGACATGGGCCTCGGCAGGGGGTAGGCCTCGGTAAGCCTTCTGGGCCTCCCCACTGAGGAATGGTGCCAGGATGGAGCCCCAGGCTTCGGGGGGCCATTTCTCTAAGTGGGCCGTCCGCTCAAAGGTCTCCAGGTAGGCCTCGACCTCGTCGTCCGGCGTTTGCTTTAGTAGCACCTCCTTGGGGCCTCTGGCGGGGGTCCCTGGCCCCGTCTTCTGGCACAGTTCTGCCACGGCTTTCTGCAGGGCGCCTTGGGAGCGCAGTAGGGCGTTTATCGCTTCCTCCATGGTCTGGCGGGTCTGGATTTATTTTTCCCTTTTTGGTCAGGCCTCTCTCTCGTGGTAGCTTGGATCAGGGTGCCCGCATTCTCCACCATATGTGGTCACCCGCTGGTAGAGAGAGAGGGAGAGAGAGTAAAATGGGTGAAAATACGTCTTTATTTTCCCCACGTGCCTTCAGGGCACTTCACAAGTCCAGCACCGACACGTGCTTTCTTTTCATGCACAAAACCATAAAAGAAAAGAAACTAAAAAAAAATATAAGTGTCCAAAAAATTAGGAACTCCACTGTTGGGAAAACTTCTAAAGAAACCGGTATTCAATTAGCCGGGTTCGTCCGCCTTGAATCCGCCGGTGGTTCGCTCTGTCCCGGCGGTGCCCTGGCCGCTGAAGCCGTCCTTCCTCGCCTAGTCGCCCGCCTTTGATGCCGTCTAGGCTCCGAGAGAGAGAGAGAGAGAGAGGTTAGCGAGCGCGTTGTTTTAATTGTCGGCTCACGTGAATCCGCGACTTTTGAGGGTTCGTCCGTGGGGGTTTCCTCCGCGTGCATGGGCTCTCTCGCCGTAAGTTAGCTCCGTCCAGGTTTCGTCCACCTATGCGTGTGCTCTGGCTCCGGATCTCTCCTCCTCCGTCATGAGCCCCGGGTTGCGTTTTTCGGCTCCTTTTGTAGACGCCGCCTCTCCTTTCCGCACTCGTGTCAGCTGTTCCTGCTTAATTCAGATTGTTCATTCACGTGCGGAATGCGGCCGCACCCGTCTCGCCCCGGGGGTTGCTGGCCATGGTGCTGATTCTCCTCCCGGTCTCTCTCCAAGGTGCCGTTCACTTAGATAGGACAGGGGAAAATATTCAGAGTGAATCAGCATCCCCAACTCTTGGCGCCGGCGCACGGGCCGTTCCACCCCAGTGGTGTACCGATCCCTGGTCGGGCCACCACAATGTCTAATCTTGTTTTTATTTATCACTGGAAAAGAAAGTGATCTAATTGCAGGTAAACAACAAAAATTAACCTTGTTTTACTCATTAAACAAAAGACATCAACATAAATGCATATTCTAACTGAGGAAAAGGTTAGGACACCCTACCCCCTAATACCTAGTGTTACCCCCTTTGGCTGAAATAACATCAGTGAGACGCTTCTTGTAACCATCTACCAGTCTCTGACATCGGTCTGAGGAAAGTTTGCCCCACTCCTCAACACAGAATTTTTTAACCTGTGAGATGTTTGAGGGGTTTCTTGCATGTACAGCCTGTTTCAAGTTACCCCACAGCATCTCAATGGGATTAAGACCTGGGCTTTGACTGGGCCATTCCCAGACTCTCCACTTCTTAGTTTTCAGCCAGTCCTTGGTGGATTTACTGGTATGTTTTGGGTCATTGTCATGTCGCAGGGTCCAGTTCCGCTTCAGCTTTAATTTTTTTACAGATGGTCTCACACGTTCCTCAAGCACCCGCTGGTACACTGTAGAATTCATGATAGATTCTATGATGGTAAGCTGGCCAGGTTCTGCTGCAGCAAAGCATCCCCAAACCATGACACTTCCACCTCCATGCTTCAGTTGGTATGAGGTTCTTTTCCTGGAACGCTGTATTTGGTGAGCGCCAAACATGTCCTCTGTTCTGGTGTCCAAATAATTCAATTTTAGACTCATCTGTCCAAAGAACATTATTCCAGAAGTCCTGGTCTTTGTCCATATTCTCTCTGGCAAACTTCAGTCTGGCCTTAATGTTTCTCTTGGAGAGTAAAGGTTTCCTCCTTGCACACCTTCCATGAAAGTTAAACTTGTGCAGTCTCTTTCTGATTGTAGAGGCATGCACTTTCACATCAACAGTCGCCAGAGCCTGCTGTCGGTCCCGTGATGACATTTTAGGGGTTTTGGAGACTTCTATTAGCATCTTGCGGTCTGCTCTCGGGGTGAACTTGCTTGGACGGCCAGACCTGGGCATGTTCGCAGTTGTTTTGAATGTCCTCCACTTGTAGACTATTTTCCAGACAGTGGAATGGCTGACTTCAAAATCTTTTGAGATCTTTTTAAATCCCTTACCAGACTCATAAGCTGCTACAATCTTCTTTCTGAAGGCCTCAGCCAGGTCTTTCGATCTCACCATGGTGTTCACTCTCACATCAACAGTCAGGAGCACACCAAACTAAATGTCTGAGGTTTAAATAGGACAAGCCTCCTTGAAAATGCTGAGTAACAATGTTCTAATCATGTGCACCTGATGTGATACACCTGTGTGTGATTTCAGCCATTTTAGGTGGGAAACAATGTGGGGGTGTCTTAATTTATTCCTCACCAGAAATTGCATTTTTATTTTATTACATTTTACAGAAAGTTTTAAAAAGGATTTTCTTCAGTTTTACTTGTTTAGTTATATTACTTGAATCTCTCAGTTTTGTTAAAATTGATATTAAATATCCATATGTCTAAAAATGTTTAAAAAACATAGTTTAATGGCACGTCTGAACTCCCCAGCCCACCCTGAAACACACCCAACATTCACAGAACCGAATTACAGGGAATAAAGATTTTTGGTTCCACTTTGTTTGTGGGATAATGTAGGGTGTTCCTCAGTGTTGTTTTGATTTTCCTGAATGAGGTAATACAGGATTTTATTGTACGATACATCTATAGACTTATGAAAGTGACTGAGTTTCAGTGGTATTACCTTTTATCACATTTCACTTTAAAGCTCAGGACAAAATGCTAATGTGATGAGAAAAAATACTAAACATTGTTAGCTTGAAATGACCCTCAAATTCCCTCAAAGTGGTGTATAATGCAAATCAGGCATCAGAAAATGTTGAGCCAGTGACATACTCAGAACAGAGAAGCTGCATTTAAAAGGTGGCAATTTTGATCAATCATGGCATTAGAGAAGAGCTTGCTTGGGGAGACCGACATTATTTCAACAATTTATCAGTTGTAAATCGGAATATTGCCTCATAAACCCATTGCTGCACAACATCGGCTTTCCAAAAGATGGTTTCCTGAACTAAGCGCATAAATTCATTTTAATGTGCTATACCTTATGGGATTCATCAACAAGACATTCATTAGAACAGATTAACTTTTGAAAAGAGCAGCCACTCTTCCAAGAGTTTTGATACTAAGTATGTTTTATCGGTCCCCGGTAGAATCAGATGAGCTACAGCCAACCATAGTGCAGTTTGGCAAAATGTGAATAAACGCCTCCTCTCTGTTCTGATAGAGGAAGCCTCTACAGCACTGAAGCAGCACTTGAAATTTCATTTCAAATGAATAAAAATATTCATTCTTGTTCTTCGTGGAATCTTCTCAAACCCAGAAACAGGCCCACTGCACTAATGCACAAATTAGTTACTGGTAAAAACCGAAGGATTATTCATCTTAGTCCTAATTTAACAACCGTGGTGCTACTAAAGCACGGATCTGCACAGGCTTCCAGATGCATCATTATGTGTAGTTGTTGGAGCTGGATACTGTGAACTGTTTTGTTTTGTTTTTCGTTGCTGTAGTTAACATTAAAGTGGTGTAAAAGGTACCCCTTATCATAGTCCTTTGTCGGATCTTGTTCCGAGAACTAGAAAAGCACAGTCTGTACTATGCTACCAAAATCAATGCACAAATTGAACAGGACCAACCTGATTGAAAGCAAAAAAATGAGAGACCAGTGCCCTTGCACAAAATCGATGTGTTTAGTTCAGACTGTGCAGTTCTTTTGAATTAAGTAATTTGTGCAGCCCTGGTGATGAGACTTTCCAATACTGATGGTTACTCAGCCACTTTTAGAAAGTACTGCAGATAGTGGACTGTCGCAAGGATCCAACACGGAGGACTCCAGGGCTACAAATGAAAATAACAGGTTTCTGCAGCTTGGGTCTCCCACCACAGATCATCTGGGTATTTCAGTGATTGATGGGTCTTACATCAGCAGAGAGCTCCCGGCTATGATTCTCCAGGTGCCAGGTCAAATTTGAGGTTACATGTACACAGCAGAATGATGTTCACAAGGTTATATTTTAGGGCAAAAGCTGAAGCATTAGATACTGTAGGCATAATAGGATATGGCATGCAATGAAAATCAATACTATGAAATTGCCTGAATTCAATTATATTATTTATTTCAACTGGACCTTTTTGAATTGGGGGCTCTTAAATTATATTAATGATATCTGGCATATCATGACTGCCCACTCAAATATGACTCCATTAATCCGTGTGATGAGGCTCATAGCAGTTCTAGTTCCATAGATTGCCATGTTCTCTATGTTTTAGAGCAGCAATAATCAATCCTGGTTTTCTTTTCTCCCAGGTAATTAGCTGAGCAGTTAGTGTTACTGATTGGCCAGATTATCTTAATGCCTGACTCCCAGGTAAAGGAAGGGTGGAAAACCTGCAGTTCTCAGACCTTGAGGACCATGATTTGATGATCACTGTTTTAGACGCTTCTTGCTTGGCGTCTTAGAAGTACTGGACAAAAACCACTTCTGTAGGAAGTCACTTTTTCTATATAGTAAGAGATCAGTGCAGAGCAGCCAATTGAAACAACCTTCAGAGTGACTGACACCATGGATTGCTTATGACAGGCCAAGAAGTAGTAAATATGCTTGACTCTTCATGCCAAGTCTTTTTGTGGCGGCACAACTTGACTACAAATGAAACCTAGCTCATTATTTTGGTTTCATTAGCACAGGGATATGAGCATATCATAATGTGGGAGAAGGATTAAAGATTCTATAGCTTAAAATGACTGCACAATGCCAACGTAATAAGGAATTTATTACACATTTCTGTAATATGTATCAAGCAAAACAAAAAAGGTAAAAAGATCCAAATCACTTTAATTCCGCCTCATGTCAATGCCCAACAAGCATTGCCAAAGCATCCTAGGCTGCAATAACAATCCAGCTAAAAAAGGCCAATTGTCCACATGTTCAATACAAACCACAAACATCTGCATTTCTGAAATAAAACATGAAAGAGGAAAAGCAGAAGCTTGGCAGCAGCGTATAATTCACCAATTTCAACTGAAAACAGAACGCCCATGTCCATCCACAAGAGATGCGAGTCAGGAAATCTAATGAGTTCGGTCTGCCGATGTCGTGTCACATCCAGTTTTCTTTAGCACAACAAGGTTTAGTAGTGCCAATATTTTTAGTGCATTCATCATGAAATCAGAAAGCAGGTTGTCACCAAATTACCAAATACTTAAGACATTGTGTAAAATGGTACAGCCCATAAAAGGATGCCTTTCTATTTTAAAGTTAAACTTGCTTTTGCTTAAAGCATTCGTATTTACATCATATGTATATACCCTGCATAAACCCTCGTTCATAGCTTTCATGGTATACTGTAAGTAATGTCAAAAACAGGCAAATGTATGCTTTCAAACCTGTCTCAGACCCAGCCACAAAAGTTCCTTTGCCCCGTCACTGTGATTTTCAACCCTTATGTGCAGGTTGTTCATGAGTGCATATGTCAGATTTGATAGAATCCAGCTAAAATAGGGGTTGGTCTTATCTAATCTGCCAAGGAGTTACCGGATTAGGCCACTGGAACGGACTTGCTTGTAAATGCATCATAGGAAAGTCTGGTGCAATTAAAACATTGAATCATCATTCTGTAAGCTAAAAAAAAGGTCTTAGGTTGGCCACAACCTGTAATTTAGGATGGTTCAAACATTTGGAGCCGCATATCTGGAACAGATTGAACATTTTGGTTATGCTTTGCAAATACGATCAACTCATCCTTACAGCATGACGATGCTTGCATCTCCTGCTATCAAGCAAGCACTGCATTAGAGAGGACTGGCCAGTGTCAGATGCCTGCTCCGGAAGTAAACAATCACAGAGTTCAAAGCTGAACTGAGCTCAGTGGAGGCAGGTGGGATTCATCTTGATCAAAAGAGTTTTGAGTGGGGCCCAGATAAGTTTCAGTCCATTTGTGGTTACAACACTCCTTTTGATCTACAGACAAATGTTGCACACAAGAACAACACTGAAAGTCCGTATTCCAAGGAGAGGTTGTTCTTTTTGGATCTAAGCGGCCTCAAAATCCATCACAATTTCACAGTAAAGTCTTTACCTGAAAGCATGGTGCATGTATGAATTAAAACTCTGGACTCTTTGGATACATCTTCACATTTTAATTTAATGAGTCTCAGCATACAGATAATTCAGTTAAATACAAGACATTCTTCTAGTTTACTGGTGCAGGAACAACAGGCTGCTATTAGCCATTAAAGCATTCACACTCATTAGTTCAGAAAATGATGCACGTTGATTTGTATCAGTTGTGAAATGGATTTTGACACATTTCAATGAGGCAGCTTTGTCTAGGCAAAGCACATGCTCAGGCAAATTAAGCAATATACCAGGAGCACTGGTAATAGCTTTCAAAAACAAAGAGGCCATTTTTTTGAGAGATGTAATAAAACAAATAAAAAAATTTAAAAGTAGATTTAAGAAAAATATGTAAAGTACAGCTGTAAAGCAATACAAGCTGGGTAGATATCCAGTGTTATCGGTTTAAAAAGCATCTAGTCAGACCACTGAAATACTTCCTGCATTCAATTCAAATCTGAAAATACTAAGATAACAGAATTACGAATGTTGCCCTGGAACTTTCCCTTTGCCTAAATTCATATCTAAAATAGCGAAAAGACAGTCTATGTATTCCTGATGGCCTGTCAAAAGCGGAGTAACTCCATTAAAACTGTGACTTCAGGAAGGCACAGCGTTTCAAGACCAATTTCCCTGAATAGTTGCATGTGCAGATTATGCGAATGGTGCCCATTTCTCTTTGGATTTGTGTGGACCTGTCATAGGAGCTTCTCCTACAGTGGTACGATGCCATTGCCGATCCACAATCTCCAGAGCTCAGTTCTTCTGTGCATGCTGTTAAACACAAAAAAAGTAATGTAGAGTCAATCAGCGCCTGGTAGAGACCATCTCTAAACCATCCATTTATTCCATAAATATAGGCAATTGACATTTTCCCCAGACACGAATCTAGCAAACACTATTATTACCATTCCGCCTCATGTCAATGCCCAACAAGCATTGCCAAAGCATCCTAGGCTGCAATAACAATCCAGCTAAAAAAGGCCAATTGTCCACATGTTCAATACAAACCACAAACATCTGCATTTCTGAAATAAAACATGAAAGAGGAAAAGCAGAAGCTTGACAGCAGCGTATAATTCACCAATTTCAACTGAAAACAGAACGCTCATGTCCATCCACAAGAGATGCGAGTCAGGAAATCTAATGAGTTCGGTCTGCCGATGTCGTGTCACATCCAGTTAAATTCACCACTTATCACACTGCCCTTTCCTTATGCCTTCAAATGGATATTGAAGATATCCATCTCAATTTCGACTATCTTCCACAGGATGGGCCAGAAAGCAGATGCTCACTGATGTTCCCGTCACTTGAACTCAGTGGTGGATTTCAAAGAGAAGAGGGGAGAAAAAGCTCACCACACTGTGGGCGTGCCAATCATATTCATAATTACCAGAATTACCACTCTGTGCACACATTATATAGATGATCGTAAAATCCATTTATTCTTGTAATCAGAATTGTACACCTTTGAAACTGACCATAAGTAAATATTTAGCCAAGATATTGGCGATGTAAGAGGATTGCTGTGGACAATTCTGGGAAGCTATTGGCAAACTAAGGACAAACAATGTAGATGGAAAGCTCCATTCACATAAAAATGTGCTGGTCAATCCACACAAAAATTGAGGGAAGTTTAATATCCCTGGATATTAGTCTTGCATTGTAACAATTAATGGTTTGGTTGAGGGGATGCTGTGAGTTATTTAACATCTGCTTGCTCTAGTAATAAGCTAGAAGCCAGAGACACAGCATTCATGAAGCGTTATGTTACTGCATAGTGGATGCCCTGCTCCCAGGGGCTACACCATGTGAAACCACTGCATGGCAAGAGATTCCTGCACAGTGTCTCAGAGAATATTCTGTTGACATCCATCTTCGGCAACTGAGTGCACACCCGAGAGAATAATGGTCACAGAGAAGCTGCAAGCCCAAATGGACACCTGCTATTTCCCCCAATACAAATTCACAGCACATAGCAAATAAACAATGAATAACAGGCGAAACCCCTTCTGGTAATATACTGAAGTATAATCTAGTTGCTTACAAGCACTAGAATGGGGGAAAAAATACATTATACATCATGTACAGTAGAAATAGACACACATAATTCTAGCAGCAAACCAAATGCCTGACAATGAGACACAACCGTGACGACAGTGTCACCGCCAGCACCTCAGCACACCTGCTACCCATCATCAGGGGCAGGTGTAGCAGTGTGTGCCTCGTGTGCGTGCGGAGAGGAATGCCGTTTAATGAACGCAGGGGCCACAGGCACTCACAGCGGCAGTCAGGGCCTGGTCCACGTCGGCGATAATGTCCTCCGCATCCTCCAGCCCCACGGACAGACGGATGAGCGTGTCGCTGATGCCTAGTTTGGCCCTCTCGTTCTCAGGAACAGAGGCATGGGTCATGATCGCACTGAAAACACAAACAGAAGAAGAGCTATGTCAGACCGACTGGAACATCAGGGTACAGAGGATAAAAGCACCAGCAGAAAGGATTCAGGAGTGTTACTGATGAAATGAACACCAAACAAGGCCAAAAAATAATCCATGGGCTTCCTTGAATATCTAAAAAGGAAGCACATTTCACATATCTTTTATATAAAAAAAATATTGTGGAAGGTTGCTGTATTCCAAATCTGTTTTTTTCCTGAAACTTCTGACAGTTTCTGAAACTGGCCTTGTAATTTGGCCAAGAGTTTCTGGCAGAGAATAATTTGGCCAGAGAATTTTCCTTTTGGGATCAAACCTCAAGGATGTCATTTGATTGCATCATTTTTAGTCAATGTGCCATTTCTGATCCCTTTGTCATTTGAAAGTTGTAAATTTTATGCAAAAGGGTTGAAACTGCTCTCCTCATCATGCGGCACTTAATTTGCAAACATTAATGTCTGAAAAGGACAGCGAGTTGTAGAATAACTACGGATTCCATTTCTGCTAATGTATTCATGATGCCCTCCTGTGGCCCCTGACAGTACTGCAACAGTAAGGATTAGGTATTTTGCGCTCTACTTCTGATGCTTAGAATTTAAGGACACTAAAATGCAAGTGAAGGGTTAACATATTGTTGTCTTTATATACTGTACATAAAAAGATGGGTTCGGTTCTGATCGGCATTGCTTTCATCTTTTATATGAGTGACAGTAAATGTGCAAGCCAGATACAAAAATGCCAGTAATGTAACAAAAGTCTCACAGGAAGGTTCTCACAGGAAGGCCTGTTCTAACAGGCCTTGAGCAAGAAATTACAAAAAAACGGAAGATGACGTCGTTCTTTTTTTAATCGAATGAGGTGGTTGTCCTTGAAAACAGCAACAGTTTGCACTTGTGTGCTCTTACAGTGCATACGTTTTATTTATTTTTTGTATGGTGTTGGTAAAATCAGCAGGCGTGCACTTTCTGCATAAAATAAAGACCCCCTTATAATTTGATCTATATTTAAGAGTTTTCCTGAGTGGGTTGCCTCCTAATTACAATGGTAGGTTTGTCTCTCTCAACCCAACACAAGGTAAAGTGTGTCAAAGTTTTAATCATACGTTATATACTTTTAAAATACTTTAAGAAAACATATTTTCGGTCTGCATTTAGAATTTTTTGCAGAGATGGCCATTGAAGCAAACACCCTTCATATTGAAGGACTGAGAAAAAACATCCAGGTTAAGTTCAATAATACTGATGAGGACAGGAGGTCATTCAGCAAATCACACAACAGTAATGAAAATGTGTGAAATTGCATAGCAGGTACCAATCAATACACTTTCTAAGATTTCTTCTGGGAAACTGAACTACAAAAAAAAACTTTTTTTTTTTTTTTTTTTTTCAAGATTCAAAAGTAAGCCCAGCATTTCAAGCTGATACTGAACATTGAAACAATAAGTGTTTTTTTCTTTAAAAAACAAATCGATTCTAGAATAATCAGACAACATGGATCGCAAAAGCAGGACAATGACATTCTAATTACTGACCAGAGGAAATGCATAGTAAAAGCACAGCTGTAATTTCAGTGGTACACAGAGGACTTACGGATGCTCCGCCAAGCTTTCATAACCTCCAAGACTCTCTGCAAGGGCAAACAACTGGAAGACAAAAGCAGAGCCATATTCATTGGTATTGTGGTAGCCAAAGGACTGATTTAAGAGAAGGAAATGCTATCTTGATAGTGGTTGCCATTAAAGTCTAAATATCAACCATTTCTGCAGTTGAAACAATGAAGAAAATTCCATAAACAGGCCAGTATTCGGGCCAGTTGACTGACCGGTCACTTGCTCAGTCAGGCCAGCAAGCCTTATCCGGGTCAAAGAGAAAAACATGTTTTTGTCATTGTGGAAATTACACATCTTTGTACAGAATAACAAAGGTCACAGCTTGATCATTCATTAATATGTGGGCTGACACCTTCTTATAAAGGACCAACTTTACAGCCCACCTTTATCTATGGATATCTGCTTATCTGTAGCGTACAACTTTATGTCCATAAACAAAATATCTACTAGTCTTAGAAGTAGAAGTGGTGCTGATGTAGTAAGCAATCAAATATTGAAAACAAAGAAAAAAGAAAAATTGTTTGCCATGTGCCACGATTTAGCATTTTTTAATGACCATAACTTTTTTCTGACCAGTGTTATCAAAAGTTCAGAATCTGAAAATGACACGTTTTCAGGCATTTCCCCTGCTTTAATACCAAAGACATAGTACTCCAAATTCGTCCACTGATTTTTTTCATCAACATCAACATGAGCCAGCATTTTAGCCAAACCGCTTGATATGCTTGAATGGCAGAAAACCATCCCAAATGTTGCACTGCTGTATAGGAGTGCTGGTGTGTACAGCTACTTGGTA
The DNA here is from genome assembly GCF_963514075.1 of Conger conger. Lineage (NCBI taxonomy): Eukaryota > Metazoa > Chordata > Actinopteri > Anguilliformes > Congridae > Conger > Conger conger. Next base: position 57,001,193 of record NC_083763.1, read on the forward strand.
AATGGTTTGCATTGATATAGTGCCTTTATCCAAAGCGGCTGTACAATTAATGCCACACACACACACACACACACGAGGCTCAGGAGGTAAGAGCAATGTCACACCCCCCCCCCTCTAAATCGTGTGTGAAAAAGGCAAGTCCCGCCCTTATCAGATTAGTATGCACACCTGTTCAAACAAACCATTAACCCGTCCTACAGGTCCTTCAATATTTTCCCATTGGATTCACCTTCAAGTTGCTGAGGAAGGTAGAGGCATTCTCCAGCTTCCCCTTGATATAGAAGGTGATCATTCCGGGGCAGCCGGTGCTCTGCCTCTTCGTCAACTCGTACTGCGGGTGCGAGGGCAGTCCTACGGGGGGGGGGGGGGGGGGGAGAATTCCAATAAATTATTCAGGTCCTTCTACTGGGGGGGGCTAGAATCCTTGCATTTTCAGAAGCAATACTTGGCTATCAAAGTTTCAATCACAAAGAGATTAGGTATTCTGAATATATGGAAGTCAGAAATGAAAGTCTGGTTTAACCTGGGAAAATGACTTTGTCCACCCTCTCGTCAGTCTCCAGGAACTTGGCCAGAGCCATGGCATTCCTGAAATGCTGCCTCATCCGCAGGTGCAGTGTCTTCAGTCCTCGGTTACACAGGTAGCAGTCGAAGGGGGAGGGCACAGCACCAATGGCTGCAATTGTTTGATTAAAGGAAGAACGGTTTTAAAAAACAGGTTATACTTAAATATCAGGAAGTGGAAGAAAATCAACAACTTGCGCAAGCCATTGGCTCTCAGCCAAGCAGTCTGTAAGAATTTGGACAGTGGGCTCTGTACTCATAAACCCTACCTCTGGGACTAAGCTAGTTTTGTCCAATCAGACTCCTTGTAATCATCAGCAAGAGCCACAGCTGTGGTTCAAAAAGCTCAGCTACAGTACCCATCCTGTACTGGTGGGTACTTGGTTTATGTAGGGTTCATTGCCTATATAATGTTCTTACCATTCTGTAAAAATCTCAGCCGTTCATGCAGGTCTTCTCGTATCACTGACACCAGGCCCATAACAACATCACTGTGGCCTGTTCACCCATGCCACCAAAACAAAAGAGAAGTAACATTACATACAACTTGGCACACTAAAGCTCCATTTAGATGCTTCAAATGAATACGGTGCATGGAACTATACCATTCATGTACTTAGTTGCGGAGTACATGCAGATATCTGCTCCAAGAGCCAAGGGGCGCTATTGAAAAAAACAAAGCGCATTTCTTTAGAATATTAGGGGGTTAATTTGATTTGGAATAAGATTTGTCTGACTAGATTTTGATTCAATCGCAAAGCACATTATTAAAACACAGACTCTGTCAAAGACAATAGTTTGTTGTAAACTTACCTGAAAGTAAGCAGACATAAAAGTGTTGTCCACTACTACAATAATGTCTTTGCTGTGTTCATGAGCAATCTCAGAGCAGGCCTTGATGTCTACTACTTTCATGGTGGGGTTGGTAGGAGTTTCAATCCAGAGCAACTGCAAAATATAAAAAAATTTAAAAGAAGAAACATTTGATCATTTTTAATATTCACAACAGTTCTGATACAGTGCAGATATTTATGCAATGTAGCCATCTGAGGCCAGTTGCATAACTACTTTATGCCTATGAGCCAACATCAGATGTTCAGTCAGACATACATTTTACATCCATTACACCGAATTGGCCTTGAACAAACATCTAATGTTGATCAGGATTAAAATCCATACCTAGGCATGGGTAAAATCCATACCTAGGGGGTAGGTATAAACTGAGCTTAATGTTGATTGGCAATAATGAAAAATTTAAGCATTATTTTTTTCTGATTAGAGTTTGAAGGTTTTGGATAATATTGCTTCCAAAAACAAATCCTCCTTCTGAAACGCTCTTCACAGCTTTACCGCAGCCATTTCAAGAAACCAAGTTTGTTCCACAGTATGCATTCTTGCCTCGGTTTAATATTTAACATATTTATTCTGCACATGTCTTTATCCGGGGCAACTTGCATCAAATTTGAAAAGGAAATAAAAGTATAAACAGAAGATGAGAAGGAAAAGAACATTTTGTACAATTTAATTCACAATGAGGAGAAATAACGATGAGGAAAATGGAAAAGTTTAAAAATTACATGGCTTCTTAGACAATTACCTTTGTGTTTTGTTTAAGAGCTGTCTTTAGGACATCATGCTGTGTGCAGTCTGCAAAGGATATATCCAGGCCCTGGTGAGCAGCAACTCTTCTGAAATACCGATTTGTTCCTAAAATTAGATTAGATCCATTAGGATTGAGGAAGTAGTGTATTTTAATTTAAAACTGAGTATATTGTTCGTGTTCTTCATGATATGGACATGGGCCACCTTTCACACAATTACATTTTCAGGAATTGGCTATGCTCATTTAACTGTATGCATCACATAGACATTGCTCACCTCCGTATACATCATTCATGCACACGATCCCATCACCAGCCTTCAACAAGTGTGTGATTGTTGTTGTGGCAGCTAGTCCTGATGCAAATGAAAGACCTAAATAAAAGGTATAGCTGAATGTATTACATACAACTACAGCCATGTTCAACAAGGCAGCATTTCACGGACATAATATTATGGTATAAATATTTAAGATTTGCAAATAGCTTACAGTGCCTGGCTCCATCAACAGCAGCCACTGCTTTCTCCAGACAGTTCCGGGAGGGGTTTCCACTTCGACTGTATTCAAAGCCCTGGGGGAGGAAAAACAAGTTAGCTACCGCTAGAAATTGGGCTATAGCTAGCTATTCCGACGAACCAAAACAGCAGATGTGTTTAACGGGTGTCAGTAAATGTCAGATCAAACTTCAACGCTATCCTACTCGTTGTTGTGTCAGTGTTCATAGATTCAACATGCAACTGTTCTGGGACCCAAACAAGTCCACCCCCTTCCCAGCTGCGCTCCCAGTGGAAGTCAATTTCCCGTTGACGTGGATGCTACAGTAACCAAATATGGCCATGCCAGTTAGACTGCTAACAGGAAATATGCTTTTGAGTTTTAAACCAATATTACTGAAAGCCACGGCAGTCTTAGAATTCGCGCCGGTACAATCTACATGGATGAGCAGAAGCTAATTTTGTGATTCGTGTGAAAAGGTCCTTCAAGCGTTAAATACATTTTGGGCGCCACTTACAGAATGTTGTCCAGGTCCATGTTGTTTAAACGTGGTGGACAACGAAATAGGTGGCACTACGGCCATAGACTTCCATTGCTCCGGTTCTTGACCCACGTGGATTGCGTCTGTCGCGAAGGATTTAAATTCCCCTGAAAACCCATCAAAACAGTCAGCAGGTTTGCTTGAATCCATGATTATGTGTTGGTCAAGGTGTAGCTAGAATCAATGAGTCTCTGAGAACACAAAAAAGACTAACGTAACTTCTTCCGTGATTGCGTGGACGAAATTTCACTTATATACATGTGGTGAGACGTATCCCACCACCCAACATTTTACACCAATCACCGAAGGTCCACACACACACTGTCGGCATCCGCCATTGGTTTTTCTAAAAGGGAGTGTGTTACCACGTGATCCGTGTTCGCACACGCTCGTTGTAGGGTTTTTTTTTTTGCTGTTTCAAGGTTGTGTAGGGACAGACACCTGTTATAATACCGGTCAATAAAATCTGTCAATAAAAATGGTAGGTCTTAGCATCTAGAATACAAAAATATGTTGAGTAGGCTGTTCGACAGAACGAATGTAATACAGAGCAAATATCCCACTAGGCTATACTCACGTACTGTATGACAACACGAAATACGTTTTTCAGGACTCGAGGAGGCGACACTGTTCTCATTGTATCGTTAAATTATGGAAATACATTATCTATATCTCGTTAGAACTGTCTCATTTGTCGGTAAGAAAACAATCTTAAAATGAATTCACCAGACGTTCTCTGTCATCTGATCAAGTTATATTTTTCGGAAACCATTTTCGTTACTTAATTGTTGTTGAGCTTTTCATTTATTTTATTGTTTGTATTAATTCTACATATTGAAGATAATAAAAAAATAGCCTACAATAATGCAATATATAGCCTACTTTTTATTACAAACGATACACATATTAGCTACCGCTAGAAACTGGGCTATTCCGACGAACCAGAACAGCAGATGTGTTTAACGGGTATCAGTAAATGTCAGATCAAACTTCAACGTTATCCTACTTGTTGTTGTCAGTGTTCATAGATTCAACATGGAACTGTTCTGGGACCCAAACAAGTCCACCCCCTTCCCAGCTGCGCTCCCAGTGGAAGTCAATTTCCCGTTGACGTGGATGCTACAGTAACAAAATATGGCCATACCAGTTAGACTGCTAACAGGAAATATGCTTTTGAGTTTTAAACCAATATTGTTTAAACGTGGTGGACAACGAAATAGGTGGCACTACGGCCATTACTTCCATTGCTCCGGTATCTCAAAATCAACCATGAATCACCTCCAGGAAAGACAGATAAAGGTTTTGGAATGGCCCCCACAATCCCCAGACTTGAATGTTATTGAAAATCTTTGGAGAGATCTCAAACATGCCATACATGCAAGGAGGCGAAAAATATTTCTGAGGAATTTCTTGGCTAAAAATTCCAAAAGGAAATTGAAAAGAATCGAAATACTGGGTACAGGAAGCGTTTACAAGCTGTTATATTTGCCCATGGAGGAGTTACAAAGTACTCACTGACAGTTCCCAAACTTTTGCACAGGGCCCTATACATTTATTTATTTATTTTGAAACTATAAAAAATTTAAATAAAAAGTAATCTTGCTTTACATTTTTAAGAAATGTGTCATGTTTAACGTTCAATGTTCGCTTCTCTTCACTTAGATATTAACTGTAGAAGCCTTCTTGACCGGGGTCCCAAACTTTTGCTCACTACTGTATACCCTCAGGAAACACTTTATTAGGTATTTATTAGACTTATTGGTCTTCTGGCTCTGGACCTTCCTGACACAGAGGACCTCAGTGTTTAAGGTCAACTCCAATTTGTAGTTACGTACAGCTACAATTTGTAGTTACGTACAGCTACAATTTGTAGTTACGTACAGTTGCACGTACAGCTACTAGTCCAGACCACTTCCACATCCTCCCCCTTGGGAGAAATACGTACATCAACCACCATTTCCTTGGTTGTTAGGTTAGTTCTTGACCAGACCCCGATACTCCACCTCCTGACCGTTGCTGGTGGCTATCTCCTGCTGGTGGCATGGCTGAGTTGAGGTGAACGTCAACACGAAGTGAGAGATGGTGGTCTTGAAATTATGAACACAGTGTAGCCTACATGCACAAATGCTACATCTGTGTTAACCAAATAAGCAAAGCAAAATAGTTAGTTACTCAAAAAATGGTGTATAAATCAATATGGTTTTGCCGTTCTTTCCATTGGTTGGCTCCGTAAATTAACTGTTTGTTTTTTTTTGGTGAGAATTTTGGTTATAATGTTCATTGGAGTATCACCACTAGAGGGGGTTGGGGTGTCGGTCCAGAGTATGGTGAAGGCGGGGGACAGAAACCCGGAGTGGGACGTATGACGTGTCTATGGTGTGGCTGTGTGCCACTTGCAACAATCAACATAAAGATACATTCTAAGTATGACGACATAGCCCAACATATCCGGCTAGAGTTAAAGATATTCTGATAACAGTAATGTTGAACTGTTGAACTAAAAGATAAGATCACTTAGTTTACATGCTTGTAAGCATCATCAGTCAACTCACTGATGTAATTGGGAACAGCAAAGTTAACGCCAGGGAAATTTAGCTACGTTAACTGCAGGAGTCTGTCACGCAAGATATTTTTTGATAGTGCAGGTTAACTAGATATAAGGCAAATTGGTAATTAAAATATATATCTCTTAAATGACTCATTATTCACAGTGCTTCTATTGCTAGACTTGGTTTTGAGTACGGAAAGCGTGCTGCTAACACCTGGGCTAACTCACTTCACGATTACACTCAACCATCTTTAATACGGTGCAGTTAGCGCACAACAAACTCTCGCGATGATGTAACGTTATGGTCGACCCACTGCATGTTTACGGAACTGTCGCGAGATTAGAGATGGAAGATGGCAGTTCTGTCTTTCCTGGAGTTGGGATATAGCAACACCAGTGTCGCCTCCAACTGAGGGGCCGTATGTAATGTGAGGGAAGGGGAGGCAGATTTGCAAATAATTTAAATCTTATACTTTTTAAATGTCTATGCCGTATGTTTCTTTTGAAGAATTGCGTGTTTTCGTGTTGTGTGGGCTGCTGTTATTGTCTCAGCATTCCCAAGGCGCTCTATAACTTGCCTCTGGCAACATCTCTGCCAACGACAATTAGCATACATTTTTCATCGTCGTAATCATTGGAAAGTGTAACTCGTATGTTTTAAAGGTTCGTGTATTTAAAAATGACAGGAGAAAAGATCCGCTCGCTGCGTAAGGATCACAAGCCCAGCAAGGATGAGGATTTGCTGGAACCGGACGAGGAAGCTGCTGCTGGGACGTTCACTTCGTCGACAAGGACTAGAGTCAAAGGAAATAAAATCTTTAGCAATCACAAGCTAATCAAACCCCCAGCGACACAGCAGCAACAGAATCAGCAATCGCAGATCAATGCTAACACTAACACAAACACAGCAGCTGGTACTATCGACGATAACAACAAGAACCCCATCATCCGTAACACGGAAGATTTCCCGGTGCACGAATGTGTGTTTAAAGGAGACGTGCGCCGATTGTCATCCCTAATTCGGACCCAAAACATATCTCAGAAAGATGTACACGGTAAGTCCCAAGCTACCATGGTATTATATTTGCTACCCAACGCTACAATACAGTGATGTACGTTAGCTACTATGGTGCCTGTTAGCTATCGTTAGCTAGCTAAAGTTAGGAAAGATACCAGTTCGTAGTGTAACGTCACCCAGGTTTATTCATCCAACTAATTCATTCGTATCGATACTTGTATTATTGGCAGCTAAAGTAGCCAAATGCTGCTGATGTCATACAAGTCATGAACATCAATTAGCTATATTAACTAGCGTCTTGTCGTGCTTTACAGCTAACGTTAGCTAACTACTAATTTGGTTAAGTTAACTAACGTTGACAATTTAAGCTAACGTTGGACTGACTTGCTAGCTAGCTGTGCTCAGGGCAGAATTTGTGATTTGACCCCATGACCTTGCTGTCGTGCAATTCTCCCGTCTTGCAAAAAGTTATTGAAAATAAGTTATGTCAGATGGCAAGGGGTAAGATGGTTTGAGATTGATGTCACACGAATTGCATTGATTACTATGACGTGTAGCAACACAAGGTAATGATGGATTTGATCAAAGGTTACTTTGAAGTAGGCCTGGTTCTGTTTTCACAGCTGGTTATAGTAAGCCTATTATCAGTTATGTGTGATCTGCCTGAACAGAACAAATATCTATTGTTAATATTTTGTTATTACAATCTTGAGTAATTTAGTAGTAAGAAACAACATGGAAGAATTGTTTGACTATGTATGCTCCTTCCCCATATCTATGTTATGAGTTCGATATATCTTGTATTTTTACATTGCTGCTGTTGAGAAGGTGGGATAGGTGATTTAGGTCTGATGGAATTTAGGCCTTGAAATTCCTCTCCTTTTTGGAGAAATGCCAATAATGTAATGTAATGAGAATGGTGCTAATATAAAATTGAAAAAATGGTTCCTCAATCCGTATTTAGGTAATTCTAATCTGTTGTTTGTCAGTCAGTCCTAAGAAGTTAATTTTTAGCAGCATTTTCTTGTTAGCGCATCTACAATAAGGTCTGACCATCTCCTTTCTGGATGAGAACCTCTTTTTTTGCATGTGAACCTCAGTTGTTGCTGGTTGTTACTCTTTACAATGTTTGACAATTTCTGAAGTTTTATCAGACAGGTTGCTGGTGTGCTTTCAGTTTTGTGGATTAGCAAAGTCAGATCAAAGTATGCCTCACTCAGGAGTGTAGCGGCGCTAAGGGTTTCTCAGATTCAAACACCTGCTATATTCTATGTTAAGTCAAATAGAAAATGCTTGTCCAACATAGTATATTGTATTGGTGTAGTGTTTGGGGTTATGCAATAGCCAAATTAAGAAGAGCTAAATTGATCTGAAAGTTGACATAGGCCTAGTTATTCGCTATGAAGTCCTATTTTCTTGTCAACTTTTTAATCTGTAAATATGGATGAAAACTTTTCACATTGTGTTGTTTTTATTTTAATTTTAATAAAGTAATATATTTCAGCATTATTTTTGTTATTGAAAAGCTGAAGAGATTTGCATAATAATCTTTAATGCTTTAAATAGCTATATTTTTAAATAAATAATGTAGGCTGGGTGAAACGGTCATATAGGGCTTTTTTTATACTGAAGCCCCAGAAGAGAACACAATATGAAGAGATGAAGGTAAAGGCTTGCAGACTTTCAGAAAATACCTACCTGAAACACTGTTGCCTGGCAGGTGGAGATATAGTCAGACTGTAAATATTTTGAGCTAAGCATATAACCAGGATCCAGTGCCTGTACTGAATCTGTGCATGTGATAGATATGATTATATGTTTTCTCTTAACTGCTTTTTTTTCTACAGAGATCACTGAACATTCTCACTAGAGATCACAAAAATGGATAAGTTACACAGAAGAGGAAAATCGTTTGGTCATTACTCATCTGTTAACTGAACCATTGTCAAGCCTAAAGTATTTTCCATTGTACTTTAAAAGTAACGGAGAGGAATTAAATTTATATACCCTCTCCACTAATTCAGTCTTGTCAACTTAATACAGCTTATTTTTGCTTTAAGACTGAAAGACCAGCTGTCACTAGTATTTTATAATTTAGTCATTTTAGTATTTTCTACATCACTAGTGAAGTTCCTGCTGTTGTACCTGGTTTAGCTTTAAATTGGCTATCATTTGCAATATATATAAAAAAAAATTAAATGTATTTATATTGAGGTTTTTTTCTTTGTAGTTTTCTTCACATTGATTTTGAAAATTATAAAAGGGAGGTTAATATAACGTATTGGTTTATACAGTGACAGTTTCACCTCCTCTCAAAACAGTAATTCTGAGAGGCCTAATGTTAAACCTAACAGAAACAAAGTGGCTGTTTCGCCATTCATAAATTCAAATTTCATATTTTTGATTTGAATGCTTCTAATGGGGTAAATGAAATCACTCTGGTATCACAAAAATAATGTGGCTATATGGAGGCTTGTGGGTTGGCAGCTGTAGTGGAACAGTCTGTTATGTCAATCTTGGAATATTTAGATGGGATTTACTTGGGATGTGCGATGATTGATAATTTAAAATATTGAAAGATTTTGCAAAGAGAAACTGGATAATCTCTAACCTGAAAGTTCAATTACCCTTTTAATGAATAAGTATATGAACCTCTCTGGGGGCTTTTGTCTCTTGAAAACACATGGCTAATTTCAATAACCATGTGAACTTACATTTTGTTACTTACATGTCATTAGTCGTCATTATATTAAGTTGACATTCTTTCCCAAATGCATGGAAGTGCTTTGAGCAGTTTTACCCACTCCAGACTTCCCACATAGTGCCAAAGCTCTAGGTGTGACTGCCAGGCGGGGGTGTCTCCCACAGTGAATTCTTTACAAAAGCCTGAGAATGAACTGAGCTAAATAATGCTCCTGCATTTGAAATTCCGACCACACACTATTGTGGATTATCATCTCCCTATGAGAAATGCCTCTGTGGTATCCCTAAGCAATGCTGTACTTATAAAGCACCGTCACATTTCCCCATGTTGTGATTTTAACATTGAGCATGCCACACACCAATACCAATACAAATGAGAACAGTGAACTGGAACCGAGGACATTTTATATCTGCCTATTTATACCCATAATAAACATGGCTGTATGAAAAGCCATGAATAGTATAAAAAATTCTAAGGACCAAGTGTCTGACGTCATCCATTAGCTTTCTATGGGCTTGTTAAAAGCGGTTTGTCACAGCGGAAGTGGAGCTTTTGGGCAATGCCATGGTATTGATATTGGAGCCACACCTGTGGGGAGAAGGGGGGCCCATATATGGGCATGAAGTTCCGCCAAACCAGAGTCATCTACTGTGAGATGCAGTAACGCAAAGTGTCAAATTTCTTGACTTTGTATGTTTATCTCATTGTTACAATTGACGTATTCAGAAGCTGGAGGCTGAAACGCTAATATGGGAGCCAACCTCACTGGCACTTGTGAGCAGCGTCTCTCAGCAAGACCAGGAAATGAGCTTCAAAAACAAGCCCGAATTTGGCTGCTTGGGCGCAACTCTGTTGCATGCGCACACATTTCTTGGAACTTTACCACCGCCGATTCACTGACATTCCTGCCATCTCGTTCACGCCTACTATAGACCGGTTTTTGCTGAACGTCACAGCTGAGGTGCCCTCCGGCATATTCAATATTGCAAAAAAATTATATGAACTTCTAGTTCTATGGTAAAGAACTAGCGAGAGTTTGGTATACATTAAATATTTAGGCCTGCTCAATTTAGCAAGTGTTCACAAAGTATGTTGTATATTAGCCTATTTTGGCTCCCATTATGTTACATTGGCGCTCAATTTAATGAAGGCTGCTTCCCTACAATTTTGTTACAACTGTGTCTGCAGCTTTAATGAAAATTTAGGAAATGGCTAGCTAGCTAACTAGGAAATATGCTATGTTACAATTTTGGCCCAAGATCAAATGGATTTTAACAAGTTACACAAGTGACAGAGAACCAAGGATAACACTAGCTTGCTCCAAGGAATGTGGGAGTCCCAGATGGCTTCATGTTGAAATGGATGCTTACTATAATTAGCAATCTAGCCATTAGCCCCAAGATCAAAAAAAAGAAAAAGCTCTTATGCCTTGTTGTCACCAAAACTGATCGATATCTTTTCCTCAGTAGTTTTGTGACAATTCTTTGATTGTGGCAACTCACTCTTAAAGGGACACATTTATTTTAGTGTGCATAATCCTCTGTATGGCCCCTGTGGGCTTATTTGTGGGGTGTGGAGTTGAAATGACCCCATTGCCTAAAACCGCAACATTTTGCTGTGCATGAATCTACAATTTGCACTTGCTGTTTACTTGGGTTTGTCTGCTAGTGGCTCAGCACAATGACCTAACGGGCCTTCTTTCTCTCTGCTTCAGGAAATACACCTCTCCACCTTGCAGTGATGATGGGACATAAAGGTGAGTTAAAGGCTGAATGGGTGTGTGTCTGCATGCACATGATATGAGCATGTGTGTGTACACACATGAATGTGAGCGTGCGTGTGTACACACGAGCGTAAACGTGCTTGTGCACACACACATTATTGGAAGCGTGCATTTGTGTGTATTAATAGAGGTGATGCTTAAAAAAAAGTCGCAGATTCCACATTACTCTGTTCATGATAAAACTGCACTTGTATACATCAGCCTACCCTGTGGTGACAGGATTAATAGTCTTCTACTTCGAATGATTATTTTTAATCTGGTCTGTGCCTTGGAAGTTTATGTTTGTCTGATCCCAGCCCATGGGTTTGATAACTCTAGTGTCAGTGGTTTTAAGGCTCAACCCACATTTCTCCGAAGGGCTTCATAATGTGTGCTGCCATTTGAGTTCACATTCCCAGATACTGGTCTAAAAAAAAAACTACAGTTGTATTTATATATTTACACTGTATTACAATTGCAATGCAATTTTCTTAATTAGAAGTTTCTTATTTAATGGACTCTGGATTATATAATAACAACCTAAATGCACTAATTATTCTCATGTAATAGGGAATCTATTCTGTAGGCAATTTTCTGAAGAGAGTGTTAATTCTTTGTTTCTCTCCTCTAGTCTTAACCCCACCAAAAAGATTTGCTGTTGTTGTCAAATCTCCCTCCCAGGTGGTCAGCTAAAATATATCCGGCTAAAATCCTTAGTGCAGTGAAGTACTCAGTGATCCTGAGTGCCAGTCCTGACTACTGGGAGGTGTAAAATAAGCATGGCCCCGGGAGGGAGGGAGGAGCGGGCAGGATTTGGGCCGTTCCTCTGTTCAATGGGCTGTATGAAAGGTGCAGTCCTCTTCCACTGCTGTTCTGCACAGTGAGTGTAAACGGTGGCATGCTGCAAGTGCCAACATGAAACACAAGCTGGTGGGCCCTTTCCTCAATTGATGCTATTTCAGTAATGGGAGAGGCTCATATATGACCGGCCATTCCAAATTGGGAGGAAAATAAATAAAAAGTTGTTAGACGTGTTCCAAGTAGCCATTGATTTGTTATGAATGATTTGGCCATGCGTCAGGAATATCCAGGGCACCAAACACTCAAGCTCCCTTTGGATGTATTGATCACAATCAATTACTGACAATTTATCGTTCATATTCTCATGGAAGCATTAGCAAAGCCGGATAAAAATAAACTCTGATGGCAATTTTACTGATGGTGACTTAAACTTTGATAGTGACTAAATAATGACTTAATTAAATTAGACTGATGACCATAGGGATTAGTTCTATACGGAAAAAACATTTCTATACGTTGTAAAATGCACTTCCCTCTGCCTTGCTGTCTGGGTGTATTCCCGAATGAAACTGCAGTGAACTTCTCTCGAGACTATTATGCCACAGAATAAGACCGTCTTTTGTGCTCTGCTGGCATGCAGAATTGGATAATATCTCTTCTCATGTAGTTTTTTTTTTCTTTATCAGAGTGGAGTCTATGCGGCAATGTTAAATGCCTCTTTTGAATGCAGTCCCAAAACAGCTCTGTGCTAAGACTTAGACGTTTGTGTGTGCGTGTGCTTCAAGGCAATGTTTCAAACTGCATTCAGTGCACATATTTTTGAACCCATGCATCATGTAGATCCACCCACTCCCAACTATTTCCCCATCATTTTATTATCATTTGAATAATTTCACAACCATAAAGAACAAACAGGGCAGTTTCATAACTGCTTCATACTGGATCAGTCAGGAAAAAACTCTGTATTGCATCTACCCATTTGGGGATATTTCACAGTTGTGAAACAAACTTAGTAATAATGAAGATGTGAAAGTCAGGTAAAGCATTAAAAAAACATGAAAAAATAAAATAAAAAAACATTTCCTACTACGACTGCATGTTTCAGTCTAAAGAGCGGTGCGTTGTGGGTTTAGAAATTGGGCAGTTGAGAAGAAAATTCTGAGCACGGCATGACTGTGAACAACAAACTGGCATGTAAATACAGGAGGCCCTTACAATCCATCGATTCCTTTGCAACCTGATTTCTGGCACAGTACAGTGTCCATGAAATTGAAATGGTATACTATTCACTTGTTAGCTCCATTCATAAACTGTGTGCTGAACACATGGCTGTTTATTATTTCCTGTTTTTGTACCAGGAGAAAATCCCCCTGAGCACAGACACATCATTCTTTGACTATCCCAAATGATGTGTAGAAGGAAGCCACTATTCTACAAAGGCTAGTCTAGCCATTTCTTGTGTGTTTTTTTAATTTATTTTTTATCCAGCCATATATTCTGTCGACTGGAGATGTGCTTCATAAAATATTAATGTAGGAGCAAATATGGAGCTGCTGTACAATTCTAATAGAAATAACATGGAATTAATTATTAATATTGTTTTTGCATGGGGTTTTAAGTGTGTGGACACCTGTGTTTTATGGGTGCTTCAGAACACTGTGTCTGTTGTGCACGCCCACGCACAAGTGAGTTCAGCATTTGTTTTGTTCAGACAGTAAAATTCTTCATTATAAATGATTTGATATAGGCACCATGTGTATCAATTTGAAAAGCAATTATTCCTCATTGACTGACTCCTTTTTACTCTTTTAAAAATAACCACATTAAAGTGCCACATCATGAAGAGGGATGTTATAGAGGTGTTCCCTTTCTTGGTGGCCATCTTGGGCTGCAAGGTTATAACTGTATTAATGAAAAATGTGCCATGACTGAGCTGAATCCTGCTGACACATGCAAAAGCACACGGGTGCTTGATTTCCGCTTACTGAATGGGTTCTTAGGGATATAACCAGGCCGTATGCAGTGTGGAAGTATTTAAATGAGTCCTAACAGCCTGCAAATGGACAGTGGTTTTATTGTCTTGTTTTGCTCATCGTGTGCACAGACCATAAGAGCACAGCCATTTGACAAGGGCACCATCTGCAGGCACAGCACCAGGCTCAAAATGATATTTGCAGACCGCAATCTGTTTCTGTCACAGGAATGTTGAGAGGGCTTTTCTCGTCCCCTGAACACACAGCCCCCAGGTGAGGTGAAAGCAGCCGCACTGCAGTCTGAGAGCACTGCAGTAACAAAGAGCCCATGACTGTGGCTGAGTTCGCCAGCGCAGGGTTTGAAATATTTCAGATAGATATGTCGATGGCCCAAGGACAACACAGAATGTGGGTCAAACGACGAGGCTTGTATAACCGTAATACCAACACTCCAGAATGCTTTTAGACTGTTTTTACATAAGCATTCGTGTACGCTTGTGTTCCTCAGCCTCATGGCTTGAGTTTTTATAGATGCTCCTGCCACGATTTAATTGGTAACATCATAGCTGGCAAGCTGCAAATACGCAAGTACTTGTTTTTGCAAAATCCCTCAAATGCAACCACGTTGGGTTTATCAGAGCCGGTTCCCGTCAGAGAGGTATACGGCATGCCCCCACCTTTAGTTGTGCAGCAGTTAGATGGCAGTGGATGTGAAAGCATGCAGTGCTGATATTTGCTGAGAGTGTCACTTCACACGGGGTCTCCCCTCTGTCACTGTCTCCTTATTGGAGGTGGAGAGTCTGGCTGCACCGCCCCATTGGCGCTTCTGCTCAGTGTTTCTCCAAGGCTGATCCTGTACAGCCACCGGCTAAATGACAAGCCATGGTTATTCTTAAATAAGTGACAGGCTATATGCGTAGCAGCATCTGCTCATTTGCCTTGCGTCGTCCTAAACCCTGTGAAATTGAAAAGGTAGTTAAAACAGAGTGACTGCTTAATCAATGTAACAGGGATTCATCACTTCTGAATGACCCAAACACCAAAGCTGCAGAAAGGCGGTGGAAGTGGGATGATATGAAAGCAGAAATGGGCTGAGGTGATGCTTTATTAAGTGGTGCTTAAAGCGAAATAATCTTGTTTACTGTGGACGCTGAGCTGAAGGGAGGGTGTGCCGAGCTGTGGGGGGGGCAGCACACCTGGTGTGTCTCGCCTTATTTCAAACCAATCGATTTCAAAATGGAGTCCACCGCAGCAGTCTAGTGCCTCATAAGCAGTGCCTGTGTCTTTGGCATGCGCTGGGCTCGAGCCAACCCGAGTCTCACCTTACACTGCACTGCTCATGCCCTCCACCTGCCACTGTCAATCAAGAGGCCCTGCCCTGAAGAACATGCTAATGGCCGTTTAAAACCAGGAACGCAAATTACTGTGTTTAGGGTTTTCTCGAACTTTGATTTAATTAATCATGTTTCAAGGAACATAAAACAGCCATTAACTGGAACGTTTATATTTGCTTTCTGCCCTAAATTTCAGGCCAGCATAAGGCCACCCTCTGTAGTGTCCTTTTTTTGTACAAATGTGTGAATGGTTTGCTGCCTTTGAACTTTATATACAGTTTGCATTTTGGACTGGTTCAGCCATTACATTTTCAAGAATACACTAAGTTGGATGATGTAGGAACATGTGTAAAGAAACCAAATGAGGTCAAGGAGTGAAAGATTTCTTTAACGTTAATTTGTGCATTTAACTGTGCTGGAATGGCTGATGTATGTGACCATTCAAGTTTTCACTTGTAGAAACACTTACACTAGGTTGTGGAGCTTGTGGAAGTGTAAAATTAATGTTGTTTCGGTATATGCTAAATAAAATGTGCTCAAGGGATTCCTTTGTGACGTCAGTGAACATTAAATTGTTTTTGCGATGCATTGGTAGTTTAAAAATTGTCCTATCCTATTAGGAACACCTACTTATTCATGCGATTATCTAATCAGCCAATCGTGTGGCAGAAGTGCAATGCGTAATATCATGCAGATACGGAACTTCAGTTAATGTTCACGTCAACCATCAGAATGGGAAGAATGTGATCTGAGTGACTTTGACCGTGGAATGATTGTTGGTGCCAGAAAGGATGGTTTGAATTTCTCAGAAACTGCTGATCTCTTGGGATTTTCACACACAACAGTCACTAGCATTTGCAGAGAATGGTGTGAAAAACAAAAAATGTTTAGTGAGCAGCAGTTCTGTTGGCAGAAACAGTTTGTTAATGAGAGTAGTCAGTGGAGAAGGGCCAGAAACTGTCAGGAAGGAGCCAGAAACGCAAATAACCACACATTACAACAGTTGTACGCAGTGGAGCACAAAACATACATACCTGTCAAACTTCTGAGTGGATTGGCTACAGCAGCAGAAGACCAATAAGTCTAATAAATACCTAATAAAGTGCTCACTGAGTGTATATTGCAATGTTTTTAGAGGAAAAATGATGATTAATAAAAGGCAATTGCTGTAAAATAAGAGAGAAGAAAAATTCTATTAATGAATAATTCAGTCCTATATTCCCTCACATGTAATTCAATTAATAAGTGTAACAGGTTATAATTAACCTCAAGGGGCACTGATGTAATATACGTGCAAAGAATTTTAAATAAGTCATTTTCCAAAACCCATTCATCTTGTTCATTAAATATTAACAAGAAAGCAGACTTTGTGAGAATTGGGAAGAAAAACGTTTGTGGGGGAGTGATTCTCACTTGTTAAAGCCCGGCAATGAAATCCTGTTTTCTGCTGTGAATTCATATGAAAGAGAGAACTAGGGCTGTCAAACCATGACTTGATATTAGAATGCTGTTGAAATTATTTAAGAAATTACATACTGCTATACTGCTACTTAAAGGACATAGCATTTTAATTTCATACCTGGTCAGTATTTGCACTAGCCCATGGATTGCTGCGCATTTGCAATGGAATGTTTTACATTACTTGACTTTCGTTCTGTTAAGAAATAATATTTCGCCATAATACCGACTTGTAATAATAACACGGTAAATGTAGGTCCTCCATAATTTTATTATGACACTTCTGTAGCGTGATTAGTGGGATGAAATGAGCTACAAATTATATATATATATATATATATATATATATATATATATATATATATATATATATATTTGTATTGTGCTATAATGGTACATAAAAACAGTGTCACATGAAATGGCAGAAATGTTCATTGCGTGTAACTAAACGGCTAGTAAGGTATACCATTGCCATTCAACCAGTTCAGTTTGCCCACGCTGCAAATTACTGGGGCATTTAGAAAAAAACATTTTGGTATGTAGGCTGTCTAGTTAGCATGCCAGCTTTGTCCACACCCTCACCAGAATGAAGGACTGTAGTCTACATTCCACCTAACGAGAGGGGCACTGTGCCTGATCACTTTTGGTAGCTAAATGTAAGTACCGGATTGATACTTGGGTATCCTGAAAACATGAGAACATTTTGACCTGTACAAGCTGCGATTATTCAGAGCAAATCTTCACCTTCAATTAAACGTTGTGGCAGCAGGGGCATGGTTGTGTCAGCAAGTGCCTACATCAGGGAATGCAGTTGTTTACTCCTCTTGTTGATGGGTTTAATAGATTTCAGACAGCATGCTTTCCTTTGGCTGTGGTGATAGATTGATAGAGGAGCTTTGTTTGTTGTCTGTGGCTATCCCCTTTCACTGCCATTATTCCAGCAGCTGTTTCAGAGTAATTTCATTTCGTTTTCATTTTATTTTTTAACATTTCTTGGTAGTGGATGTCATATTTAGGATGTGCTGTTCAATGCTGAAATGTAATGTTATGATCAGAGGTGGAAAATCCAGGTTCAGAAAGTAAAAGTCCTCCTGAGTATTTTGTTCCAATCACCTGGATTTGCTAATTAGTGCAATTCGTCAGCCAGGAGGTAGAACTAATTAGTGAAATGACCCGGCTGAGTTCATGGGTGGAAGAAACTTATGGCAGGACTTTTACTTTCTGACCGCTGGACTTTCCACCTCTGGTTATGATCTCAGTTTGGTCTCTGTTTGTTTGCACTTTCGTGTTTTGTATGAATCACTATATTGGAAAATACATAATTTTATACTATTGTGTGTTTAAATTTGAAGGACAGACTGGGGAAAAAGTTCACCTTTCCATAATGTATAATCTGTCAGGAGAGCTGACAGTCTTTTTGAACAAGATGAAGAATGAAAATGTTAAAACACAAATGCATGGCCACGTACTGTGCTTTAGTGGGTAAAAGGCAGCTTTGCTTAGTGTATTATAAATACTAGTTATCATTATTTATTATTCTGTATCTATCTATATTCTTTTTTTACAATACTTGTTATTGGCCTAAGTATCCAACATTTCGGTCCCCTTTGACTTGAAATGAACAGAAACCACCATTCGTTTGTGTCTCTCATATGTGATTATACACTATAACTACTCTAAAGCAGGTGTTCATCCATGTATATCACTGTGTAGTCTGTCTCAGCTGTTGGAGAGTAATGTTATTCGCTGCATTGCTGCCCCATTGACTTCTGCCGGGCTCTTCATTAGAGCAATATTTAGCCCAGTGAATTATGTAATGGTGTTTTCTTTTCATGCATTATGTGAAATAAAATGCATTATTACTTGTTATGGTTCCAAGACATTTAATCGATGATCAAAGCAATAGCTGAGGATTAAAAGCTTTTGCGTGCTACGTAATTATGTAAGAAGAGCTCTCGTTTTCATGAGATTAAAACTCATCACAATTAATATCTGAGGGATCTTGCGATTTATAATGCTTTTTATACATAAAAGCATATAAACTAAAAGGAATTAGAAAAAACGGCATAGTAACATTTTCATTTTATCGGGACCATTTTCTGGAAAAAACGTTTGCAGTTAGGCTATCGTATGGTGCCCAGCCTGTCAGAAACAATAGAAAGTATCCTTGAACACCAATGCATTGCATTACAAAATGCCAATAAAGAAGGCTCCAGTTTGGCCCTTTGCTGCTCTTGACATCATGCCCACTAAACCAGAAAGCTCTTCCTTTTTACTCCTCACTTCAGAAACAACTGCTTCTGTGGAAAACAGTTAATTTTACAAAGGCTCCCAGTTACTCAACAAGGAGGTTCTGTTCTCATAGTGCATTGGGGTGGTGTGCAATACACTGTGGTCAAGTCATACTTCCAAGAACAATCACATTTTTTGTTACTGAACCCATAGCATGGGGTCTGTTTCAGAACACATAATGACAGTGTCCCACTGCAGATGAAGCTGAGCTTCAGAGGCACTTGCTTTTGGTCGGCAGTCAGGTGTATTGACCCAGAGGCAGAGAAGTTTCAGATTGATTGCACGTGGTAAACACTGGAGGCAAAGGGAATTCTCCACTTTGATTTCCGTTTAAAAACCACAGTAGTCCTGATAATCTCATTAAACTTGATTTAGTGGCAGGATTTAGACTGTCCACTTAGTGTAAAGTCATGGCTAATGAAGATGTGATGTGATGTCTGGCTACTTGTAGACAATTAATGCTGTGCTCACAACTCCTTGTCTTTTATCTAGCTTTGCCCTGAATGGTCATACATTTTACGTTTGATACTATATATACTTCATATATGGGAGAATATATATTGTTTCGAAAAGAGCTTACACATTACATTACATTACATTATTGGCATTTGGCAGACGCTCTTATCCAGAGTGACGTACAACAAAGTGCATACCCATAACCAGGGATAAGTGCGCTGAAAGACCCTAGAGGGAAGTACAATTTCAACTGCTACCTGTACAACAGAGATAAGGACGAGGGCCAATATTTTTTTTTATTTTTTATATATATATATTTTTTGGAACAAAGAAACAAACAAACAGAGCAAAAGTGACCAAAGTTAATTATCCAAACACTGCTTACCTAGCCAACTAAAAATACCGATACACAAAGCAAGTCACAGAGACAACAATTAAGGTTCACAGGGAGGTAGGGAGGGATGGGGAGAGGTGCTGCTTGTAGAGGTGTGTCTTCAGCTTGCGCTTGAAGGTGGGGAGAGATTCTACAGTTCTGACCTCAACGGGGAGTTCGTTCCACCAACGTGGAGCCAGAACAGACAGTAGTCGTGAGCGTGAGGTGGAGGTTCGGAGAGGGGGAGGTGCCAAGCGGCCTGTAGAGGCTGAACGAAGAGGTCTGGCAGGGGTGTAGGGTCTGATGATTTTTTGTAGATAAGCTGGGGAAGACCCTTTAACTGCTTGGAAGGCTAGCACCAATGTTTTGAATTTGATGCAACGCGACATTACACATGTTCATATTGCTAAGCGACCTGTCTGTTAACTGCCTTTGATGCTGGGCATATCATTTGGTTACCCTCAAGCCTGTTAACCTTTTGGCTTGATGGACATTCTGTATTCTGTCTGCTTCGTGTTTAAGAGGACATCTGAATATAATTAGACTGCTAACAAAGATATAACTTTGTGAATTGTATGAAAAAGAGCAGGGCAGTAAAAAGTGCTGACTCTTGTGGAAATGTGTGCTACAGAGATGGATATTCTTGGATATCCAAAGACATCTGTTGACACCCAGCCAGCCTGTGGGTGTCATTGCTGCCTGTCTGGAACAAATTAGCAATTGACACACTTCCTGTTAGGTCCACCTTCCCTTGAGAGGAGAAGTAGTTCTGACATTGCCATGGTATCAGATGAATGTTAAAATTAGCACTCCTTGTTGTTATTTAAATAGTGTGTTTTTATTAAATGAAATGCTTTCTGACTGCGTCTGTTCGGATCATTTTTTGCTTCTCAGGTTTTCATTTAGCTTTTTTCAGCATTTCATTGACTGCTGAACACTTGTGGCTCACTTTTAGTATAGTACCAGTACCAGTAATTATTGCATATTGAAATTGAACAATTTCCAAAGATATTGTGGAATGTTGCCTTTAACCTATTAATTGGATATCTAATGAGACTAGTCCTAACTGGTTCTAAATTAAAATGATGCTTCCAGTGGTAAAGAGGGTTTCTAAGAATACGGCCTAAAAATAGATTATTGTTTTGGGCTTTTGCATTGTGACAGCCTCACTGCCCTGCAGAGCTGATTACCCTGCTTGCTTGGCGTTGTTGTCCTTTCCATTTGTGTTTCAGTAAGTTATGAGTCCTTCTGCTCATCTGTGATATAAGATATCTTTATTGCGCCTCTACCCTGTATACTCCACCTACAGTGTGGCTGAAATAAAATCAGTCCCAATTAACCCTGTGTTCCAGCTCTAAACAGCAACGGAGTTATTGTGTGGCCTCTTTGTCTTTTCTGCAGAGTGTGCCCATTTACTCTTGGCCCACAATGCCCCAGTCAAGGTGAAAAACGCTCAGGGATGGAGTCCGCTCGCAGAAGCCATCAGCTACGGAGATCGACAAATGAGTAAGCAATCGGCCGCCCTCCCCCACCTCCTCTCCGCACTGTGGCTCTTCGCCCTGAACCCCACTTTTTCAAGCCGTACAACGCGTTCCTCCACGTTCCTTTCAGCTTGTGTAATCAGTCCGTGTCTTTGTCTGTTAAATAAGGAAAATTCCTCCATGGTCTCTGGCTATTGTGTGGAGATGAAAGGATATTCATTAAGAAAAATCTCCCATTCTCACTCTCGCTCAGTGCCTGACACATACACACAGTCTCTCACAAACAGCCTGGCTGTGTTTCAGAGCCCCTAAGCATGTCACAGGAGGTGATTGTTTCTGATCTCTTGATTTCTTTCCTCTTATTTTTCCTGCCCCCAATGTTGATGCCCCACTTGAAATTTTGAATCAAACACAGCCCCCTTTGTGTTCAGGGATGAATACTCCCAGTTTAAGGAGGGTTTCTAAGCCCC
The DNA here is from genome assembly GCF_963514075.1 of Conger conger. Classification (NCBI taxonomy): domain Eukaryota; kingdom Metazoa; phylum Chordata; class Actinopteri; order Anguilliformes; family Congridae; genus Conger; species Conger conger. Next base: position 57,023,063 of record NC_083763.1, read on the forward strand.
TAAAAATCAGTTGTTGTAATACTAAAACATGAAAGTGCTTTGGTATAATTTGGACTTGCTTTTGGATGTGTTTTTACACTGAGGGAAAAAAGCTTGGTCTGTTGTGCAGGCATGACCACGCACCTTTTTTTTTTTTTTTGTAGGTTGATAATGGTATTCGGGCAATGCATTTTGGGTGGCAAGCGAATGGGCGGTTCGCTTTGAATCGCTTCCTTTTAAAATGCTGAGACATTCTTTGCTCCCAAGGCTACTCTGCCTTTCTCCAGAGTTTGGAGTCTGCAAAGGGATGTCACATCAGCCTTAAAAATGTTTTCCCTTTGAGTCTTGTATCGCGGCCCTGAAATCCTGCCCCCGCTCCTCTCTGCGCTCTTTGATGTTGTGGAGTGTTTTTGAAGCCAGATGTCTAATTCCAAAACTGCATTCTCAATTTTTTTTTTTGCTTAATCTTGTCTCTGCAGCAACATGAGGAAAGAGGCTGAGGTTTGTGTGATGAGTCCTGAAGTGAACCTGTCAGGCCATACCTTCCAGTGCCTGTTAGAGCAGTGTAGACGGAGAAGGAGTCCGAGGCACATAAGGGGGGCTGACCTCTAAACAGCAGTCCGTATGTTCCACAGCCTCGTGCCATGGGACCAGCGCACCTGTAGGACCGCTTTGCCTGTAACTCTCTCCATTCACGCCACACGCTGCTTAAGGTCTCTGAGGTGTAATGACTCACCCTGTGATTAACCCTTCTCCAAAACCATGGTTCACCCGCGGCTATTAATGCTGCGTCGTGCTTTCAAGACCGAATCGCTCTGCTCACGCAGATTTCCTGGAAATAGCTCCACGGCTTGGTTGGAATAGAAATCACAGAGAAGCATAGTTATGCCATAGAGCAGAAGGGGGAAAGTCACATCGCTCCAGCAGGGACTGTGCGGAGGACTCCCATTGACTAGAATGGAATGCAGATGTAGTGTCAAAGCCTGTGAAAATCACCCAATAGTGTGGAAGGAATGTAAAGTGAGTTTCTGAATGGCAGGATTTGGTGAGGAAGGATTTTGCTTGATATTGTTAGACTGCAGCAGAAAAAGGATTTTCTCTCTACATATAATCCCCAAAGGACTGAGACTTGAATCATTTTGCCTCCTTATATGCCACCCTTTCAAGGAAATCGTGTGTGTCTGATGCAATTTCCTGTTTACTAATAAGTTGATGCTCTGCTGTCTTTCTGTGTCCAGAATATTGAGTAAGAGCTTAAATAGTACCTACAGTTGGTAGGAAAGCTTGCTTTCATTTCCATGTTTTAAAAATAAATCTCTTGACAAAACTGAGCGTTTCTGTCATGGACAACAAACTGCTTTACAGATTTCTTTATTGATCAAATGTATTAAAAATAAAAATTTTAAACACAATTAAACACACATATTTTTAAATCCATTTCATGAGTTGGCATGTCAGTATGTGAGATAAAGTATTGATTGGGTACTTAGAAAGGGAAAATTGTGCTTGGTTCTTACAATATCAAGTTAATGAAGTGGAATTTCAGAAAGCCCGTTTCAGACGGATGCTCTTCCAGCACAATGGCGGTAGCGTTATGAGTCCATGGAGGACAGTGGACCTGTCATTAAATGTAATTTAGGGTGAGCAGTAAAAAGCCAGTGGGAAAGACTTCAAAGACCATTGATGGGGGACAGCTAAAAGCAGTGTGATGAATTGGAGATATAATGAATTCAACATCAGCCAATTTTTGGCCAATGTTCCTTCCTCATTTATATGACTGTCTCATGTCTAATCACACATCTGTGTTTGTTTCCTGCTTTTTTCTGGACTGTGTTTACCCTGGATTTCTGGTCATATAAACAAGCCTAGCTAGGGCAGTGGCTGCCACAAGGATTTAGCTGTTTAATTAGAAATATGCCATATTTTCTGTCAGTGGGAGAAAAAAACTGCACATAAGCAGAATATAACAAGTGTAGTTGTTCAGATATTATTTCTTAAGGAGAAGTGCACGTGCAAGGCCTTGGTAGAGAGAATGCAGATTTTCATTCATCTGCACTGTGGTAAACCCTTGGACGTGTTACAGGTAGAACTGCAGTCAGCTGTTGCATGAGCTGAGTTCTAGCTCTAATTGAATCTTTCAGTTAAATATAATTGCTGAAATTGACATCATTTCTACCTTTCGATTAGCTGTGCATCTTTGTAATTAAAGGTTTCATTGTGACATGGAAGTCCTGAAAAAGGTTTTAGTGGAGTTGACATTATTTATCTGACTTGTTGTTTATGTGAATAGTATTCAGAAGGTTTTTTAGTCTCCAGTGTTTCTTTGTGTGTTTCAAATGCTGATCATACAAAATTGCAGCTTTGCTTTGGGAACACTTGACTCTAGCATTTACTTGCACTAGCGTTCATTTGCATCGTTTGAATTGTTTGACATTGCAATCAATTAAATGGTTTCTGTATGTACTTCATTCATTTTAGTAGAACCTGTAGAGTACCTCCGCAATACCGTAGGGTGGTCCCTGTAAGTATATTTTTTATAAGTGGCTAAAGGGTTTTGCTAGGCACAGGATGTGTGTGGGTGGGGTTGGTGTGGTGTAAGTTTGTGAACACTCAACTGGGGTCACATCAGAAAAATGTTTTGGAACCCCAATATAAATACTTGATAGGGAGCTGTGTTATGCTATCGGTTCGATCCCAACCACAGCACCAACCAACCAACATCAATGTGAGCTTTTGCTTTGAAACTAGGCAAGACTGACCAGTGGTGTTAGAAAAGCTTTTTCCTTTGTTGCTACTTAGCAACCTAATTAGCAGAAGAAATATTGCAATGAAAAAATCTTTCCCATTTGCAGCGCAAAGTTTACGTTTTCATTTTTTGTACAGACTGTTATACATCAGATTTCAGTGACATTACAAATAGTTGTGTAAATATATTTGTCCAAAATATTGGTAAAGGTTTAATGTCTTCCCTACCACTAACACTTAGCTAACTACAAATTCATAGCTGGGATATGTCTGTATTTTCATTAGTTGAAAGGATTATTGAACTGCTGGAAACGGATGCTGAAATAATGCCTATAAAAACCTTTCATAATTTAATACAAATTTTACAACATACTAAAGAATTTCCACAAGGTGCATGGAAAGCTTTGGACATTTGTCAGCACCGCCATTTTAAAGATCCCATTACTTGAATTCATGGTACGCACAGCCCTGAATGCCTTGCAGTACATCACCAGCCCTTCTCCTTGGTGTGACTCAGAGGGCCCGCTGTGGACATTAGCCTTTTTCTGCTTTATACTTCTGTCTCCCTTTCAGATGTCTGCTGGTGAAATATTTGGGTTATAATATTCAGATAATGGCTGCCGCCCTGCTTGGTGCAGCTGGATCATCAGGGATGTATATGTGGGGCTGTCACCCTGTACCCTTAGGCTGTCATTCTCTGACGGTCTCGGGGGAGCCAATATGCTTCCAGCTGAGTTCAAATGAAGGATAGCACGAGTCGAGCAGCTTGGGCTGGTGTCCTTGTTGTCTTTTTTGAAGTGGGGAAAGCAGCTTTCCAATCTCAGCCAATCTCAGAAGAGAGGTCTGAACAACGCCATCGCTCGACCGACAGGATGACATTTCCCCACATCGCCTCAGTTAAAACCCAGCCTGGCATTTAGGGCCCAGACACCGCATTTGGGTAAAAGTGTCGGCAGTTATCCCGCAGTGGCTGATTCCATTCCGCGGAGACGAGGAGGGGTAAAGGAAGAGCGTTGTTTACCGCGCTTGTTTTGAAGCCTCCCTTTCCTGAGCTCATTTGATGTTGCTCCGCGGCTCTGCTGAACGCCTGCCCGGGAGGCGTGCTCCAGCCTGCTGGGGCCCTGACAGCGCAGTCTCCCACCCCTGTCAGAGCTGCAGAATCCTCTCAGGAAGTCTGCTGATACCGTGCCTGCACAAAGAGAATAACGGACATGGCGGATCTGCTGATGTAGCTCCACAGGCCTCTCGAACAGCTACGGTGTAATCGAACAGATCATTACATCCTGACCCGGGTCTCAATTTGTATTGACGTTAAGATCAGTATGCCCTTAAGTTCAATATTTACTTGATTTGCATTGCGGTGTGCAGCCGCGTGTGTAATTTTTCCTTAACTAACTGGGTTCCCCTGGGTGCAGAGCCCAGCCTCTGACGCTCAGATGGTTGCTACACCGCTGTAGCTTTGATGATTTTCCGCCAGGGATGCTCCTAATCAAAGCCCAGATCCGATGGAAGTGATTAGTCGGAGAGCCTCAGATCTGACAGAACCGGAGCACACTTCTCACCGCTGGCTTCATGTGAGTGAGAGTTCAGCTGCTCTCTGTTAAACATTAATGTTGCAGCTAATGAATTGGACAGTGATGCGTTTGCCTGTATTTATCATGGTTTATTTGCCATGGTTTCCCATTTGCAAAACATGGAGGGTCACTAGAGTTCTGCTGCCTCGCCTTTACTTCCTATAATAAATGTATACGCTTGATTTCACAGACTTAATTTCAAAATAATGGTTGACATCCGATTTGTCATACCATCTCAGATTTCCTAGCAGCTACATAGATAGGTGGTCTGGGTGCCCTAAATTTCTTTAATTAAAATACACCTTATAGCAACTTTGAAGCTGTCTTATTTACACTAGGTAGCATGTGTATTTGAAAGTCTCCTGTTGTTCTCTACTGATGTGTCTGATGTGTGACTTGTAGTGCGGAAAAATAGTACCTTCTTTTGTGTATTGGTGAGAAAGGTGCAGAATGCTCTCTGAATGTAGTTTAAATAGTTATTAAGTGTGATTAGCATTTTAATCCACATTCATTTAGATATAACAACACATTATTTTCAGTAAGGTCCCCACCCTGTTAATCGGTGTGAAGGGCGGTCGGCAAACATGGTTCTGTAGTGATAATGGAGTTTTGATGACGTCTTGTTTTCACACTCTAAAAGCAAATGTCCTGGGAACAATTAGCCTAAGTAATAAGTCAGCATTTTAAAGATGGCTCCTAGTATTTATTATATGATCTAGCGGTTAACAGGGTGTTGGCCCTGCCTCACACCTTTAACTGTGTTTTCACCCGCAGTTTTTAAATGGCCGTCCCCTTGCTCTGCTGCTTTTAAAGAAAGCATTTTGAGAGGGGGTGCGGCCCCTCTCTCTGGGGGGAAGAGATAATGGCATGAGATTATTCTGTTTTATTGGAAAGGAGGCTTGAGGTCACAGATGTTTAATACAGAAGAATAAATTGTGGATGTACATATGTGCGTGCGTTTATAATGACACATGGTACTTAAGGCTTTGTCATAATCTCCCTGAAAAAGATTTACGTTTTCATTATAACTGTTGTTGCAAAATATAATGCCCTCATTATAACTGTTGTTGCAAAACAGGTTTTATTAATTTGAGGAAACATTGTTGACTGTCACACTAATAATTGCCTTCTAAATATTTTAGTTCTGTGTTTGTAGGTAATCGAGACGTACAGTTTTCATTTTCCCACCCAAACCATCACTGCTCCTTCTTTTCATCGTACAATAAATGCTAAATATTTTTGGTATTAAGCTATGTACCACAACAACAACACCCAAAAATGCATCACTGTCCAAATGCTTTTGCGTTTAATTGCGCATTCCTCTGACAAAATATGACATGCTTGAACTTTGCTTTCAATTATGGACCAAGGAAGATGGCAGCAAACAAGCCAAGAATTTCTTTAAAGCCCTGTGGTACAGAGGTGCCTACAGAAGGCTGTTAACTTGCAGACTTGTCTCATTAAAGTCTGCTTTATTAGCTCTGTCTTCTCTCAGCAGCCAGTTCCCTTTGAAGATGTTAATTAATCCTGCTAAAGTTTCAAATGGCTCTATTACCCAAGGCATAATGACAGTATATGAAGATGCTGCAGCTCAAAGTATGAAGGTTGAGAATGAAATGAGTTGCAGTAAAAGCAGATCACTTGCAGTGTGACCTACAAGATGGTAGAACTGTGAATATTTGCAAAAATCAGACTGTGAAAATGTGTAATGTTTCAAGTGTACAGTCAAAACAACCAAGTAGTGTTCTATCCCCATGGCCACCATTCTGTGTTTTCAATAAAAACTACTCCCTAGTTTTCCTAAACAGTGTTTTTAAAGGTGTATGCCAAGGTTCAGTCTGACCACAGTGCACTTTAGAACATAAGTGCTCCTATTGTGCAGCACTGAGGAGCCCATTGCCATTGCAGTGAAGAATTACCCCAGTGCAGGCTGTAGCTATGAGACTACATAAATTATATAAATTACACTAATTCTCACCTTTTTTTCCTCGATCCACCAGTCGCAGCTTGGCAACTGTTGCAATCCGCCATTAACCTTGGTCAAACGATGCTTAATTTGGATTTGTGTTTTCAGTGAAAAGCACAAATAATTTTAGGTTAGGACATTTTTAGATTAGAAAGAATTTACCCCTTTCCCCAAACCCATGACCAAAATGTTAATGCCAATGGTGGATATAGCTTTGTGGAAGACCCTACAACCAACTGAATGTAAACAAAATAACTTCAGGAGACCTATACCTGCTGAAAGATGCCATCAGCTAACTTCGACCAATGCTAGCCTCACAAAGCAAGGCTTGACATCAATGTTTTTAGCTGCAAGTAGACTAGAGTAACATTATCATAGTTAATCTGTGGGCCTGGCTTTGCCTTTTTTTGGTTTGGCTTGGCTAACATTGTAGCCACATAACATTGTAACATTATCAACTGACACCTGTTACAGGTTACATGTTACAGCCTTATTCCAAAATTTATTAAAAATAAAAAAACTAAGAAATCACATGTACATAAGTATTCACAGCCTTTGCCATGAAGCTCAAAATTGAGCTCAGGTGCATCCTGTTTCCACTGATCAACCTTGAGATGTTTCTACAGCTTAAAACTCCACCTGTGGTAAATTCAGTTGATTGGACATGATTTGGAAAGGCACACACCTGTCTATATAAGGTCCAACAGTTGACAGTGTATGTCGGAGCACAAACCATGCATGAAGTCAAAGGAATTGTCTGTAGACCTCCAAGACAGGATTGTCTCGAGGCACAAATCTGGGGAAGGGTACAGAAAAATTTCTGCTGCTTTGAAGGTCCCAATGAGCACAGTGGCCTCCATCATCCGTAAATGGAAGAAGTTTGGAACCACCAGGACTCTTCCTAGAGCTGGCCGCCCATCTAAAGAAGGGAGAAGGGCCTTAGTCAGGGAGGTGACCAAGAACCCGATAGTCACTCTGTCAGAACTCCAGCGTTCCTCTGTGGAGAGAGAAGAACCTTCCAGAAGGACAACCATCTCTGCAGGAGTTCGCCAAAAGGCACCTGAAGGACTCTCAGACCATGAGAAACAAAATTCTCTGGTCTGATGAGACAAATATTGAACTCTTTGGCGTGAATGCCAGGCGTCATGTTTGGAGGAAACCAGGCACCGCTCATCACCTGGCCAATACCATCCCTTCAGTGAAGCATGGTGGTGGCAGCATCATGCTGTGGGGATGTTTTTCAGTGGCAGGAACTGGGAGACTAGTCAGGATTGAGGGAAAGATGAATGCAGCAATGTACAGAGACATCCTGGATGAAAACCTGCTCCAGAGCGCTCTTGACCTCAGACTGGGGCGACGGTTCATCTTTCAGCAGGACAACGACCCTAAGCACACAGCCAAGATATCAAAGGAGTGGCTTCAGGACAACTCTGTGAATGTCCTTGAGTGGCCCAGCCAGAGCCCAGACATCCGATTGAACATCTCTGGAGAGATCTGAAAATGGCTGTGCACCGACGCTCCCCATCTAACCTGATGGAGCTTGAGAGGAATGGGCGAAACTGCCCAAAGATAGGTATGCCAAGCTTGTGGCATCATATTCAAAAATACTTGAGGCTGTAATTGCTGCCACAGGTGCATCAACAAAGTATTGAGCAAAGGCTGTGAATACTTATGTACATGTGATTTCTTAGTTTTTATTTTTGATAAAACTTTTTATAAACTTCTTTCATGTTGTCATTATGGGGTGTTGTTTGTAGAATTTTGAGGGAAAATGAATTTAATCCATTTTGGAATAAGGCTGTAACATAACAAAATGTGGGAAAAGTGAAGCGCTGTGAATACTTTCCGGATGCACTGTATGTGCTTCCCCTGCATATTAAAGGCCATGCTGATGGCTTCTTGTTGATATATTGGCTGATCTCCAAAAATGATCAATTATCCCTTGTGGTAGCTGGCTATGATCTATGACTTCAGCCATGCTTACTAAAGAGTCATCACATTGTTTGTCCAGCATAGCAACAGTAACCAGAAGAAGTACTGGTTGGCTACACATAGTTCACATGCTATTCTGATGTCATGGTGATGTAATGGTCTTACAATTACAATGGGACAGTCTAAACCAGGGAATACAAAGGCATACAAATATGTAATCAGTAACAATAAAAAAGTAATAATTGCTTAATTTTGTCAGTCAAAGGTACGGACAAAGTAGTTTAGTTGGTGGAATTTATGCTGTGTGCAATGCAAAGACAGGGTTCAAAGTTATTTAAGGGTCCATTGAAATGCTAGCATTCATTAAAGTGACTGTAAGGAGCTGGAAATGATCGGCATAACCATCAATATGTATTTACAGTAATGCCAAGAACTATAATAACACACGTTTTAAGTCCAACATAAAATTGAACTGTTTTAGAAGTCGATATTGCAATGCAATTAATTTCCCGTACTGTATTTAATGCTTAAAATATACCTTAATAACACCATGAAATGTAGTTTGAAACCATTTACAGATTTGCCTTTACAGTCACTTTAACTTTCAACAAAGTGAATCATATTATCAAAGTATTACAAAGGGATTGTGAATTATGCTTATATCTATTTTGCAGCATGCTTTGCAGTGGAAGTGCTTTTTGGCTACTTCATTCAAGGCAATCAATCAATTGCAATTCAGTTTTCTAAAGTTTGTTTGTGGGTACTCTGGGAGGATGACTGAAGTAAGCTCTTTAATGGTGCTCATTTTGCTTGCAAAACATGGTCCAGTAATGAAGATCGATTGCTTTTTGCCACTGTCTTACAGCAGACAACAAGGTCACTCCAATCAGAATGCTGAACATGTAGTAGATACCCCCAAGCAATAGTACACTTTACCCTAAAACACTAAAATCGTTGACGTAGCTATTTTTTAACTCCGCACAAACACTTCTTCTTGAGAAATATGCCCATGCTAACTAAATATAAACATGGATTCTGGGCTCAGGATATTAAGCCTGGGAAGCTTCAGTTGGAGGTTTGCAGATAACCTTCAGATGCCAATGTCTGAGCCAGCGGTTTTTTAGAAGAGACCAGGTTCAGCCCGGCCCTAAGAATAACCAGCTAGACGATGGAGCTTGACATTCACATTTTCGTTGTCACCTGGAGACTGAAGCCACAGGCAGTTTATGTGAAATATCCTTCACACCAGACCTGATTCATATATTTATATTGTAAAAATGCTAACATGTCATTCCCCAGAAACTATATTCAAGTAAAACAATAGTTTTGTTTGCAGTATTTGCAAAAGATTTCATCTGTAGAAATGTACAGGGTTGATATTAAAAGATTGAAGCATTTGACTTGGGGTAGCGCCTGATAAAAGTTATGCAAAGGGCAGGTAAAACAAGTTGAGGGCTTGTCACGCAGGATCCGCAGGGGGTCAGAAATGAATGATGAGGTTTTGTGCTTTACATAAGCTGTGTGCACAGCAGCAGCCGGAGGGCTACTGTGAGAACTTGAGCTCTGCTGTGCAGCTGGACCCCTCTCCTCTCCCTGGCACTGAGGCTCGCACTGTGATCACATTCTCCTCTCAGGCACTGAATCATGGGAAGTGCCTGACCGCGTCACCCAGAGTTGACTGACCGCTCCACTGTTTACTGTACACACTGTACAAGCGAGCGAAAGCACACCACGAAAAATGTCATCTGTGCCGTTTTAAAGATCTGTGTTGTGTGGTTGTGCAATGCGGATTTTCCATGTTGACTCATCAAAACCTATTCGAAGAGGCGCTTTTTTATTACTATTATTGTAATGCGTAAACATGAGCTTCACAATTCTGCAATGGAGCTGTTGCATTTTACATGCAAGTGGTGTGCCTTCTGTTCCTGCCAGGGACATTTTAAAAGGCCACGTGCCCAGGTGTGAACAGCCGTGTTTTTGCTGGGAGCCCTTTTGCGGAACATGCTTTCCCGGCTCCTTTCCATCTCTAAACGCCCTGCTTCTGCAGCAGGGGTGAGGCAGCTCGCTCATTCACGGCCCAATCCCACTGTGGGCTCCTTCCTGAGCGCCGTGTCAGCACTCTGCACCACACGTGTGTGTTACCGGCGCACAGCCCCGTCTCTGGCTCCCACTGTGCTGTGCTGCGTTCAGCATCTCCTGCTGGCCTCCTTCAGAGCTACAACTGCTCAGCACTTCCCTGGTCCGACTCTGGGGGGTGGGAACTTGGGTTAGTTTGAGTCTGGGACACCTGGGTTTTTTTTGGGGGTTTTTTAATTTATTTTTTTAAACCCTGCTGCTGTATGCTTGGGACTTCGTCATCACTAGGGCCTAGTCACACTGAGGAAAATATGACGTAATTAGCCTAGCTAACGGAACCTAGCATTTACTCCAAGCTCTGAATGAATTGTTTTTGCTCACAGGGCTCATTTCTCAGGCACAATAACAGCCAGAATACTATCATCAGTTGGCTGAGTTACCAGACAGATTATTCATTGTCATAACCTCTCAACGTCTCCTCCTCTACATGTACAAACGACTGCATCTCCGATGACATGAAGCCGAAGATGTACAGCTCCACCATATGTAGTTACGGCTCCATAGCCACAGTTTTCTTTTGTTATTCTTTGCCATTTTATTTTGCCATTTTATGCCACAAAATTATGACGTTTTTGAGCAGCCTTCATAAAAAATATGAAACTAAATCCTTGTCTTCAGTCTCAGTGTCTCGTCATTCCTATTGGTTATGGTGCTTTTTATTGGTTTGTAAGATTATATTTGAACTTCTCAGGGCGTTAATTTTTGTCATTTGTCTTGCTCATTATTTGGGATCGACACGCACCACTTTAAATAACATGCACATTGAAAAGAATAAAATGCACTGAAAAAACCTCTGATAAAACCACATCCATCTCTGAGTGTTTGCCTTAAGCGGTCCTTTTAGATGAAGAGCTGAATGAACAGCTTGCATGACTTTCTGAGTCATGGCCAGGTTCCTCTGTCGTTACTCTGTGACTTCCTTACTGCCTTTAACAGATGGTATTTGATTCGTATTTATTTGAAGGTTAACCTCCTTCTGAAATGCTCCAGACTACGGATGTAGTCTTGTTGTATTGTTGCCTTGTCAATTGGCTGTAGTGGACACATTCACACTTTTTATTATTAATCATGGACATCCACTGTCCTATAGCTCATTGTCTTTATGTTTGGTTTTTCATTGTGTCCACTAGAATGCACCTCAAATTCATGTTGAAAAATTACTCTGTACAGAAAAAATACATGTGATACATGTGGAAAGGATCATGAGAACTGATTAAGAGAAATTAAGTATAGGACATTTTACAGAAGTGGAGAGGTTAGCTTCAGGGAGTATGTTGTGGATTTAAATAGGGGCGAGGTCACTGGCATCTGACTTATTAACTGAGCTGAACTGATGTCTTTTGCCCAAAGCAAAGGGAATGACCTATAGCACATCATTATGGCCTTAATGTCAGAGACTCCTCTCGGTTGTAAAGATGTCAGAGTGTAGGGTGGAGAGAGTGTGAGGCTCAGGGCAGTATTCAAAGCTAACGGTGCTATTTCACTGCGACAGCAAGTGCTACTGTTCACCCCTGCTGGGGAAGGACCTTGCCTATTATTCCACCTGGATGTGATTAGTGATTCGTTTTTTTTCTCAGAAACGACAAAGCAGTGTACTTGTGTATTTATTGTCACCTTGTCCTTTTTAAAAATGAAAAGCGCCTCTAGCTACTTTCATTACTTTCCTATCAGTTGTAGAAACATCGACTGAGGCAATGACCACCTACGGTTGCAAAACAAAATTCATTAGTCATTTGAATTTCTGCTGAATCGGCCATTGCCCTTTGGTAATACAGATTTCACTGTGGTGCGCACAGTAAAATCTGCCCTGCGTATGAATGTGTACCGCAAAAGCAACTGCTTTCAACTGTGCCTTGCTGGCGATTTCTTATCTGCCTCGCAGGTGCATTAAGTGGAAGTGGCCTGTGAAACGTGCACTCAGAAGGCCTCCCGCCTAACCGGGCTTCCCCACTAATGCTCTTTCCACTTCTCTTCCAGTCACGGCCCTGCTGAGGAAGCTGAAGCAGCAGTCCAGAGAGAGCGTGGAGGACAAGAGGCCGAGGCTACTGAAAGCCCTGAAAGAGGTACGGCTCCCCGGCCAATACACCCCCCCCCCCCCCCTCCTCTCCTCCCCCAGCCGTGACACCACCCCTCTGCTCTCCTCTCCTCCCCCAGCCGTGACACCACCCCTCTGCTCTCCTCTCCGGCTGTGAGACCACCCCCCTCCCCTCCTCTCCTCCTCGGCTGTGACACCAGCAACCCACCCCCCTCTCCCTTCTCCCCCCCGGCTGTGTCACCAGTACCCCCTCCTCTCCTCCCCGGCTGTGACACCAGCACCCCCCCTTCCTGGCCTCCCTCAGAGAGCTTCAGCAATGTCACCCTTCTGCACTCAGTGGCCCTGAGTGCTCATTACCACCCTCCACTGCTGCGGAGGCAGGGGTTTGTCACGTCTGCTCTCCGGGAGCGCTTGGCCTTTAGCAGCAACCCTGAGGAGGGAGACAGCGGCCTGCCGGGGGGCCACGCTCCTGGGCCACGCTCCTGGGCCACGCTCCTGGGCCACGCTCCTGGGCCACGCTCCTGGGCCCACGGCTGGGCTGTGAAGGGCACCGATGCCCAAGGTCGCCCCGCTGTAGAGGGGGAACATCTGCTGCCCTTTGCGTGGGTCGAGCCGCAAGCACTCTTCTGCTGACCCAACCATCACAAACGCTGCCTCTATGACCTCACAGTGACGTGTGATCTGGGGCTGGGAGATTGAGTTCTTTGTCTCACCTCTGTCTTTCACAATGATGACAAGGAAACTACAGCTCCCAAAAATCTAATGCATTATACGGCATTCAACATTTACATTCTCACCACTGTATTGTCCCGTCTGGCCAATGCCCCAAAACGATATGGGTTGTATTTATTGGGCATTGAATAAAAAGACATGTTGGTTAATTGAACAGCTACCTTATTATTTTCTTCTCATGTTTATGTTTATTGATAAATATTTTTTCCCAATTTTCAGCTTGGGGACTTTTATTTGGAACTGCACTGGGATTTTCAAAGCTGGGGTGAGTTTCTCTTGATATTCAATAATGTGCATTATACTCAAATTACCCAGAATTTATTTTTTTATATTGTGAAATATTCTTCCCTCTCATAGAACAGTTTATATTTCACATTCAAATCCTTGTTTTTACAAAGTGCTAAATCAGGGGCCCCCTGTGAAGGTTTTTGTTATAACCCAGCCCTAAGATACCAGATTCTATTTATCGAGGTCTTGATTGAAAACCATGTTTAATTTAATCTGTTGCCATAGTGATGGGCTAAAACAAAAACCTGTTCCCACATCAGCCTCTTCTGAACTCAATATTTCTAAATTTCAGTGTAAGTATTATAAATTGAAGGAGAGATCCAAGCTTACCCAGCTGGACAGGGTAAAGGAGAGGTTATGTTTGTAATACTGGGGTAATCTGTTTGAGGGAGTGGCCTCTGTGAAGAGACTGACAAATGCTCCCCCTGCTGGCAATACATATGCAATTTTTTTTCCTACAACTCAGTTGATGTGTTCATAAATCTTTTTTTGGTTGTTGTAATCTTTAACCACCACTTGTAGCTTTTGTGAAATTGTGCTGTCTGCTCGTATACAGTAATCGTGTACAGTAATTTAAAAAGTGGATAAATAGGCTGTGTTTCTGAATGATCACTCGCTCTGTTTTAGAATTGATGTATCCAATTAAAGACGCAAACCGAAGCTATATCGCATAAAATTGTCCAAAGAAGCTTTGGAACCAGGGCTCATCAGACACTAGAACATAGATCATTGCAGAGAAAACATTGACTTGAATGTCAAGGTTATAGTTGCTGAACAAGAAGTATTTTCTAAATAACTATAACTATAAAAAGTTGAATGTTGTGAAACACCCTGAATACTGGAAATGTAAAATTAGAGTTCTTCAGAGGCAACCTTTTAGATCTGAAACAGGACGGAACAGCAAAATTTCACTTCAGAAATATGTCATTCTGTACATCAGCTTAGAATGCTACCAGTCTTGGATGTGATTCTGATAAATCCAGGCTATCTTAAGCTAATGACTGTTCCTTTCCTCATGTTGTGCCACAGACAATAATACAGTTTCAATTGCGCAAAATGGATATAATAATCAATATGTTATGATAAAGAAACTTGTGCTATCACACATTTGTGGCAGTTCAGAGGCATGGAACAAAGCTGGTGCAGAGAAAAGCAAAAAGAAAAGCTCTTATCATACTACAACAGGCTAGTGAAATGATGTCTACATCTTCTGTTACAGATCTGCCCTGTGTTCTGTATTCATTCTGCTGTTCTTCTTCCTCATCTTCCAGTGCCTTTGCTTTCCCGAATGCTGCCTTCAGACGCTTGCAAGATCTACAAGCAGGGCATCAACATCAGGTACGGTTCTCATGAATTATGCTGCATTAGGCTTATTTCATACGCAGAACCTACAGAATAAAGCTGCATTCCATGCGTTCATCTTGGTGACTTCAAATATGCTTAGTCAGTTACATACTGGTTCAGAGTTGGTAATGTTATTTAAATTATTTTAAGTACGTGGGACTGTCAGTTCTTAAATGGCTCTACTGTGCTTGTTATTAACTGGAATGAACGTGAATGTGTGTGGGGGGAAATAGAAAAGAGGATAATCCATGTTTGATAAATGCATGGTAGTTGCAGTCAGCGTGTGTTGCAAGGGGCCTTACTGCAGTGCATGAGTTATGCTGCGTGTGCAAAGCTGTGTAGAAATGGCACTCGTAAGAGTTTCTTGGCCGGAGTGCCGTTCTCCACTGTTGAGTGCTGTTAACTAGAGTGTGAAATCACTGCTCTCTCTGGGTTAGCATCTGCTTGTAAAAACACGTTAGTTCTCTCCTCGCAGCAAATAATGACAGAATGTATAGTATAGGCCCCATATACAGTATTTAAAATAATAATTTATTTCATTTTTCGGTATTTCAGCACTGTTCAATTTGATTCTGCCCAGAAACCATAATAACCCCCTTTCAGTCAGATTCCTCATCCACGTATTTACAGTCTTGTTAATGTATGCTGTACTTATGCTGTTCCGGTAATCTGGTAATGGCAGTCTGCTGCTTCTTTCCATCGCTGTCCTGCCTTCCAAACTTTTTCTGTTGCTAGGTTTCCTGCTATGGATCCAGTCATAGTCATGTTTGGCAGAGCCTTTCGAGGGGGCAAACAAAATCTGCCGTTGTTCTGAATAGGGAACCATCGTAGAGAATTGCTATTTTAGTATTTAAATTAATAATGTCAGCAAATTGCATTCAATCGTTATATTTAGAGACCAGCAGAGGCAAAAATAAACCAAACTCTGGTGCTGTCCTCATGCGGTTACATAGTTGCTTGATGGTCCAACTCTATAGCCTGAGCCTATCACTCCCTGGCATCGTCTTCTATCTTATGAAATCGCATGTAAATGAAGTTATAATCTGTAAAAAATAGACCGTGGGAAGTAGACTATCTAGCTAGTGTAACTACCCAGACAGCCTAGTTGATCATAAGATTATGATGTTTTTGTGGCTGTGTCCGCTCTTGCCGACTGGATTTATAAAAGACCACCACTTTCCAGAGATAGTCATGCAAGGTGTATCACATGTGACAGTGTCTCCCTCTCCAGAGCCTCTGCAGTTCTCCTGGCCTGTTTATGAGTCGTATCAAGCCATGTCATAAGCCACCGGTTTGAATGTATTATCCGTGAGCACCGGAGACACCAGACAGTAAAATACTAATGGAAACAACTTCATTTACATTCTTTCAGGAGATCTGCTCCACAAATCCCCAATACTCATGCATTATTTACAGAGCTTTTCTGCTGAGTTATCTTCCTATTTGTGGTCACTGTTCATTCCGTTCCCCAGTAAAATTGGTCACCTTTCACACTAAGAAAAGAACCCTACATACAGTTAGCACATCAATATTAAGGACTAAAAATCTATTTTCTCCCACAAGGACCACTTTAAGTGGTGATGATTTGGTTTCTCCTATAATGTGATGCTCAGGGGCTGAGGCTGAGGATTTCCCCCCCCCCCCCCCCCCCGGTTAATGATTTTGAACCGTCTCCCCCCTGTTGTCTCCTCTCTGTGACTTTCTAAGTGTGACACCCAGGGACCAAGGTTGAGGATTTGCCCCCCTGGTTAATGGTGGTTTTGAACAGTCCCTCTCTGTTGTCTCCTCTCTGTGACTTTCTAAGTGTGACGCCCAGGGACCAAGGTTGAGGATTTGCCCCCCTGGTTAATGGTGGTTTTGAACAGTTCCTCTCTGTTGTCTCCTCTCTCCAAGGCTGGACACCACCCTCATCGACTTCACAGACATGAAGTGTCAGCGCGGAGACCTCAGCTTCATCTTCAACGGGGACGCCACACCTTCCGAATCTTTCGTGGTTCTGGACAATGAGCAGAAGGTGTACCAGAGGATACACCATGAGGTGAAGGCCTGTTTCAGTGTGGCTTCAAAAAGTGACACATCGCAACAGATTACTATGGAAAGGGTGCGGGAGAGGGGATAATTGGTTAATGGAAGACTTATGGCTCATCATTTTTCTTGATGTATGATATTTGCAGAAATGCATGCTGATCACTTACATTTACATTTTACATTTTAGTCATTTGGCAGACGCTTTTAATCCAAAGCCACTTACAAGTGCATACTTAATGTACTATGATTGAAGACCCAGTATAACCTCCAGGTATTCATACGATGATAGCAGTGCCTCGATCTGGGAGTGATACAGCTAATCACTTCCTGGTTTCGGGGAGTATGCACTATCCAGTCTAGAGATCTCATGGTCCAGGTACACTGAATATGTGGGCTGTTGTGCGGAGCTTGCATGATGTTTGCCATTTGGCTTGGTTCCTTTCCTGCATACAAATGCAGTCATCTATATTTCAGGAATCTGAGATGGAGACTGAGGAAGAGGTGGACATTTTAATGAGTAGCGATATTTATTCAGCCACGCTCTCCACCAAGTCCATAACCTTCTCCAGAGCCCAGACCGGATGGCTGTTCAGGGAAGACAAGACGGTGGGTCTTATGTCTTCTGGATAAACTTATCCTTTGATGTTTCTGTTTTTGATTTTGTTCATGACCTTTTTATATTTTCTGTTTAAATTCATATTTTTGTGAGGACTACTGTACCCTGTAGTTCATTTTCTTTTCAAAATAAGAGACTCAATAGTCACTGATATCTTGGAATGTAATACAAATTGTCTTAGACTGTGCCAATTATAAAAGCATGGTAAAATGCATGTACGTTGTAATTCCTGTCACAAATTACACAAGTAGGAAGTCAGAGATCTGGGCAACTTGGCTCTGAGACTCTTGGCAACAAGAAACAAGCTCCCTAATACGTAATTGACTTCTATGGAGAAATAGACATGGTGAAGAATTGCTCTGTTGGCATGTACAATATAAATGATAAACATTTAGTCATTTTTACAGTTAAGTGTACAATTGGGCATACATTGTATCGGAATATTCACATGAGATATCCATCAGAACTTAAGGTGCTAAGCTAATGATGAACATCAGGGAATTGAAGTTAGGTCCTTTCATAGGATTACTGGTCAAATTATTTCTTTACAGCCTGTATGGACATTTTGACATCTGTAATGTGGCACTTTAAATTACTAGTGACCAAAGAAACAATATACCGCCCTGAAAAAAAAATACTACCATTGAAATCTGTATTCCCCATTGAAGTCAATGGAGCTGTTGCCACTTCATCTGTCATTGCGAGAGGAACTTCTTGCTGACCATGCTTCAAATGTAATCCCACATTCTGGAAGCATCGACAACAGAAGGGGAGTAGTCAGTGAAATGCATGCTTTGGGCTGTGTGCTGTAGCTCAGAGTACTAAGAGATGGTCACTCTGTCTGTGGGCCATTCTGCTGCTGCAGGAGAGAGTTGGGAACTTCCTGGCGGATTTCTACTCTGTGAACGGCCTGGTGCTGGAGTCCAGAAAGCGCAGAGAGCACTTGAGCGAGGAGGACATCTTGAGGAACAAGGCCATCATGGAGAGCCTGAGTAAAGGGGGAAACATCATCGAGCAGACCTTTGAGGTGAGCCTTGGCCACACAAACCTATTTTCTGTTCCTCTGGTACAACACCAGGATCACGTCAGACTCTTCATCCTAACATTTGCTTGCTTCTCGCTACTTGCTCGTCTCGGATGTGGAGAGGTGTTCACAGGGCAAGTGTCCTGAACAATCCAGGCTCCCTGGTACCCTGTCTCCTGATGTATGTGCGGTGGGTCAATTCCCACGGTTACAGGAGTGAGTCCCTGACCTGGAACTATTCAGTCCATAAAGGATGTGCTTCTTACTCTAGCCTATTTTGCTAGTCCATTGAAAGGAGAAACAAACTGCAGGCCACACTATTACTCTAAATATGTTTAATTCTGTGTCTGCTCTGCTATGCAAATATAGGTCTATAAATAATTCAATTGGAATTCTTTAAAATGCATAAATACTTAATTTAATTTTGCCATTATAGAGTTGCTTATATAAGTGTTGAAAAATTAATATTGAAATATATTGAAATTACACCTTGCAGTGAAATGAGAGGAGATAATTTGCCTGGGGCCGGTTAAAGTGTGTTCAATGAAGTCAGCGGTTGGTCATTATTCCTGCTCTGGTAGCATGACTGGGGAATGATAGATGCATTGAATTTCATTCCTGTGGCATACAGGTAGTTCTATTATTCATACTAATGTGCATTTGTTCATGCAGTCTTGTCAATAACTATTATGGCACAGAATGGGAGGCATCTATCATAATTCAGTTTTATGGCAGCATTTTAGTTTCTATGCCCAGTAATTGTGCTTTGATATCCGTATCAAGATTACCGATCTTACCTCTCTACAGGGTCATAAATCCCATAGGAGTGCCTGGCCAGATTTGGAGGAGGACTTTCCTGTGTGAAGAATGACTACCAATTTTTTACGAGGACAATAAACATAGCACATCACTTATCCAGATGTTATGTCGATAGTTACTTTAGACTATAGACCTTTCCTCTGGTCTGCTGCAATACTTCAGTTTTAGCGTTGGTGTCTGTTGACAGGTGGGATGTTGTTGGTGTTGTCCTCCAGTACTGCACCTGGTGTAGTTCTGGATCTCCTCCAGCTGGTGATGCCAAAAGATTAGGCTGATTACGGCGGTTGGCCAGTCTGAAGAATCTGTTTGCTTTCATCTGTAGTCTTTCCCTGGAACTCAAGGTTTGGCCCAGGCAAACCATGCTGCTACATTCACAGCCCTGTGACCTCCCACTGTGTTTGCAGCCGAGTGTACCCAATGCATCATCAATGACAAGAGAAATATGGCAGGTCTTGTGCTCAGGTTAGAGTATTCATACAAACCAAATCTGCCGTTTTGCTTCAAATTTTATCTCGAGTGTTTTATTTGTCTGACATGCCTTTGTGAGGAATACGACTTCCTGTGATGTGGTCTGAAGTTGTTTTGATTGTTGAGCTCCATTGCCACCTGCGTCCTAACAACAAAAACCCCGCTGGCTGTTCAGCTGGCAGCCGTATTCTCCCTGAACCCCAGCCTGTTCAGATGTTTACATTTCCACGTCAAGGTCTGTCTGAGCCACCTCACCATGCTTATTTATCGGGGAAGAGGGCCAAGTTAATGGTTAAGGTTTTTAATCCTTATACTCGGGGGCCATTATCTTGTTAGCGTGTCATATTCTGTCTTTCAAAGTTGTGTTCTACAGAATTTCTTGATATTTTCACCTTCCTGCAGAGGTGCAGAGTTGAAGTCATTCAGAACCATAGCCATTTGCATATGTGCTGTACTTCTGCTGGGCAAAGTTTCTCAAAGTTTGTCATGGGAACATAAGAATCTGGGGCTTCACACTGTGGCCGTATTTTGGCCAAAACAGAATCAGGGCTTGACAGACTGGCTGTGTATGCAGTAGCCAGGGTTTTAAGTCATGAGTTCAAACTATTGACTCAGTGGATGAAGTTTAAGCCCCTGTTTTTGAGGCAGATGATA
This sequence comes from Conger conger, assembly GCF_963514075.1. Classification (NCBI taxonomy): domain Eukaryota; kingdom Metazoa; phylum Chordata; class Actinopteri; order Anguilliformes; family Congridae; genus Conger; species Conger conger. The sequence goes on from NC_083763.1 coordinate 57,043,403, forward strand.
GGGTGACATACCAGGAATCACACAGCCGTGCTCCTGTGTACTCTACCTCATCACAACAGGGCCTTCGCTTCTTAGTAAACAGCCATTTTGGATCTGTCTGGAGAAAAATGATGTCCTTCCACAATGTTTCCCCAAGTATCTAAAAACAGGCATAGCGTACACGTTTTGGTAGAGCACAGCGCTCTTCACTGTGGCGTATTATTTGTTGTGGTTTGTGGCAAAATGTCCAGAGGAAGCCGTTCAATCGTTTAAATTGTTGAAGTGGCCTTAAGCCGAGTTTGATTGAATGGGAAGAGGACGTTCCCATTCAACCACAAGAGAAAGTTGAATAACCCAGGGGTTATTCAGCTCCAACTGCTCAAGGACAGGACAGTGGTGCAAAACTGAGGCTTTTGAGGATCCTCCCTGTGTGGATTTTACATGTTCTCCCCGTGTTTGTGTGCGTTTCCTCTGGGTACTCTGTTCTTCTCCCACAGTCCAAAGACATGCAGGCTCAAAGGCTCAGTTGCAAAAGAGATGTCAATCTCTGCTCTGGTTATATAAAGGCTCAATAAAAATAATATTATTTTGAAAAAAGAAATAAATAAAACCTGTGTTGGTGCTCAGATCTACATGAAAAATGTTATCTTTAACTGTGGAATAAAAGTGTTTGCAGTACACGGTTTGTACGATTCATGTGACCTGCTTTAAATTTAATTGGTTGGTCTAGGTTTGGTTGCCCACTGTGTGCAAATAGACTGCTGTAAAAATTTGGAATTTATTCAGATGACTTGGACCAAAAATAAAACTTGATTATTTTGCAAGTGAAATACAAAATGTTTTTCACAATTGGAGCCGTTCATTTCATGGAGATGGCTTCATGAAAATAGGCATGGTTGGTTAACTCCATTTCCATTCCACTGAGGCCCCCTAGTGAGAGAACAAGTGGATTGCCTACAGCTTCATTTTACCCTCCATTTGAACTGAGGGAGTTGTGCTGTCATATTTATATCAAACACTTGAATATTCCAGAAATATTATGTATTTTTTGTTTTTCTGAATTGTTCAAATTAATATTTAAATCTATAACTTTTATCAATGTGTGCGCTTTTTTCTGTGTTTCATATCCTCTTGCTTTTGAATGGCCCTATTTCTGATGCATTCACAGGCCTGAGCGTGTGAAGGTGAGTGTGTATGCGTGGGCATTCAGGTGTGCGTGCCCAGGTGCGTGTGTCCGTAGCTGGTATATGGCGGGCCTGAGCGTGTGAAGGTGAGTGCCCATGTGTGGGCATTCAGGTGTCCGTGCCCGTTGCTGGTACTTGGTGATTCCTGAATGTCTCTTCTCCCTCTTGCAGCCGGTGAGGCGACAGTCCCTCACCGCACCCTCGCCTAGCACAATCACCTGGGAGGAGTACATCACCGCCGAAACCGCCAAGTACGTACCGCCCTGAGCCTCCATCACTGTTGGGCCTCTTCCTGCTTCTAAACATCCAATTACCTAGTACATTTGGGGCCAAGAACCGTCTCCTGGCTTTAGCTTAGTAACACAGCACAAGGTGTCTGTGATCTGCTTCCAGTCAGGGTGTGCTTGGACGTACACTCGACTGGCAGTTTCGCACCGGTAGTGCTGCCAGTCTTGCCATGGGCTGGCACAGCTCTGCAGTTTTTTTGTTCCGGTGTCATTTCTGCTGATCGCTGAAACTGGCACGCTGCAGCAAAGCAATCACTGCAGATGGTCTCTGTTTTCACAGCATAATTTGTCTGTGGGGAAGCTATCCTATCTCAGCTCTCTTTAATGCTTCATATTCAAATTGAAAGCGTCTCTCCTCTTTCTGCCACCGTGATAGTTTCCGATATGAAAAAAGGAGATATGACCTGCTGAATTCACAGAAATGTGTCAGAATTTACACATCTGTTTAATTCAACCAGTTTAATTGCAGCCTCAATTCCCTCCGATTAGGATGTACAAAGATATTTTGAACAATGGGGCCCAGTCCTCAGTCTTGCATTACACTTGTAACAAAAGATTGTTGTATTTGAAGTTTATTTATAATTTGTGTGTGTGTGTGTGTGTGTGTGTGTGTAACACACACTTGCAGGGCACCACATCTTGGGAGAGAACTGGTATGTAAAGAGAGCAAAAAGAACTTCAAAGCAACTGTAGCCATGAGCCAGGACTTTCCTCTGGGCATTGAGTCGTAAGTGTCCACTCCTTACCTTTCTCCACACACCTGTTTATGTCTTTAAAGGCCCACGTGCATCAGTGTTTTCTTCTTGGTTTTAGTATCGAAAACGCCGTTTACAAAGTGCAGCCACATAGGTTTTTTTAAAGACCCTAACCCTGACCCCTCCACCCCCTGTGGTCAGCTCTCTGTGTTAACCTTTTGCAATGTCATGCAAAAGCATATAAACATGCATATAAACATCAGGGAATTTAGGTCCTTTGCATAAGATTACTGGTCAAATTATCTTAAAGCATATGTCATGTCACACAATCGTTTTACAAACAGCTCAGAAAAATACCCTAAAATATGCACACTTCTACCGAAATTGCAATTGTTTTACTTGAATCAGTATGAAACACAAATTGAAAGCTCCAGGATGATATGAAAAGCTCAAAAACCCGAAAAATATGTGTGTGGGCCTTTAAATTCAGATGAGATCTATTGTGTCAAGTGATGAACTGAAGCTCATGAAACCATTTCTGTTCCAGGCTATTAAATGTATTAGAAGTGATTGCACCCTTCAAGCACTTTAACAAACTCAGAGAATTTGTTCAAATGAAACTCCCACCAGGATTTCCAGTCAAACTTGGTAAGTGTGTGAAATAGTTTTATGTACGTTTGAGTAGTTACAACATTAAAGGCTTAAGACAGTGTTGTTTTCTCAAAGGATGATAAAAGTATTCCCCAGAAGAAAAGGTTTTCATTCAGTAATCATTCATTTTTAAAAGGCTCATTTGTTATATGTTATGCATTGAATTTTCACAGATAGTGGAGTTGAATGTAACAAAGGTGCTATGGGTAAACTTCATGCTTGTTTGTTAGGAGTCTGGACAATTTATTGTATAATTGTATTGACCTATCGAAAACATAATGGTCTGTGTCTGTGTTTATGGTTTTCATAAATTCTTATATCCATTTCCTCTTCCAGACATCCCTGTGTTTCCAACCATCACAGCGACTGTGACATTTCAGGAATTTCGCTATGACGAGTTTGAGGAATCCATCTTCACAATCCCTAATGACTACAAAGAGGATCCAAGCCGTTTCCCCGACCTTTAACCTTTCATGCAACCTGGAGCAACTTCTTCCTCAGAATTGAACTGACAAATATACTCAACCCATAGGAGGGCATTTAAGCAGTTGTGAAGGTGTCTTGGCATAAACACAAAGCTAGTCAAATTTTTAAATGCTGTATGTAACGCTGATAAAGGGATTGTGTGGAATCGGTCTCTACAGAGGCATTTAATTCATTGTAGGACAATTCATGTGGAAAAGAAAAATGACAGTCCGTGAACCTTGGCGACATCCACATGCACTACTTCAAGTAAGCACTGTGCTGAGCTTCACTTGGCAGACAGGGGGCACTCTACAGTCCCAGTTTTTATTCGTCCCTTTGATACTGAATTTTAAATGCATCATACTAGAGGCAATGTAATATTACGAATATTAGAATTTGGAATGCGTTGACAGTACCCCACAGCAAAGCCATCTTGAGCTCTCGGGGATCGAAGATGACGGGCATCTCTGACAGGCATTATAAGTTGTTAGCCTTGTATTCATATTCTCCTTAAACTTTGTAACAAATAAATTTTAACAAATTGTAAAAGTTGACCAGGCAGAGGACATTTTAAGTTACAGGAAGGTCTACTTAGATGTGAGAATTGAACCATGAGAATGAAAAGTGAACACATTATGAAACAAAATGTAAATTGATTTTTTACAGATGACTAAATCAGGCCTTTCCCCTGTGAAGAGTGTACATACCTCTATTTTGGGGTCTGGTTTACTTTGTCGCTGTTTTGTTGAACCTTTTTTTTTTACCGTGTGTGAGTAAAGGATAGGGATGATGGCATTTTTTGGGAGGGTCGGGTGCAGAATTTTATGCTAGAAAATAATACAAGTGGGTTATTGAAAGGTATTTTAATTTGTATAGTTGAGGAATCTATTATTTTTGTTGTACATACACGTATCATTCATCTGTTATCACCCATGTCTACACACCCCATGAACATTACATTAATGGCATGCTGCCAGATGTTTGTTCTTGTGATTAGTACAGACCATTGTTACCATTGAATACCCTATTTTGGATCCCACCCCAAGCCAAATAGAGAAAAAGCACTGTACTGTCCTATATCCATAATGTATGTCACCAGTATTGGACTGTTCTTTAGTAGCGCAGACACTCAAGAATGTACGGCACGTACAAAGGGGTATCTAGGAGTCTTTCCTGTAATTATGAGTTGTATGGTTCAGGATCTATGCAGCCACAGTGGAAACTGCTACCAGTCCATGGCCTGCTAGTTTCCAGCTCCAGGACTCATAGCCTTCTAGGTCTTCTGTACCTCAACTGGAGATCGAATTTTTTTCTCTTTAAAGGATGGAGGCTCTAACATTTGTATGTACCTGTTAAATTAAGCCACAGCACTGTTTTCAATTTATAAAAACTAGGTTTTGTCAAAGGAACCCAACATGACCTTGTAGCCTTAGGCTTCCTGACGTAGATATTTTGCTGGATGCTTCTGGAACTTGATCTTTGAACAGAAACTCATCCCAAGCACCAGCAGTGCTCATTTCAGAACGATAGGATTTTGTATGTTATTTGCAGTTTTTGCTTATGTTCAACTTATGTTTGTAGTATTTTATCTCCAGTGGTCTGTGGCTTATCAAAATGACCTTAGATATCTTAAATGGTACCATTTAATGCTTCCATGTCTCACTACTGGATAGTGTGGCACATTTCCTAAGTTTTACATTTAGCAGGTTTTGTACTTCGCCTCCCCTTTTATTTGTTGCAGTATGTTGTGACTGGTGTTTGACTTTTTTCTTTTCTTTTTTTTCCCCCTGAAGTTCTCTACCATGGCTTAAGCTTTCAGGACCTAATATATACACTTTCAACTTGCATCTACATGCAGATTGTACAGCATTGTATAAGCCTGCCACACTATTTTCGTATGAAAATGTACTTAAATAAAATGTCCACATATCAAGAGTGTGTTCATGATTGCACAAACAATATTTTTTCTAATTCAAGCTCACAAAGAAAATATTTAATCAGTAATAAAATGAGTGAGATTAGTACAGTATTATATGTGCATTTTAGGTTTGGTGTAGTGTAATGTTTGGGTTTGTTTTATAGGATATGAATAGTACCTGACCTGTGAAACAAGGGTTTCTCCCAGTTCTTTCCTCAAATATAAAATATATTAAAAATATAAGTATAATGTGAGAGTTCATATTCATACAGTCACTACAATTTATTCATTCAGTCACTACAATTTACTGTACATTACATTACATTAGTGGCATTTGGCAGACGCTCTTATCCAGAGCGACGTACAGTCGATTAGACTAAGCAGGAGACAATCCTCCCCTGGAGCAATGCACGGTTAAGGGCCTTGCTCAAGGGCCCACGGCTGTGCAGATTTTATTGCGGCTACACCGGGATTAGGAACACTGACCTTGTGTCTCCCAGTCATTTACCTTAACCACTACGCTACAGGCCGCCCTGCGATCAGCAACACTGTACATATTCATGTAAACTATGAATCTAGGATTTAACACCTGACTCCCAGGTAAATGTAGCAGTACTCAACCTTTGAGAACCATGTGTTGCTGATCCGTTATAGATGAACGGATCTTAATGAAGAAAAAGTCAGTGGAAGTTTCAGTAATTGGCATGTCACTGGAACCATTGTATGGACAGCAAGCTACTGTAAGAATGCTGACCATGGCACTCTTGATTTGGATGTGTTAAAAAGCCTTGATCATATGGCTAATGCACTGGGCAACAATTTAAAAAGAAAACACACACCCAACACATTGTGGTAGACGGGCCTTCATCACAGTGATTAAAAGGACCGGTTGTGGTGAGGCTGGAGTAATTGCTCAACACATTACCCTGATCAGTTTGAGTTTATGCCCAGGTCAGGCTTCTTTTTGATTGGCCACTGCTCATCCAGCAATTTTCTAAGCTGTTAATTTGCTCCATAAATGATTAAACCAAGTCAGTTTTAACAATATCAGCATATGCATTTTACAATGACATAACCTCTGATGTTAGCAATTAGAAAATATTGAAAATCTCCACCTTTTTCACCAAACATTACTTGATCATCCAGATCTCTGTAAAAGCGGAAAACGATATTGGCATTTAAGAGTCAAGTAGTTTTGTTTCCGGTTTTGTATGTACATCCATTAGGCAGGCAATCAGTTAAGTGACTACTGTTACTTGTCAACATCCTTTGTATAAATGCATCAGATTTCAGGATTTCTTGGCAATGAAATAATTTCAATTAAAACATCAGTGTTTTAGAAAACAAAAGGAGCTATGAACAGGCTAAAACAGTACTTCCTAAACTAAGGCCCAATCCAATTTTCAAGTTTCCTTTTTCAGAAAATGGCAATGGAAACACTTAGCTTCAGTTTAAATTGACAAAATAATCAAAACCTATACTTCAAGTTTTCCCAAAAAGTTTTATTATCAAAGATTTTCACTAATAAAACATCGCAAAATATTACAGGGACATGGAGCGTTTACACCCACAAAAAGTATTTTAATTCAACCTACTGGATATTACGAGAAATGGCAAGTTGGAAAGCAATCACAAGACTCCATAAATGGCAAATCCATATTAACGGTTGGGTGAAGCAAGGACAATGAATGCAATTTATACTCCACCAGATAGTTTTCAGTGAAAAGTACCATTGTGAATCAATGCAAGTTGCATCCAAACTGTAATTAGGCTCAATATAAAATGCAGTATTTGACAATGCAAGTGACCAATTCCTCAACAGTAAAAGGTTTTAAAATTTACATAAGCAATTTAATAGTTGAGGTTTACTCTACCATTCAGTGTAGTACAGAATAACTTGAAGCACAAAAATATAAATTGTGCTTAACATGTATCAGGGCTCATCAGTATCATAGGCCCTTGACAAAGTTACAGCAATAAGAAATCTTAAAACCATGTTCCTATAATGATATTTTTGTTGTAGAGTTTTTATTTTTTTTTATTACAAACAATTGAAGTTTAACTCTTTTCACATGCACACAGATCATTCCACCTACTTAAGATAAACTGGCTAATCCTACGTGGTCTATCTGACTGGTACTGGAAAGATGCAAACGGTTTAAATACAAAAAAAAAAACAGCATTTTAATATTTTTTCTTTTTTCTCCCCAAAGTTAAGACTACATTTAACCTGCCAGCTTCTATGGAGCAACAAAGCATATTTCCTGCGGTTTTTAAAAAGAAACGAAAGCTTGTGGAATGGTGTCAATGCATGTTCTAGTAAAAGGTTTGAGGATGGCAGATTCATGGGGATGCAATCAGTCGCTCATTTCCATGTCTTCCTCGTGGTGATCATCACCATTGACTTTGGACTCCTTTACCGCTGCCCCTTCGGTCTTCTCCACTGAAGGCTCCTTGGACTTCGGGGATTCGCTCAGATCAGTGTGAGTCTTCTCCTCCTTCTCCTTCTCACTGTCATAGCCCTGTTCTTCCTCATCGTAATCTCTGGTTACCTACAGGAAGAAACCGGCTGCAATTCAACACAAAATGTCCACCAATATATTTAAAGTCAAACAGATAAGTGACTATATGTCCATCAGGTTAAACAAATATTTTCAGGTTCAAAAGGTAATAAGAATAGACAATAAAAGAAACCGACATGGAGATTAATGGGCCAGTAAGTACAGCAGAATGTATTGGTACAATATTGGTATTTCTGCAGACCCTTTCAATACAATATAGCAAACAACAAAAACCCATCATACCTGGTTCACTTCTGCCTTATTAGTCATCTCTGCTTGCAACAGTCCGTGTTTAGAGCACTGTGTTGATTAAACAATTATACATTAAGCTTTGTTAAATACCTATATGGTCTGCAGAAATAATGGCACGCTCTTGGTAGTGCAAAGGAACAATTTATTCAAGATGACAGTTCTCTACGACCAACTATTACCACTAAAATCCAGTCTTACTTGAAGCTAAAGGACACGTTGTATGGCACTTTGATATACCCATTTCCAAAAAGAACTAGCCACATGAGGAACTGAATTTTTAAACATCAACTGAAAGCCCATACCTTCACATCTCCCTTCTCAGTGTCAGACTTCTTTTCCCGCTCTTTTTCCCTGTCCTTGTCTTTGCTCTTCTTCTTTTTGGTAGGTGAGCGCTCCCTTTCGTCCCTGCCTCTGTCCTTCTCCTCTTTCCTTTCCCTGTCGCGCTCCCGCTCTCTCTCCTTGTCTTTCTTCTTCTCCTTCTTGTGCCTGAGGAAAACAGGAGATGAGACGGTCACGCCCTCCACCCCAAGTGCACTTTAAAACCGCCATTGAGGACTGAATATACCTTCTAGGAGAGGGAGACCTGGAGACCTTTCTCTTCGGGGACCTGGACTTCTTGGGAGATCGGGTTGTACTGCGGCTTCTCCTGCGCCTCCTGTCACACGTTGAATAAAACATTAGCGTTATATAAAGCAGCACGCAGACCAACAGTGTCCTACACTGCAGCACAAAAGGGTTTACTCTTAAGACTGAAGCTGAAAATCCAGGAAACACTGCTACAAATAACCGGAGCAAAATGGAGGAAAAACTAGGCATTCAATTGAAGTAAAGACTTACCGGCTGATGCTTCGGGACCTTCTGGCAGTGCTGTAGCTCTTTGGAGGAGTTTTGGAGCGCTTCTTGACCTCCTTCTCCTTCTTCCTATCCCTTTAGAGAAGAAAACCTTTACAAAGACGCTCACATTTAAAAAATAAATAGAGAAGTGGCCATTTGAGCCGTTTTGACCACTGAAGGGATGGTAGCGCACCTCGATTTGCTGCGTGAACGTCTGCTCCTGTCTTTAGAATGGGACTTCCTCCTGCGAGGGCTTTTGGAACGCCTTTTACTCCTGGAACGAGACCTGCGTCTGGATCGGCTCTTCGATCGCCTGCAGGAACATGTCGCCAATTACACTTTCGGCATCAAAAAAGGTTTCAATAAAGCCCCGTTAGTGACACATGACCCACCTGGAGAATGTAAATAAAAACACTGTACCTGTACCTGTGTCTGGAGCGAGACCGAGACCTCCGCCGCCTCGAGCGGGACCTGGATCTTGAATGTTTCCGTTTGTCATCTTTCTTATCTGCAAATACATGGCCTTGTTACAGATGTGTGGCTGCATATCCATATTAGGGCTGCATGACACTTATAATAGTGTTTTTTAAGCATAGTAAGAATAATCACAGCCATGCGGCATATTGGTGATCTTCCATCTTTCTTTTTTTTCATACCAGATGCAGTAGGAAACAACCAAACCTCAGGGGCCATGTGAAATGCTTCAGGGAAAAACAGTGATATCTATTGGCTGTTGAAGACCAAGGCCTTGTAGCTTCCACGTGATGGAAAAAGAAAACATTACGGGATGACAGAAGCTGTATGGCCTTGCAGCTGATTGGCTTTCTGAGCAACTCCCAATAGATAGCAGTGACGATTTATTTTTGCAAGCAGGTGTGATTAAAGCAGCAAAAAAAGACAAGAATTCAGAAGCATGGCGGTAATGATTCTTATGACAATCAGGAAAACCGTGAAAAAAAAAATAAGACGAGCAAAAGTCTTATATAAGCCTCTAAACATCACATGACAGATGCACATTAATGGCAAAAGCACTAGGCTAAGTGGCCAAGAGATAAGTGGGTACATGCCCTTGCAAAACACATGTATTTATAACCGCTTGAAAGCACATAATCAATCAATAACCACCCCAACACAAGTGGAACACTGCATATTAGCACTTGCAACCCGGGCTCTTGGCCCTGTGAGTACAGTTAGCGGGACAGCAAGATAGAAAACTCACTTCCGGGCTCAATCGCAGCCGAGATCAATGACTGTGCTTCTCTGACCCGCTTCATAGCCTCCTCAATCTCTTTACTGGAGGCATCGCCTTTCAATCCAGGATTTAGATTCAGCCCTGCAGCCATATGATTCAGCCTGTTCAAAAGAAAAATGTATTCCAAACAGGTTCAAATTAGGAATGTCAATGAACACACTGCATGAAGAATTCAAACCAAAGTGCAAGCTCATCCCAGCTTTTGGATTTCTCTATAGGCATTTTGAATTGCCATTGCACTATATCTAGTTAATAACCAACTCATTTCAGGTTCAGCTAATCTGCCATTTTATATCTGAAGCCTTTTTTCCTGATGGCCATGGGCAATCTGAATCAGAAACGCAGTCATACTTACTTTGGATCTACAGATTGCATGAGCTTCAGGAGCTGATCAGCTGAGAGAGACTGTAGGGACAATATTGGTTCAGAAGTTAATTTGCCATGTCTTAACTTCAGCTAACTTCATCTCAATGTGAGGCTATACTTGAAAATGCACTGCAAAGATTTCCACACACCTGAGGATTCATGTTGGCCCCTTGCAAACCCAGTGCAGCGAGAGCAGGATCCAGTGTGGGACCTCCCATGGCAGACAAAGGAACACCTCCCATCTGCAACACATCAACTCATTTCATTCAATGGCTGAAGTTTCAAATACCAGGGACTGGCTCAACACCTCACGATATGTGCCCTGGCTAAGTTTTCCCTGCTGCAATGGTCTGAATAAATCTATTCATATTGCTCTAAACAAGAAGATTTCCCACAAGCTCTATACATACATATATATTTTTATCACATTCAAATAGCTTAGTTATAAAATAGTAGTTTCAATCTAGCTAAAAATTAACACTTAATCGTGACAAATAGTATTTAGGATGCATTAAGGAAATGTTTAACCGATTCTACTTAAACTTACAGACGCGAGTGGATTTGGGGTTGGCAGAAGGCCGCCGCCTGGCAACATGCCCGCTACAGCATTAGCTGGCGCCAGCAAAGACAAAGCTTTAGTCTCATCAGGAATAACTCCTGCAGGAAAACAAACAAACAATTAAAATGTGCCATCTTAAACCGGTCACAAAATACACACACCCAGAAACAAAAGGAGTCAGCTCCTTAGACAGAATACTAAGTCTTGCAATAATACATTTGTACTGATATCAATACTGCTTCCTTTTTCTGTGAAATCAGAAAATTTGAAAGACTTTTTCCCCTTACCCTACTTACTATTGTAACATAATGAGATAAATGTCACAATACACACTACTGTGGTTAACACTGCCAAGATTTTATCACCTGTACTTGTTTTTTAAGTCATGAACCAAACGTAAGCGAGCACAGCCGGTTCTCCAGTGGGGTGTGCTCTCAAGTTTCATAAGACGTTTTATGAACAAGCGACTCACGTCGGCTGCTTCGCTATAAAGCACACAGAAAAATCAAGATACACAAAACAAAAGAGTTTATGATTTCGGAGTCAACAGCATGGTACAGTTTGCTTTTGATGGTCTAACTTACCATAAACAAACAAAAAAAACCAAAAAAAAAAAAAACCTAGACATTTCTTTTTAATTATTCCTCTGGGCTTTTGCTGGTGACTATTGTTCCAAGCTGCCAGTATAATTATTGACAGGCCACCTGGTTGCTTACCTTTTTCACCTTCCCACTTTAAAAAAATAAAAGCACAGGAATCTGTATGTGCTCATCAAGGATTACTACCAGCAAAAGCCCTGCTTATATTAGCAAATTATGTGCCCAATGCTGAAGGGAAAATAAATAAAGGGAAATCTTATGAGATGATCCATGGGTATGCATACATCTGAAATTAATTTCACTTCAAACAAAATCTGCCATCTTTACAGAAACAGACAACACAGAAAGGGCAGAAAGGGCACTTGAGAAACAGGATTAGCTGCAGAAGACAAAACTGTTGGGTGGCATTTTCAGCAGGGCCTGGTATATAGGACTGGCTGAACCAGGAAAAAGAACTGTAAAACACAACAACAAAAAAGAAAGACCACCGTTAAAAAGGTATTAGACCCTGCTTGCGTCATGAGGAGTGGGTTCATAAAGATATTTACAGCATGTAGAATCTTACTCCTCGTTAATGCAAACATCACTTGGTCCGACCATATGCTCTTGGGGGAAGAAAACACAAATATGTACACTGGCAAAGAGCTCAACAATGTGCAATTTTTCCCCTAGTGCACATTTCACAGAGTAGGAAAATCCCAGGACCAGTGAAGCAAATGAATCATCACCATGACTACAAGAGGTGCTGCCAACAAATTAGGGCAATAAAAGTAGCACTTAGTGATAGTTAGTAATCCCAGCCCAAAAACCTGCCATGCAATGCTTTCATCTCCCTCTCAGTCTCTTACCGTGCCAATATTATGTATATAAAATATATAATTCTTGAATTAATCTAATCTAAAAATTGTGTGCGTGTGTGTATGTATGCATGTATATATATATATATATATATATATATATATATATATATATATATATATATATACACATACAAATATACACACATTCTTTTTTTGAGTGTACAAACCACTTCAAAGGTTGAATCCAGATTTACCTCATGTAATTAATAGTATACCAATATAGTTTAGCATTTCAACAATTGGTCAATTGTAGCTTTTACTTCAGATTTTTAAGCATACAAAGTATGCACCAGAATTGCCTTTTTATATTGATCTGGCTAAACTGCAATAATGAATATCTTCCCAGAAAATAACCGAGCTGCTACAATTAATCACTGACTAAAAAGCCCTTAAAAACAAAAAAGCAGAGGAGTTAAGTGTTTACACTGGGGGGAAAAAGAGGGGGGCTTGAATGCTTGCTGGCCTTTTGTAATTGTCTACAATCCCCTGTTGGCTGCAGAAGACCACTTTCAGTCATCAAGGAGGGGGCTCTGCAAATGCCTTCTCCACTATAAAAATCACACACACAAATAACAGAGAGAAAAGTTTAATAGGGAATAATCTAAAGGGGAAATGCATGGTTACACATAAAAACTGTCTAATTCTCTCTTTTACGGTGTCCCTGCCCAGTTTCTCTCACTCGTTTCTTCAAAGCAATCCCAGCTTCATCCAGACCTTGGTATACTGCACGGAGTTCAAAATGGCTTCTTGCATGAAGATACCGCACGCCTCATGTGCTATATGGGATGTCATATCAATGCAACCTGCTGTGCAGATCAGCACAACAGATACAGTAATAAAAATGGTTTGTCACAGTAAATCTTTATAACAAACATGCATAAGCAGATTCCTAAAGGAAAAGTGTTTCCTGCAGTATACCAAGGGTATGTTATGAGATTCCTTAGCCATGCAAATCAATTGTGTTCTGTTGTACAAGGGGACAATCATAAAATAAAGATAAAACGGTGTACAAACCTTCAGCAAACGGGACGACTATCAAGGCTCTGTCCACGAAGACTGTGTTTGTCAAATGCTGAGACACTCCCACAGATTCAGATTCAAGGAACTTTACAAAACAGACACGTGAAGTCACTGGCAAGGGAGAGTCACTGGAAGAAAATATAAACTGGTTGTGCAAGAAATACAGACAAGTTTACAGCTTTAAAAATCCAATCAACTATTACTAGAAGATTCGACTCTTTTCTAGACAAGTAGTTCAAATTCTCTGGCCATGCTCTGTTGATGTCTCTTGATCTTATTGTCGAGTTTATATTGATCTTGAAATTGGAGCAGGCGTAAAAAGATCAACTCTGCAAACGCCAGCTGAACCGTCTTGCCTTTGCCAAAAAAAAGCGCCAAGGGAGGATGTCTCGTGCCTCCTACCTTTAAATGCAGTTGCTATGAGGTGCAGCCGGCTGTTATTCGACAGGTGAAAAACAGCAAAAGCACAGAACATATACGTTAAGTTAATCTTTTGGCTTACTAACTGCACATAATTATGCATTCCCCCAATTAACTGCTTTCATTTTATGTGGAACGTGAGTTAAGCTGTTCAATGATTTTCCTGTACGGGTGTACATGCAATGTGCTAGCTATGTAACTGTTGGCGTACATTGTATTCATCAACGTAGTTAGTTAGCTAGCACCGGCTTGCTCTCCACCACGCTGCCTGGTAAGTTAAATGTTTAGCTAATAGATAGTTCCATCGTTCGCCATTTCTGAAGCTATCTAGCTAGAAACCAATCGTTACGTACGGATTGTAGCTAGCTAGCCAACTATGTAAATGTTATTAGCATTAGTATTAGCCTAGCTAGAAAGAATGCTTAGCAAACGACTAAACGAAATTTTGTACAACCAGCAGTGCCCGCGGCAAACGATCCAGCGAGACGCGAATGCTAACCAAGGTGGTTGCTTTGGCTTTTTTGCTAACTCCGTAGAAGGTTCTCCGACTAACTTCGCTTGCAGGCTATGAAACTAGTTAAGTTGGTTAGCTAACGTAAGGTCCATGGAACCGATTCTAACCTCGAGCCATAGTTAACGTAGCTAAATATGTCGCTTGCAAACGGTAGCTAGCCAAGTCGCTAGACAATCAGCTAACCTTGGCTATGCACAACAGTTTGTCCGCATTCCGTGTCACCCATTCTGATTTCAATAGAAAAAAACAATCTACGTAGCTAAGTTACCGAACGTTAGCAAGCTAGCAACCTCGATCTAATGCAACACTTCTGCTGTGCGGGAGCCCACAGAACCGCTAAAATCAGCTAGACTAGCCTATTAAAGCTAACAGCTAGCAAGACCCAACAGCTAGCAAGCTACCAAGCTTTCGCGGCCCTAGCGGTCTAACGTTAGCTAGCGAGCTCGGGTTTTGAAATACGAGAAGGCCAAAAAGGCCCGAGTCAAATTTTCCTTTTACATCCCGTCAGTCATCTTATGACGGATAAGAAGCTAACTTAGCCACCGCACTAGGCAATCCATTTTGCTGTCGGCAGAACCATTATCTACATCTAGAAAGCTATGTATATTCAACGTTTTATTTTACTTACTCAGGTGGAAATAATTTTAATTCTTCGATTTTCCCTAAGAATCCGAAGAGTGTTCTCATCTGCTCCGATGTTGTGCTGGGAGACACGTTCGTCACTTGTATTA
The DNA here is from genome assembly GCF_963514075.1 of Conger conger. Taxonomy (NCBI): domain Eukaryota; kingdom Metazoa; phylum Chordata; class Actinopteri; order Anguilliformes; family Congridae; genus Conger; species Conger conger. The sequence goes on from NC_083763.1 coordinate 57,058,550, forward strand.
CATTCGTGTTTGAATTCATTTTTCCCGAAATCTAACCTGCTTTAGCTATTTAAAACGAAGAAAAAAACACAGGAACACTCTACCCGTGTCTAACCTTCTTATTTTTAAAAGGATATCTTGAAAAAATTATGTTATTTGAAAAGTTTTAGCTCAAACAATCAATTCCTTCCCTACTCTCCGCCATGTAGCTAGTTGGCTAACGCTACAGTTTTGTCTTGGTCGACTTTCCCACAAGTCCCTGGTCACCGCGCATGCGTGGTATAGAGGTTTTGCAGCGACAGCTACCAGAGACGAGAAGAGGGATGAAGGCGCGAGATTTAGAATTTTTTGGACGGATTGTTTTATTGTTTTTGTTTCTTTCAAAACATATGCGTGTTAGGAGGCGGTGCAGTAAATAAAATAAAATAAACGAGGAAGGGATATTTCTAATCGAAATGAAAGTGAATGGAACTGTTGTAGCGAACCATGTATTTAGTGAAGTGGGAAGATTTGTAAAGAAGGAAATCGGACGTGAAAGCAGTAAGGGTATCAAGGGGAGCCATTGTGATTATAGAATATCAGAGAGGGAAACCAAGAAAGTAGCAGAGGGGTGCACGGGTGTAGGAGGTTGGGAAAGATGGCTGTACAAGCAAAAGAACAGGCTGTATGTTTGCACTGCGGATGTAACCATGAAAAGGAGGAAGATGGAATGTGAGGTTGAACGGACTAGAGCTCAGAATAACGTCATATGCAGAGGCAACATATGGGAAAATATGGGAACTGGGAGGAAAGAGCAGGAAATAGCTGGGTCTGGGAAAACAAAGGGTACATGACAGAGATAATAAACATGGGCAGGAGAAGGCATTTGTTTGGCATTTATTGCAATGGTAATACAATGCTCGTGAAAATATGCCAAAAAAATATGCATATCACACTACTCATCAATGTTTAATTCCAAAGCAATTTAATTTTAAAGACACATGTCACAAATATCATCAAGGGTTTTTCCCATAATATGAGCATCTTAAACAGCTGCCACTCCTTCCTGGTGATGATGCATAGGCTATGATGTGATCGATTATTATTATTTGTATGAGTCAGTTATTCTATTTTGTGTGTACAGTCTATGGCAAAAATCTAGATGTTTTGCAGGTGCATGAATATCATACAATAAGAAAAAGTAGCAGCAGAGCATTGTTCTACAATGAGGATATGATTTATCAGCTATGCCCAGACATTTTTCACATGTACACACAGACCGTGGCGACTGATTATGGTGGTAAAATAAAGGCGTAAAAGTACTCATGAATTTCATGATGTAATCTAGTAGGCTATGTGTACTAGTATGGACGTTTACTTGTGTGCATTGAACAACTCATGTTACTGCAAATTCAGCTTTAGAAAATGAATAAATTATATTTTTTGCAATAACAACTACAATCATAATCAATGGCAATGTTAAGGCTATCTAACAGGCTAAAATGAATACAGTAAAAACTGAACCCAGCCTAACAGATACTTATTCTTCTTGTGGGCTCTTATGGAATCCGACCGCATTATATGTTGCTGTTAGCTTGTGATTAAAATTGTGTGTAACTCAGCATACATTTGAAATCAGTAATTTGGTGTGCAGATCGACTAATCGAGCCACTCCCTCCCCCCACTCCTCACTTTAATTGCATGAAGTTATTCTCCTTCCATGATATTACATCAAGAGGATGACTGATTCGGCGCAAAGACTGTACAAGCCACGGCCACTCCACAGCTTATACTGATCTACGACTTTGCGTAGAACGTTACGCAGTGTGACGCCTTTGCAACGGCACGGTCGTTTTTCAAATGTGGCTATTTCTCTAGCTAGTTATTTTGACAATTCGGACAACCTAGCTGGATAATGATGGCTATAACATTAATTTAACATAGCATGAATTTAATTACAGATATTCGTAGTTCGAACATACTTAGTGGTTCAAACTAGTACAAACTACAAACGCTGCCATTCCACATAACGTTAACAGTAGTAGTCAGACATTAGCTAGTCAGGTAGATAGCCGTGATGTCTCGGTTCAAAAGAAATGGCAAAATTGATTCTAGGGCTGGATTTAAAACGCAAACACAAGAATCTCCGGTGCCCCGTGGGTTATTGAATGCAGCAAGAAGTAGTGGTCAACTCAATCTCTCTGGGCGAGGTTTGACTGAAGGTAAGGTGGTTTAAAACGTATGTCCAACAGGACGGTGTAGCGTACGAGCTAACTAACTGGTAACTAATTACAGCAAGCTCATACAGTTACAGAATCTAACCAGCGTATACACATGTTGCTAACGTTAGCTAGCTAAATGATATGGAATAGTAAGATTCTAGTTAGCTAGATAAGTTGCGCTAAGTGAACGATATATAAGACTTGTTATTTTTTTTAGTTTTAGCTGGAACCTAACGTTAAATAATATAGCTAGCTATTAGGCTAACGTGTTGGCGAATTAATTTAAGTAGCTAGCTAGATCATCTGGACCATTTTAGCCGCAAGAAAAGCTGTCCGCCCACATAGACCGTTAAAGTTATAACATGACGAGACAGTGGCTATCTAGCTAAAGTTTAAAGTTAACGTTACGTTAGGAATTGGTAGGCAATCACCGATTTTATATATCTAGATAATCTACTTCCCCTTGATTGTCTGAGGCGACTGTTCACACAGATCAATTAGCTACATCAACGGTATACATTTCCTATAAGTTATAATTTATATGATCTACATTAGCAAACTGATATCCTGCATTTCATTTAGTGCCACAGAGCGTATGGAGACTGAATGTTGATACACCAGAGGAAGCGCAGCAGAACCTATCTTTTGGAGCCAGCGACCGCTGGTGGGAGCAGACGGATCTAACAAAGTTGCTGCTGTCTTCAAACAAGTTGGACGTTCTGTCAGAGGATGTCAGACTTTTGCCTGCTCTTGTTGTTTTAGATGTGGGTATGAGGTTACGTTATTTGCCGTTGTTTTGAAGTGTACCCTTGAGCATGGTACATCATATATGTCCTCTTAGCATGTTTCGCTAAATATTCTGCATGGTTATACTCATGTTCATCTGCCACAGATAATGTAAGATACTAAATGTATCATACTAATGTTGAGCATCGCTGCAACAAATATTATTTTTGCTATTATTATAAACTACATGACCACCAGACGTAATTTATTTTACTTTGTCCAAATTTTTTCAAGGTCCATGACAACAAACTTACTACTCTACCAAAATCAATTGGAGAGCTGGAGAACCTTCAAAAGCTAAATCTGAGGTATTTTAGGAATTCCATTATCCTTCCTAGCTGGCACATATCTGAACTAGTGTACATGGCCTTTTGGAGGCAATATAACTGAGTGCCTTCCTTATTTTATTTTATTTTATTTATCCTCAGTTTTTTTCAAAATCATTTAATCTTTAAAGTGTATTTTCCTTGTTATCTGTCTGCAGCCATAATAAGCTGAAGGAGCTACCTGAGGAGTTGTGGCTTCTGAAGAACCTCAGAACTTTGCAGTTGCAGCAGAATCTGCTGGAAGAACTTCCAGATGGAGTGGGTCAGCTGGAAATGTTGGATGATATTGTGAGTTTCATGCATTGTTGCAATAGTCATGCATTTACCATTTACCATTGTTGACCACTTGAGTTTCATTGCGTCTTGCACTTGATTTGGATCTCAATCCTAATCAATCAGTGAAATTAGAGTAATGGTGCTGTATGTTCATTCTTTGAATATTGATATTATAATTGTAATTAGGGTACTCTCATGACATGTAAATTGATTATAAGAGATTGGATAAAACCATATAATCTATTATTGTGTGGATTAAAGGATCTTTCCAACAATGAGATGACAACTCTCCCTGAAAGTTTGGGCAATCTCACTCACCTTGTGAAGCTCAACGTGTCTTACAACAAACTAAAGAGCCTCCCCCATGGAATCAGCGGCTTGAAAAGTAAGTCCTCAGAACATACAGGACTGCAGTAGAAAGGTGGAGTGTGAATGTGCCTTGCCTTTGTATATTAAATCAGTGTTTACTGGAAGTGCATGTGACAAATACTAAACTTTAGTATTTGGCTCACGCCAATTTGTGTTTGGTGCTATGTGGTGCACTTAGATCAGCAACAAAGCAACAGACAGAAAACAGGATCTAAGGTACCTAAAGTTCATTTGACATTACATGGAAAGCGCACAGAAAACCTCTCACATGCAAGATATCAGAAGAATGAATGAATGGCTTGCAGCAATGATGTGTGCATTGGATCTAAATATAACATGTTATGTTTCAAATTCTATCCAAATCATCATGGACCTCTCTTAGTGGAATTCAGATGTTGACTCGGAAGTTGCCACAAACAGTAGAGTGGAACAATATTGCTCTGAAAATGAAATAATACATTTAAGATACATTTCTGTTTTTTATTTATTTTTTTAAAATGTGGCAGAAAACCAACATTTCAGTTGGTACCAAGTTTAAGGGTCGATTTGTCGCAAGACAGTGTGATGATTTGTTTGCTATCAATATGTCTGAAGAGCAATATTTTGTCCCAGCAGCTAAAAACACGGCGATAATTTATTGCAAGCGTTTCCGTTTGCGGCCATACAGAGCTTGCCTTACTTGTAACCCCAGTTTGATGCAGTGAAATCCTGTAGGCTTGAAGCTGCTGGACTGCACCCGCAATCAGCTGGAAAGTGTTCCGCCTGTCTTGGCTAACATGGCCTCCCTGGAACAGCTTTACCTGCGTCACAACAAACTGTCCTGCCTCCCTGAGTTCCCATCCTGCCAAACTCTTAAGGTATGTCATGGATATCAAGCGTCCTAATCAATAGTTTTGTCCTTAGTTGAAACTCCTGTGACATCTTGCATTTATTACATTACATTATTGGCATTTGGCAGACGCTCTTATCCAGAGCGACGTACAACAAAGTGCATACCCATAACCGTTTATGGTCTGATACTGTTGTAGATGTTACAAGGTGTGAAAACAATATGTATGCCATATATCTTGCTATTCACTACTGATCATTTATGTAACAGTTGCAAATGTACCCGGCTAACATTATTTTATTTTATGTGATTAAGTTCTGATTATGTTCATAAGCGGAAATGAAGTAATTAGGTTTTTGAAAGCCAATGAATCACTTTTGAGTCTCTTATGTCAGGAGCTACACCTTGGAAACAATCGGATTGAGGTTCTGGGGGCAGAACATCTCAGTCACCTCAGTGCTCTGAGTGTCTTGGAGTTGAGGGACAATAAGGTGAAAACCCTGCCTGATGACATTACCCTACTCAAAGACTTGGAGCGTCTTGATCTAGTCAACAATGACATAAGCAGGTATTTCTGCAATGAAACTACATGATAACAAATTTGAAATAATTTAAATGTCTTAGGTATACATATGTACTGTGCATTTGTCATTCTTTTCTATAATTTTGAGTCATTGAAAACTTGATGACTTTAAAATGTAATATCTGAAAATAAAGCGAAAAAGACCCTTATTTATTTTTACAATTCTTCATATTATCTACATTAATTATGTGCTTAGATGAGCAGAAATAAGTTTAAGTGACGAACCTGCTTTATTTTAAGTACGAGAGTGATGTGTTGTTCAAGTCTTTGTGGTTTTCTGCTTACTGCATTACTCAGCCTCCCATGTGCCCTTGGCAACATGCCCAAGCTGAAGATCCTGTCTCTGGAAGGCAATCCTCTGAGGGCAATCCGTAGGGACCTCCTTACGGTAGGTAAATACGTGATATTTGTCCAACCAACTGTCTTCTAATTCTTAAAGGGATATTTCACTTTGCTTTTACACAAGTTATTTTGCAGAGCTTTATTCTAGCTGCCAACCGTGGTATGTTACTTGGAAAGTTGATTTATTCTTCAAGGGTTGAAGTTATTATCTATGTGATCACTCTAGGACTTGGAACTGTACTTTCCACTAGGGTCTTGAGCACACTTGTCCCTGGTTCTGATTTGCACTTTATTGTATGTCGCTCTGAATAAGAGTGTCTACTAAATGACTAATATAAAATAATAAGTGTCCTTTTTCCAGATCTTATTTTTTAAGGCAATAGAAAGCGCATTTCTGAGCGCATGGTTTACTTAACCGAGGGTGCAAAAATGAGGAGACGCATTGCCAAACTGAAAATCAGGGATTGCAAAACACAGATTTCCACGTTTAAATATATATATATTTGCCTAGAGTGACCAGGGGGGCTCCGTAAATAGTTGTGTTGTACTGAAGTGAAATATCTTGTGCAGTCGGAACAGCAGATGAGCCATCTGTGGAAAATGGAATACATTTTTGGATGATGATAATTTCCCCCCTATTCTATTTACAGAAAGGCACCAATGAACTTCTGAAGTATTTGAGGAGTCGCATTGAAGGTACAGCAGTGAAGATCAATTTTATGTGATGTTTATATTAATTCATGCTATCCTGTGTCTACTTAACAGCACCTACTTGAATACTTTGCCTACTCATCAACTCATTTGCTGCCAGCTAGTTTTTACAAATGCATGCTTTCAGTTTTTAATGTTTGCTGGCCACAAAACTATCTCTGCTTAGCTTTGGGAGTAAAATATCCAAATGATATTCTTTCCCTTTCAACACAAATCGTATGACGACCAAAGGTCAGATCATCATGCACCTAAATATTGTTGAAACGGGAACATTATCAAACCTTATTGTTATTAACAGATAACGTAAAACAGCAATCAGTTCACACTGGTAGGTAGCTAAATGTGTCAATCCAGATATTACTTAACCATACACGGGAGACAGGTTTGCCAGTTTATAACAAAACTGCTTGTGACGTGCAAAACATTTTATATGACATTCAGTAAGTGTGCTAAGTACATTTCAGCATTGGCTTAGTTTTAAAGGTGTTTATTCCATGTAATGTTGGCTAGCAGCCTAGAGGAGCATATTTGGGCTCAGAGAAAAGGCAGAATAGGCCAAATGGCTTGTTAGAATTTAAGCCTGCAATTCCAGTTTGGCTTTATTGTGTGACCATACTAAGTTGTACCAAAGGGCCTTGACGTCTGAGGACATATATTTCAATATGAACTCGTGAAAATGGTAATCCTTCCGTGTAGTATAGGTAGGAGGTTCTGCCAATGTATGACTTTCCAGATTTAATTCCTGCCAACTCTGTTATGAGTTTCTTTCTCAACTCCATACTGGATCTAAATAAAGAGAGAGAAAAGAAAATTCTCTTGTTGAACCAGCAGTCACAACAGAAGGGCAATCAATATGTAATCATATTGGATTTTTGAGGAGTTAAAGGGCTTACTTGCCAGATGTGGGAACCAAAGCCTGGTCTTTGCAGTGCCGCAGTATTACCTCATTGTCAAAAGGCCAGGTCCCTTGGTGAGATGGAATATCTAGCTGCATTGCTCTTCCTAGCAACATCACCCTGACTGTCAAGATGTGGTCACTGTGCTAATATTGTTTCAGGTCCGTTCTCCTATTCTGCAGCACTGAGAGATTGCCTTATATTCATTAGACCCTGCCTCCTAGCAAGGCAGTTGTCAAGCAGTGACATCACTTGCCTGGTAATCGGAATGAACATGTAATGTTGGTGCACTGCTGTGAACCATCTGTAAACGAGTTCAACTGTTTCCATAGATTATGTCTATGTGTGTAAACAAGTGTCAATGTTTCAACGTCGGCGCATTCAGAGAAGGGGGAGGGACAGTGTTGTGGTTTGAGGGCGTTTGTTGCTGCAATTCCTCTCTTGACCGTTTGAGAGGAATAAGTCAGAAATTACCAATTGTACCTTTAAGTCTACAGCGAACCTCCAGGCATTTGGCCCTTAGCCGCCCTAAGTTCCACCTTTAAACATAAAATGACTTAAATCTTAAATGATTATAACCACAGTACTGAAAAAGGTGAGAAAACCACCATTGTAATTTAGCTCAATAGTGCATTTGTGAAATAAGCAGAAAACGGCAGCTCTCTCTGGGCCTTTTAAAGGTTTTCCAATTCATTTTCAAATATAGAAGCCCCAGGTGATCCCTTCAAAGATGCCCCCAACACTGCAATGACTCTTCCCAGTCAAGCCACGATCAACGTACATGCCATTAAGACTCTGAAGGCCTTAAACTACAGGTGCATATTTAACGTTTGCATTATTACATGGCAAATTTTCCTGGCACCTTTCTTGTGGAGGTTCAAATGTTTTGTTAATTTTCATCTCCTTAGTGAGAAACAGGAAGCATCCATCCCCGATGAGGTGTTTGACGTGGTTGACTCTAGCCCCGTTACCTCTGTGAACTTCAGCAAGAATCTCCTGACTGCACTGCCACCCAGGTATCCAGTTCTGTTGTTGCGTATAACCGCACGCCCTTGCCCTTGAACTTTCAGAGAACTTCGCACTGCTTAATCGCTCTCGTTCCTGTGCAAATTAGTCAAGACCTTGTGATGAGAATCAGCTGGTAGCAAGACTCTGAGTTATAACTGCAGCTACAAGGCAAATGTCTGGCTCCTGAGGAAACTACAAAAATGAAACATTTTAGCAGTGAAGCCAAGTTCTACAGGTCTGTCATATATACAATATGTTACCATACTCTAACTATAGCCTCATTCAGAAGAGGTACTCACCATGAGTGTAGGCAGGTCACTATAGTTATTTTTTCTTCTTCGAGGAATACATTTTTGTGACTTTCTTTACATTGTTTTTGAAGATATTTTTGCGATGCTGTAAAAACAACTCATTTGTACAACATACAGTACGTTGAAATAGCCAACTTGGTCATCCACTTAAATTAAAGCATTTATTGTTCATCAGGAGACTCAATAGATGGTCACATTTTACTCAGTAAAATTGTATATGATGATGCTTTGTGTGTTAATGGGGCCCCCTTTGATTTCAGGATCATGGAGCTGAAGGACACCCTCACTGACATTAACCTGGGCTGCAACAAGCTGACCAGCATCCCAGCAGATTTCTCTGTGCTGAAGTGTCTGCTGCAGATAGACTTGAGGTATAGTGCAAACAGTGCCAGATCTCGCAGCATACAGAGCATTGATCTCAATTCAGGACCAAGGGCCGCACGGCAGCAATGATTGTTACTACATTTAGAAAATATATTTGGTAACTGTCAATATGGTTTCTCGCCCAGCCTTAGTTTCCACATGCTTGGGTTTTTTACACCCATAGCTATGGATTTTGACATTTAGCTGACCCTTTTATCCAGAACAGCTTGCACACATTACAATTTTCTTTCTTCTTTTTTACACCTATAATCCATTTATGCAGCAGAATATCTTTACTGAGCCAATTCAGGTTAAGTACTTTGCTCAAGGAGAATGTATTACACAGAAATGAGACGGACACTCTGAAATGCAGTCATGTCAAATAAAGTATAATCTATATACTGTCCTTTGTTACTCTTACTTTAGGAACAATCTTTTGACATCACTGCCTTTGGAACTAGAGGCCTTGACAAAACTGCGGACCATCATACTGTCTTTCAACAGGTGGGGAGCCTACAGTATTGAGTAATTCATTTGCATAGCAGGTTGACCCTAGTTTATTTCACTGTGCAAATCAACAATATTGTTATTAAACAACAGATTTAATATTACAGGTTTAAGGTGTTTCCAGATGTGCTGTACAGGCTCGAAAACCTTGAGGCCATTTTAATGTGCAACAACCAGGTGGGCAGCATTGACCCAGCCCAGCTAAAGGGCTTGGAGAAGCTATCCTCCCTGGACCTGCAGAACAACGACATCATGCAAGTGCCCCCGGAGCTGGGCAACTGCACCAGCTTGAGGTAGGAACGGCTCTGTACTGCTCCGTCCTGCAGCTGTCCACAGCAGTGTGAGGAGATAGAGGTGGGAAGGATGCGTGTACTTAAAGGGGTCGTGTAGGACGATGCTTCCTCCTTCACTGACAGCTTCTTCCCGGACTTCCACAGGGCCCTCATGCTTGATGGAAACCCTTTCCGCAATCCCAGGGCAGCGATCTTGGCCAAAGGAACAGACGCTGTCCTTGAATACCTCAGAGGTAGAATTCCTACTTAACTGAAGAGCCGAAGAACACCAAACCTCTGACCAACAATCTAATGGCACAGTGCATATTCTAAATATAATATCTCTCAACCAGCTTTCTCCCAAGTGATGTTGGGTTGGATGGTTTTGATTCACTGTGATCTAAATGTGTCAAAATACTTTCATTGCTACACTGGTTGCTCGTGTTGTGCCTGTCAATAATTTGGGATAAAAATGTTAGTGGTACATTAAATTGTCAAGAATCTTGCAAAAGCTGTGTCCAAGTACAAGCTTCACGAATCACTCAACACTTTAAGCACATACAGACTGCCCTTGCTCTGAAGGTGTAAGGACAAAGCTACCAAGAATGACTTCTGACAGCCCTTACTTTATAATGTCACAACTGTCTTTCTAATATATTATTTATGTGAAAGTGGGCAGGTGAGCGGTCTTGTGACATTAGCAAAATACTTTGGTTTTGTTATATGTATTTGGTGGCAAATACATATAACAGTTTACCAAAAAGATTCCTGAAAGTTAGCAAACTAAAAATGGTGCCAAAGGTAGCTGAATCTGAATTTTCAGTCAAAGTTTTTTATTGGCCAATTTAGGGGTTGCATTTCACTTTGTGCATTCAAGAAGCTGAGCTATAAAAATGAAAAGGGTGAAATTAAGAGTCCTCTACTTTTGGCACAGACTTCACTCCATAAATAATGCTGCTTTTATGCTGGCAATCCTTTCTCGTGGGACAACCATTAATGGCTCCCCTCCATTATTTTGTACTATTACAACTTTTTCTACTAATGTGTTGCATTGATTTTTACTGAGCTGCACTATTTGAGATTATAAAATATAATAATATAGAACATCTAATTGTGACACTTTTTCTAACTGTTCAGCTTTACCATCCACTTCTTACCGCAAGTCATTTTTGATATGCGTACAATATGTTAGAACATAAAAATGGCTTGATTTTTAATGTACCACTTTCATGAACACAGAAACACTTGTAAAAAAATAAATAAATAAATAAATTTAAAAATAGAATGGTGCCAAAATGCACTGTACCAATTTCATACTCATAGCTGTTATTTGTTCTGAGAATGTTGGAATGTGACATGATCTGGGGTGCCAGTATATGACACCAATAAAAATGAATTTCTAATTCAATGCATTTCAGGTTATTACAGTATTAGAACAAAGTTGATTTTGCACACTACTAGAAAAACTGGATTCAGACTAATTTCCTCATTTCCACTGGCAATTGTAGAATACATAGATTTACATTAGCGCATATCAGAAATATTTATACACAGTTCATTGCTGCGCACAGAGACCAGGCAGAACAAAATTTTTAACAATAAAGTGACATTTTTATTATTTGTACAATAGACTTTCATACATTATTCAAAACACTCCTTAAATACTGAAAAAATGTACTTCCAAAGCCGAAAATGGCTCTGTATGTGCTGCACAGCATTTTATATTTCCATAATTTTTATTAAAAGTCATCTTAAATATATACAGATAGGATCTGCAAAATGCATTCTAGACACAGAATATATACTTTACCAATTACATGTCTTTGTGTCAATACGTAACTAAAACTGGAAGGATTAAACTTGCATGTGCAAATCAATAAACAGGATAATAAATTCTCACAAAATTTGTCCAACTAAACAGAATAAATGTTTAAAGTTGAAATTACTCTTTTGCACAAAAAAAGAAGAAGCAGCATTCAAGTCCAGTAAGTCTTCGTACTGCAGAAGCTTGGAGTACATTCACAATCTATGAGTTATTTAAATGTTTTCATTCACAGTTATTTACAGCAATACTGCAATTAGACAGAAAAGTACCATGTATTTGTTTTTCATATTTAGTTATATTTTGAACACATACAAAAATGACCATTTATATTCATATACATATATATATATTTTTATAACACAAATTCACAATTACTGTAGAAATAAATTTTACATGTTGGATACTATATCTTTTCTTCATCATGTCCTGAATACATTTTGTCCTTCCATACTCAGTCCTTATAAAAGTTTACAATTTGAGCAAAGCTAAGTATATCAATATATTAGAAATAATTACATGAAAACGTTTAGTAAAAAAAAATAATATATCAAACTTTCTGTAGGGTTATGTCACATTTTCTCACTACTGAAATTTACTTTTTCCAAATTTGGTTAATGGTAACTCAATAGCTTATACCAGCTTATCCAGGCACAAATCAGCCAAGGTCTTTTCATATGCTGTTTTTGAGTGCTTAGGTTTGCTCAAAAATGTCACATTAAATGCTACATTTGTTTCCATTTTGTATTGGGAAATGTTTTAGGATTAATTTGTAATCACGTTTGTTAGGGATATTGTGGCACCAATGTTCACAATACTAATAGTCTTTTACACATTAAAGACCAATGTTGTTCAAGTTTGAGAAAAAAGTTTCATAAAACAGTTTAAATACGTCCACTTAAAAGCAAACATGTCCATTTTGAACACAATCAAAGACAAATATAAAAGAAAGCATGCTGTAACAGAGCATCAAATGGAAACCCACTCATCTGCTCCATTGAAATGCCTATGTAGTGGGCTTTGATATTGAATTAATGTCAGTGTTTTCAAACATTGCAATGTCCTAATTGCACAACAGCAGTTCTAATTGCTAGACCTCTAATCCTATTGCTGAATCATCTTAAGAAATATCAGCTCACTTAAAAATGTGCAATATGGAGGTAACTGATCATCTACTGAGCAAAAAAGAAATACAAATGATTTAAAAAATTTAACACAAAAAGCCAAAATGTCAACTTCATATGTATGGAAATTGCTGACAGAATCAAGTGAAATATTTAGACGTCTGGGCTGTTGTTTGCACACGTCTGGATTCTGAATTCAGGCCCTGTTTCAATTTCTTAGCCCAATGAAACAGTGGGGCAGACCTACATCTGGCACCGACCTGTTTAAACAAACTTGAGTTTGAGGATGGTGCACTGTTATGAAGATTGCAGATGGAATATTTTGCTTCTAAAACATGGGCTAATGGTAGCTCTTTGCTTTCAATGTAATTAGCCTACTCATGTTGACAGCACATCTGTGAAAGTTTCACTTCTGTGAATGTGTGAATGATGACACTTAGAAGTGATATTAGTGACGTTATTCTCTGATGCAGTCTATCAGAAAACAAAGTCTCCAACACTAAAAACTCACTGGCTCCCATAATGTCTCATAGGTAATTGCACTGTTAAAAACTGTATTGCCTGAGAAGATAAAAAAACAGGGCAGGTTTTATGATCTTCAGTGGACAGGGGCAGATTTTGGAGCAGATTTGTTGTTTGTCCGTTAAGTTTTGGAACATGTAGCAGCTTTGGTGTGCATAATGAAAGGGTGCCATTCAATCCCCAGGTGTGAACATTATCTGATGGACGATATTACAGTGAATCCAATACCCGTTCATCATATAGGTACCGCCATTAAAAATAAAAAGTGACAGAGAATGAGGTCATTAAGAACACTAATATTTGTGCATTATAAAGTTCCCCAGTGCTCTTATTAATCCAAATATAGACATCTTAGGGATTTGAAACAAGCAGCTGAACTCGTCTATGGGGCTACCAGCAGATGGTGCTGCATGGTAGTATAATGAGTATTTGTTCCTGTAAGGGTATTGCTTTGGTTTCTCAACTTCCAGTGCAACCCAGATCTCTTTCCGAAAATCCATTAACCATCTTAAATATCTAATTCAGTCATTCAATGCACTGATCAATGTAAGTACTACTTTTTAAACAAACATAAAATGTAAAGAAATGGCTGGAATTACCATTTAAAAAATATTTATAGATGTATTTCTGAATTTATTAGGTCACCACAGGAAACTGATTGGTTCTGAAATTATACAAAATTCCTTCTGATAGCATTCTTCACTCACGCCTCAACTTTTAATTTCATCTTTATATTAATATTTATATTTACAAAAGGCATATACAATGTTGAGGCAGTGTTTATGGTGAGTGTAATTCCTAAGGAGCTAGTGTGCTTTCATGCTCTAAATCTAAATGAACAACTACAAAAAAAATGTAAATGATATCTATTAAAAATTAACATAAACAACAACAAAAAAACAAAAAAACATCTGCACCAATCTTCAACCTCAGGCTGATAGATATAAATTAATTTCAGTCACATAAACATAAAAGTTAAACACATTTGTGTCATTTATATCCATTTGTAACATAAGATATGTATCCTATTTTACATTTGGCACTAGCATTTGCCATTGGTCCAGCAATTGGCAAATGTTTCTGTTCTTAAATAAAAACAGGTTTGGATAAAGTGTACATATTTCAGTGTTCATTCTGTGTGAGAAGTTATGGTGTAATAAAAAAATATTTAGGTTGTGCTCTCCCTCAAGATTACCAAGTCCACAGTTTTCTGGAAATTCTTCAGCAGAGAGACAGCAGTTTCGTGTTCCATGTGTAAAAAACTATGTCCGTTGGCCTGCAATGCAAAAACGAAGCACATGGTGAACAGGAGTGGAGAGAATGGAGTGGGGCGGGACAGGCAGGCGGTGCAGGAGGACTGGGAGCAGGCCTAGCTTAGTGGAGATAAGGAAACACAACATCGTCAATGGAGGAGAGAGAAAGAGAGCAAACACAGGAAGAAGGACTCATGCTGTAAAGGAGAGAAGGGGAAGAAGCTGGATTTTAGAGATCTGTTTAGCAGCTCACACTTCCATCTGTGGAGAGAGCAGAGAGATGCCTGTTCCTGCAGGCTATGGCATGGGAGTGGCCCTATACTAGTGCACATTTAAAGCAACACAGAAACCAGACATGCCAATGACAACTGGGAGTGCTGAAATCCCATGGTCATTTTGGCATAGGAAACCTGACTGGTTCACACGGACTATGATGCCGGGTGTTTTGTACCGAAGGAGAAGATGAACACTGTCTGAATGCATCATGCATTTTGCTCACAAAACCACTGCACTCTGAAGGGAAGTGGTCAGCTACAGTACCGTCAATCTTCTACCATCCATGCTGATGCTCATGCTGCAAGTATCCTCTATCGCTTATAAGGACACAATTACATTTATGAACTATGCATTTGAGAGCTGAGGACAAGATAGATATGTAGATAAAATTCATTTATACTACCATCACAATGCTCAGTCTTCTAAAGATGTGAGCTGAGAGTGATAGTGAGAGCGATGGACAGTACACACGCTCTACAAGCTGTTCTGTAAGAATAATGTCTACATGGACAGTGTCAGTCAGTGGAGGTGGGGTGTTTCCCCTTGAAGCTCAACGATAAGAAGTAGCAGCTTTTCACTGCCTTCAGAGGAGTGGGAGTAAAATACACAAACGATAGGCCAGGGACATATGTGGACATCTGAGACGAATGAAACACAACATTAACAAGGTCAAGAAAATGCTGCAGTGAGTGCAATGAGAAAAATGTGGAAGACTACCGATAAACAAACTTCATAATGTACTAATGTATTGGTCACATTTTAGATGACTCAATACTTGACAAAAATGTTCTTGTTGAAACCATTCTGCTCTGTTTCTTTGATGCCAGTGGCATAACTACTTTTCCCCAAATGAAACATAGAACATGGATTGCACAATGAAATGTCTGACTGAAGGACAACTTGGACAACTCAGACTGGTAGGGCGACACCAAAACATCAGCGCGTGCTCAGTAAATGGACATTGTCAAATGGCACATGCAAAGCCTCTACTGCCGATGTTGTGGAGAGTGCATGGCTACAAAGGTGTGAGCAATGTGCAGTGATGGAGAACGCTGTTACCTTCAGAATTTTGTCTCCAGGTTGAAGCACGTTGAAGGCAGGTCCATCAGGCTGTACCCTAGTAACAAAGATACCCTATAAGTCAAAAGTGATATGAGGTTAGGAACCAGATGGTAAAGATGGTTTAGAATCTTTGCCTTTCAATCTTGAAAAGTACTCTAATAACTCTTTAAGTAGATATGTAGCTATACTACATGTAGCTAGACAGTAAAAGGTCCAGTTTGAGAGACCGACAGAAATATATTGAAGACATAAACCTTGTTTGTTATGAATGTAGTAGAAAAACATTCATGGCTATTTTTACTCATCCAATAAAAATAACTGCACTGCCCTTAAGAGGGCCTTTTCAATTTACTGTACAGCTAATTTTTTAAGTGTGAAGTTATTATTGTGAATTTTTGGCCCAATCTGTTTAAATCACATATTTATAGCGTACTGCATCTGTCAAGGCAGAGATTGTAAGGGCACCAATCTTTGAAGTTACCTCAGCAAATACATACATTTAACTTTCCCATTTACACTGAAGTATATAATCCATTCAGTATGGTTATATGCCTTCAGTTCCGTATGTATTTCCTGTTCCACCATCTTTTGGCATGAATAAAACATGTGAGGGGTTGACTCAGACAATCCTGTCCACAGGATTCTTGTCATATGAGTCGACACCTCAACAATGGCAAGCTACAACTTTAAGAAAAAACACATAGAAAAGGCGGAAAGTCATGGAACAGTTCTACAGGACAATTAAAATACAGTACATACAAATAAAACTACACATGTGCATGTCCTTTACTGTGGTAGCAACAAAATACCTCAGAAATATTACCAATGATTTATGAAAAACGTAATTAAAATCACATAAAATAAATTAAAATGTGAGTATATTATCCACATGACAGAGTATCAACAAAACAGCAGGAAAATAGAATAAAATATTTTTAACAGCAAGTCATTTCATTTGAATATTTGAATTACACACAAGGGCTGTTCAGCAAATAGTATGCAAAGAAAATATAGAGAAATATGAATGTACAATACAGGTAGTCATCGACTTATGACCGTAATTGGTTCCGACTGACCGGTCGTACGTGGAACTGGTCGTAAGTCGGCCTATGTTATAATTACCTTACATATATTATACTGTGTAATGATATTATAATCATCTTTAAGTCATATTTTATCAATATTTTCTTTGCGGTCGCGGTCGTAAAGGCGAACAGTCGTAAGTTGCATAGGTCGTAAGTCGACGACTACCTGTATAAAGTTCTGAATGGTAAACAACATGACAAGGCCCAAATTAATTCATTCTTACATATATGTACAGTAAATACATGCTACAAACATGGTGATCTTATGAAGCACATTTATAAACAACAGCCAGAACAGCACTTCCCACACAAATCTTTATAATGAGATTCAATATGATTCGTGTTCCTGAGGTAACAAGACCATTACTTAGCTTTTTCAAAGACAAACTGCTTTGACTAACACTTCTTCTTTAAACTCTTTTTACTGGTCTAATTAGTTATTTTCTCCATACTGTTTCATCAATGGTGCAGTGCTATTAAAAAATCCACACTATGTCTTCGTCACATCCAATGTACACCATATATGAAAAATCAGCATGGCAAAATGATTTTAATTGTATATTACTTTAAAAAGTCCAATTTCCTTAGAATAACATGAAACAATGTATATAATGTCACAGAACACCCTTATTGATGTGACCCTGTAATGTCAAACAATTCCTTTACACATTGACAAAATATTATGTGCTTAAAATGCTAATGTAGGCAGTGTGCGAACTGACATTTAAAAAGTCAATAGGCATCACAAGTGTATTTTCATGGATTGTATTGTTCACTATCGATATTTTATTGACGAGAACATGGTTTCTATAGGTCCAGATATTTTTATTTCATGACACAGATTTCAAGTTTCCAATATATTTTTGTGTCATCACTTCTTAAGCTCCTGTTAAAAAAAACTGTTAACCTCTCAGTGTTGATGGTCCATCTTCTTTATCTGCAGTAATCATGCTGGGACTAGTTTCTTCTGAGCAACAATTAGCTTTAGTGGCCCTCCTCCTGGAGTGTGAAAATCTGCCTTGTTTGTCAGGGGATCACGTCTGACACTTTCACTTCTTTTTAATAATGAATGAGTCCAGCGGCCTCTGTGTCCTGCAGTGCCTACAGGCATTATTCACATGAGGGATAGGAACCTTTCCAACCCCAGGCTAACCTTTACCATGCACATTCCCTTCCAAATTAACAGAAGCTAAGAGGGAGAGGTATATTTTTCGCGAAGCACAGTCTGTCCCTACAGAACAAAATGAGACCCTTTAAGATGAAAAGTAATTTGCACCAGTATTCTTGGGAAAAGCGTCTTCATCTTCCATCTTCTTCGTTGTCTGACATTGTGAGCTAATGGAGTTCCTATATTGTCTTGGCAAAATTTCGCTAACCAAAGTTTCACAATCATGTTTCCAAAACAAGTGACACTTTACCCAAGAATACTGGTGTGCTTCGGCCAAAAGGTCTGCTAGTGCTGACACTAGACCCACAGTAGAAGAAATAGTTCTCGATTCAAATGTGCATTCTGAATTCACAAATAACTGTGTCATTATATTTGGAAAGAGATATTGTTGTTGAGTTTTTAGAATGTACATTTGTGGCAGATTCACAACCAGAAAATAAAATATCCATAGAGGTCCATTATATCACAGTGAACTGTGTCAAGAAAAGTTGTCAAATCTAGAAGATTTGTCACATCTCAGTGAAACTATCTAGATGGATACTCTAAATAAGTGTAGTATCCTTTTTATTTCATTTGTGGGTGAATTGCCCCTTTAATATAATGATTGATGCCCAGTGTGAGGTCACTGTCCCCATTAATAATTGCTGTTTGCGGCATCTTTTAATGTGTGAGGCATCTGTGGGTGGTGCAGTGAAACACTGAGAACATCATTTATCCCCCAGCAATGTTAACAACAGCCAACGCCTCCATGAGAAAAAAACTGACACGCTTCGAGTGAAGTTGTAAAATGGACTAATTATTTGTTAATAATAATGCCTTGCTTTGAATCTTGACTATATTGCAAGCAAGAACAATGAAAGTTCAAAGGTAATATGCTCAACTAGGGAGCAGTACCATACTTAGCATCAACAGCAGCAGCAGCAGGAGTTTCCATGGCAACTCTTAAGTGAGACCTACTTATTCTGCTTTCTCCAGAAAAAAATAAATAACTACACAAAACAACCTTGCAACATACAAACAGCTGAGATATGGAAATGATAAAAGCCATGAAGATTGAAAGAATAAGTATCGCATAATTTGCAGGCAAATGAAAGGGCAAAAGTATTTGTCCCTTTACAGAACCTTAAAGAAGAAGCAGGCAGCAGTCTTACCATGTCTGAAGGCTTGAAGGGATTTCCCTGCCCACTTATTCCCCCTGAGATGCTGAAACCAAGGCCAGGGTTCTTCTCTATGCGCACACAGAACTGTCAGAGAACACAACACAGAGACACCCTAGTACCACAGAGTACCACCAGACCTCAACGAAAGCTGCTCCCCGCAAAAGAACAGATAGCTACACAAAACGTTTGTACACCTTGCATGCGTACTTATCATGGATTCTCCATTACACCTCGAATCAGAGTGATGGAAATGTGAAAGGCAAAGACCAAATACAAGATCACAGCTGATCTACATCATACATAATTATTTTCATAATCCTTAATCTGTGATAATATCACGTTTGGTTGTGATATTGCTTGGGATGCAACTGACCTCCAGATGGACCCATAAAGCCTGCGGTGGGGCACTCATCGCCTAATGTGATAGCTGTACGTCTTCTTACCTGCTCCGGGTATCCATCCATGCTCTTCTGCCCTTTGGTCTGAATGAGGCAGCGTGCACTCTGAGGGCGGGGGTTGGTGGCTGAGATGGGCATGGGCAGCGGAGACTGGTACTGCTGGATGGAGATCTTGTTGATGGCGCCCTCGTACTGCTGCTCGCGGGCAGAGCGGTGTGGCGGTGTGGCCGTCGCTGAGGTCACGATCATTGTCTGTGTTTGGTTGGGGTGGCCACCTGCCTGTGGGTAATTCAACCCGTTAGGCAAAGAGTCAGGAAGCTGCAAAAATGCAAACGTTGCGTCTTACACACGATGGCCAACAGACAGGACACAGATGAGTGATGGTGGTTGGTGTCGTCCCTCAGAAAAGTAGTTCCGTGCTAGAGGAAACCATGGAGTTTTGTTCATCCCACTCTCTCCTTTCCTGCTTTACCTCAGGCAGCCAGTGAAAATATTCTACTATGGAGTACGTTTCCTATTTTCATATCAGGCATAGCACTCCGACAGTCTTCTACATTTAAGGTGGAGTACAATTATCTCATAACCATATCGGTGTGTCTTCAACATGGGAACAAATGCCCCACATGTACTACAGCACTGTTGGATTACTGCCTTAATTCCAACAGGATATTTCCCACTCCTTTATTTATTCTATGGGAAACTGCTGAGAAAGAACTGCAAGGTTTAGCCGAGGCACAAAAATGAAAATACTCACGGCCAAGCAAAAATCACACCAACATTGACAGACTGGGGTTGCCAGGGAAACTAAGCAAGAATGAAACACTGTTCAAATGATCGGGGACAGACAGCAATTATTCCTGACATTTAAAAGCACTGACAAGATAATAAAAGCTATGCTCAAAAGAAATAAGACAAGAATCAGTGTAACTGTGCTCTTACAACAAACTATGCGCCACAAGCCTATTCAGAAAAATGATGTGCTTATCAAATATTAAGACATTAAGACAACACAAAATGTAGTATCTCATTTAAGCGTTGAAAGTGCAATTAAGACATTACATATAAAAAATTAAAGAGGATATACAGTAGAAATCATATTTCATATAAGTGTTCCTTCCTGTTGATTTACATTATGGGAATGCATTCAGGGAAAACGTATAGCTTTGCCTAAATGGGACAGCAGAAAATTAATTTGAACAATTATGACACAAAGTGGAACATAATGAAATCATATCACAAAAACTAGTAACATGACATACACAGAAATTTCTAGACTTATAGACTATAATCAAATTGATATAAATATGGGAAAACAGATAAGGCACACAATAGAATTAATATGACAGATAATAAAATGGAACTACCATATAATGAACTGAATACACCATATACTGAAATGGGAATTACATACATTGAAAGTAAAATGATATTTAACCAAATGCAACATTTTATATTTTGTTTGAATGCAAGCAATAATATAATGTTTCTAACAGGCACATGGATAATCCAGCCCATTGTGTGCACTAAATGAAGTAATGAGCACAGGCCCTGCCCGCATACAGAGGCCTCATCCACCTTCCAGTGATGCATGAGTTTAATGAAGGCCACTTTATTTCCCATTTGAACTGTGAACATGATGTATTCTCTCACCATCACTACTTTCAACTAAGCAAAGAATAAAACAAAAGCCGGCATTATTTACTGGAGTTTACTGGAGTTTCTTCCTTTCGTTTTTTCTCAATACAGTGGGCTCCAGAATTATTGGCACCATTGATAAGTATGCACTAAAAAACGGTAAACTAAAAATTAATGTTTTTTTTAATTATTATTACCAAAAAATTTAAGTAGTGTGTTTTATTAAATGGAATGAACAAAAATATTTTCCCCAAAAAACCTGATTTTACAATTCTTTACACTGGCTTAATACTTTGTGCAAACACCCCTGGCAAAGATAGCAACCATGAGTCTTTTCCTATAATTTGTGGTCAATTTAGAGAACAAATTTGGATGGATTAAAAAAAAATAGTTCCACCATACAAAACTTTTCTGAATAATTGATATCCTTGGATTTGAGATTAACATGTTTTTGATTAACTGCGTGGATTTTGATGTTTTTATTTATTATATGCAGCCCTTTTTATATCAGGGTGTCCATAATTCTGAAGCATATGAAACCTTTTATTGGCCTGAACAGGAGAAAAAAAAAAAAAAAAGCTTTAATGTTCACTGAAACCCACCATTCATTCCAATTTTCTAAAATAATAGCCTTCTAGATTAAAAATGTGAATGAGTCAAGGCTATTCACTTCAGTCATTATATATCCACTATAGTTCCACATGAGTGACATGCTAGTTTATAACAGTCATAGTCCAATAGCAATACAGATGGCTGGGTTTGCAGTGCCTGTACAGACCCAGGTATACATACCTTTTTCATGATATTATCTGGTGGTACATCCCTCCTGCCCAGTGAGTATGGGGCCCACTGGCTGGTGGGAGAAACCTCCTCCTGTCCATTATCTAAGATATTGCTCTGCTGCGAAGGGGTCTGGTGGGAGAGGAAAAGAATAGAGCTCAGATGGTCATACTAAGTGCCTCAGTGCAGCCTGCCTTCTCTGTAGCTCAGGCTTTAAGCTTAATTTCTGCTATTGCTAACACAGGTTATGATGGTAATCACGGACTCCTATTCCTAGGTTTATGAAAACACAGCCAGTTGAGCTCTTGAGGCCAATCAAATACTGAGTTGGGTGTCCACAGACCACATTTACTACTTGATGCCATCTGACGTGTTATCAGTTTTCTTAATTTTTCAACTTCTAATCAAATTGCTGTGTGGAAAAAGAATTCCCAAAGAAGTTCTCAAAATAATTCTAGGTATGTTTGGCCTCATTATTACAGCAAAGCTTTTAGACCATTGCAATACTTCCGACAGTATATAATATACAGTATCATAATACTCCATTCATATAATGTATCTAGCCCAAATTCCATTCCACTCCATTTGCATTCATAAGCATATTTAAATTTAAAAAATAATATAATTCCTGTGTCAGCATTGTGAATGTATAGTTCACTGGTCTTGCCTAACAGGATCATTATAAACAGTACGTCCAGGTTCTTGCTTTAAACGTCACTGATGATTTAAATATCATGTCACTGTTGCCTATTCCCATGTCCTCTTGATCATGAGCCCCGCAGAGAGGGAAAAGGGACTGCCTTTTCGAGTGTTACTGATGACACAGAGGGACAGTAGCTCTTACAGTAACCTTGGACACAGTGGAGCAGACATTGAACAGTACATCACTCCAGTTGACACACAAACTGCAGACATGAAATGCAGACACTTTCATATTTTAGACAACAGTAAGCAAGACAGAGACTTCTCAAGATAAGATGCGCTCGGTTTTCTGTGTTGAGCCAAAGTATTTGACGGGAAGGCTTGCTTCTTTGCTCTGTTGGACACTGATTTCATCATCTGAGATGAATTTGTTATTGGACTTTCCTGTTGGACACAGATTTCATCATTTGAGATGAATGTGTTACTGGATTTTTCATTTTTTCATGGGACAATTTAAAATTCCCTATTGATGTGCAATTAATGCATTATGCCTCTGTTGTTCCATGGATGGCTAAATGATTGATCTCATAATCTCAGCAAGCAGTTTAAGAAACAGGAAGCTCAGCAGGTGTAATATTACATAAGTGGATCTTTCTTTCCCTGAAGAAGTAAAAAGATGAATATGGCATTCTATTCATAATGTGTGGTGGCAGGATATCCACGCTAGTAGACTGCTGACAGGCCTGGAACAATAATTAAACTGAATTACCTCTAGAAGGCTTCAATTACTTCTAGTGTTTGGAAAAGGAATGTTAAAGTCTTGTACTGTTCACATATTTGACGATAACTTAGCAAAGTGCAGAATAAAAAATACTATTAAAGATAGCAGTTACACAGCAAGTGTATGGTAAATAAAAAACCTTTCAAGGGAACTGAACTACTTTAATATAATTCAATTAATGTAATAACACAAGTCAAACCACTTTTCCTTTTGTGTTTTGGTGAATGTGCTGTTGCATTTGCTGTTCATACTCACATGTGGAAGAGGTAGCCACTGTGTCGTTTGGTTTTCATGCTTTGCGTTATTGTAAAAGTTTATTGTCATGCTTCTGC
Organism: Conger conger; assembly: GCF_963514075.1. NCBI lineage: Eukaryota > Metazoa > Chordata > Actinopteri > Anguilliformes > Congridae > Conger > Conger conger. Next base: position 57,082,349 of record NC_083763.1, read on the forward strand.
TGGCATGCGGTGCAGCATAGCGTCCAGAATACAGCATGCCGAAGTTTACTGTGTTGTGCTTAAGGACAGCACTCTGATTGGAGGGAAACAATCATGTGACATGAGTGAATGAGTGAGGGCGGCCCGAGAGGTCAGAAGCAGCCGCCTTGGTTAACTGGATTGCATCACACACACTGCATAGCTGCAACAGAGTGAGCTTGACAAACAGAGCAACAACAATACATATTTACTAAAAACACAACATGATCGTCAGACCACACGATAATGATATACACAATATAATGCTAGCAATAAAAAATCACAATTGCCATATAAAATATACGTATACCAACATAAATTGCAAACAAAACATTACAGAAATATTTACAGAAATAGCACACATATTTTTACTGCGAATACAAGAAACAATGACAAAAATATCAACATCATTGTCAATGATGTTTTAAATATCCAAAATACTTACCCTTAGATACTTTGATAAAAGCCATAGATAATCGTATATTGTACAGCCATAAGTAATAAGCATGTCTAGGGTATCTGACACTGTGGCTGGAATACACCCTGATGAGCAGTGGGCTCGACAAACCCTATCAAAATGATAATCATCTTCTGAAATTAGGAGAAATAAGGCTGATTTTGGCATTCCGTCAGAGTGCTAATAGTGAATCGCTAATAGTGATGGTGATGGGGAGTGGACATCCAACTTACCCGGTCTAATCTTTTAGCTTCTATATGTCTAAGCAGCTGTTGTCTCCAGTCCACTGGCATTTTAGAGGTGGGGTCTTCAGGCTTCTGCATTATAGACCGCAGCTTCATGTCTCCATCAAAGCTCTTCTCTGTACAGGAGCTCAGGGTGTAATCTGAAGGCAACCTCTCCAGCAGGGCAGCCATGGTGGGCCTTGCTGACACAGGCCGGGCCTGCGATGCCCCGTAGGTCTCCGTACTGTAACTCCTGGCAGACAAGGGCCGCCTTTGGGTCAGGCTCTTGGTGGGGTATCCCATGATGGGCTTTTTGGGCTCCTGGTATGATGAGTACTCGTCCTCGTACCTGCCGTTTCTCTTATGGAACTGAGAGTCCGATATTGTGGACACGCTGTTCTGGTGTTCAAGCATGCCCTTGAAGTGTGGCCTCCCGTATCGCTCACTGAGCTGTAGCTCCTGTGCCTCTGCCACCCTGCGGAAGAGGGCCATCTCTGTGGAGCTGACCAAAGAATCGGCCCTCCGCAGGAAGCCTGGCCGAGACCTCGGGGCGGGGATGGGCTGGTTGAGGATCTCTTCATTGACTGAGGGCTGAGAGAATGAGAACATATGCTCCATGGGGGGATAGCCACGGTAGCCTCTCGGACTCACTAGCTCCTTGGGCAGGGTTTTGCCTGGCTGGTTGATATACTCAGGAGTGTTTGGGAAAGGGGGTGGGGCCCTTCTCTCAGGCTTCACCACCTCCATGGGCCCCTGAGGGTTGAAGCTTTGGTCAAACTGGTAAACCTTCTTAGGTATAGCAGGTTTCTGCTGCTGTGAACTGCTCTTCCCTGTGCCAAAGCCATCTAGATCATCATCCAGCATAGGAGCGGACTGGCTCCTCGACATGCTCTGCTCCATGGGTGGTGGAAGGTCTGGCCTGTCCACACTGCCCTGGTTCTCTATGCTGGAGCTGTAGCTGTCCATTGGGATGCTATATACCTTGTAGGAGCCAATGTCAATTTCATCAATGCTCTGGGACTTTTTGAACTTGGCCTTCACCTCTTTCATCATTGGTGAGAGCCTCTCTGTACTCTTGCTGATGACCAGGGCACCCTTGGAGACGTCCTGCCTGCACTGTACATGTGTGAAGACGTTAGAGTGGCCCTGCCCTGTCCCTGAGTCTCGTGAGTCCCGGGAGTCCCGGGAGTCCCGGGAGTCCAGGAAACCCCACGCTCCCGTAGAGGGGAAGGTCCCTGGCAGCTCACCCATCTCATGCTCAAAGTCCTTGCGATCCGGGTTGGGGCTGTTCGCGGGGGTGAGCTCCAGCTTAGATGGGAAAGCTGTCCTGTCTTCAAAAGGGCTGGGGGTCCTCGTCCAGTTCTGCCAGGGGTTGGGAGGAGGGGGAGGAGGCACTTCAGTTTCCGGAGTATTGCGGACAGGGTGGAAAGTGTGCGCAGACTGCTCAAGCTCAAGTGGAACGCCCACTATCCGCTCCTGCCTCATCAGAGGCCGCCGCCCGTGTGAGTTGCTCCTGGGCTTAGAGCCCAGCATGGGATTGCCACTGCTTGTGGTCTCAATAGGAGACTCCTCTGCCACAAACCCTGTGTTGTCATATTGGGAGGAGTCGTTCCAGCTCTCGAAGGCATCACTGAGAGGACGTCTTTCACTGCGCTGTTGCAGGGTGCTAGAAGGAGGTGTCTCCCTCTGGCTCAGCAATGGCTTTGTCTCAATGGGCTTGGGGAAGGACTGGGCCAGCCTGTAGAGACAGCCAAAGAGCAAGGATAACCTTATCCCCCTCAACAACACATCACTGCTGGCTTTTTAATGTCAACGGAAGCAAATGTACATAAGAGGCCTTTTTCTTTTGGCACTCTACATTAGAATAGAAAGTCATTCAGCTTCAAGCACCCAGACCTTTAAAGAGCCACACTGAACACAGTAATCTGATCTAAATCCTCAAACTAATGTCATGCCATCTTCCATTTTGTGACCACAAAAAAAAAAAGGCTTGGATATTTTGTGAATACACATGTCAGTGAGAATAAGACCTCAAATAGGAACATTACGTATGTCTGTCCTCACAGTGAACAGAACATGGGGTTCAAAATAGGGAGAGTTAATTAGAGCTAAAGAGACCTGTTTGTTCAAAAAAGGTCATTGATGCTCTTGTCTATGCTGGTCTTGTATGTGCTCCCAGGGAGCCACAAGTGCATTTTGTCTTTCATCTCTGCTTCACAAAGAAGAAATGTATCTTTTTGCATTTTCAATTCATTACTAAAACTAACAGTATCAAACAAACATTCATTTCAGATGAGGATCAAAAAGAAAATCCTGTGGTGACAGCAAAGCCATTTGCGGGGCTGCAACCAGGATTAAACTGAAAGACACAAGATATCTTTGTCCCTGAATGACCAAAACACATTTCTTTTGAAAGCCGAGAGGAGGAATTTGCGTGACATTTCGATGAAGATGTGAATAGAGGAGGCATCCTCCTGACCTTGACATTGAGAGCACATTGGTGCTGAGGGAATCCTGTTCTGCTCTGTCAGGCTCGTGGAAGTGTATGGTAATGAGGAATTAAAGCCATGGCAGACAGCTCCTCCTTACTGCCTGCCTGACAGGTGGATGTCCACTTCTTATTAAACCAGCAGGTGCATAATGGGAGTGCTTTCTGTACTTATATATCCATATCAGACTAAAGCCAGTGCGGTAACATTCTTTAACACATCCTTTATGTTACCTACAATTCTTATTTCTCACTTTCATCATATCGCCCCCTTTGTTTCCTAATTCCGTCTCTGTCATGTCCTGGGGGAAGATTTATTGGCATTGTGAGTCATGTGAGAATGCATGATACAGACCATGCATAAACATAAGTATAATCTTTTGAGAGAATAACAGCAGGACAGGGGAGCTTTGATAATTCAAATGCATCTAAAACAATTGTGTAGGAGTATCCATATGAATATGCAATTCAAAATTGTGGGACAAGCTTTCAAAAGGTATCTGTACAGTATACAGCACATTTCAACCCGTTTTTAAACCAAATATTCACATAACTAATGCATTTTCAAAACACTGGCATCAAATAATTATTCAACTGGCTAGATACAGGGTGACTCTATTCAAATGCCCAACTGTCTATTCTTCCCACACACATGTGGGTTTCTCTGGTTTCCTGCCAATGTCTGAAGATGTGCTATAGATTAACTGGTGTTTCTGAATTGCCCTGTGAGTGTGCCAGGGTTCCAGATTCAATTCAGGAAATGAATTGAAATTTAATTCATGAATTCCAAATGCTAATAATGCCATATGAAGAATGTATAATACATTAATTGCATTACAATCCATTGCCTGTGTAACATGGTTAGCTCAGCTAGTAAGCACGGATCGTGCAGTGAAAGCGAAGGCTGGTAGCAGGTTACCGTGACAACACTCCCCGATGACGTAACCCTCAAATTCAAAAGAACGTTGTTGCCCTTGGCTAGCGGCGAGTTCGTCTTTAGCTGACTGGTAACGCGTTCGTTCAACAAAATGTAACAGGTGAGAAATTGCCTGAGTCCGAGGTGGGATTTGAACCCCGGCCTCTCACTTGTACCAAATTATTTGTTGAACGAACGCGTTACCAGTCAGCTAAAGACGAACTCGCCGCTAGCCAAGGGCAACAACGTTCTTTTGAATTTGAGGGTTACGTCATCGGGGAGTGTTGTCACGGTAACCTGCTACCAGCCTTCGCTTTCACTGCACGATCCATGCTTACTAGCGAACTAGCTGAGCTAACCATGTTACACTCACCCCCCTTTGACTTCCTTCTCCATGTGAAACTCCGCAGCAACCATTTTTTAAATTTATTTATTTTTTTACTCCCACCCAGATCCGAGTCACGGCACCAATGTAACAGGTGAGAAATTGCCTGAGTCCGAGGTGGGATTTGAACCCCGGCCTCTCACTTGTACCGAATTATTTGTTGAACGAACGTGTTACCAGTCAGCTAAAGACGAACTCGCCGCTAGCCAAGGGCAACAACGTTCTTTTGAATTTGAGGGTTACGTCATCGGGGAGTGTTGTCACGGTAACCTGCTACCAGCCTTCGCTTTCACTGCACGATCCGTGCTTACTAGCGAACTAGCTGAGCTAACCATGTTACACCTGAATTGGCTAAATTGGAATGGAATTGACCCCAGAGTGTGCTCCCATTAGTGGATGGATGACATTTCTGCTTTCAAAGTACTGGCAATCACTCAGGTGCCTGTAACTTAATTAAGCGGGAAAATAAACAGGGATAAAGCTGTTGACATCAATGTGCAACAGATAGGAGTACTTGGACCAGTGAACGGGGTGGCACACACCTGTTAGTCCAATGTGTTGGAGGTGCCCCATCCTTCCCCATGGGCTGCAGAGCAGTAACATTGGCGGGGGGGTTAGAAGAGCCAGTGGAGCCCTGGGATGGGGAGTAGTCTGAATAGGTGGCAGAGGAGCCACTGTTGTTCAGGCAATGCATTTTGTCTGGATCTGATTCATCTGTCGACTCTGTGAAGACAAAGCAGCACAATGGCAATTTAAATATATATATTTTAAAAGCTTTGGGGTAAAATACAACAATAGTCCAGTAACAGCAACATGCTGTAAATGCTTTTCTGAAAGGAAATGTTTTATGAACACAAATTTCAAAGCTTAAAAAATAAGTCGCCATTAATGAATATTAAATCTGATAAATGGCCTTAGCTATTAAAAATCCATCTGGGAAAGGAATGCTGGAAAGAACTGGTTCTTTTTTCGGCTTCAAACCAAACAGTAAAGTATTATGTAATAAGAATTTTGATTCTATTGTTCTGTTTCACACCATAAATAATAAGGACAACACATTTCACAGGCCCTTGCCTCAGGGACATTATGTAATTATTGTGGTTTGCAAGAAATACTTTGTGTAATCTTTAAGTGGCAGACACACACATTAAAACAATGGAGAACACAGGGTGTTTACTTGAAAGCATTAAAATGTATTCAAATGGGATTAGATAGTAAAAATTTACTTTCTGCCAGTGGAATCTGACAAGCCACCCCCACCTCCACCCCCCTACCCCCTCATATCTGGGTGGAATGATCAGTGTGGTATTCAGTGGGAGAGGGAATTTCACACATATTAATATATGAGGCCTCCAGGAGCAGACCCAAAACAGAAGATAAGGCAGCTGAGTGCTGCTTTTTAAAAATGAGAGCATAAAAGACTCCATCTGGTTAAATTGTGACAAGATATTTCTGTGGTTTGGTCAGGGGTCTGCCTTTGGCAGGATTGTTTCTCCAGCACACATGCTTGGGAAGACTGGGTAGTGGATTCCCCTTCACTTCCCTGGGGACCCCCCTGAGTCATCTGGTTCTTACAGGTACAGAACACGAGGGATGACATTGTCAGTTGGTGAGGGAGTATTAAATAACCAGATGGACAGAGACAGGGAATTTCATTTTGAATCTTTAATGAACTTTTAATGGGCAGTTAAAATTGTGGTTTAAAATCTGAACCAAAAAAAAAATAACCTTCAACCACAGACTGCCCCATCACTGCACATTATTTCATTTAAGACTGCACCTTTCCCATCCCCTCCCTACCCCCCTTTTTAATGTCTAATTAGCCATGTATGCTATATGCTGTAATTATTGCACTTGCATATAATTATGTTACTATTCTTAGTGTTCTAGATGCCAAAACTGTGGTATTGCAACACAGTGAGCACTTTATTAGGTAGACCTGTACACCAACTTGTTATTGCAAATATTTAATCAGCCAATCATGTGGCAGCAACTAAATGTATAAAATCATGCAGACGTGGTCAAGAGGTTTAACTGTTGAATGGGAAACAGAAACAGAAAAGAAAAGATCTAGTTAATAACTCACCTAAAGTAATGTTTCAATGCGTCTATACAGTCTGTTCAGCACATACCTTTTTTGTCTTTGCCTAGTAAGACAACCTTTGGTTTGTACATCGGGGGTTCCACCAGGGTAGGTCTCATGTCAGAAATGCGGATGTCATTTGGGGAGCCTCCAAGGGAATCCTGAGAAAAGATGAAAAGACGATACAAAATGGTATCAAGACTCTTTCCCAGCAGTACAGGCAGACAGAATACAGCAAAAAGGTGTGGGATTCAAACGACGTGAAAGGGTTCCCTGGAATCTACTGAGCCCTCAAGTAACATTTCTGTGGTATTCTAGCCATGTACAGTATACTGTGTGCAAATCCATACTCTTCTTTCATCCTGGAATAATTATCATTACAAATATTTGTGGTAAAATTTAGCTGAAACATTTCACTCACACAATGATGGAAACTGTAAAAATAGTCCACTATAAACAATGTACAGAGTGATGATTCTGAAAGGCAATGTAGCATTGAATGTAGCACTGAAATCGGTGTGTACATTTCTAATGTGAATCCTTTTCTTATCCGGAAACTATTGGATAAAATAAAAAAGGATGGTTTGGGGCTGCTAGGCTCATCTTGTTAAGGCACTGTCCACTTCAGACTGCAGACCAGCTCCCAGCTCAACACGGTTTAGCTGGTTGACCAGTTCAGACCAGTTCCCAGCTTGACATGGCTTGACCAGCTGAAGCTGGTACCTGGTTGACCAGCTCATACCTAAACCCTGTAATAATTTTTTAAACCATGAGACCAACACTTCCTGAACCACCTCTTCCCTTCTTCCCCCACTTTGTTGCAACTTAACTTAGCAAACATTCAGAAAACACTATAGTACAGTACATTCCTTGATGCTTATATCATTTGTTGAAAATGTGTATCTGCTTTAATATCTGGTGGGAAAGAGTCACCCAATATGGCCATGACCTAAATCTATGTTACTGTTGAGTCATATTACATTCATAGTACACAGTCATATCTGTGCACCACACTTCAGCCAGAAGACATCCTACAAGTCTCTCTTGCTCTCTCTCTCTTGCTCTCTCCATCTCTCTCACCCTCCCTCTCCAATCTTTGTGCCTTCTCTCACTGCTGACAGCTGCTTTCGTTAAATATTCACGTCAGGAAGATGCCAAGTTTAAAATAACAGTGTGACAGAGATTTACCTTTTCTCAAAGGAAGCCTGAACCAAGTGTAAGCAAACAGCAGTGATGTGGCCATGTAGTTGCTAGTGTTGGTGGTAGAAAAGTCTGACTATTAATGAAAAGACCCATTGCTCACAGTGATTTGCCACTGTTTTAACCCCTGAGGGGCAAAGTGCTTAGATGGAAGCAATAAAATATTGTTTAAGACTGGTTCAGCTTATATCAAGAAAGGTTTTTAGAAGCCTGACAATACATTCAAATAGCAATGCTTTATTCATAGGCATTTGCAGTATGGCCAGAAACATAGCATACACACTGATTAAATAATAAAAAAGTTAAAATCACAACCCTAACTCAACGCTACGTGTCAACTGATGACTCCAGTGCTAAGAAGAAATGGAAGAAATGTATTCCCCTCTCGTCATCATACTGGAGGAATACTCACATGATGACACATGACGCCTTGTAGCTGTGAACAGTTTAAGAAGCACAATTTTGGGGCTCAACCTGTTGTTTTCTCTGATTTCCCAGCCACTTACTATGAGGCAGAAACAGGAAGTTGTAACGGACAGGGTCGTGTTCTCTGGCTGTGGCAGCTTGGGAACGACGCGATGTAAAGAAATCTAAGCAAAATACACAAACAAACAAACAAAGAGACACACAAATGGAAAGTATTTTCTTCATGGTTTGAAAGAAAGCAAAATGTGTGATATCAAGAAGCATGAGCGATGGTGGCCTGAGCCCCTGGCCCAGATTCTCCCTCCAGGCAGGGAACATGTCTCCATGCAACTTTGTGAGTGGACACAGTGGGAGAAGAATTCAGGCAGTAATGAACAAAGACTACAACAGACATTTCAGGTCTGCGGAGAACAGTACTAGATATTTAAAGAAAGCTTGTGTATAGCAGGTGGAGGTGAGCTGTCCAGTTTTAATGAATGAAAATGAATGCTCCGGGGTGACTGAAACAATCGCTTACTGATAGGCTCGCTAAAACTGCCAGAACGCTGACGTTGACCATCCCCTTAGAAGAGCGAGGAAGCCTAGCACAACGAAACAGATTACCTGATCCTTCTCTGGGTTCAGCTCAGATGCTGTGTGCTCAGCTCCAAGAATAGAATGTTGATATGACCTATTCAGAGCAAGCTTCTACAGTCCTACGCATACAATTACCATTTAACATTGACCTTTGCAGTTGTAAGTTCAATGGTCTGTGATGTTTTTTAAGCCACGCCACTATGCCAGCTTTCAGAACCCGACTCCTGCCTACATCAGGACAAACAACCCCTTGGCAATGTTAAAGGCCATAAATTATTAAAAGTTATGCACTATTGTCATATTTACACCATTTTAAGCATTTAGCCACGATGCAAATAGTAAACCTCCAAGGTACTAAAAATAAAATTCCACAGTTTCAGCAAATTCTGGGTCATTCATAAAAGTGTCGTATCTCTGTGTGCAACTTATGTGCAAAAGTAGTCTTCAGTGGTTGGCAGCTCCCAAATTATGGCTGCAAAGGTGTCAACTTAATCTTTCCTTTCTTCATGAGCAGGTAAAATCAAGCAGTGAAACATAGTGTGATAATCATATTGTTTTAAGGAAAGGAAAGACAATGCTGAAATTCTCTTCACCACCCCAACAAAAAATATCACAACACCACCATCAGGTGACTCAAGTGACTAACTAAGAACCTTCGCAGGGTACACTTCCACAATCCCACTTTCAAACACACAGTGTCGGAAAAACATGCTGTGCTGCAGCACTTAATAGGTGATTTCACATTTATATATCACCCCATAACAATGTCTGTCACATCCGGCTGATTTTCAAAAATGGAGAAACCTGAGCCTGTATTTTATTGATGCTCCAGCACTCTCCTCTGCCCTTCTCTGATTGTGTCCTTGAAAACAACCCCCTATTTCTATGTTCCCACACCATCAAAACAATTTGATTTGCTTGGAGGTAAAACTACATTTTTCTAGTTGAGATAACCCAGTACCAAAACTGTGATATGAAAGTCTGCGCAACCCTTGAAATCAACCCACAGCATCTCTCAAGACCTCATGCAGCACTTCAGCATTAGTCTTCACTCATCTCCCACTGTTCACCTCCATCACCACTTTTCGGCTCAAAACATAAAAGGTCAAAGTGAAGTGAAAAGCCATCATAAGTCCTTTGAGTCCTTGCCAAGGTGCCTGAACCCTACCTCGGAGCTCTCAGTGAGGTCCTCCTTCTCCTTGCGTTTCTGAATCTCCATAGCTGAGTTGTGTATGGGACCCTGTTCTGTCATCTGGGCATTGGAGAATTCATTGGCCTCTCTTTCTGCAACCTAAAATAGTGATTGACAGATCCCCTTCCCCTCAGTCACACAGATCACATTTAGGATTGTAAAGCTTTGTATTGATGCTTTTCTATGTTTTTTGCATAATTCATGCCTATTCCTAGGGCATTTTGTTTTCCATTTCATTTTCAATAGGTTCTCAGGGTGATGGTGCCACATACACATGAAATTATTCCTCACATTAGCCCACAAAAAGGAAACCAATGTCTTATTAGCCAAAGAAGAGTATGTTCTTACCTCACATATTCATCTTACTCACTCTTACACTTTGGTATGGTTGAGTTTAAATACAGTAAAGAATGTTTTAAAATACATTGAACAAATGCTGGCATACTTTTAATTCATTGTATTTGTTGTCATTTCAAAATACTCTTCACTGATAACAATGAAAAATAAGTTTTCAAAATATGCACGGGTTTAGCTATAATAACTTTCTTACCAAAGGATAGTTAATTGCTTTGCAGAAGGATAACAACATGCAGCTACAATACATTAGATCAGGGATAAGGGATGTCATTGGTCTGAATTCTTACCACAATTAAAAAAATAAAATCATACAAGACTGCAGCTGCGCTTAAGCCATTATGTATGAGTTATGTAAGACACTGAAGACACAAGAACTACATTTACAAATCTGGTTATGCCCATTAAGAGCACAGAACTAAATGCACTGATGGAATGCTGTTTTTGAATGTACATGGCACTATCCCACACCATGAGCACCATTTGTTATCTTTAATTGCCTTGCCCTGCAGGTGACTGGGACTCTGACCTCATTTGCTGCAATGGGCCACTGGGGCTCAAACTTCTCCTTGCCAGGGAGCTCCATGTTGGTGCCAGAGGAACACTTCTCTGTGGCATGACTGGTCTTCCCGACCATGTTCTGAACTGACTTCACCATGTTCTTAAGGTCCTCTGGATAAGGGGTGGGGTAGCGCTTCAGATTGATTTCCACCTGAGTTGAAACCATAAGATAGCTGGCTTTATTCCAGATCAAAACTCCTGTGTTTATTGTCTGAGGTTAGGGCTTAAAACAAGGGTTATCATCCCACTGTAGATAACACACAGTAATTTGCCATGCAGTCAGCCAAGTACCGACTTTCCTTTCCTCAGGCTACTCTACGTGATTGCCCCAGTTCTTGCATTACATTTCACAGGACAGAATTCTGGGATACCATCTCCCACCATGTAATGCACAGCAGATGAAATAATCATCTCCAGCTGTGCGGCTAAAGAAAACAATAACCATAAAATAAAGGAGAGCTGAAAATGAACAGAAGAGGCAGAAAATACCTTGACTTTTCCGGAGTTGTCCTCTTCCTCCTTCTTGTCTTCAAATTCAAAGGCAACAGTCATCCGTTGCTGCCGCTGCTCCTCCCAAAGTGTAGGGTTGAAGCTGTCAGTGTCTGACTGGTAATCTATGTGGGTGAGAGAGAGAGACAGGGGGGCACACCATTAGGCTGGTGCTACACTGGTGCTATGATGGCACTATACTAGCCTACAGGATCTACACCTGTGCTACTGTAATGAGGGTACTGTATGTCTGGCTTGCTAATCTTCAGGACAAGAGATTTTTTGCTGATTGGCTGGCTAGCTCCACAAGAAACTGAATGCCGTCTGTGTCCAGTGCCTGGGTTTCTTCTGGCTACAAGTTAGGCCATGCTGATGGCAGACATATGCAAATGAGCCTATAGCGATGTCATAAAGTTACGGAAGGCTAAACAGCACATGTCCTTTAAATGCCCATGATACTTTCAGAGTTTTTATAACACCTACAGCTCCTTCATAATCCACATAGTTTGCCCTGACCCACCTTCATCGTGCCGAGGTTGCTGGGGAAACATGTAGTTGGTGAGGACTCTCTGCTTGGTCTCAGGATGGGCCTCTGTCTGAAGGGGGATCAAGGCCTTGGACTGCAATGGCACACGAGGTTTAAGGGTCACAACACACAGACTTGTGAGAACTATGGTGACAAATAAAAAACAGCATGTGTCTTGACTGATGCATTAGCCAGCTCAGCAGAATCATTTTAATTTTACAAGGTCTCCCGCATAATTTATAGAGCTATAGTACATACAGAGTCATGCAGATGCTAATCAGTCATTCAAGAGAATCAAAATACTTTTCATTTTATTACCCCAGTTTCAACCACAGACATTAGTTTTTTCAAAGCAGTTACATAACACATTGAGGGAATATTTCTTAGAAATCTACCTGATTGTCTGATAGCCACAGTGCAGCAAGATCCTTCAGTTTGGTGAAAGTAAATGGCAGATTCTTTAACCTGTTTGAGAGGAAGGTTAGAATGGATTCTTCAACATACAGTAGGAGCATGATTTCAGCAGCTGACCTTTCTCAACCAGAAACGTATAATAAAAATATACTTTCTGACAGGTTTCAAGGCAGATTTGTCTGTTGAAAGCACTTTTTCCCAATTGCTACTCAGCAAGGGAGGTGTGAAGGGGTTTCATTAGCTTCCATTAGTTCTGATTCATTTTTCGAGTGCATGGTGCTCTCGGAAAGAGCTCTTAGAAAGAACTCTGACACAATCAAATCCTCTTTCTTCTTGACACTGAGCCCAACATATGGTCTCGAACACAGTATATGGCAGCCATTCCATGCACCACAAGGGTGATATTCTGATCAAAGATACAGAAACAAATGCATTGGCCAAATTCTCATAATACCTTCAGAGCCATGGAGCATAATTTTATTCCATGTATTAAAAGAATGAAAAGAACCCTTATGCCATCCCATTTCCCTGCTCAGTTTTTAATATGACTGCCCCCTACATCATCAGCACACATTCAAAGAAACAGGAAAAACAGACATGGTACACTTTCGTCAAAATGATGAAAAAACACTTTTGAGATCAGGGTACACAAGTTGGAGCAGAGTCAAGGCAGCTCCCTGGCTTGTGGTAGCCCATTTACTTGAGTGCCCTGTCGTGCAAGTGGAGACAGGGTAGAATCGGCTGCTGTGCGTTAAGTGATGGTAAAGTTTAATTACCTTGGATCCTGTTAATCACTGGCAGTGCATCCAAACATCTCATAAAGAGCTTTCTTAATTAGCCTGTGGGCTGGGAGAAGTATTTCCTGATGCTGTACAGCTATCTTAATGTGCCATTAGAAAAATAAAAAGACAGGCCTGTGTAGTTTACATAAACGCCCCGTAATATGAATCGCATACTCCACCTATGCTAGCTTATTAAATATGTTTATTTTAAAGATTGGGAATAAAAACGTAACCCTGGAGATCCCTCATGGCATGTATGGCATGGTGAAAAATTCCTGTGTTGAGCATGCATTGGCCTACCCAATTACTTCTGACTGTTGTGTTGGAACCCTTAATTAAAAGCCATAATAACATACAGCAAGGCTTCAGTTGACTTGGCTGTACTGATGCCTATAATCAACGGCTGGTTACCAAACACTTTCTCCTTATATATATTCCCTGCGTATACAGCAGATACACTGCAAGAGTCTATTCAGTACTCATCAATGCTGGCCACTGAAACCCTGCCTCTGAATTGTACTACAGCAGTCCCTATATGATATTGTATAGACTGCGAAGTTGTGAATCCTGATTGTGTTGCTCTGTTCCCCAGGGGCGCTGTTGCCACATATTACACCTGTGATACACTGCAGGGCAGATAAGTGTTCACAGTGAAAAACAGACGAGTGCTTTAGGGGTTACCTGTTGTCGCTCAGATTTAGAACACGCAGCTTGGTCATCTGTCCAATCTCATCAGGCAGAAACTCCAGCTTATTGGAGCGCAAAGACATGACCGTGACATTCCTACAGCTCCCGATCTGCAAACCATCAAAACGCACGAAATGAGCACGCGGATACAAAGCCAGCTTGCCAATCCTCAATCGTGACAATTTTACGACCGTTGTCTGCATGGGAGGAAAGTGAGACGATTATGATCACTTCATTTAAAGTGTACAGTCAGCTCTTCCCTTTGAGACAGAGAATTTGAAGCCAGCGTTACTCCACAAGAGCAGGGAGCAGATTTGATCTTGGGAGGACAGAGGGCTAGTTTTTCATGAATAAAAGGCAGACGCTCCCACGTGTACGTACAGGATGAAGCTCTCTCAGACTTTGATTCCTGCGAATGGGTGGTGTGGCTTTGTGTAAAGCTTTTGGACAGTGTTCTGCTCCTGGGGAGAAGGACAGCTGAAGCCATCATGACCAGGCTGTGTGCCTGCAGCGCCCACAGGGGCCTCCTTGTTCCAGACCAGTGCTGTTGGCTTCGCTCAAAGTGCTGGCAGCTCCCTGCAAGGTGGGCCACCATGGCTGTGCCAGCTCAGGCCCTGGGTAATGGAGTGAGCGGTAATGCACAGTTTTGCCCCCAGTCGTCTGCAGGTCTGTGCTCAGACAAGTGACCCGAGCCAAGACTTTCACCCTCTGGCAAACACGACAAACAAACTTCACGGCAGTGCAAGTACGGAAACGTGCCCCGGGATCATTTGGGTCAGAAGGCTCACCTCTCTGGGCAATTCTGAGAGAAAGTTCTCGTCTGCAGCAAAAGTTCGGAGATTGTGCAGGTAGCCAATGGTGGGGGGAAGGGAATCCAGTTCATTACAGCTACAGTCAAACTCTTCTAAAAGTGACAAACTGAAAGAAAATGGAAATTGAATTGACAATTATTTTCAACATACTTTCAATGCAAATAGAATACATCTTGGCTGGTCAAGTCATTCTTTATGTTGGTACTGCCAGCTCAGAGATGGGCTGAAAGCAGTACCAGGATCATAAATGAATCGTGGACACCTCTCTCAGGAAGCACCTAATGCATTTCTTTATTTGTAAAATGAGATGATGAGTCACCTGTTAATAAAATCTACATACCGAATTAATAACTTACATAAAATGGCTTTTTGATACCAGAAAATGTTTTTAGAAATCAGGTAACTACTGAATTCCCCAAAATGAAAATATACCCTTTACCAAGAAAGAGAGAACATTCAGGATGAAATATATGTTTTCCACATTACACATGTAACATGTTAATATGATACTTGCGTTGTTTTACATCTGCCCTTATAAAAATGTTTACATTGATAGTATGCACATATTGAACTAAATGTCCTATTGATCCTATATATTACTATCTAGAAATATATACACATACTTTTGCACACACACACTCACAAAAGTTTTTTATACTCGGTGAAAGTGAAATACTATCATCCACCAGAATGATCTGGATATCGCTATTTGCATTTAAAATATGAAAATACAGTATTGGAAATAGAATATATTTAATATGATTTATTTCATATTCTCATTTAAATAAAAAGAGATATCAAATCATAGCAAATGAATACAAATCATATCAAGCCTTTTCTTGTTGGACAGAGTTGAAAAGCGGGTTAATTTGTCCTTATCATTGTAAGCCCAGTCATTAGCACAACATTCGTACAAGAAGACCCAGCTGGTCCCCCATATGCATGGTTCTAATTATGTCCATTTCACCAGAATGCACAGAACATTCCGGGCTCAGCACTCGCCTGAATAAACATGCTACTGCTGTGAGTGTGTGTAGGATGGGGGGGTGTTCATTCTACTTACCCTAATTTGGTGCGTCCACTAAGTGGCCCATTTTAGATGCATGTATAGTAAACACAACACAAAAAACCGACCAATGACAAACCAAGAAAATGACAAAATACGATATCACAGGCATAAGGCAGAGGACAGTGAGAGGTCAGTGATGGTGGAAGGCCGTCATGACAGAGCGCCCTCAGATTCAACCCCCGGATTTCCCTCTGGCTCACACATTACCTCTGCCACTAACGCACGCCACGAGGCACGCAGATTAATTCTCACAAATCCTGTACACGCACACAGACCACACTACACACAGCTCAGTCTGTCCTATTGTGTGGTCTTGGTTTTAGATTTTCATAGTTGGTTTACAATTTCTGCTTTTCTCATATTTAAGTTTGTGTACTTGCTTCCACAAATCAGTTGTATGTAGTTAAGAACAATACTGTCACTGTTGATGATGTCTGCAATGTGGTGTGGTTATTTGAATATCATCACTGTTGCCACAATAATGCTTTTCTAAACAACATATAACTGCATCTGAAATTTCATATCCAGACAGCATGAGGTGAACAGTAAAAACATACAGTATAAATTAAAATCTCACCAAAAGGGGGGAGGGGGTATGTATAAGAAAATGCTGTGAGCCCTACATGGGTCACCTGATAAAAACCCTGAATTTAAAGCTGGCCGTCTTTAACCTCACATTTAACCTCATATTCATTGTTTCAAATGTGCTGGAATACAGAGCCAAAACAAAAAAAGATCTATCACTGTCCCAGAGGATAATAATAAAACCGCACAGCACTCACTGGGTCAAGACTGAGGAAATGAAAAGCAGTTTCCTTTTTACAGAACCCACAGCATCGTAATCCTTTAATTTTATCACCCATATGAGACTTTAATGCCGTGTCAGTTCACATTTCAAATGGGAGACTGCAGATTGAGCTGTATTCCTCGTGAAACGGATGGGTTCGCGTTTATGGACAGCGTGAAAATATGGACGCCCCCTTAACTCTGGCCAATGGGACATTTACTCCATCACTTCAGAGCACATGCGAACCTGCGTTTACCCATGCGAGGTGAGAAAAAAACACCATGCTTCAGGAGCCAGGTTCCTGGAATTCTGCCTATTTCCTACTGCAGGACATGGGAACAGCTTGGCATGAAGCATGCAGGAGACATCCGGCTATTATTTAAAGTGTGAATGATATCATCGAAATAACATAAAATAGTAACACTTTAGAACAGCTTCCACAAATAGACATTTGATTATATTAATAGTATCCATGTATATCATTTTAATTTTGTTATTTAAATGATTAGTTGATTAGACTAAGCAGGAGAGAATCCCCCTGGAGTGATGCAGGGGTAAAGGCCTGGCTCAAGGGCCCAACAGCTGTGCGGAGCTTATTGTGGCTACCGGGGCTTGACTCACCAACCTTCCGGGTCCCAATGATAGGACTTGACCACTAGGCTACAGGCTGTCCCTTGACTACGACCAAAAATGTATTGTTGAGGTTTAGATAAAGGTTAGCACATTTTTATTAAAGAGGAAAATGTCAGATTTACATAAAATATGCACTACTGAGGTGGGCTAAAACCTATATATAATATTATAACCTGTGAAATCTCTTATATCTGGCAGGACAGCATCCAGTATATGTGTTTATACAAGTCATGAAATTAGTCCATTCAGCAAAGAACCAACATGAAATTAGTAATGGCAGCATAGAGGCCATAAATGAGAGAAGGTTTTGCAGAATCCATTTCAGTGCCACTTACTAATACTCTCAGAGGGAAGTTCGGGGATCTCATTCTGAGACGTGCAAACCCACATAATAGCACTTGCCCTTGAGTTACTTTGTCCTTATGTACTCACCTTCCGATGGTGTTTGGCAGTGAGTTCAGCTGGTTGTCATCTACTTTTAGAGTTGTCAGCTTTTTAAGCACCCCTGTAATGGCAACAAGTACTCATGGGTGGCATTCTAGAGAAGTGTAAACACTGAGAAAATATTACATTATACAACAAAGAATATTTAATAATAGTTCCAAAAAACATTTAAAATACATTTTTAAGAAATAATTCATGAAATGGAATTTACATAAGTAAAATTATCGATTGAAGGTAGTTTATTGTAAGGTAGTTTTTCCTGCTTGTTACAAACTCTGGGTTCTGAATAAAGGATGAGCATTCTTCAAGATCTGCCTAATCTCTCTATGAAAGCGTTCACTTCATACAAACTTCTGAAATGAATATCACTATATTTGTGTGTACATAGAATATATGATTTATACATTTTTATATACTGTGAAGTCTGTAAGTATTTGGACAGTGGTATCATTTCTGTTCTTTTGCCTCTGTTCTCCAGCACATTGGACTTTAAATGAAACCATGAAAATTAGGTGAAAGTGCACACTGTCGCCTTTAATATGGTATCACATGGATCACCTGATATGGATGTTAAAACCCTTAAATTAAAAGTGAAACTATAACCTCATATTCATTGTTTCATTTCAAATCCAATGTGCTGGAGAACAGATCCTAAAGAAAATAAATTGAACCACTGTCCAAATACTTATGGACTTCACTGCATAAGCATTCACATTCACTTGAGTCCATTGCATACAACGGATTTTCTTTTAATTCTTAGAAAATAACCTTATTGAATGAAGATTTATTTACTCATTAAAAAATTAATTGGCCATTTAGCAACTTTGTCAAAATATTAATTAGAACATAATTTAGTGAGTAAAGGCTAGACCTAAATGCCCTCATGCTGATTAACTGATTATTATACAATATTATACGTTTGACTGTGTTGTTGTGCAGTGGAAGTTTGCTGGGGACAGAACAGAGCAAAGGAGTGCTACAGGCCTCACCAATGGAATCAGGCAGCTGCTGCAGCATATTGGAGGAGAGCAGGAGGTCTTCTAGGGACTCACACCCCGAGATGTCCGAATCCAAGGTCTCGATCCTGTTCTTCGCCAGGTCCAGGTACCGCAGCTGCCTCAGCTTCCCTATAGACTTCATCAGCAGGGAGGGAGAGAGGCAGGCAGAGAATGAGTTCCGTGTGGAACTTCACTCAATGGGAATGCTTCTGTCAATCAACAAAAGCTATTCTGTGCTTGCAACAAACTTACTGTAGGACAAGCACCCAAATGTTTCGCGGCACTATTTTGAAAATTGGTTTTAAAAATAGTTGCCGAGGAATTAAATACTGGGAAATCAACACAGTATAGCATTATGGTCAATGTTTTATGTCTGTCATTGGGAGAGAGGGAGCGTGGCCTACCCCAGGTATCGACTGCAGCGAGTTGTTATCCATCCACAGCTCCTTCAGGTTATGTATCTGCTCCAAGACTTCTGGCTGAAACAACACACCCAAGGTTCAGGAGCAATTCCATCCGCAAAATCCATGGGCTTTAATGTGCCTGCATTATCAAGAACAGCCATGGTGCCACCACTGAGATAAAATGATACGGCTACATGATAAAATTCAAATAATCCCTTGTTGCAGCCATGTCAGCAGAGCAAAGCTGATTAAAACTCCTGCAGTCTCTTTAATTGAATCGAGGGATTTCCAGATAGCATACAGTGCATAATTAAAGCAGCCTTTGAAACTAAGAATAGGGGCAGTGGGTGTGTGCGAGTGTAAGTGACTGCAGCCGAAAAACGTGGCAGTAATGATCAGCAGGAGAGATGGTTCTCAATGTCAGGGCTGTGAGAAATGACAACCTAGCTGTGAGAATATCTTGCTCGAAACCCAGGGACCGTGAAAATATGTCCGAAGAATTCATGGGACTGACTGACCATTAACCAGTAGAATTATCTAGTATAAACCATGGATATGTTACTGCAGAATCACACACTAACTGGGGAAATATATGTGAAAATATCTCCAGTGAAATACTGGGTCCAGCTATACACCATGGAAATAACTAAAGAAAACTTTGGTCCAGCAGAAGAAATATCCTCAGTTACATCCAATCTCAACATAAACCCTATATACTGTATGACTATATGAACACCTCTATAGAAATCCTAGGTTTAGGGGTGTACTGATCTAGAAACCCTTTGTAAATATATCCGCTTGTCTTTAAAATGTTATTAAATTAAAATGACACTTATTTCTGCATAGATGTATATGAAAAATGTACAACTGCATTCTCCAAAGTATACATTTATTAGTTGACATACTCTCAGTGATTAGGTAGACCTGGACATCAGCTTGTTAATGCACATATCTAATCAGCCAATCGTGTGGCAGCAACCCAATACATAAGAGCATGCAAACACAGTTACAGGTTTCAGGTGTTGTTCAGACCATACATCAGAATGGGGAAGAAATGTGACCAGAGAATTGTTGGTGCCAGACAGGGTGGTTTGAATATATCAGAAACTGCTGATCTCATGTATTTTCACACACAACCGTCTGTACACAGAGAATGCTGCGAAAAACAAAAAACATCCAGTGAGTGTTTTGTGGGCAGAAATGCCTTGAGAGACATAAGAGGAGAACGGCCAGACTGGTTCAAACTGAGAGGAAGGTAACATTAACTCAAATAACCACACAACAGTGGTATGCAGAAGAGCACACAACAGAAGAGCACACAACATTCCTCGACCTGTCAGCCGCCTTCGATACAGTCAACCATGAGATTCTGCTCTCATCGCTGTCTGGGATGGGTGTCACAGGTTCTGCACTCGCTTCGTTTTCCTCCTACCTCTCTGGTCGCTCCTACCAGGTGACTTGGAGGGGCGTAGTCTCCGACCCTCACCCCCTACGAACTGGAGTCCCGCAGGGCTCGGTTCTTGGGCCTCTCCTCTTCTCGCTATACACCATGTCTCTTGGTTCTGTTATCTCTTCCCACGGCTTTTCTTATCATTCCTACGCTGATGACACCCAACTCTTCATTTCCTTCCCCCCCGACACCCAAATCACCACACGGATCTCTGCCTGCTTGGCTGATATCTCTGCGTGAATGACTTCCCATCACCTGAAGCTCAACCTTGCCAAAACTGAGCTTCTCTACATCCCTGCTAAGTCCTCTCCGTCAATCGACCTCTCATTGACTGTTGAGGACTTTGTAGTTTCCTCCTCCCGTACGGCAAAGAATCTTAGGGTGACTCTTGATAACTGCCTCACCCTGGCTCCACAAGTATCCTCCACTGCCAGAACCTGCAGGTTCTTTCTGTATAATATACGCCGTATCCGTCATCTCCTGACTGAGAAAGCCACCCAGCTCCTAGGCCAGGCGCTCGTCATTTCCCGCCTGGATTACTGCAACTCCCTCCTAGCCGGTCTCCCAGCATGTGCCATCAAGCCCCTCCAGCTGGTCCAGAATGCTGCAGCCCGCCTGATCACCAGTCAGCCCAGGTCGGCTCATGTCACTCCGCTTCTCATTGGCCTCCACTGGCTTCCTATTGCCGCATGCATCCGTTTCAAGGCCCTAGTGTTGGCATTTCAGGCTGCTAAGGGGACTGCCCCACCTTACATACGATCCCTGATCACTCCCTACTCCCCAGCTAGACCACTCCGGTCTGCCAGCTCTGGTCGCCTTACGGTTCCCTCTCTACGTGCACCTGGCGGTCGAGCTGCACGTTCACGCCTGTTTTCCGTTCTGGTTCCTCAGTGGTGGAATGACTTGCCTACCACTGTCAGAACAGCAGAATCCCTCCCCCTATTTCGACGCAGACTCAAAACCCACCTTTTCAAACTCTACCTTAGTCCTCCCTCCTGATTTCCCCTGCCCCTCCTTTCTGATATCCCTATCCTTGTCTAACCCCCGCCCCCCCCCCCAAAAAAAAAAAAAAAAAAAATCCACTTCTGATGACAACTATGTCTAGAACAGCATTTCCTGTGTATTTTGCTAGTTTCTGGATGTGATGCTCTGACTTATGGTAGAACCTATGCACTTGTAAGTCGCTTTGGATTAAAAGCGTCTGCCAAATGACTAAAATGTAAATGTAAATGTAAAAATGTGGAACCTTGAACCTGGGCCACAGTAGCAGAAGGTCAATGGGCCTAATAAATACCTCATAAAGTGGTATATTAACTGCTAAATTTCAATTAAATTCAATTACAACAGAAGCCCATGCAGTCAGCAGCTACCATTGGTCAAACTGGGACACGTCACGATTCATTGCTTAGAGTACAGCTGTAAATTATATTCCTAATTTATTAATTTAACAGATATTCTTGTCCAGAGTGACAGTATAGCAGAAAAGTACTGTAAGTACAAGGTAATCACTGGGTTTGTCCGAACGTGGAACATAATGCAATGTTTTTAGTATTATTTTATTCCACTACCAAAATTCTCTACCCTGAATTACCTTTGGCCTGTGTGTTGGATTTCCACTTTGAAATGTTTTGTTTTAAAATGCATTTTGGTGTTGTGGAATATAGTGCAATGATAAAAATAAAAGAAAGTACTAGAGAGTATTAGCATTTGCAAGGTTATTCCTCATTATTCTATTTTTATGAACTGATCTTTTCAAATTTGTGCTCTGCCGTAACAACATACAGTATAACAACTATATATCAGACAGCACCACAGATAAAAGACCAGTTGTGCTGTGTAGCAGGTACAAACATATCCTGCAGTAAAACCAATTCATTAAATCATTCATTTATTCTGAGAGTCACTTAAATTCCCATGGTATTTCTCCCGGCATTGTAAGAGTATCACAGGTTTCACAAGAGCTCAAGATTTACAAATTGTCTCTTCATGCAAATAAAGCCAATTGCTCTGGATAAACACACATTTGGGTGTTTTTTTGTTCGTTTGTTGTTGTTGCATTTATTATAACAGCAAAAATGCCCAAAGCTTCAACAATAATCTGTGATCATTGAATTGATTATTATATTGATTATTATTTCTTTTTAGACATTTGAAATTATTTCCCTTGAAAAACAGTGGTCAAGTGACACTAGTCAACTCAAAGGCAGCAGATGTTTTTTAAGGTCTGTATATTTCACCATATCGGTTTCCAGAGAAGAATCAATACTCTATCTCTGTAGTGTCAGGATTAAAGCAGTGGGGAATTCTCTCTACCTTAGACTACTTTATTCCTGACCCAAAAGCCCAAAGGCTTTCTTCATTCAAAGAGGTGAATATGTATCCAGTAAACAGAGCTAATCGTAGCCTGTTATAGTGACTATAAAAGTGATCGATGGGTGGGGGTCATCAGCGGTCAACTGGGGTCATCTCACATGCCAGATTCCTTCATTTTCCAGAATTAAATGTCATGTCAGCACTTTTAATGGCTCATTTAGCTATTCAACTGCTTACTGATTAGGCACAATGAGTCTCTCTCTTGAGACAGATGTCTATTTTGTAATCAATTACTTCTAACCGAGCACTACAGAGGCTGAGCTTTTCATCTTGTTATTTTTACTGTAGATTATTTATGAGGATTTAAAACTTCAGAGTACATAAGAATGGAAATGGTCCAATAAATATTTTAATTCTAAGTAATTTAGAAAGACCACTATCAGTGAACAGAGATTTAATTTCTTTCTCTTTTCTTTTGATGATGTATCACCCCAAGCTGTTGACTGTCTATTGAGCTGTAACTTTGTACGGCACTCTTGAAAACTAGACGCGCCACCGCAAGGGGCTCATCCTGCTACGAAATAAACATTGTTCAACATATTTTGCGATCAAATTTAACGGTCCACTACTGTTTCAATGATGTGTCTTCTGTACTGTTTTTCCTGTTAGTTTTTAATATGAAACAATGAACTCCTTTGGCAAAGAACCCCTGTCCTTGGCACAGACTGTCTGCCTCCTGTTGTCACCGGAAAGGGATTAAACATTTGGCGCGTGTTGTGGACTTCCTGTGAGCAGAGGCACATCGTGTCTGTCTTTGTTGCCCTGGTGTGTCAGTCGGCGTTTCACTTCCTCATTTTGTACGCCGTCACCCTCCCCCGTGTGTGCATCCGCGTCTGTGCCCTCATACCGCCCGTGGCACAGGCTTCAATTAGGAAACCTTCCCCAATGTCACAGCCTCACACAGCTCAACATCTGCTCACAGTCCCGCTCGCTGGAAATGTGACGATGCCAATCAACCCCCTCTTCTCTGCAATTCAGGTCACTTCATGACACTGCTAAAAAAAAAAACAACCTCAGCGCATACATTTATTTAAAATGGCACTCCATCTCAGAATGGGAGGTTTGTCTTTCGCTCTGAAAACTACTGTAAAAAAAGCAACTGAATGGTGGTACACTGTGCAGTGCACCACGCCTGAAAAATGTAGAAAGCATGAACACACCAGAGTCTTTTATCTCCGATGAGGTGAGTGGGCAGGTGAGCATTTAACTGTACAGCCCCATTTGAATAACAAAAGAGCACATTATCTTTGCATTTAGCAACGGCTGAATTAACTCTGAATTACAGAGCATGATGGTGAATTAGGTTGGAAAGTATGACTCCGTTTTAAAATAAAAACAGCTCCCCAACTGAAGTGAAAGCTAAAATAAAGTAGAGAGAACAGCCATAAAAGTCTTTCTGCTTCTGCCATCCTTTCTTTTACAAGTGCACTCCAGGAAGTCAGTTAAAAGGAAACTGGCAGTATGTGCCAGAATAAAGAGCAGGAGAGTGCCCTGACAGAATGTGATTGATAAAGTCTATAAATACAGAGCGGCTGCAAACTGAGGATTAAACAGTCAACATCTCAGCACGAAAAATAGCCTCGTCCTACCCGTATGAAAATGCACAGGGACATCAGGGCAAACAAATCCTTCAAGCACCATGTGTGCTGAGAAAGGATGGCAAAAAGCAGCCAGTACCCTGAATAAAGAGCTGACATGTCCCTGATCAGCCCAAGGGCACCCCGCATGCCAGAATCAAGTGCACAGCTTCTTCAACCAGCCAGCAGCTAAAAGAGTAAGAGACGCACTGACAAGGTGTGAGAGTAGAGGCAGGCGGTGGAGTTCAGGTGCGGCTAATGACGGAGAGCGGACTGCACCCGAACCGGTTCTGAGGAAGTGGGTGTTGAAGTAGGACACACAGACTGGCTATTCAGACTCCAGAAAACTGAGAGGATCAATGGGCTCTTTACTGTAACTGGGGGCTTCGAACGCTCAATCGCCTTCGACAAATGGCTAAACCATCTGTTTGCTTGGAAGCAAGAGGGTGCCTTTTATCATCATCCAACCGGAAAACAGCCCTTTAAATATTTTGAAGCATGTCTGAAGTTTGTGCGCATCCTAGGAATAATGAAAGGAAAAATTATACCTTTTTTCCTACAAGTGTTTGTTTGGGTAAACTTGTGAGTTGTTAGCTTTAGCTGTGATGTGTAGGTACAACTGGTTATTGTACTCTCAGTCAGGGTGTCAGGACAACATATGATGCCTCTCTGAAACACTAGTACTAAGCAGCACAGAGCAGACCCAGGTTTACACGTGGTATAGTGAAGCAATAACTCGCGACAGGCTGTGGTATACTGTAATTTTATCACAGCTAAGGGGCGTTGTTCGGCCCGACACACTGCGGAGGGTCGCAACCCCCGAAGCTGTGATAAAATTATAATTTACCATGTCCTGTCCTGGAGTTAGTTATTGCTTTTATAAAACGGTTACCAAATATGATAATATAGATATCATAGACACAAACCAAATTAAAGTGTTTTTATGAACAATGTCATTACAATAACAATTTACAAGAAAATAGTTCCACGGTGCGAGCAGATTGCAAGGCGGTTGCTATGCAACATTGGTAAACTCTAATGTTGTTCTGTTCCGCCAAACTGGCTAGCTAGTTTGCCGCAGAGTAATTGAAAAATAACTAAATCATAGCAGTGGTATATCGTTATTTTATCACTGCTATTAACCAACCAGGCTGCAAGATTTGTCCTTCCCGTTTCAAACAATACACCTCTTCTGCGTGTAAATTACATACATAGCTTCCAATTGCAAACATTTTAACAAGACACCTCTGTTTTGACCAACAAATACCTGTCCTGAGATCTCCCTCTTGAACCTCGTCAGCGTTCCAAATTTCTGTACTCATCCTTTTAATTAGCCAAGTTTGCACATAATTAAGGAAGTATACATGGGCCTTCTGAGAACAGTTCTGGTTTCACATCAAAAGCAAAACTGCCTGTAACTATTTAAAAGTATAAACTGCTATCAGCAGAAATCCACAATTACTGGGAGCATTGGTGTCTCAGCTCCATGTTTCCCACAGAGGCTGTGGTAATTTGCAGCTTATGGACCAGACCATTGATCTGAATGTCCGTTAAATTAATCCAACATTGCCAGCAACAAGCAACACAGTAGGATTCGGCTGAAATGTTTGATTTTTTTTTTTTGCCACTTTTTACTCTAGCTCTGCAAGGCAATTAAAACCAGCTCAACAGTGAGTATGTTTTAGATGTTTTAAACATCTCCTGAATTATGGATCAATGAGTGAACGTGTATTTTAAAAACAGCCAAAGAAGGGTGCTGGACCAACATGGCTCAGTATCTACACCTGTAGATGTCACATAAATCTTGAAAGGTCCTCTTTTCTTACCAGCTCGGTGAATTCATTGCTTCCCAAGTCTAATCGCTCCAGCTGTGCCAGTCTGTGTATTGACCTGAAGCAAATGAGAAGGGAAAGCCTCAGATTCTGGCATGGAAAAAATGTCACGGTTTACAAAAACTACTCCTCGGCCACCTCTGCCTGACTGACAGAGAAAGGACCTACTGGCGCTACTGTTGTCCTTCATGCCACGACATACTGGCACACAGAACATTTAGCATATGCAGCACAGTGCAGTTCATATGTATTTGGATAGCTGGTAAAACTGGGGGTTTTTTTTGTCTCTGTAGCCCAGCACATTGGTTTTGAATTGTAACAATACCTGCATGAAGGAAGCAATTGAATAGACTATTCTGAAGCAGCTGAAGTCAACCGCACAATTACTTTTGGTCCCCTAAAATGGGGAGACTGTATATAAAAAGTGGTGTGATTCCTACATGCATCACCTGTTATGGATGTAAATACCCTCAAATTAAAGGGAACAGTCTGAATTTTAACCTCACATGTATTGTTTAATTTCAAATACAATGTGCTGGACTACACAGCCGAAAGAACAGAAATTGTCAGAACCGTCCAAATACATACAGACTGCACTGTACTTTCCACAGAAATGGCAGGAAACCTTAGTCAGAGATGCTGAGACAAGTTAACAATCAATTATTACGTGACTGTCCATATATTATTTTGCTGACACACACATGAAAGAAGTAAATAATCTGTTCTTGGTTTTGCTTCACCGGTACTGTTATCTGTTGGTCAACTATCGCTTTATTCATTAATGCAGTTTACCTTTCAGTGGAATAAATCACAGTAATTTTGCTTATTTCTTACTGCCATTGTCACTGTAAAGCTGTCCGGATTCTGAAGAAGGCATAAGATCTCTACTTTGTTTGAATCCAATCATGAGAGAAGTCACAAAATGAGAAAAGCACTGTACTATATTTTATGTCAAAGCAGAGGTTTTCTATGGCATACAGAAACAAGAACATGATAATTACCATGAGTCATCAATATACTCCAAGCTGAAAATCTCCACACCCTCATTTCAGATTGAAGGCCATTTCACACTATGTTCTGATCTCAATAATGTTTAACCGCCAACTCTGAAAGGCCATTCAAAATCAGTTTGGGGGTTAATCTCACAAACAGCTCATGTGAAAGGGCTTATTTGTTTGCACAGCTTTCTATTGGCTGTTTATTATTTAGCTCTGCTGGGGTATAAAAATAGTTTCAATCAGGACACCTGACTGAGCCAATGTGCAGGAGCCAGGATATGCAACGTTGCTCTCTTTCCCTGGAGTTTAGAGTGCAGCAATATTTCAACTGTGATAAATCACAGCACCACTGGCTCCGCTCCATTCTCTATACGCAATTATGCTCATTCCAACATGCTGCTTTCACATTTCATTTAAACATCAAAGGGAAATGGTAAACAATAAAGAATGTAGCACACCCTTTTCCCCTCTATTGCTATTCAGGGAGAGATTGATGGCTTTTGTTTTGAAAACTGGAATTTGCAATGTTTCAGTTCTAAAGGAAGCAAGGCATTGGAGACCACACTGTCGCCAAAGCAGAACAATGTGCAATAGGAGTGACAAAAAAGAAGAATGAATTGTATCCAAAAGTTCACAAATATAACATCTTGGCACTCACAGGCCAGTGTGAATACAATTTGTTGGCATATGTGATGCTGATTTATGGACTGGGTAAAGTACATGGGTGTGGATTACATGCTTATTAGAGCGCGATAGACCACCACAGAAGTAATGCATAAGCAACAGGGAGATGTTCCCATGAGAGCAGAGGCTCACTCAACAGGCAGGACGCTGGAGAGCGAGTGGGGGATGCATAGGGCTATTTTCCCCTGGTGTCATTATTAGTAGAAGATTGATGGAACATCAATCCGTCTCCTGGAACAGCTGACGCCCTCTTCGCATGGTGATTCACTCAAGCTCGATGGCTTGGCAAATGCTAAACTAGCCATATTCACAGCTACAGTCATGGCCACTTCAATAGCTCCTCCACAGGAGAGGAGAGAGCATTCTACATGCTGAGATGTGTGGGGCGAGTTCAGCAGGCTGGAAAGAGTGACTGAATTATCCATCATTTATTTATTTTCACTGATCGAGGGGGTTGGTTGAGCAAGGCAGCATGGACAGGTTGATCAGTTAAATAATTAATGTATTTTCCTTGATAGGGTCTTCCTATCAACATTAGACTATATATTTTATGATGATGTATTTCAAATACATGATTTTGAGTGTCTTTAGTGAGCTTTAGTGACTTTTTGAATTTTCATGAATTGAAATCAGTTCTTATAAATAGTATTGCCAACCATTCCCAATCAATGGCAGAACTGTAACTGTAGACAATCCTATGTATAACATGACATCTGTCTTGCTATCTCTATTTGCCTGTAATTCAGTTAATTCATTCATAAATCCCAGAATAAAACATGTATTTGTTTAAAATAATTAAAACAAATTAAATGCATAGGTGCATAGTTGTCTTTTTCTACCTTCATTATTAATATCAGGCAGCTCAGGGACCACTGAAACTCAGCCAGTAATGAAACACTCACTTCGGCAGGGTTTTCAGGTGATTTTCTCGAAGTTCCAGAATGCGTAATTTGGAAAGTCTGAAAAGCAGAAGATTTAAAATAAAACACGTCAGCGACCAAACAGAATGTAAATTCTTGTGTTTAAGAGCTCCCCTGATTGGAGAGGGATAGCAGAGGCTCTGAGAGGCATTGCACAATCCACCTGAGACCTTTTCCTTTCAGACATGAAGACGAGGCTCTGCCACCCAGGAGGCATGCCGCTGCTATTTTGATAAATAACAAAACACTCAATCTCAGCTCTGATGAGTGGGGCTCAGCCCCTCTTTGTGCATGTCACCTCCAGGCAACTCACTCACCAGACTTTGGTGGTTACTCAGAGACAGCAAAGAATACTTATCCTACTTACGCATCACTGGAGCACAATGAGAGGGGATAACAGGGTGAAAATCAGAATGCATACACGCTGCTGAAAGTCTCCGTCCGAAGAACACAAGCTCCTGAAACCTCCTGCTCCTGAACACACGGGCTGGGACGGGGAGAGACAACACTCACCTCCCAAAATTGGCAGGGAGGTACTCCAGAAAGGCATCGTTTAAGAAGAGCTGTGTCAGGTTCAGGAGCTGGGTGAACCCTTCTGGGAGCCTGGAGGAGGGAGATCCTGTTAGAGGCTGCAGCCGTGGCGCTTGATATACGGCCATTAAGTGACTGGAGAACTTTCACGGCCAAGAGAAATGTAATCCCACGACAGCTTTCTTCAGCGCTCACCCGCTGTTAGAGAAGGCCCTCTCGGAGCCATAAGTCACCTGCTAGGGCTTTACGCCAGTGCTCACAGGGCCCATACTCAGGAAACCCCAACCCATCTATCAACCGCTCATTTCTGCTCGGCAAACCCCAAATACATGCTTTCAGAACTGCCTGTTGTAACTAATTCCTCCCTCCCTTTCTAAGGTTTTCCAATTTAAGTTGGATCTTTAAAGAGAAGCTGCATTTTTGTTCTTAACCAGGGCAGAAATCCAATAGCTTTTCAAACAAATCAGAAAATAAGCTTTTATTTTATTTGCTGTTATTCAAATTATTTTTAAGCGTGGTCATATAGTGCCCATTGTTATTTTCATTCACACGTGACACAATATTCTAAGAAACATGTTATGCTAAAATTAAACTTGCAACCCCCAATTTTAAGGAAAGTTATCCTGAGTAATATTTTATTTTTGTTAATGCAGCCATATACTAATTAGTTATGCAAATTATTAGGAAGGATTTATTATGCATGAATGCAATTTAAGCCATTTACATTTAAGCATTCATTTAATCTGGCAATTAACTTAATGGTAGAGCAGCAGTTCTCAGATGAACCTAAAATGTTCCTGTTCTGTTATCCAGAAGCTTTTTAATGGACATTTTCTTGTACTTACTTGGAAATAGGATTGACACTGGCTTCAATAACTGATAGACATTTACAGCATTTGATGTTATCTGGGAACTCTTGAATACCTGCAAATAAAGAACCTTGTGTAAAGTACATAATGGGCCTCCACAAGATGATATTTGAAAGTGTTCAGGACAGCATGTGTAAGCATGAATGTGGACAAATGTATGAAGCAAGGAGGAAGGGTGATAGAGGACAAACTAGGCCTCTTACCATTTTTGCTAATGTCCAATTCCTTCAGGTTTACAAGGCTGGCGATGGTGGTTGGCAGGCTGGAGAGGTCATTGTCAGGCATGCTGAGTTTTCGAAGGGCCTGACAGTTAAATAATTGCTGGAAAAGACAGAAAGTTACTGCTTACTAAGGCAAAATAAAATAAATTAAAAGTGGTAAAAGCTGAAGGATGATAATCAGATGCCGTGCTCATATTAAATTTGAATGACATAAATGGGCTAACCAGAGTTCTCAATTCTGTTAATAACAGAGATATCTAATTTTAAATTGCAAATTTAAATGACAATGCCCCTGAGAAATTGAAAAGTCAGAGATCTAACATATGTAAGACAGTAGAATGAGGACAGCTACAGCAAGGGGGGAAAGAGGGTACTACTGCATTAGCATGAATATAAAATGATATGAAAACATGTTTCTCTCCAAGTGGAAACTATTTTAAGAGTATTCAAACATCTCTCTTTCTGTGTCTAATTCTGTGCCTGAAGCAGTGAGCAGCAAGTCACTGGAAAACAAAAGCTTCCGTTACAAAGACCATACACTCAGATCCTGCCAGAGTATTTTATCGCATATTCACTCATTTTGACTGTGTTTATTCAAAAAATGTATCCAGCTGTGTTTGTAGGCTTGTCTCATCACTACAGCGTCCGTGTTAATTCGGCAAAGCGCAGTCTAGCATGCGGGACCTCCCCGGTGCGTACTGCCAGCTGCCACTGTGCAGTCCACCCGCTGAGCTGCGCAGTCACGGCCCTGGAGGACAGATGGAGCAGGAGAGACACTCTGGCGTGATGACAGGGGACACCCAGCTGAGGGTAGCCCTCTGTCCCTGGCCAGGGCTGAGAGCCCTCCCCATGGGGACCCCCGGGCCACAGTCACCTCTGGGCGGTCAGGAATAGATTCTGGGTGCAGTATGTAGTATGGTACTGAATTTCTTAGGCAACACTAATTTTATTAGCAGATGATAAAATAGAATACAAAAAATGTTATTCATTTCTTAAATGGGAATTTGATTGCTGGCCCACTATTGAATCCAAATACCCTCTCTCTGACCCCTCTCTATGAGCCTATACTGTGTCAGATGCAGTATGCCCATATATAGAGCAGTAATAAGACCACAGAGTTCATTCGAGTGGATATAGTCATTATTACCAATCACTTCAGCTAGCTGAAAAACAATAATACTCAGGTTCCATTGCCATATCCTATTACAGTCTAAGTCCTAAGTCTATGCCGCTTCTAGAGTGAAAAACCGTTGACTCACAACCAAATGTGTAGGAGTGCAAAGACTCCCTGTGTATCCTATAGTGACTTGAAAGCATAGTATAATTGATTCCAAACAGGAGAAAACAGGAGACCCCCCCCAAAAGAAAAACACACACGCATGCACCCGCACACATGCCAAAAAACCAAAACAAGTTGGCAGACACAACTTGTGTTTTTGAAAACAGTAATTATGTGCTCAGTCACACCAAGGAGGCCTGTAAAATGCACATGATTAGGATAGAGTAACAGAGCCAGGACTGCATAAGAACATCATCAGGTCTGCTGATCAGCATGGTTACGCTCCGTTAAATCTGAGTTACCACAGGAATACAAAAAAGACAACAGGCAAGGGCGTCTAAAGTATGAATTTTAGTATGCCAGTGCAGCGGGACAATATTTCACAACACTATAAAACAGAACATGTTGCCAGTATTAGCCACACTGGGGTCGCCCCTCTTCAAAAACCCATAAATGTGGATTTATGGAATAGTGTTACGTCAGACATTTATTTCTCCTTAAGCCACAAGGAGCAAGGAGCCAGTGCCCTGTGAGCGATGAAAACATGACCTCACCAGTCCCCATTACACACTCCTTAAATAAGACCAACAGAAGTCACTGAGCGTATACAAAACCATACGGAAACTGCACAGCCCAGAATAGACCAAGGCATCAATCTTACATAGAAGCAAAGCACTCTTAGTTTCTCTCATATTCAACATTGTTTGAGTATCAATAACACAGAATCAGGTTCAGTTATTTACTGGTCATTTTCTGAATACTGTAGCACATATGCATAATTACATGTACACCTACATACAGAGCTACAAAATGTACAAAGGGCATTCTCTGTGCAATTCATTACAAAGGCACTTAAACCACAGACAGCATTCTGTACTTCTGCAGGCAGACAGTTCATCTGTAACACACTGGGTAACCCTTGACTTCCACAGGCACTCTCCATGGTCCTGATCTAACAGCCAGACCACACTGCCAGCCAGGGACCAAACACCTGTTTCACACTTTAGCGATATTACCATCACACCTCACATTATTCAAAATGGAGCCGGTGGATTTCCACACTCATTTGCAATATCAAAGCCAGAAAGAAAAAAAAACATGAAAGAACTTCATCAAGCTCTCAACTGAAGTAGTCATTAAAACACAGCAGGTTAGAATATGTGATTTGGGAGTGGAAGAGGTTCTTCTGACCTCCCGGTCACCGCTCCCCTACCTTGGGCAGCTCCTCGATCTGGTTGGCGTCCAGGTAGAGCTCCTCCAGGGTGCGCTCGAAGCTGAAGATCTCCTTGGGCACCGCCTGCAGGCTGCAGTGGGAGTAGTCCAGCACAGAGATCACCTCCTCCTCTCCGCGGAAGCATCGGCAGGGCACCAGGCGGCCAATCAGCTTCCTCTTGGTTGTCATCTCCAGACACTGCACTAAAGAGGGAGGCAGAGGGTCACCAAGCCATCCTCATTCTATAAAGATTTCCCTTATCTGCCAACTGGAAGTATTACAACACTGTTTCTTTAGCATTCGCCTCATGTTTCTTTTTACTGGTGTCATCAGAAAGCACTGCAATTCATCCTCTGGTTCAAATAGATTCTCAATGTCTTGTCCTCCTCAATCATAGTGACTGGGTCTGACAGCACAGGACAAAATTATATTTGCGTCAACCATGTTGAACCAATGTCACCGATTGCTATGTTAATTGCCTCAGACAGTGAACTGTGATTGACAGATCTGAATGAAGCCCATTTTCAACCAATAGAACTGTACACCACACTGAAAGAAGCACTGGATTATAATATGTCATGGAAGTATTCCATGCATATCAATGTGGTATAATCACATACCGTTCTTCACTAAAAGAATATCTGTCTAGAGGAGATGTGGTGATTACAAACTACAGGAAAGATCAGGAAAGTAATTGCGTATCTTTGTAGTGGGCTTGTGTGTACACTCATCACAGCATGACATTAGGCAATAAGGTAAGTCAGTCGCTGTTCATTTAATGCACCATTGTCTCCTAGTCACCCTTCTATGTCAAAAACAAAGACGATTCAAGATGGCTGATCACAGAGTCACATCCCATGCCCAATGCCTTTCTATGTGGAATCAAACAGCTTCATTTTTACACCTTGTGGTCATACTTTATGTGTGAACATCAAAGTAGCAGCAGGATAACAGTAGAGATAGTTTTTTATCCATGTCCACATACAGCCTCCTACTAGAAGTGCTCGCAGTTATTCCTTTGTTTTCATTGGCCACCTTTAAGAAAAGGTTGCGCAGGAAAGTGTGGGGAGGGGCCTTGTAATCCCTTGTTAGGTGCCATGCAGGGAAAGGAATACCTACTGGTTTAATGGCACGCATAAATCAACATAGACGACAAACTGCACAATGCTTGAATAACTTACTGTAAATCTCACAATATCGTAACAGCAACATAACTAGCTCATAAAGATTTAACTACTTTCCCAGCATTTTATTATTGACAGTACGATGCATTGTAAGAAAGCTGCAATATGATAGCAGACAGTGACTGACAACGTCGGTGCTGAACATGCAATTCATTTGTCTGGTGTAGCCTGATTTGACAGAGTGAGGTCTCGGGCCTTGTTTTATGTTTTATCGTGGCTTCAGAATGCATAATTAATACGACCACAGCTTAGTGCATTAGGTTTAATGAGAAAATCCCAGTGGGACCATGATGAGAGTGTTTATATTCCTAGTGTTTACCATGGGATTTTACACCACAATATGTCATAAGTATATTAAGATCACCGAATGTGACTTTTTAAAGTTACTGCTTAAAGTGCCATCTGCCGCAGAACAGACTTGTATTCACAAGAACTAAGTTTAGATAGTTTTTATTAGCTGCAGCACACTTGCTTTGGGATCCCTCATAGGCAAAGCATTATATGTTAAATATTTATATACCATGGTACACAACAGTTCTATTATAGGCTGCTAATGTTTACTGAAGAAGGCAAGAGGCAATAATTATGTTTGCATCAATGGAAGCCTGTGAGGTAAAAAAAGAGAAGGCAGAATTCACTGCACAATTAACAAGAAAGGTAATTTAAAAAAATTATCAGAGGATTTCTTCTTCACTTGAGTATCTCTTGAGTATTTGAGTACCGCCATTTACTGTAGCTGTAAATTTATGAGTATATACATTTTAAGGTAAAACAAAAGTGATTAGAGAAATGAAAGGTGAAGTCTGGTCTTAAAGTGGCATCACAGAGGCTTGCTATAGCACTGATAAGGCTTGCCTGTGACTGGCTCCAGCAGCGCTCTGACTGCTCTGGACGAAAGAGCAGTGCCATTCTGAGCCGCCTGCCTGCATTCAGGGCTGGAGTGGAGTGCATATGAGATTAATCACACTCAAGCAGATATGACAGAAAAGAGGGCCGGGAAGCAGTGAAGCAGTCAGATGAGATAAGACCATGTGTCTTTACCTCCAGACAAATAAATAGAGGCCTGACAAAGTGAAGCCTGATCTCTCAAAGTCGATTTATATCATGCACCTCCATCAAACCCATTTATGAAGCATTGTAAATATTCTGTCATATGTTACCACACATAGATGAAGGTAGGCTAGATGGAATAAAAGCCATTGAAAAAACTTCCATTAAAAACACTGCTATTCTACAGAATTGGGTTAAGATTCACATGCAATTTGCTCATTTTAATTTGATACAGTAATTAATGCGATCCGTGCGGTAGGTAACGCTGCCAGTTTAATGTTACATAATTTTCTCTCTCTGAAATGAACGGAAAGAGCCAGCTTCACGCAATGCAGGCATCACATACTGCAGTACTTCAGTCCTCCAGAGTTCACAACACTTCAAAACAGCCATTACACAGCCGCTATGAAAAATCCTCAACTTAGGAAACCCTGCATTGACAGAGTAAATTAAAAATATCCATCCCTAAGCATGCTTCCATTTAAAATATTTGACTCAAGCAGATCTAAAGACTATTCAATATCTAATGAAAGTGTATTTGAACCCATTAACTTGTTCTTGAGGGGAAAAAGCTGTCAAACTATCTACAAGCCAATGTAACCACACATATTATACATTTGGTGCAATGTTCAGGCTCAGTTAGCAGAGACAGATAGAATTATATACGGAGCTAAATTTATGCCAGACAATTGAGCCACACAGTATAGCAACACATAATAATTTGCCAATGCTACTGTGGT
Organism: Conger conger; assembly: GCF_963514075.1. NCBI lineage: Eukaryota > Metazoa > Chordata > Actinopteri > Anguilliformes > Congridae > Conger > Conger conger. The sequence goes on from NC_083763.1 coordinate 57,118,195, forward strand.
ATCTATATTACAGTATTATTATTGTGTGTCTTTTTGTAGCACACCAGGAGCCATGGCCTCGAGGTCCACCTGCAAAATGATTACCAAAGGGAGGATATTATTTGTTGCTGTATCACACATACAAAATAGCTTCCTTGTAAATACAGGGACAGCAGACAGTGATATACAGTATTACTCCGATTGACTGATGGCCATTTTGTAATGGCCAAATCATTCAATTTGTTCAGATTTCTATTAGGGGATGCATGCTATAGAATTGCCTTGGAATGTGTCTGAAAGAGTCCGAACACAATGAAAAAGTGTTTGGCTCGTGAACAGACCGGCGAGATCTGCTCAGGCTGCTATGGAAACTGTGTGACGCAAGCGAAGATTCCGCAGAGGCAAGAGTATGCAATCACAATTCACAAGGCTCGTTTAAAAGGCTACATCACCTAGTCTCAATGTGGCTTTAAATGGACCATTTGTCCGGCGAAAATTGAATTTAGAGGGAGGCTGATGTCAAATGAATTGTGAATGAGTCTGTGCTTAATAGAGTTATGGGAGAGATGTCTTTGTTATCTCATTCCTTGGCTTTTCAATGAAAATATATGTCAATGAAATACATTTGTTGTTCACAGAATACTGATTTAATATGATTTCTGAATTGATAGGGGATGCATTGTCACATACACATTTACTCAAACCCCCTCAGAATTTCAGTTGCTACAGTGTCTGAGCAGACTGTAGAAGGGAATGTGGAGCACTGTAGTGTACAGTAGTTGCACATTAAATATTAAATATATATGCCTATCCAGCAGCTTAAATCTTCTGGGTCAAGAAGAAGCCACCAAGGCACATGCTGCTTGAAATGGCGTACTGTTGCTGAAAATTGTTACCAAGCATATATTTTGGATGCTGACAATCTTATAGGCGGCACGGATGGTGCAGTGGGCAGCACTGCCGCCTCACAGCAAGGAGGTCCTGGGTTCGAATCCCCATCGGCTGGGGCCTCTCTGTGCGGAGTTTGCATGTTCTCCCCGTGTCTGCGTGGGTTTCCTCCGGGTACTCCGGTTTCCTCCCACAGTCCAAAGACATGCAGGTTAGGCTGATTGGAGAAATTGCCCGTGGGTATGAGTGTGTGAGTGAATGGTGTGTGTGCCCTGCGATGGACTGGCGACCTGTCCAGGGTGTATTCCTGCCTTTCGCCCAATGTATGCTGGGATAGGCTCCAGCCCCCTGCGACCCTGTTCAGGATAAGCGAGTTAAGATAATGGAGGGATGGATGGATAGACAATCTTATAAGCTGTCACGCTCAGAGCCACTTGGACACTCACTGGGCTAACGCCACCACTCACGTTTCCTCAATATCACAATTTCAAGCATTTGGTTAGACCAAACAAATAAGAGTTTGGAACTTTTGTGAAGTGTAAATGAAATATTACAATGCACAAACAATAAAGCTGCTTTTAAATTAGGGTGGAATGATACACAGACCCAAGGAAAGACTGTTCACATTACAGTGTGATAACCTGACATATCTGTGATAATCCTTTAACAAGCCTTAAAGGAATTCAGACTGGAAGAGTGATGCACTGTCTCTATGACTCCCAAAGGTGTTGTTTCACATCGAATGCTAAGAAGTATTTAATAGAATGAAATGCATTTGTTTCACAGGTGTATTATTCTCACTAATGTATTTAAATCTCTGAATCAATAATCCATTATATGATTGCTAGGTTTGTTTTCAGCATTCATAAAAGGCAATTGTGTCTGCATAATATACAGTACTGTTTGTTCAAGCACATGCTATTTTCAGCTGATCCTTGAAAATGAATAATTAAGTGTAAGCCGAAGTACAACACTAAGCAGAATCCTTAGCAAAAAGCTTCTGGAGAAAATGGAAAGAACTGTATTTGTCTGGTGAGATTATTGTTGCAACAATTCATTTCAATTCATTCTCTTCAAACGATACGATCTTCATCTTATCCACTGCTGATTGCTTTGGGGTTGACAATGTTGAAAATAATGAAGCAGGACTGTAAATGATACTGAGCTTTTAAGGGTTTGTAGAAGGTCTGATCTACAAATTGAAAATATTACTGAAAAACAGAACTGCAGAGCTACAGGTGAGATTATATGAATATGCCTGGATAGTGAATTATGAAATACGTTTATCAGAGACAAAATGTGACAATACTGAACATCACAACCAAGATATAGCATGTGACAACTAGGGACCAGGGATTGCTAATGTGTTCACAATCCTGGACTTTGAAATTGAACAGGCAGTTACCTGGACCAGTGTCTAGATTTACTTGCTACAAAAAATCACCCATAACACAGAACATCCTTGTGACTGTAGTTACATAATCTTATGATGGACTGCCAAAATACTGGAAATGCTAGAATCCAAAAAGAAAAGGTTGGAAACATTGTACACTCTACCAAATAAACTTCCCAGAAAAAATGAATTTGTAAAATCTAAATCTGTTCAGTGTCTGTGGCACTCCTTGGGCCTAATTCACCACAGCTCTCCATGTCCAGAGAATTGGTCTTCTCTCTTCTCTTGAAATTGTGAAGGGGCTCTGTTGCCAAAACAGCTGATCTGGTGTCAAAATGAAACTGAAATAATACATGAACATCTTCAGCATTAGGGAAGTCTTGATTTTAATGAAAAGGGTCTCTACTGGTCTTTTTCCTCAGTGAAATGCATCAATCGCAGTCTCACGGCTTAACTCAAGGAAAAACTTCTGAGGGCCAATGCAGGCAATGCACAGGCTCCAAAGCAGTCTCTTCCTTTTCAATTTAATATCAGATAAATTATAACAGAGCATTAGAGAGCTGGGCTCTGAGGATGTGTGGTGATTTCCCATCACATGATACATCTGCTTTTTTATAAGTGATAGTAAAAAAAAAAAAAGTATTGATGGAGTGCCATACCTTTAAGAGTGAATTGTTGGATTTACATTGGTAAGAAAACCCCAAGGTATGCCCAGATGCCAAAACAAAGGAAAACGTACCACACGAACAACCGCCCAGAAATCAATCAACCTTTGAAAGAATCCCTCCTTGAGAAATGCTGACCTCATAATGCCCAGTGTTTTGCAATCTCCCTCTCCCTGCCACAACTCATTAGAGACGACCGGCCAAGCACATTGTCCTGCTGGCCGGCTTTCACTGTCAGACCGCATCACAGACCATTAATATGAGCTTGTCCCTCACTACAGAGCGAGTGATGGTGTTAACCTCCAGTAGCCCGGGTCTGCGAACGCTCTCTGCGCATCTGAGCCGAGGACGGCAGGCTCAGGGCGTCACGCGGATCCTATCGCCTCTGACAGGAACAGCGTGCTTTACAAAGTGTCATTCCGCATGGAGCTCCCTTCCCTCTGCCCTCTCCCCGCACGGCCCCTGGGGATCAGAGCGCATGCCAGCGTGGTCAGGGCTGAAACGCTCTCGGTGCGCTGAGGGAGAACAGATTCATCTCCAGCTGGCAGTGTGCCAGCAGCAGATTAGAGAAGCACTTTGAAAAAGTACAAAGGCATGAAAAAAAAAAAAAAAACTGCCTTTTCATTTCTTAGGTTTTTCAACGGCAAAAATAGCTCCTACAGCTTTTACATCTGTTCCATTGACATTAAGAGCTAATAAATGCTATTAGCCAACACACTGATGTACAACCATGAATGGAGCAGGTATCTGACATGAAAATTGGCTTTGTCCAGGAATCAGCCCAACTGCATTGCAGAAGCTTCTTTTTGAATTGCACTTGCAGACTAAAAGTACATTTAGTACTTTAATGATGTTGCACATATACTCGCTGGTCTGGGAATGTTGTTTATCTACATCACAGAATGTAATTATGTTGTCTTGTTTTGTAAGCCACACTGGATAAGAGCGCCTGCTAAATGAATGTACTGTAATAATGAGAAGTTTATACGTAAATGTGAAAATTTGCTTCAGCTAAGTAACTGCTGCAGTATAATACACGTAAAAGTGGGGAATCCAATTAGAAACAATCAGGCATAAAACTGAGGCTGTCTTAGGATGGAAAATGAGTTACCTGCGCTTGCACCATATGGCAAGATTACCATACAGTAAGCCATAACAGTGAGACAACTGAAGCTCCAAGACCATTTGCTTTGGGAGGGGTAGATATTTGCCATCCTTTTGAACTCTGTCTGTTCCTTATAATATGGTAGAAGGCAATGTTTTTGTCCAATGTCAAGTGGCTATTTTTAATAGTGTGATGATGAAGAATGCTATAATTAGCTTGTTTTGGTGGTGAAAACTGAACATCAATTAATGATGATGGCGACAGTGTGAGCTGCAGCAAAACAAATATGAAACACAAAAGCGCAACTCTGGAGAAAACAGACCAGCAAAAAAGGCTTTCAAACTCGGATGATATGATTTTTATGAGAAACCGACTGTGACCACTAGCTAACTAGCTAACATTACAGCAGGCTGGAGCTGTAACCTTAACTTTAGAGATATAACATCAATAACATTACCTGCTGAACTGCTGTTATTCTGGACCTGTTTTAAAGAGTATTATATTCTGCTATTGGGTCAGTACAGAATGCAAACAGTTCATGTCATTATACACTAGCCACTTAACCCAATCCACTTGTGATTTGAGTCGTGAACATTCAATTTATTGTTGCATTCATATTTATAGAATCCAACATACTGTGATGTAATAAAACCCCAGAACGGCCAGATTGTTTTGCTTTTCACTATGTTGTATCTACATGCAAAAAAAACAAAATTGCTGGACAGCTTGCACTTGCACGCAATATTATTAAGTTGGCTGTGACAAACGGATTAAGTTGAAGGTGTCATATATACTGTAGGCTAATTCATTGTGTGCAACCACAGTAAATCACGGTAAGTAAATATTGCTATTCTTCGTCAATCCAAGTCTAATTAAGAATATTCTGTGTAACCACTATCCAACTTTTGTTTCTGTGTGTTGTAGTGCTCTATCACCTAGCGCAGGGCAGAGCTACCAGCTGGCTTAACTACAATTTCCAGTAGCCTATTCCCATGAAGTAGAAATCAAGTAGAATTGCACCTGTACTGGTATAAACGTAAACAGGGGGAAGGGAGGTCATTACGTATAAAATAAAGCCTGTAAAGTTCATTCCTGCACAGATCACACAATATGGATGTACAATCACTGAGCACTTCATTAGGTATTTATTAGACTTAACTTCTACTGCTGTAACCTATCCACTTAAAGCTATGATGTGTTGTGTGTTCAAAGATGTCTCTCATTAACAAGGCATTTCTGTCTGCAGAACTGCAGCTCATTGAACTCAGCTAGGGTGTGTGAAAATCCCAGGAGATCAGCAGTTTCTGAGATACTCAAACCACCCTGTCTGCCACCAACAATCATTCCATGCTGAAAGATAACATTTCTTTCCCATTCTGATGGTTGATGTGAACATCAACTGAGGTTACTGACCTGTATTTATTTATAATTGTATGCATTGCACTGCTGCCACACGATTGGCTGAGTAGATAATCACATGAATAAGTAGGTGTCATAAAGTAAAAATGATCCTAATAAAGTGATCGGTGAGTGTAAATACCCTCAAATCCAGACCTTAACAGTTTGCACTGTAACCTCATATTCATTGTTTCATTTCAAATCTGAGTTGGAGTACAGAGCCAAAATGCACTGAGCCATGAATAGAGGGTGCCCCCCTAACTGCCACAACAAATCGGTTGCTTGGCTACATAACAGAATAAATATTTTTGCATTCAGAAGGTTGTTTTGATTTCTTGCATTTCTACCAAAGGTCTGCTACCAGCTAAAACACAAAAACACAGCACTATGCCAGCAGTTAGTAAGTCAACTATGTTAAAAACATGCCGTTTTGAGCTCTCAAAGAAAAAGAAGACCATTCCAGATGTAAGTTAGCTACTCTTGTACAACGAACAACATTAGAACAACAGTATAGCAAATTTCTCCAGTTCTGAATAATATAAATCTGCTTAATTTACAGTAGATTTACAGTGACAGTACATGGTACACAATAAATTAATCCTGCAATGCTCAACAATTATGTTTATTTGACAATTTGTCAACCCAAACACTGCTGCTGGAATACTGAGTACATTCACTACATTTTAGCAAGGACACATTCACAGTGAGCTAGCCAGGGCTCAAGCAATGGCTTTTAAAAGATAAATTCCCCTGGTACTCAAACAATTAAGGACATCACTTAATAAACATAATGACACAATTGTGCCAGACAGTGCTGTTAATTAACATGAAGGTATTGATTTAACCTTTGCTGTTAGATCCCTACAATTTATTTGTCTTAAAGGTGACAGTTCTACTTATCTGAAATGGCCTGGGCCACATCCAGCTTATAAGAAGTTTAAAAAAATTGTCTAGTGCGCTGCAGTTTTAACTAGTCTATGGTTTATAACAGTAGATTGTTGCTTTGAAATTGTACTTCTCCATGCAATTAGACATAAACTAGTATTACATTTACATTACTCGGTATTCACCAAAGTGCAACTTATCGGAATTAATGTGTATTAATATATCATAAAAAGTAAGTAAGTTTGCCTAAGCACTGCGCATATATCAGCTTCTAACATAACAGTAAATAATGCCACTGACTAAACATAATCAGAGAAATTCAGGCTGAATTATCAAGGGAGCAAGGCAAAGGAACTAGCAAAAAAGGCCTACTCAGGCAGGGAAGCTGGACATTTTACTCAAAGTGAAAGGGGCGTGGTTTGAAGTCCTGGCCTTTTCTGAAAAAGGTTTGTCCTTTCCCAATGCAGCTACTTACTGAGGGACCACACAGCTAGGGAGGGGCAGCATTTCAGTTACATCACGGTCACACTTCTGTCAAATACTTTTCTATTTAAGGTTTTTGTGTTCCTCTCTGTTGAATCTTTGTTCACTTCATCACGCTCGTGTTTTGTAGTCATTAAAATCTGATTCGCTTATCCACTTGTCATTTAGCCTGTAATTATACATTCAGAAATGAGGCAGTGTCACAACAGTTGTACTTGTCCAATTTGCCTTGACATCTATGAGGATGGAGTTAAATTGAGATTATGTGTGCAGCTAAGTTAACAAGCTTCATTTGTTACAATACCACTGTAAAAAATAGTATCATACTGTATAATTTGAGCATGTTATTAAAAATGATTTTTAAAAATTCAGTCCAGTGTGCTGAACACATACAGCATCAAAGCTGTATCAGTAATTGCTAAACAAAATTAAGAGAGTGATATTTGTGGCTTGCTTCATTGATTATCAGAGCCTATTTCACCAAACCTGTAGTTGCCATGAATCAGACTGTTGACTTTCATGATCCATGTTTCATTGAAGTTCTGATATTTGTGTTTGTATACCATTGCACGTCATTGGCTAAGCTTTACAAAGCTTCACAAAACCTTTTACAAAACCTACTATTTCATAAATCCTGTTCCATTTCATCCTTCCAGAGAACCACACAGAGCGCAAAATGACTCTTTTTACTCTGAGCTTATTCTAGTGCAGGAAATGAGAAACCACCTCCCTGTGTGACTATTAGATGATGTCATTCATAGAAACCCATAGTACTGCACTAGATGACAGTTCGAGAATGCATTTGGGCCAAAACAATACTCTGTCTTAACTGTGCTCCCCAGATAGCAAGACATAGGCACAAATAGAACTATGTTTGGTCTATATATTCGGTCTTCTTAGAATCCTAAATGTATCCATCCAGTTGTAAGAATCCCCTCAGATACACCAAATGAAGTAACTCAATGGTGAAGGAATATGTGTAGCCTTACCTGATGCTACTGGAACAGGATTAATTTAATGTTATCTTGGTTATCTGACTGCAAAATAATGGTTAACCTTTCCTCTGTGCCAGCAGTATATGGAACGCCATCTATCTTGGTATGCAATTTATTGTACAGTATGTTCAATAATGGCAATATGCAATGGTGCAGAATGTGAGCAGTGAAATGGCTATACGCAAATGGCGTACAGGAGATTGTGTTGACGAACCATTCCACTTTTCATCTTATACACCCAATGATACTTATACACTCAAAGAAAAACCTCAAATCATCACAGAACCACACAACCGCAACAAAACGGGTAACATCAATGACATGAGTGCTTGCGTTATCTCTGTAAGCCTATCAAACCAGACTAACCTTTGCAGCGCGGCACATTGTGCTGACTGCTGATTCATAGGCAACTTGCTTTACCCACTCTTCACCTTTGAATGGTGTTCCGAGATCTTTATTCAGCCTCGACTGTACCATAACAGCAATGACATCGACTTGTTCCCCATGAAATCGGCTTTCTAAAAACACCAAACATGATTACACTGTATATGGAAAACCTAAGGTTTATATAATGCAGTTTCAACTCGGTATGTTTGGGAGCATTCCACCAAGGCAGCAGAATGGCCAATAGCATTGACTCTTTATCAAACCACGCTCCCTGTCAGAACCATAAACACTCTTTTCCGATAACTCTTCCTTAGGGCACAGTTCTGTAAACTACTGTACCTTACACAGCATTTTTATCCTCTAACATCTTTCATACACTTTGTGTTATATTGTATGCATTATTTTGGCACACTATTATGTAACCAGGAAAAGATGAAAATGATCATTCAAAAGGTCAAAGGCGTCTACTGTAAACGTCAGCATCAGATCATGAAGGAGGTTGCTAGGTTACAGGAAGCTGGAGCCCAGTGTTGGCAGGTTTGGTGGTGGAATTTACAGTCTTAGAGAGTGAGCACATTTAAGATGACTTCACCTGTCTTGTAAAACACTATTATAATCCCTGAAATGAGGTCAGTCACAAAGAACCAGCAATAAAATACAGCCTTATAAAACCACACACGTCCAATATTTTATTTAACAAACGTGGTGTTTGTTAAGAAATGGTTAATGTTTACACTTTATTATTGACGTGGAATGTCATTAAAGGTTCACACACTCCCAAATAGCATGCACAATCAAACTCACACCCTGATCCTCAGGATCAGTGTTATAAATGTCGCCTCCTGAGCACAGCACCTCATATCCTCATGCCCACATCCACTGCTGCTGCCAGCCAGACAGAAATGAAAATGGTGAGTCTCTTTACTGCTTGTGCTCCACATACAATCCAGCTCTCCGTGGTAGCATGCCAGCTAGTGCGTGGGAGGGAACGGCTAAGAACATCCTGTTCTGCAGCTAGTTGTTCATTCATTATACAAAATGGCAAGGGATAAGAAATAGTAAGAAGAAACACACAGGGGTATTTGGTGGGTTTCTAAGCAGGGTGTACCGTACTGTGATGAGTCAGAGTGGGCTGGAAATGGACCTTATTCTCTCTCGCCTGGGGAGAGAAGAGTGCTGTTGTGAGGCCAGGCCAGCTTGTGCAATGCCGGAGGACAAGTAGTGTGCTGCAGCAGACTTTATTCCAACCCCTTCTTTTAAAAGTTAGTTTCACAAGTTTTTACATGAATTGCTCAAGATCAGGATCATAATGAATATGAATAACCAATCGTGCAAATGTAATACAATTGGAAGGGCACGCAATGTAAATGTAATAGCCCATACTCATTAGTTAGTATTAGCCCACACAGTAGAAGCTAGCAAGCAAACCAAGATAGCCGGTACAGAACGTATCTAGCCAGCTAGCTGGCCTTGCGCTATAATATCAGTCATGTACAAATCCTGAGTGACATGCCATAGCAAGAAATCATCAGTAAAACAAAAGAATAATGGAGGTATAACGGCATTCTTATCAAAAACCAGATCATTCAAAACCACCACATACCCACATGTATGCATTTACCCAGAATTTGAATAACAGAAGCCAGATGTGGTCAGTGGCTGTAATGACTCTGTGCTCATTAGTCCCTAATGTATGTGCAACTGAGCAAATGGATACGCAATTATGGGGCATAGTTGTTGCTAATTTTGAGGCTAATTTATTTTCGCCATAAAAAGCAGACCTTCATTTATTGCAAACATTATATAAATAGCTTGCATTCCACTGGTGAAACTGCTCACCATCCAAGTAACATTTTCTTCTGCCACATTTCTAACCAGCATAATTATGCCTGCAGTCCTGTTGGTGGCTTGTTGATTGTTTACACTGTTACTGTAACTGAATTTAGACTAGCGTATGTCCTAACATTTACCCTCATACTTGCACTGAAATTGACTGGACATTATCTTCTGCAAAATCCTTTTCTTCTCAAATGTATATAAACATAGTTTAGATAAACACAGTTATTTATAAGCAATATTTTATTTATTTTATGAAAGACAAGCAATGCAGGACTCTGTCCTTGAACAGATGACATTCATCACCATCTACTGCTTCAGAATTTCTCAGTTTAAACTGGCTTTCAAGGCTTAAATTTCTGTTAGAAAGCTTGTACTTACTGGCCAGAGAGATATTCTCATCACATTAAATACATAAACACATTGACATAAAGCTTTGTCAAATATTATAGCACTTGTGCTAATCCATAAAGCCCAAGCCAAATATATATGGCTATATTCGAGAGTGTTTTTGTGACTGTCATTTTGTGGTTTGCACTCATAACAGTGACCAAGTTGTTGGGGATGGGGGACGGGGTTGGGGACGGAGGGTGGGGGGTCAAGGTTTGGATGCATGCCGTGAAAGTTTGTCCCTTTTCATAAGTAGTCCATAACAGGGTAGCTCTGAGACTGTTATTCATTGGCAAATTATATTTTTTATAGATCAGTGAAATAAACTCATAACTCAAGCATCAGCACATTTTTTTTACAATAAGTTTTAGCTCCACACAATTAGCACCGATAACTATAAAATACTCTCTAATACTCTGACACACCACATAATTCACTCAAGTAGGTTTTGTTAGTGAATATTGTCCTTTGGCAAAGGGACACCTACTAATACCAACTGTACCATATTCATAATTACACAGTAGTCATATGTATGTATTTTAGAAGTGAGTAGTGACTAGCACAGTACGTATTTCAGGTCACCTTGAAGAGAGGGAGTCCCTGCCAGGGGACACACGGTAATGGAGACAGATCAAGGCCAGAAAGCAGGAGGTGCTTTTTTTAGAATCATCGGAGGAAATAGAACAGGTAATCCAGCCCCATAAATCCAGGAAGTTTTGGCCTCCTCAAAGTCCAGTCACAATCTTTCCTGTTGAATGGCTGTTTCAATATCATATTTAACATTGTGCTGAAGCACTGTAGTGTCTTTCTGCTACCATACCAAAGACGGATAGAGGATACGTCATGGTGCGATCACCCCTATGTCATCTATCTGTTTGATTTCTGCTTACAGGAAAACTGCATTTAAAACTGAGGGGGAAAAAAAAGATAATTTACCAACAAATACCTATAAAAGGCTTATGAGTTTCCTACTCATTAATTAAACCACTCAAAGTTTTAAGACAAGAATGACAACGGCATATAATGTATAAAAGTTCATGATATTTTGAACTGACTGAAACAAAAATGCCTGGTAGAAGAACCGGTGGATTCAAAGTGAAAATAAATGGCTGCTGGTTACACATGCTTCAAAGTAAAATAAGAGATAAAAAGTTATTTAAAAACAAGAAACACCTTTTACATTTACATCCCTGTCAAAATACAATCAGCCAGTTTTCCACTGCAGAGTGAGTGTTGATTTGCTGGGATTTAATTCCCCACACACTTATACATTTTCTCCTCCTTGCATTTCTCCTTTAAAGTAAACTTGAGGAAAAGTCTCTTGACTCAATCACATCAGTATCAAGCTGGCAATGTATATGGCCAGCTACATTTGCATTAACATACTGACATATTCTATGATATACATAGCTAGGATATCGCTAACAGTAGCGGAACAATACAATTTCTGGGTCCTGGTTCTTTGTTCCGGTGACTCTTAGTAAAGAAACTACCAGCAATGTTTCAGCTCACTGCTTTTTTATAACATTAATGTCCACTAATATGGTACCTGAGTGGCTTAGCTAGTTATGCTGCTTGTCACAAGTGCAGTCTGGGCCGTGAACGGAGCGTGACTGTTGAAGATTTCCATTTATTTAGTTTAATTTAAGCAGCAAGCTCTTTCTCTTCCAAAAAAACACCAGCAAAAAACAGAATTATTGCTGTGACCAGCTATTCTCACCCTCCCAGTGGTGATTTCACTGAGCATGTGACCCATACCGGCAATTTGGAAGCATTTGTGGCCTTAGCCTGGGGTATAGCTGGGGGCCAGTAGACAAAGCTAGCATTTCTGATGTTAAACTTGAATGACAGTATTTAGCTCATCCACACTCAGATCTGAGGAAAAGCCATTTCTAAGCAAATTAGAGTGCTTAACAACCCTGAACAAATAAGAGGCAGCCCCACAGCATAACCCACATTTTAATTTTCTTCGAGACGAATGCTCAGTTACATTAAACAACCTCAAGGGCAGAACATAGGAGCAAAAAAAGGAAACACAATTTCATATTTTGCTGTGTCAACACGAATACTGAGAACAACAGATTATAAAAATGCGCACTATGCATACAGATTTGATTACATATACCTGTGGTGCCCTTAACTGGTTTCAGTAATGCTCTTTCTCTTCACTGGTTTTGATTTCTCAGTTCTCTCTCCCACTGTTTGATTGTTAGGTCACATGGTCTCTGTTTTGGCAAGCATAAATACAAGAAAAATATAGTATGAAATTTGAGAAATGAGAAGCCACATTGTGATTTTAATTATTTCATGTAACCCTGATATAATACACCACTAAAATAAAAGTACAAACCAAAGTGAAATAAACTGAATGAAATGCCAGTCTTTAACATCCAACAACACAGTGTTTTGCTGATAAAGTCCCTCGCAACCCAGTGATAAGGAAACTAGAGGATCTGTTCAAGTGAAGCTCAGTGGTACACTAGCAAAATAATCAGATCATCTTTCTTGAATTATAAAAGAAATGCCCTTTCTCAAAAGGAGCAATTAACTGAGGGCAAGCTAACCCATACAATAAACTGCAGTGTCCTCACCTACTGTACTAGAATACAGGCTGAAAGCAGCAGAGATATAGGCCTCATGCAGGGTACTACTACTATTAAACAGCAATACAATGGGGGCGACATGGCTCAGGCAGTAAGAGCAGTCGTCTGGCAGTCGGAGGGTTGCCGGTTCGATCCCCTGCCCGGGCTGTGTCGAAGTGTCCCTGAGCAAGACACCTAACCCCCAAATGCTCCTGACGAGCTGGTCAGGACCTTGCATGGCAGCCAATCGCCGTTGGTGTGTGAGTGTGTGTATGAATGGGTGAATGGAGAAGCATCAATTGTACAGCGCTTTGGATAAAGGCACTACATAAATGCCTGCCATTTACCATTTACAATGCATCTACACATCTCAAGACATGATCAGTAATCACTACTTCATGTGCTTTTGCTCACAATTGTTCTGGTTTTGCTTGGCAGGAAGAGACAGCTCAACAAGTTTTTTTTCTATTCGGAAAAATGCCTAATTAAAATGTCACAAATGTCTTCCTGTTTCCAGAGGCATTCCTGTTGTGGTAAATGTGAAGCTTTTCAGTATGTCGTGGAATTTACACAAGTAAGTTCTACATACACCTACAAACATTGAGTGTTTTTGTTAGGTTACGGTTTGGAAAACAAATCTATTTAATAATGAATTTCTTTACCACAGATCCATAGAAAACCACTGGTCAATACGTGCATTCTGAAGTGAAGCCGCATATTTTATGTACTATCCTGAAATAATTTTAATATTCCTTTTTCCCTTTCTATTTTTTTAACAAACACCTTACTACATATTCATATCCATATTTATTACATTCATGTAATTCATGAAAATTCATTTTCCAAAAATATATTTTATGAGGGATATGGACTGTTAGCTAGCAAAATGGCAAGCTAACAATGTAGCATTAAACTGACTGGCTTGTTAAGAAATGCAAAAGCTGATTATTATATTTTGATAATAGCAGAGTAGAGAGGAAACAGTTCATCAACTTGGAAGCAAATTAATAATTTGATTAAGCCATACAGGTATGGGAACTTAAAACCGGGGAACAACTGATATAATGAATTCAGTCATTCCTGTGTCAGATCTGCTGAGGAACTTGCCAGTAATCCAACAAGTCTATTTATAAAAAGAGGTTTTTTTTAAACTTAGACACTGCATTCTTAAAGAAATATAGCAATATATTGGTAGACCCAGATCTCTTTAGATATTGTATTTGTCCTATGAGTCTGAACAGCACAATATGAGTTAATACTTAACTTTATGGTTGCCATGCCAACATAAAAGGCTTGTCGTCAGAACTTCGAATTTTCAATACAAAGAAATACTTAAATTCAGCCTACTTAAGAAGTGCTTACAAATTTGAAAAAGGAAAGAAAAAATCAGTGTCTATGACGGTCTTTACATCAAAAGCATGTGGGTGCAAATGCAGGACATCATATCCATCCACTTGTAGGTCTACTGTTTGTTCAAGGGAAGAATTAGGCCATTTCAATAAATGCAGTAAGCATAAATAAGGGGACTATTAACAGGGTAATTTCACACATAATTCCTGCCAATTCAGTCTATATCTTCCCCTCTCATTCTTCAATGTCTCTTAGCTCTTACAGAGTATGTATTAGGGCAAAGTGAAAATATTTAGCTGTTAGCTCCACAATGCGAGGCAATGTGGAATGTGATGGACGTGTCTGAAATAACCCGTCTCATTCAGGCAGCAGCGATCAGGTCCGTGTTAGACAACAATGGGGCTGACACAGGGCAGAATCTCTGTGCCACAGCCTGAGACCCGATAAGCAAGCAATATCAGCGTCTGTGGCTTACAACCATGTCATCAACCCAGCTTACCGGTCTGTTTACGACCACAGTAATCTCCCCCTACATTATAAATGGCCGCTACAAACACTACATCACCAGAAATAAACTGGCCAGCAGTGTTGAGAAAGGGCAGAAATCAATTTAAAAAAAGGTCATTAAAAAAAATCATACAAAAACTGTGGCCTTAAATATTTCAGTCGAAATATAATCAAACAAATGATGGATTCTTTCACCAGTTTTCACCACATATCTGCTGCAGTTTCTGGAAAGAGCCTGTGTGTACTCTTGCATCATACTAGTTCACTGTGCAGAATGGCTGCAGGTCCCTGAGGAAATAATATAAAGCAATACAATTTAAAAATGCCACTGCTGGCAGATGTCCAGGGAGCGCTATTACCCCGGCTATATGTAGATTTGAAATTTGAATTTGGAAGCAATGACTGACCGAACAAGTGTCCCCCACAGAGCAATATGAATATTAATCACTCCTTTCCTTGAATGAGATATATATATAATACAATATTATTAAACAAACACAAAATAGAGGTAAAATGTCAGAAAACACACTCAGGTGCACCCCTCCATCCCCCATTAGAATACTGGCAAGGATGTAAATAGCGAAAAGAAAGCTTTGAGAGGGAATCAAGTCTGAGTTTTTGTCACAAGAGATGAACTGGGTTTCCCAGGAAAGGATTTGGGGGGGGTCGAAACCTTAAGCACGTCATCGGTCTGTACTGGAAGGCAAAGTGAGCCGCCATTGGCAAGCAATCAAAACGTCAACTAATTAGGATTGCGCTTGTGAAGCAGTGAGGCGTAATATTCAGACCCTGGGAAGGGATTAAAGCAGCACGGGAGGCAGCCTCTCTCCTCGACAGGGCTTACACAAGTCAGAGTAATCCCTCCTGAGCCCGAGACCAGCACTGCCCACTGACACCAGGATCAGGGGCACAGGGACAGGGATCTCATTCCTCTCGCTGTTGTCACCATTAATATTACTGACATCTCTCATGGCCATGACTGTGTGCATTGTGTGTAATTATCCAGACAAATAAAACTATCAATAAGTCAATGCAAGTGGGACCAATCCATGTTTTGTGTACAGCAGGCATACATTCGTTCTTCCCCAACAGTAACGCATTTCAAGCTGCTAACAGGAAAGAGCAGAACCAAGTGGAAAAACACTGAGAACAGTCTTAGGGGAAAGTGATGCACCATCCATACAGTGAACTGAACACAGCATCCTCTGAGCAGTCAAGGAAACCCCGCAAATCACTGAGGTGTTGTACTCTAGCAGCACAGCAAAGTTTTACAGACAGGGCATTCAAAATCCCACTAAAACGCCACCAAAAACGGTGATTATCACACTCTAAATCCCTAAAATAGTTATTCCATGCTATTATTCCAATGTACCACCATTTTAACCTTCTTAGCACCAAGGCTGTCTGTGGTGGTTTGGCTTTACCCACTGGCTTGGATTCAACCAACATTTGACATTCCAATGAACTAAACTTTAACATTCAAATCAATGTGTAAAGTTGCGATCTTCTTGCATTTATTTCTGTGTTAAAAGTAAGATGGATGGTTGATTGAACGCAGGCCATTCAGCCCTGGGCAAGATGACAATGCACTCTGTTCTGCGATGATTATGAAGTGCATGAGCCATGGACTGGCTCTGGCCCTTTAAAAGGCAACAAGCACAAACTACACGAGTGATGACAAACAGTCTAAAATTAATCAGAAACACATTGAGGATTTCAGAAGCGGATGAGACTCGAGGATTGGGATTAAATCAATACTTTAACCCAACCAGTAATCGCAAATGAAAAAAAGGATTGGCTTCTATACTTGACTGACAGACCAGTCACTCAGAGATCCGAGAAGAGGTCAGCCTGATTTGCAATCGGATTTCCACTACCCCAAGTAAAGTACCACATTTAAAACAGAATTGCGCTTTAATGAAAGAGCAATTTACTTACTCTATGACGCAATTTACTCATGAATGTTTAGCCCTCCATTTTAGTTATGTGCCTTCTACACTCAGTGAGCACTTTATAAGATAAAAGACCAGTACACCAGCTTGTTAATGCATAACCAATCAGCCAATCATTAGACAGCAGCTAAATGCATAGAAGCATACAGACATGGTCAAGAGGTTCAGCTGTAAGAAATGTGATCTAAGTGACTTTGACCATGGAATGATTATTGGTGTCAGACAGGGTCATTTGAGTGTCTCACAAACTGCTGATCTCCTGGGATTTTCATGCGCAACATGAGGCCTCCAAAAATATTTGACACATAATGTAGAATAAAGTAATCGGTTCTAATGTTTGGTCACATATCCACTGCATGTAATGGCTGCTTGAAGTCTGTGACATCACCAGATGCTTATTATCCTCTCTGGTGATGCTTTGCCTGGCCTGTACTTCAGGCATCTTCAGTTCCTGCTTTTTCAGGGACATTTTGCCTTCAGTCTCCTGTTCAGCATGTAAAATACATGTTCAATTGGATTCAGATTGACTTGGCCAGTGAAGAATTTTCCACTTTTTGGCCATCAGAAATCCCTTTGCAGCTCTAGCAGTTTGTTTTGGGTCTCTGTCTGGTTGCATGATGAAGTGCCGTCCAATACATTTGGAGGCATTTGGTTTTATCTGAGCAGATTAAATATTTCTGTAGACTAGACTAGACTAGAATTTATTGTTATATTTCTGTGTGTAGTCACATCATCGATGAAGACAAGTGAACCCATTACACTCGTAGCCATACAGGCCCAAGCCATAACAACCCCTCCACCATGTTTCATAGATGACAAAGTATGCTTTGGATCATGGACATTTCCTTTTTTTCCTAAACTTTCCTCTTTCCATCACTCTGGTATATGTTAATCTTTTGTCTCATCTGTCCACAAGACTTTGTTCCACAACTTGGGGCTCTTTTAGGTACTGTTTAGCAAACTGCAATCCTTTCTGCGCTTCAGGCTAATCAGTGGTTTGAATCTTGTAGTGTACCCTCTCTAGTCCAGCTGGTGTCATCTTCTACAAATGGTAGACACATCTACACCTGCATCCAGGAGAGTGTTTTTGATCTGTTGGGCTGTTGTCAGGGGGTTTTCTTCACTATAGAGGTTTTCTTCACTCCTCTGTCTACCAGGTCTTTTGACATAATTGAGTTCACCAGTTGTTTTTTTCTCTTGTTAATAATGAACAAAACTGTTGATCTGGGCATGGCCAGTGTTTTTGCAATGTTCCTGACAGATTGATTTTCATTTCAGAGCCGTAGATGGCCAGCTTAATTTGCAGGGACACTGCTGTCTTCCGCATGTTGTCACACCACAACGACAATCTCCATATGCAATTGTAAAGTCTACAATCAAGACCAGACATCAACAGCTCTCTTCTGCATTCACTAATGACACAAATGAATACACCTGCCTAAAGAAATACATCTATGAATCCATTCAATAAATACCTGTAGTACCTTAAAATGGAGGGACCATGTAAAAAAGGTGCTGTCAGAAATGGTTCATCCAATATGGATGAAAATACCCTCAAATTAAAGCTGGCAGTCCGCACCTGAACCCCATTGTCATTGTATCCTTTCAAACTCAAAGTGCCAGAGTACAGAGCCAAAATAACAAGAAAATGTGTCACCGTCCAATGAGTTATGGTGCTCCCTATATATGTACGAGCAATGACAGCCAAACACAAATCTATTATTATTATTATTATTATTATTAAGTATTATTTTACTGTAACTGACCTACTTTGAAAGAAACAAAAATTAAAGTAAAAAATAATAAAAATCCTGAGAGGACGTTAGTTGGCAGTATTCCTTAGTTTACCTTTCTAAAACACAGTCCCTGCCTTTCAAGCAATCCAGAAATCTTCAGAAATATAGCTCATTTTTTGAAGTATTTTAAGCCAAATACATCTTACAGACACTTTATGGTGTTATGGTGTTTGTTGCCCAAAAATCAGCCTGTTATGTAGTTTATCATTTTATGATAATGCCCTGACTGATAAGAATTCTGATGTTAAATGCCTTGAAGAACTTCAGAACTGGGGAAACTGTTAAAATGACACCAACATTTATTTTTTGGCAGAAAGCAACACCTGAATATTTCACAAGAACACAGCATTAAAAGTTTCACCACCCATCTCATGACATAATATTATGAGAACAGCTTTCCATTGTCACATACACATATTACAAACCAAGATTAACCAATGTATTGGATCTCAATGTAATTAAAAATATATTCATGTTCTGTAAGGTACGCTTTAAGAATTTGTGTCATATGCCACAAATCTAACACAGAATTTGAGGAGCAGCCATAAAGTAAAAAAGAAAAGAAACATGAAGCTAGCTCTGAATGTAGTGGAGTTTATTCTATGATGTAGACTCACTAACATGCATTTCTCCTGGATCTGCACCCTTGCGGGCATCTCCACAGGGGGCTCTGCGTGGCCTCGTGGAAGGGGGGGGGGGGGGGGGGGCTCTCACAGCATATAGGCTCTCTGGACTGTGCTGCCCATGTGTTAAACACAACCTGATTCCATTAATATTGCTTAAACCCCTGTGTCTAAGTGCCCCTTTAACAAGGCAATTAGGAGAAATGCGGGATAAAGAAGGAGCACATAAATAAACACGGAAAAGCCTTTAATGTTCATTTTATGTAGCTGACTGATTTAACATTGATGTATTCATATCCACAGAAAAGGATTATTTATTTCTATTCTGTGCCACACACTCCAATTTAGTGAGCTGCAATGCTATAAGATGTCCGGATGTGCATGCACAAATAAAGGCTCTGTTATATTTCACGTTCAGTTTGTATCTGACATTTTGACTGTCCTCATTCTTGCTCCTAATGGAGCGCATGACTATAACACTTGGATGTTTATTACATTCAGGACCACCAGTATTCACTGGCAGTGTGCACTCTGCAAGTCTCCAAAGACCTATTGCCATGCAGTAGCTCTGTATCGATCACAATTATATCACCTGGCATAAGCAATACATTTTGGGTCGCTCCTCTTAGTGCTCACCTTTACAGCGTGGCCACCTGAGACATTACATCACTATGCTTCCAAACTAAAACCATCAGGTCTTGATTTCAGGGGCGATGATGTGTCATTGAATTTCGCTCAATTCAATACTTATTGCACTCCTGGAAGCACACCTAAAAAAAGATTGTGCATTCTCAGCAGAAGAGCAGCCTCCTCGGGTAGACGATACCTATAGCTGAATGAAAGCCCTGGGGACCTGACCTACTTTCAGCACTGGGACTGTTCAACTTATAGCATAATGAGGAATAAGAGACAGCACTTTCTCCCCGCATGAGCACTCAAAATCTGTTCAACCCCGGTGTCTGTGCTTTGCAGTGGCAAGCTGTTCAGGTGGGAATAACTAATTGGGGGATATTAAATGTAAATCCACAGAATAAAATCACAACTGAGCTTGGCTTGGTGTGTTAGCTCTTCCGGACACAGAACAGGTCTCTTGGACAACAGGAGCACAACAGCACACATCTGATATTGACAATTATTACAAAAGGTGATGACAAAACATCCTGCATTAATGAGCCAAATCACTGCTCTACTCCCATCTGCTCTGAAAAGGCTCTCTCCAGCGTTTTACTTCCTTTTCATCCTCACTGTTGTGCGCATTCCCTTGAGCCGGGCATGAACACCACATCTCCATCCACAGGAAGGAGCCGGAAGGAGCATGCCAGCCAGAGCCGAAATGGCAGCTCGGGGCTCCAACAATCTCGGAGAATGCAAAATTACACACCAGGAATGCAAAGCTTTCCCTCAGTGGAACAGCAGGGTCAGCGTTTCTCATAAATCCCAGGCCTCCTGAGAGCCACCGCATCCACTCACAGTCTCACTCGAACTAACCAAACAGCCCCGCAAGCAGCCTCTGCAGTGTTTACCCCTTCGCCGAGAGGCTGATTTAAAGTCGCAGGAAGCCATCTCGTGAGCGTGGTGGGAAACCACAGCGTGGAGCCTTGCAGTAATTTCCACTGTCAAGTGACCCTGCAGTACACAGAGTAAAAGAACATATCACTGGCACAGAGGGGGAGCTCCGGGGTTAATTGCTCTCAATATGAAAGCACTGAGGCTCGCATTAACTCCTAAGAGCATAGTCATCTACCTCCCACCTGCGCAAGGACACGCAGAAGCCCTCTTTTCTTCTAATATAAACACCCCAGGGCCACAGGCCAATTTCAATATAATAGGCCTACATGCTAGTGCATCACAGTAACTGCCACCCAAACTACACAAGAATCAATATCCATTACAAATGTAGCACAAGCTCCACTCTGCAATTCACAGGCAATCACCCAAAGCCATGTTCTGTAAATGGAAGGAAAAGCAAGGCTCAGGAAGAGTATTTATGACGGTAATCTGTGTGGACGCAAACCTAATTGCTAGAGAAAATATGTGCTGACAGTTGTCGTATAATATATTATTTTCTGGATAATTCTCCTGTGCCGCAGAGGAGGAATGGGAACAGATGAGTTCTACATTGGAGGAGGCAGGGAAAGCACTCAGGAACTCTGACTTTATCCCACCATCTGAACTGTAATTACCACAACAAAGCAGCCTGAAAAGCCTGTGTGCAGATTAAATGCCTCAGCTGTATGTTTTGATTATTTATTCATCCATTTGATTCAAGAGGGCCATTGGTTTTAATAAAAGTCAGCGTAATAGCGATTCTTATTTCATTCCGCACTTAAATAACAATTAAACTGTCACTCAAAAATATCCAACAGGCTTGCGAAAGCCATCGAATGCAACCAAATGCTTCATCTACTATTTAAGAACAGGTTTTTAATATTTATAGTGTATTTACCACGGTTGTCATATTTTGAAAATGTATGTCACAATGACTGAGGGATAGGTTTGTTGGTGAATTCCTTAAATGTAGCCTGACCTGTATACACACTGTCCAACAGAGTGAGTTGCCATTGTGTTTTCCCTGCCCATTTTAATTTATTTATTATTGTGAGTACATAAAAAAAAGATGCAGTTGTTATCTCACTGAAAGGATGAGCAATCTGAGCTGTCCAGGATGACCCAAGATGACCCAGTCATAAAGGATACAGACCCAGGAGAGCTGATAACACATGCATTGCATTCGGCAGCATTTTGAACTGTTGTATATACACTCAGTGAGCACTTTATTAGGTATTCATAAGACTTATTTTTTTGACTTAATAAGTCTTCTGCTGCTGTAGCCTATCCACTTAGAGGTTAGACGCATTGTGTGTTCAGAGATACCCTTCTGCATACCACTGTTGTGATGTGTAGTTATTTGCATTGATGCCACCTTCCTGACAGCTTCCTGACCCATCTCATCTAACCTCTCTCATTAACAATGCATTTTTGCCCACAGAACCTCTGCTCACTGGATGGTTTTTATTTCTCGCACCATTCTCTGCAAGTTCTAGAGACTGTTGTTCGTGGAAATCCCAGAAGATCAGCAGTTTCTGAGATACTCAAACCACCCTGTGTGGCACCAACAACCATTCCACGGTCAAAGTGACTTAGATCACATTTCTTCCTCATTCTGACATTTGGTCTGAGCAACAGCTGAACCTCTTAACCACGTCTGCATGCTTTTATGCATTTAGTGGCTGCCAAATGATTGGCGGATTGAATATTTGCATTAACAAGCTGGTGTACAGGCCAACCTAATAAATTGCTCACTGAGTGTATTTTGTTTTTACCTTTATGGACATTCTATTTTGTAAGGCTGGGATATATGCTGACTGGGGGCTTGAAACAGCAACTCTACAGTTGTGAGTAAGAAACCCTACCACTAGATAGATCAATTGCTAGATAGTTGTATTTATAGCACTAAGCTACACTGCCAAAATCATTTTCAAAACAATTTCTTGAACACTCTTGATGTGACATTCTGTAAGGCAGATCTGAGCGATGCTTGGGGCATGCCCTGAAGCCACAGGTGGCAGAATCCAGTCCAGGAGGGCCAGAGTCTCTGCTCCTTTTGATGTTTCAGCACCACTTATTCATTGAAGTTGCTGATTGGTGAAATAATCCAGACAGCTTGTTCTCAAGGTCTTATTTGGCTGATGATCAAAAGAAAGCAAATAAAAATACTTGCAGACACTCTAGCCATCCAGGACTGGAGTTTGACACCCCTACCCTAAGCAGTCCCAGGTTGTGATGGAATGGATAAGTGGCAAAGAAGTTGGTGCCACCATCACAGCACTATAACCATTCCAGCTCTGTTTTGGGTCTTAATTACTCTTAACTAGTGCCTTTGATAATATGAGATCAGATGTGTTTTCTGTTGTATATTTATCAGTACATACTTCATCCCACAGTAACAAATTATAGATTCTACAACTAACACCTTGTTTCACAGGGGTTACTGACACTAATGTACATTGCAGAGCAATATATTGTTCAACATATGAATGCAAAATGTGTCAGGTTCAAATTATCATTGTACTATAGCCATTCAACACCCACACCAAAAAACACCTTTCCATCCACCTCCTACGCTGTTCAAAATGAATTAGCAATCCAAGAGTGGCATTTTACGAAACTGCAAAGCCAACTAGCTACAGTCGCATAAAAACCAGTGCAAAAAGTGTGAAAAAAGGCCCATTATGTCTGGGCACCTCATAATAACAGCATTATAATAATCAGTTAGCATGCATCACATAGCATAACATATACAGGCAGGGAAGCAAGTAGATTGAAGCAATCAGCAGAACTATTAGAGATTAATTATATTCATATTTATTATGTTATTATAAAAATGGAGAGAGAATAAAACACATGTCCTTTGTATGTTCTAAATTCAGTTTACATACCCTACAATACCTAAATCCCAGGCACAATTTCCTCCCCATTTACTGGAAAGAAATGATGGATAACCATCTATAAAAACAGTTCAATAGTGTATTTAATTGTACCAAGTGGAATTAACTACTTTAATATAAATGTGTACCTGACCTGAAAAAGCATACACGGAAAGCTTAAAATTCCGGAAAGCTTAACATTTTTATACACTCCTTGTCGTGTATAAACCAAAAAAAACCAATAAACCAAAAAACGAATTCAGTCTGGCACTCATCTTGTATGGTATTCATCTATTGTATGTCCATCTATTCATCCATTTTCTAAACCACTTTCTCCTGGTCAGGGGCTGGAGCCTGTCCCATCATTAGGGCTGAACGATTTGGGAAAATAATCCAATATTGCGATTGTGATTCCATTTAGTCCCTTTTTGTATTCACAGTGCATAAGATAAAATAATTATATAGTATACCACAACATTAGATGCTCTCAACATATAAACTGCTCTTTAATAGCCTAACAGTTACGGTGAAATGATATGAACTTATATGTAAACATATTGATGTGAAAAAAATCTAAAGTGAGTATTACTTCTGTACATTTTATGTAGTTATTGTATTAAGGTATTAAGTCGATAATGGGTTCATCCCCTAGTCTGGGATATCATACTGTCACCAGAGACAATAAGACATTTATATTTTAGCCTTTAACAGACTATTATCCAGAACAGCTTGCACAGCTTATTTTGGTTGTGCATACAATCAATTTATGAAGCTGGATATGCTCAAGATGGATATGCTCAAGGGTTTAATGGCAGTGCCCCACCTGGGAATCAAAGTTTAGGGTGAAAATACACAATAATTTTATAATTTTTTTGGAATATATACTTTAAGACCTAAGTGTTTGTATCATTATTAATTTTGATTTCTGTGTGTCTTTAAATACTCTCAGCTTGGAGGTCTTTGAAGAGACTTGTAACATCTATTTGTGCATTAGCCTATAATTACTTTGGTTAACAACAATTCTACAGCTTTGACACCCCAAGCTGAATAAAATACAGAGAGAGCTGCGTTTGTCCAGAAGGAAATCCAATATACTTTCCTCAGGCAATGAAAAGATTTGTCAAGTTAAATCTCTGCTTCTACAGCATGTAATAATGAACTAATCTCCTATGTTGCAGAGTTTCCAAACTAGTCCTGGAGGTCAACAAATCATCTGTTTCATCGCCCCTGTTCAAGATCACGTAAGACTGTATTAAATACTCTAATAAATAAGACCAGTGACCAGGATCTTATATTTTCAAAGACACTAAGAGTAATGTAACTGTAAATCTAAGTCCTGAGTCCTATATAGGATGGTCACTATTAAACCCCAAAAAGACACTATGCAGGATTCAGCAGAGCCAAAATGAAAAACTGAGAATTACCTATGACAAATAATAAGGCTGAAGAGTACTTGCCACATACAGTAGCGGAATGTATACTTTATTTGCAATACTTTTGCACTTTCCTGGTCACTTCTAAGAGTTTTTTTTCTTGTTTTTTGTACATGGCTACATGTGCATTAACATGAAGGAACATTAATTGTTACGCTGCGTGAATGTAAACAACATGGCTAATTTGTTCACATTTATTTAACTAATGAAATACCATATTTTTATTTGAGACCACTTTCACCCAATCATTTGTTAAACCACTAGTTCTCCCTGGGTAGGAATATTTTCCACAGTGCTGGCTGAAGTAGGATTAGGTTACAGGAAACTAAAGGTTCATCAACAGTTACAGTTTACAAATTTACTAATTTATTACCAATGTCCAATACCGTCTACAACAGCTAAAATACACATGAACAGAAAGAATATATAAATTTGTGATGGTTGTTGCCAGCCAAAATTCAGGGTGATAACACTTTAAAATACAAAAACAATGTTAGGGTCTGTTCAGGCCAATAATGGCCTACAAATAGGACCTACAAAGTAAAAGAGCCGTATGAACTTGACTCTTGTGACTCATTCAATCATTTGTATTGTGGAGATAATGGAACCCGGAGGGGTGGAGACTTTAATGTGATCGCTCTCCGGCAAACACAGGCAGACGTGTTCCATGACAGTTTAAATGCCACTGTGTTTTTACAGTGTCACAACAAGGCAGGATGCACAAGATAAGCTTAACACCATAACATGATGCTATACCCAGCTACATACAGAAGGGCACTTGCATAATATGTTACTGATACTGTATATAGCATGTGTATGTACAGTATGTGTGTGTGTGTTATACATGAACATACATGATTCACAAACGTCTGTAAAGCTATTGAGCGATGTGCATGTGATTTATTTGCATATTTTCTAAATAGATATTAAAATATTCTTAGATTTGGGTGTCTCGGTGGCGCAGCCTGTAGAGCACTGACCGCATGCTCATTGCGAGCCGGGACATCGGCGGTTCGAATCTGACCGTCTGACTTTTGTCACATGTCTTCCCCTCTCTCTCGCTCCCATTCTTCCTGTCTCTCTATACTATACTGTCCAATAAAACTGAAAAAGGCCTAAAAAATAAAAAAAATGAAAAATATTCTTAGATGTGGATGTGTAGGTTCTGTCTTGCTGCAAGACATTCCCCCCGACATCCAACATGACTATGTCAGTCTGAAAATATATCTGCTCAGGAAAGCCAATGGCAATCCCCCACCCCTCACAAGACAATGCCAGTAAGATGATTTATGCAGGCGAGGGAGGAATAAAGAGTTGGAAAAACGTAAGTAAAAATCCGGAGTTGGCAAAGAGGCCAGCCACTTATCAGTAACTGCAAGCAGAAAAAAATCACAGATTGTATCTACACATCAAGGAGTCTCTGATAGAACTTTGAGTTCAACTCTGCTCCCAGAAAGCATTTGACTCCGAGGAACTCTCCTTTCAGAACCGCAATGTCAAACCCACAGCACAGAACTCCAAAGGGGGGTACAGTACATGTTTCAACCCTAAGGGGAGTACCTTGGCACACTTTCTGTAAAGCACTGATTATGTGGTAGATAAGAGTATTGAACCTTGCTGTCTCTTACTTATTTGTATGAATGATTTAATGGCAAAAGCTGTGCACTATATTTTGCAAGGTGAAAAGCCACAATGTGGGGTTGACAAAATACTGCAAACTGCAGCAGCCCCTTCAGTATTCCGCATATGAACTGATGTAATTAGACACGGCTTGCTGAAAGCCTGATCCACACCACTGGCTGTCAGAGCCCTTTATCAATCCCACAGCCACTCTTCTCCGCTTTAACAAAAAAAAGCACTCGGGTAATTAATTAAGATTTAACTGGAGGAAAATTTGTGCTGCTCCAGTCACCTCAGGTGGCTAAAGCGTTCAGCCTCCGGTCACTGGCTCTCTCTCCATATTCAAAAGGTGCAGTGATGCATGGTACAGGACATAATATTGGAAAACCTTTTTTAATAGCCATGCAGGGGCAATGTGCACCTGTAATACTGTATGGATTTGAATTGTATGAGGAAGGTAGGTGGTATAAGACAATAAAACATCTGCAAGCGCCATAAAAAAAGTATTTTCCTCTAGGTTGGAAATAAATCCAATCACCCTTAGTGACAATAATATCTGAGTGCCTCCATGTTGTTCATGGAGCAGTGAACCAAGTCACTGTGGGAGGCAGGCAGCAGTAAATTAAATCCCAATCTCAGAGCACTGTGCTCTTTGACCAGACCGCTGAATAAAACCTTTCACTTTGCTCACTGTTTCCTTCTCCCTACATCTGCTAAGGTCTGCCTACTCTGTGCAAAATTATGATCCCACCATGTAAAATTTGCCATGCGTGTACTATGAATATAAACTACATAAACATGACAAAACCTTTGTAAAATGACAAAATACATGTGTTATTAATGTTCCCACACAGACTTGCTTAACCCCATTACAATAAATACAAGCAGTCAAGGGCAAAATATGAATCAGTAAGTATAATTCATATCAGTGCATAATGGTAGAGTAGAGGTAACAGTAAATCTGCAGGAAATGCGCTCTTGCAACCACTTAAAGGTGCTATATCTAACTTTTTAACATAGACAAAAAAAATTTCAGAAGATAAGACTACATATTGCTTAGTGCCCACAAGATGACATTAACCATGAGTTTGTATTTTCAGATATATTGTCCAGTCGTTAAGCAATGTTGCACTTATGCCGGACTGAGACATCAGATACTGGGGTTAGCGCCTCCAACGATGCTCCTGAGCCCGTAGCACGCCCAATTTTTCACAAATTCACAGCTGCCTGATTTACAGAGAAGAAATATCTGACTTTGTTAGTAAGTCAACAGCTCCACCAGTGAGCCAGCTAAGCCCAACCAGCTGGAAAAGGATTCTCCGAGCTGCATAAACAATGAAGAATGCTAACGTTGGGTAACATTACTCTACATGCGTATTGAACAACACTGCACACAGTTAGGCCAGTTGAGACCAATCATGTTACTAGCAATCTGTGCAGCTAATGCCTTGCTATAACACTGGATATTGAAAAATTGCCATAGAAATATATAGTTTGTTACTTGTCCAACAAGATGAATCGCTTGACATTTTGCTTGCGACAACTGCCAGCTTCCTGTCACTCTACACTCAGCACTGCACCATGACTGTGCACAAAGACGCAGGTTGTAAGAGAACCTGGCAACCACTCAAGGGGACAGAGTTTCCATCGAGAGCAACTAGCAGGGTCATGCTTTCGGTTGGGATTAGAGTTCTCCCTTGTGGGAACTACATGGGGATTTGAGTACTGCACCTTAAAGAATTTTACCCCTGAACAGTATACGCTTAAACTGATAAAATAATGATTCCAACAAAAACAAACAAAAATGCATTTTCTGTGCAACTTTCAATTCACCTTATGCTGAAACTAATCTCCCAAAGCAGTTTGCCACATCTGTCTCTCATGCATGCAACATGTGGGACAACAAAATATTGATCTGTTTTATATTACGTTGTGCATAATAAATGAAATTACACCATCCTGTGTTCTTCCCTAGAAGTAGTGGTACAGTACAGTATATGAGCTGACAACTGTTAAAGGCCCTCAATTTACAATACAACAAACAGAAATGACACAGGAGCTAGCCATAATATTGAGTAATGCTTTTAGGACACTAATGGCTTTCTTGCAGGCACACACGCATCCTTCACACACCCCACTTTTCCGTTTGTTTTTGTCACTGTGTGACGGAATAGCATTGAGAAAGGGTGACACTTTTAAAGGCAGTCACATTGATAAAAAAAAAAAGTCTAGGTTGCCAGATGAAGCCATTTTATTAGAAGCCAAGTCAGAAAAGGTCTGTTTGTAAACATGTATTAATATTACTCCTTTTATCACCCTATATTGTCTGATTTTGGTCAGAATCATTACTCAATAATATACTCAAACAATAGGACAGCCATTACATCTACAGAATCTGCAGGAAGCAATGAAATCTCCTGCCCTTTCAGAATTAGTTATGGTGGTGCGAACTTATCACTGCCTTGCATACTGCAATCATAGCCCATAAGTACTCTACTGTAACTATGAAACACCCCCCACAAAATAAATATCAAATAAAACTCACTGTCTATGCTGTTTCTTTATTTTTTATATATATATATATATATATATATATATTTTTTTTTTTTTTTTAAAGCCAATCTTGTATTCAGTTAGCCTTGTTGTAACCCTGGATTCAAGTTAAATGTTTTCCCTCTTTCAGTTATGATTGGCTCTGTCTTTGAGCTCTTCATTTTCCACAAATGCTTCAGTTTCAGTGAACACTGATTTCACCAGCCAGTCTATAACTGAATCAATTAGAAATATAACCTTTTTACATGAATAATTTTTCATACAGCACATTACAATGAATAAAAACTATTAGTTCTGATTGACTAAATATCCTGAGATACAGTAGATGAATAGGAAACATTTAATCTTCATTGTGTACATTGCTATTTCATAATATGGCATTAAGGGCCAATTGGCCAATTGAATTGGCTTATTGATCTAATGAAGAAAAATGAGCAGCTTGTTACAATTTAGAGTTGAAGTGGGACCGCTGGGATTAAAACCAGCCCACTGGGTCCCCAAGTTTGGGAAACAGTTTTGTAGAAGGTGCTCTCTAAAAATAGTGGTAAAAATAGGTTCCGGTTCATTATGGCAATTGGCAAAGAGAAGGTATTAACCCCAGTGTCCCAGACACATTTCCAAAGCAGGTCTCTACATTCGGCCCAAATGATCGACACAACAGCTCTCCGGTTCTGCAGAGACTTCCATACTAACTTTCATTCCATAGGCCAGGCCTGCAAATAAGAATCCATTTGAACCATTATCTCTTCAGAGACCTTTCAAAAGCCCAACGATCAGACCTTTATTAAACAACTGCCATGACTTTCTATCCCCATTCCATGAATACAGCTGAACTGAACAAAAGACCCAAGGAGGACAAACGCAATCATGAAGGGACAGAGATATGTAAGCAGTGTTACATAAATACAAAGATCTGAAGCAGTCGTCTCTCCTTCTCATAACCCACTTCTGAAGAAAGGTCTCAATGAAAGCCTTGAGGATTTATACATACATGTATACATAAGACAAGGATTTCGCCGATAATTCGCAAAGCCAATATTACTATCCCCTGGCTAAATAAACAAAGTCATCCCATCCAGTTATTTCTGTGCCATTACACATTGTTTGACATTCTGCTCTTGGAGATTTCTACAGTGGTTGACCTAAGTTACGTTAGAGAGACTGGCCGGAATGCATTGGCAGAATAAGTTGCGGTGTTTAGCCAAGGGGCCGAGAGTATCAGTGCTCTTGGTGATAGCCCCTCAGCACTCTCCCTGCCAAACTGACAGCACAGATGCAGGGCTCCTTCCCTGGCTTGAAAGCAGCCATTAATCTTCTGACAGCTGAAACCCATCCTTCCTTCTGCGCTGTCACTTTCCTTTTTATGCAACCATCAGGCCTGATGTATTTCCACCGCACAGCCGCCCATACTTAATCTTCTTACACCTGTACACCAGGTTATCTCCCAGGACGGGGAATGGAGGCTCACAGGCGAATATCTAATAGTTCTACTCACTTGGGACACTCATGTTGACAAGTTTCAAACCGCTTCCATCCCTTGATAACACAGAGAATCATTTTTGCAAAAGATCTGGTCCCAGTTCTTTAAACCACATCACTGTGCTACAGAACCTGTGAAAATAAGGAACTGGATAACATTGACTAAACCAGTAAAGCACCAATAAGCCAGTGGCGGCCGCTCACTGGGGGTGCTAAGGGGGCTGCCCCACCCAGGATCTGTCAGTGGGAAAACTTGATCTGTCAGTGCAGAACATTTTTTTTCATGAAAATATTTGTAATATCTAACATTGGTTTTTCTGTCAGGTAAAACAACGATTTTGTGCCCAGTAAATCGTGTTCATAAAAACATAGTATCTCAGTCAGTGGTTTTCTTCCCTTTTTCCTCTCATATGTATCTGTCAGTTTTGGTTGGGCATTCATCTTGCTTACGCCCCACATGGGTGTTCAATTGGAGGGGTTTGTTTTCCCTTTTGGGTGACGCTGCTGCCAGAAACCCGGCTGTATGCAGTCCCCAGGGCCATAGATATGCTATGCCCAGAGAGCTTCTCCCAGAGTGGAGACTGCTACAGTAGCCTACTTCCGTCCATGTTCCAGTTGGAAGGGTTCCATGTTTTACTCTGTCAATTTATCCAGCTAGCTCATCCTGCTTCATGACATACCCCCCTGGTCTTATTTCTCCTAACACTGTTTTCAGAGACCAGAGATACTTTTTCATTATTTTATTACCCTATACAGTTTATTAAGCCTCCAAGGTTCATTTTTTGTAAAAGGCCACCAACCGCCACCGGAAGAAACAGATCTGCGTGGAGCATTGTGCCTTTCCAGTGTTTTTTGGCTGTGACTGGAAAAAGCAATACTCAAAAAAGATGATGCCCCTCACTCAGTGAGTGACTTCATTTGTCCACAGGAATGTGCAACCATTCAAACGTGCCATGTTCTCTTTCATTATTTAATTTCCATTAAAATTATTAATATTGAAATGAAAGAGTAAATATTAATTTAATAATATAATACAATTATTACTATTTTCCAATATAACTGGGAAATATAAGTAATGTAATTTTCAAACAAGATAGGACTCTAGAAAGTGTGCTTTTTCTTTTATTTAATGAACTATCTCTCCTTCACCTGACGTAGTGTTTTTGGATTATATGGAAAAAATGCTGAGCAAAGGTATTGAAGGTATGTCGATGAGGACATAGCCAAATTATCTCCTCTGCCTTGAATAGAGATAAATAAGATGAGTCTACTGTAGACCAAGGGATTCTACTCTAATGTTATTAGTTGGTAAATAAATAGCCTATTATCCTAACCTTCCTCCAGCACACCTATGAATTCACTCTGATATGAATTCACTGAAAACTATGGAAATGGCATAACACTTACATGGTAGAACAAATCATAAGCCATAGAGCGTACATACTTAGCATCAAACCCCATGTACAGTAAATGAGCAACCTCATTCCAATCACATTACCCCAACTGCAATAAACATAAATGGCTCTTTTAAAAGTGGCTTTGAATAGGGTGGCAGATAAATGCTGAAGAGCAGCTCCATAGCAGGCTCACAGTTCTTTGCTTGAGTGGCTATACTGAATATTTAATATAGCAGATGGTCCTACTGCTGAAAATGTATGAATATTATTAAGAACACTAATGGCAGCTGTCAACAGGTGTGGGACAGATGTCACCTAGAAAAAGAACCAACTGAGTTGAATTCTGACTGCACTTAAACATCCTGTACAGAAAATTATGCAAGAATGATTGTCCATGCATAAACCACAACAATAACTTTCATAATATTGATTGAGACAGTAGATCAACCATAGTTAGCCAGATTACCATGAGTATTGCTGGTACACTGCTCTGCAGCCTGGGTTTTCAATGTCTACAGACCTCTGGGGGTCCCAGGACAGACTTAATATGCAATCAATGGCGATATAAATATTTGGGAAAATATTCAGGAATATAAATCGTTTCATCTTATGATGGGACTCCCCTGGATCCCTGCTCTCGAGATTCCAACAGTTCTTCTTGCCTTCGGAAGCTCAATCATTGGAATAGAAAATAATGCTAACATAATTAACTGACTTCATTTGAGTTCCTTGGGCATTGGGAATGATTAGCTTTTCCAGTGGCTTTAAGCAGCTTCATTCAGATGATGCCTACCTATGATTCATATTGTGTCCTAATGTTTGTATGTCTGCTTTTCAGGAAATAAAAAGTGAAACATGGATGTAGAAACCCATAATATCATTCACTTGAAAGCCTTCCGAAGACACAGAAAATGAGCTTGAGAAGAAACGTGACATATATATATATATATATATATATATAGGCTGATAACATTCATTGAAAAGCTAATAAAGGCCTGCTGCACACTAGAGCTGTATAGAAGTAGTCAAGCCAGGGGGAAGGTACTGATAACTACAATTTCTCCCTTTTGCATGTGAGCCTAGCATTACTGTACAATGTCTTATGTTGAAACAGGTGTCATGAACTTTGAATAAGAAAGTTGTGCAGAGATGTGATCAGCAGAACTCACAGTGTCGGTGGCACAGCGAAGCTGCAGTCAGAACTGATGGATGTGGCCTACCTCTGAATCAATCAAAGGCAGAGAATGCAAAGCCAACCTGCTTACGAATGACTGTGGAAGTCAGCTTTAATCCAGATGCCAACATCATGCAGCAAATTAAAACTTAAAAGCTCAGAATAAAAATGCACAAAATTATATATGCATTCTACAATTAATATCTCCAAAGCAGCTTTATCTGCTGCAAAAAAACTATAGTGTGTCATCAATTTGGGCATTTTAGATGAATGGTCCTATATAATGGATTTATATTTCATACACCTTTATGAACATATTTTAAATAGATATTCAGAAATGCTTAGAGTAAGACTATAACCACAAACGGGAATATGGTGTGTGTCATTGGTATGGCATGGTAATGTCATGGCTGTATGAGTAGAGACATAACACACTATATGCCTATTGACATGTTTTACTGTTGATCTACTGCTTATGAAGGTGTTATGTGCTGGTTATGAAGGAGTTATACACATTTTATGAAGCAAGTCCATTTACACCACTGAACATGAAACTCAAGTTACTTGTAGTGATCCACCTAAAAAAAGCACTGGGTCCTATCTTTTGATTACTACAAAGGGCCATGGCAAATCAACAGCTGTTTAATGTTTCTGTAATGGCGGATCAGAGCCCAGTGACACCACAGACTTACCTACTCTGACTTTCCTATAGTTTTAACAATATGTATGTATCACTGAATTTTCTAATAAATAATCCTTTCTGGTGTAGACATTCTGTGTGAACAGCACAAATCACAAACATTTCTGGAAAATGACTTGTCGCCCGCCTTGTGCTTGTCACTCTCCAACCAGAAAGGAGTGACTGCAATGTGTGATTTCCTCTGTCCTCATTCTTTCTCTTTTGTTGAATATGCATCTTACCAGGGCCGTGACTGAATCAGATTCATACAATTATTCTATCACCCTGCCAAGCAGAGAAAAGAAGCTGCTCAAAGTTATCCATTTTAGTAATTGTCGTTTGGCTGCGGGGGTTGATGTGGTGAAAATGTACAAGCAATTAGTGCAGAGCAAGGCTAAAAGTCACCATTTGATTGACATACGATAGAGGAAGAAGGGAGACACAGGTCATCAGCAACTTAGGTTGAGCAACTATGATCAGACAAACATGCCTGAGTACTGATTATTGCTTATGGATCCATTTCTAAACACAGCCAGCTTTCACTCTTCAGCAACTGTTCTCCAGTTTCTTCCAGCATACACAGTGTTTAGATTACACTGTCTAAACACTCAAGTACGCCATGTTTTCAGCACTCATGACAAAACAGGTGATGTGTTTCCCTGTTATATCAAACTGCATTCGGCAGTCTTGTTCTTCACTTCAAAGAGCAAACCTTAAAAACATGATCCTGGCAAATCACAAGATAAGCAATACCAATCACCCTTTTCTTGTTTTATTTGTTTTACTGTATTACTCAGAGACTAAACAGTAACATAAATGAATTGAGCCTTCAGAACTTTCAAATTGTATGCCACACGAATGGTATATGAAACAAAATCTGGAAAATAATCTAAAACTCTGTAAAAGTTTAAATGCTTAACCTGTCCCTTTCTTGTAGTTGAGCATGAAGTGGTTTATATAATTTAAAATAAAGAGTGCTGCACACATTTACAACCATGCTTTGCCAATGTCCAGTCCAGTCAACCCTCTTCCTTACAATGTAAAATGATATACATTAGTATATAAAGAAAGCAACATGTCATTGGCTATTGCTACATAAAACATACAGATTTTCATTTGATCTCACAAGACTAATGAGAGCTGAAAGACACCTAAGTGACATCATCAAACTCATCTCAGTTATGTAGTGGATCATTGAAGACTATCTATTCACATTCAACTGAATGGGTTTTACAGTGTCCAGGCAAAAGTCCCACATAAAACGTGTCTTTTTATCACGGGATCACAATATGGCAGTGCTTATAGGCAAGTTAACGGGTAGGCTACAATTCAGTTCCGCTTGATAAAGATGGGCACTGAAGCCGGAACATAATTTAAAAAGTGTAAGCCAATAAAATGTAAAATCAAAATATGATAGCAACAATTCACCAGTGCTTTCATGCTAATTTCAAGGCCAATATTCCCTACAAAGGAATTGGCTGAGATGAAGCCGGCAGGCACCCTTTTCCTTTACACTTAGACTGCAACAACTGTATGAAGTGACTCTGGTTACCTATACCTTCCCAGCATGCCAGGTTTAGGCGATAAGTGCCCGGGGGCAATTAAAATTGGATTATAGTAATGCAGAGAGCAAGCTACTGTTCCTGTTCCTCAAATGACATTTCTTGCTTTTTTGCGTTTTAAAGAAGCTATTGTTTTGCCGTTACTCAATTAAGGCGCAAAATTTCTTCAGCGCGCTGACATCCTGGACAAGTGGGACTAATCAGCCTGAAGTTAATGTATGTCTTACTTCTTCATACTGGATTCCTACATAGTCATGA
Source organism: Conger conger (assembly GCF_963514075.1). Classification (NCBI taxonomy): domain Eukaryota; kingdom Metazoa; phylum Chordata; class Actinopteri; order Anguilliformes; family Congridae; genus Conger; species Conger conger. The sequence continues at coordinate 57,153,991 of NC_083763.1, forward strand.
ATCGTCAACCGAACCAACCGTGTCAGTTAAGCTCATTTTCTTGCAAATGATATTTAATTAATATATACTCAAAAACGCACGACTTGTTAGATCATGCGCTCGGAACCCATAAAAGAGGTGTTTAATATAAACTATTTTACTTACGTTGAAGAGTTGAGTAATTGTCCATTAGTTATCGAGTGCGTAAAATGAATGAGAAAGAATCCAATTATAATTCCAAAACGATCCGTGTGGTCGCTGGAGTCTCAATAGAGGTGAGAATTCAAGGAGTGTCAAGCCATGGTGCAGCTAGCCTTCCAGTTGCGCTAAAGATAGTCTCCTCCTGGAGCGCGCGGCAGGGCACCCGCATGCTGTCCAAAAAGGTGCTAAAAGTACTGAAATAAAAAGCGAATAAAAATGATAGTTGGAGTGATGCGCCTGACGACTGACGTATAGTTCAACTGAACAGATGACTACCACGGCAAACCGTGACGAAAAGCATCAATTCATTTCTCCGTCTTTTTGTTATTGCAGTGTCCAGCTTCATGTTATATGAAGCCATTATCGGCGTTTTCATCTTCAAAACACCATTCCAACAAATGAAATCCCAGTAAGATAGAAGACTAATTTCGACAGAAAATGTATCAATAACGCACGAGTTGATCTGTTTTTCCTTCCTTGCTGAGCCTTCCTACTCACTCCTACCGGCAAAAGAAGTCATATTCTGCTGTCAGTAAGCATTTCAGAGCCACGTTAGCAGCCGCAATGTAATGATATTCCGCTATGAGAGGGGTTGAAGCTAAAAAAGGATGCAACTAGAGCGTCTTCCCTGTGCATCGTGATGCATGAGCAGAGAAAAGGAGAACGGGATAAAGACAGAAAGGGGACACAAGAGGAGTGGTCTGTTTGTGTATGTCAGTGAGTGAGCGCGTGAGGGGGAGTAAAAAGCTAGTGGTATCTGATTAAATGCCACAGCGTTTACGGAGTCCTCGCTGAATTTTACCCAGATTACACAAACGAACCGTCCCCTGGAATGTTTCACCTATAATAGCCTATTCCGACCGTTTATTTAACATTGCAAATTCTTGTAAGATTTATGAAGGAACAATAAATCACGAGTGAACAAGTGATGAAGTTTGTGTTAAGCGAAGGAAAGATTTGGAAAGCTCCAGATATTTCAATGTAATCCCACACCAGCACAATATGTTAGGACAATAACAGGCTATAACATACAGTTACATCGGTACAATTTAAATCGGTAAAGTGCAAAATTCCATCTGCCATTTCAGTAGAGACCTTAAAATTATATTCCTATACCGATATACAGATTATATTTTGTAAATGTAACTTATTCTGGGTTTTGTGAGTTTTGAGTTGAAAGAAAAAAAGATTTGGCATTTCGTTAAATTGTTTGCTGAATTCGGCCAAATTTACAAATTTAAAAAACTATAGAACAGTAGTATATACTAATTTATTGCCCACGCCAGTGTCATGCACCTGCCATGTTTGATTAAAACAAATTCAACCGTCCATTATGTTCAACATTATTCATGTTGAACAAGGCCATAAAAATGAAAAATGATTATTTGTAAGAGAGTAGTGGCTATAAAGAAATTCATGTCTTAACTAAAGTATGTGTGGACATCTCGGTCCAGGGCACATTTATAGATATCCAATCATGTAGTAAATCCAGTTAAACTAAGCAATACATTTGTATATTTATCTCCAGTGAAAGTGAGAAATGCAATTGACCCGCTCCTTAAACTTTATGTGCAAGATCATTCACTCAGCTGCAGTTGTGAAGAAAAGTCTGAATGATCCAATATATGGGGATGAATATTTGTTGTTGCCATGGCATTAATGACTATAGCAAATATTGGTAATGGTAATGTTTCCCAATCGACTCAGCTCCCACTCTACTGTACTCCATCTTAAAGTTTATTGGGGAACTGACTGATTTCCACTTTATTGTATGCCAGTTAAGAGCGTCTGCTAAATGGCTGTAATGTAATGTAATGGAACTAATATGGCAACTTAAATATAAGAAAGCAGAAATGCACATGCTGCATACAGTTAAATGCAAAAGTACTGGGGCAGTTTGGTTTGGTTTGTCAACTTGGTTGTTTTTTCTTCTTTCTAAAAATCAAATTTGTATTTTCAAATCCAACAATGACCATGAGAAAAATGCCTATGAATGAACTATATTACAACAATGCCATTCAACAAGTAAAGCCCCCCTATTTCAAGTCAGCATTAGAATATTGGGACAAAGAGTCAACAAATTTAATGACTTACAATGTCAATATTTCATTGCATACTAGCACACATCACAAGATTCATGATGAGATCCTTTGAGATGCTTTGCCAACCACTGTCTCTTTTGGTTACAGTGTGTTAACCTCTTTAAATGCATTTTACAATCACTCTTAAAATAATGTGGGTTTCCCGAACACATTCGTAACAAAAGTGGCATGCGCACTGGGTACCTAAATGTAAAGGATCATGGGAGACGCAGAGCAATGACGTGAGCCACAGGATCGCGCTCTGAGAACTGATACCGCTTTGAGACAGACGCGGTTCTGGTTCTGGCTCTGGCTCTGGTTCCGTTCTGGAGTCTCAGAACCTTGGTGCTTTCTGGTGAACCAGCATCAGCAGAGGGCGTTTCTCAATGCATAAGGCAGGCAGAAGATGACACGCCCACTGATGACATCACGGTTCGCAAGGAAAACCGACTATTTTTTTGGTTCCAGCTGAGAACCTACTTTGCAGGTTCCAAACCAATTTATTTTCAGTCTGAACGCGCCGGCCTGTTCAAAATTAGGTTCAGGAACCGGAGCCGGCATGGAGCCTTGCCGGTGTGAAAGGCCTATGAGAGAAGTGGAAGAGGAAGTGAACCACGGCACTGTACTGGGTGCTCGGTTCCGGTAGATACATTTACCCATTCATTTTCCCATTGACTTTTCTGCTCTTGAAAACCAGGGTATCATACCAGCTTCTCATTTCCATGCCTATTATCCACTATGTCATTTGTGAAAGCAACCCAAAATATATAATCATATAAGCAATGTCACTTTAGCAGTGACGTTGTCACTGATCAGAAAGTGCTCAGTCCTTGGGAGAAGTCAATGAGAAACAGAGGCATTTGCAATATTGCCGCCAGTTCTTTTTTTTAACATTACATTCTTTCGACCTTTGTACATGATCATTATTATCTAAATGTATTAGCTAGGGAGTGGACATGGTACAGTGTTTTCTGGCAGATTGTTAACATCAGTCAGTAATTAGTCCAGTGTGAAGACATTTTACAGTTCAAAAGTACTTGTAGCCTCTTGTAGCCTAAAATCGGCTGTTACTCCCAAAGTTATATTATCTCTGAGAACACCATGGAAATATTTTCATTTCATATTAAATACATAAAATGTAAAAAATCACTGTAAATCAACATTTTTTGCATTGAATTATAGATTAATTGCTTTTGTAAAGTAGGAAGCCATGTAGGCTAATACGAGGGATTGCTAGTGAACCAGATGATTCCTGTCTGCACGTGGTTTCTGCAAGAGTAGTGCTGAGGAAGGATTACATCTGGCCCAGCTTGTCACTATGTAGCCAAATAATGATGACATCATAATTACCTCTGCGACTATCACAATTAGTTATATCAAATCGCACTGACAAAAAAAAAAAAAAGAATAAAAATACTGGCATGGCCTAGTACCAGAGGGGAGGTTATGCTTCACGCTAAGGTACTGGCCACCCCTTAGCTATGCCCGTTTGGGAAACCCACGTAACGGTAGAATTCCCATGGATTCTTTGATTGAGAACCTCGTTAACACACTCGTTAATCTGAAGATCCATCTGGAAACCCACCCCTGGTGTGGATAAAGAGGGACTGCTGTGGGTCCTTGGCATACTGCTTTTTCCATCAGCATGGTGGATGATCTGTAGGCTTGGGCCTGTATGGCTGCATCTGGAACCACTTCAGTGGTCTTTGTCTCATCTGCCCAGAAGGTTTATTAGGAAAACTCATCAGGCTCATTTTTGTAATAAAAAAAATTGTTTCTGCCTCTCTGTTCTCGGAGAAAATGAGAGCTTTGTACCTGTATCTGTAAGTGTAGCCTCAGCATTTGCTCAGTCTTCTGCACACAATATCCTGCTTTACGTTCACCCCTAATGTCTGGAGATTATGAGCAATTACACAAGCATTTCTTTTCACTCTTTCTGATGTCAGGATGATTGTATTCTGGTTCTTCTTGAGCACATCTTTGCTAAACTCAGGAATGCAGAAACATCCTGCAATAGCTCTAATTGTTTTTTTTATTTTCTTTCATCCTCACAATAGTTTTATTGGTTGTCAAACTGGCTGTTCTCTGGCTGTCTGCAGTTTTCTTGTTTTGTATCTTTTAGCATATAAGGCAGACTCTAAAAATGCTGCCATAAGATATATCCCATGCCCTGACAGCTTTCCGTTTATAAATAATTACAGTAATATAGTAAACCTGTGAAATATGAAACACCTGGTGATAATTTGTCCCAATACTTATGCTGACTTGGAATGCAGGAACCAGTTTCAATGAATGACATTGTTGTAATCAGTTCAATGTCTTAACTAAAACATTAAATACAAGCAGACATTGTGCCTCAAATTCATTTAACTGTATTTCAGTAAATGGCCAATTTATGTGGATTTTGCAAGTGGAGGATTTCTACAAGCATGTCCTTGAGGGAAATGCCATGCAATCTAATTTGGGGTCCCTGTCAGTCAGGTTTACTGAACGCCATTAACAACGCTTGCTCCAAATCTAGGGAAACTGTTTCTGCTTATCAGTTCCATCAAAGTCACTCCCAGACCCTCTTGTTGACAAATTTTGGTAGCTATTGTTAGATGCAGCTATGCATATTTATTTATCTCCATATTGTTTTTCCCTGACACAGAGAGGATAAACAATTCATCTTTATACATTTGAGTGCTGACAAATGGTGGACAGTGAAGGGCAATATAGATATACAATGATTTCCTAGGGGAGGAATTGCTGGCCATAGATGAAAGATTAAAGGAGTGGTATAATGCACTATAATAACATAATGAAAGAAAATAATAAAATGCATTTTAACACTAGCACTATATATTGATTTTTTTAAAGTGGTTTCTTTTAGACAGTACTCAGCATTGGAATCAGCCAAAGGAAAAGGGTATCTGTGCATCTGTATTTGTAGGAAAAGCATAAATGGGAATCGGAAGGATGGACAGACAGATAGGAAATATTATATTTCACACATGGTGACAAAAGCGCGACATATTGATTGAATGGTTCACATAAATAAAACACATGATGTAATTTATTGTTCTTGGACAGCTGCAGGTTTGACAGGATTTCCACTCTTTTGTCTATCCACACAAATGAAGTAGGTCAGCACCTTTGCATCTCACAATGTAAATTATATGTTTTCAACATTACAGAATTTAGGTCTTGGGCACATGCACACATTACATTTAACGTCTGTAGATGTAGGGTGACATACTAGCTGTTTACTGCAGTAATAAGCCGTACATAATATGGGGCCTAATAATGTATGTCTGTTCCCCAGCCCACACAGCACATGTAGGCTCTCTCACACTCACTCACTGTCTCTCCTGCTGTTCTCTCTGATTAATGGAAGACCGTGCTAACAAAGTGATTCATTGAATAAAGATTCAGAAAAAGGTCTGCCAATCAACATTGCTCTGAGAAGGGCAACAGCTCCTGAGAAGGGCATCTGCATGACATTAGCCACCTTTTATTTTGTTCTCAGTAAAATCATCATGGTAATGCCATGTGTAAGGTAATGCTATGTATAATTGAGAAGGATGTATTTTCAGAGGGAACATGCCAGCATATACAGTATACAGACATGTTTAAGGAACCAATGTTGAGGGATTATCAAGAGAACAGTGCTGATCTCTGTAAATGTAGGGCAATAATTGTTTTCTAAAAGTTAAACAGTCAAGATTAGTAACACAAACTGTACACCTGTACAATGGGAGGGATAGGTTATAGAAAATCTGAAAAATTAAGAAGGTAAAGGACGTGGACAGCAACTTTATAACAGAAGCATGCAAAGGTACAATACATTGTTAGAGGTTTGTTTCACTGTTAAAAGGCTACTCTATTTCCAATTGCACTGGGTTAATCAGCCTCAGGGTAACAATTTGAATTCCATCCATCCATCCATTATCAGCCACTTATCCGGAGTCAGGTCGCGGTGGCAGTAAGCTAAGCTGGGTATTCCAGGCGTCCCTCTCCCCAGCAACGCATTCCAGCTCCTCCTGGGGGATCCCGAGGCGTTCCCAGGCCAGGAGAGATATATAATCTCTCCAGCGGGTTCAGGGTCTACCTCGGGGTCACCGCCCAGTTGGACGAACCCGGAAAACCTCCAAAGGGAGGCGCCCGGGAGGCATCCTGATCAGATGCCCGAACCACCTCAATTGGCTCCTTTCGACGCGAATTAGCAGCGGCTCTACTCCGAGCTCCCTCCGGATGTCCGAGCTCTTCACCCTATCTCTAAGGCTGAGCCCGGCCACCCTACAGAGGAAGCTCATTTTGGTCTCTTGTATACACGATCCCGTTCTTTCGGTCACTACCCAAAGCTCCCTCTTCACCACAATGGTCCGGTGCAACGCCCGCATTACTGCTGATGCTGCACTGATCCGCCTGTCGATCTCACGCTCCCTTCTACCCTAACTCGTGAACAAGACCCCGAGATACTTGAACTCCTTCACTTGGGGCAATGACTTGTTCCCAAACCAGAGGGAGCAATCCACCATTTTCCGGCAGAGAACCATGGCCTCGGACTTGGAGGTGCTGACTCTCATCCCGGCCGCTTCACCCAGCAGCAGAACCACGTCATCCGCAAAAAGCAGAGACGCAATTCTGAGGTCACCAAACCGGATACTCTCCTCACCTCGGCTGCGCCTTGAGATCCTGTCCATGAATATCACAAACAGGACCAGTGACAAGGGGCAACCTTGGCGGAGTCCATACACCCACTGGAAACGTGCTTGACTTTGTGCCGAGGATGCGGACACAGCTCTCACTTTGGTTATACAGGGACCGGATGGCTCGTAACAACGGCCCCAGTACCCCATACTCCCGTAGTACCTCCGACAGGGTTCCCCGGGGGACACGGTCGAAAGCACATGTGGACTGGATGGGCAAACTCCCATGACCCCGCCAGCAACCCCGCCAAGGTAAAGAGCTGGTCCACTGTTCCACGACCAGGACGGAAGCCACATTGCTGCTCCTGAATCCGAGGTTCCACCATCGGTCGGAGCCTCCTTTCCAGCACCCTAGAGTAAGCTTTCCCGGGGAGGCTGATACCCCGATAATTGGAGCACACCCTCCGGTCCCCCTTCTTGAAAATGGGGACCACCACCCAGGTCTGCCACTCTGCAGGTACTGTCCCCAACCTCCACGCGACACTGAAGAGGCGTGTCAGCCAAGACAGCCCAACAATGTCCAGAGCCTTCAGCATCTCAGGGCGAATCTCATCCACACCCGGCGACTTGCCGCTGAGGAGCTTTTTGACTACCTCAGCAACTTCCACCAGGGATATAGGCGCAGACTGCCCCGAGTCTTTGGGCTCTGCCTCTTCCACAGAGGACGTGTTGTTCGGGTTCAGGAGCTCCTCGAAGTGCTCTTTCCACCATCCGACAACATCCCCAGTCCGGGTCAGCAGTTCTCCTCCCCTGCTGAAAACAGCCTGAGACAAGCCCTGCTTTCCCTTTCTGAGTCGTCGGATGGTTTGCCAGAACTTCCTCGAGGCCAACCGAGAGTCCTTCTCCATAGCCTCCCCGAACTCCTTCCATACCTGGGGGTTTTTGCTTCAGCGACTGCCGAAGCCGCGGCCCTTCTGGCCACCCGGTACCTGTCTGCTGCTTCAGGGGACCCCCGGGCCAGCCAAGCCCGAAAGGCCTCCTTCTTCAGTTTGACGGCGTCCCTGGGTTGCCGTCCCGACAGGCACTGATGACCTTACTCTCCAAGGAATCGCCACCTTAACGTGGTGGAGGGGTTTGTGTGTCCCAGTGATCCTGGGAGCTATGTTGTTGGGGGCACTAGCTAGCCCCCAGTAGGGTCTCCCAAGGCAAATTGGTCCCGGGGGAGGGGCCAGACTAAGAGCGATTCAAAGACTCCATGATACAGCCACACGAGAACCCAGTTACCTCGCCCGGAAAAGGGAAACCGGGGCCCCCTTCTGGAGCCAGACCCAGGAGGGGAGCTCGTTGGCAAGCGTCTGGTGGCCGGGCCTCATCCCATAGGGCCCGGCCGGGCACAGCCCGAATTGGTCACGTGGGGCCGCAGCCCTGTGGGCTCACCACCTGCAGGGGTCGGCATCGGAGTCGGGTGCTTTGCCCAACAGGCAGTAGGCAAAGGCGGGGATCCGGGTGTGCTGATCCTCGGCGTCGCAGACTAGTTCTGGGGACGTGGAACGTAACCTCTTTGGTGGGGAAGGAACAGGAGCTAGTGCGTGAGGCAGAGCGGTACCAACTAGATATAGTTGGGCTCACCTCTACGCACAGCACTGGGTCCGGAACCCAACTCCTGGAGAGGGGCTGGACTCTGTTCTTTCCTGGAGTTGTTCAGGGTGAGAGGCGCCGGGCGGGTGTGGGGATACTCACAAGCCACCGGCTGAGCGCCACTGTGTTGGAGTTCCACCCAGGGAAAGGGTGCCACCTGGAGCGACTTCAACGCTCATGTGGGCAATGACAGAGAAACCTGGAAGGGGGTGATTGGGAGGAATGGTCTGCCCGATCTTAACCTGAGTGGTGTTTTGTTATTGGACTTCTGTGCTGGTCATGGATTGTCGATAACAAACACCATATTCAAGCATAGGGTAGCTCATAAGTGTACTTGATACCAGAGCACCTTAACCTTAGGCCAAAGATCGATGATCGACTTTGTGGTCGTTTAATCAGATCTGCGGCCGTATGTCTTGGACACTCGGGTGAAGAGAGGAGCAGAGCTGTCAACTGATCACCACCTGGTGGTGAGTTGGATCAAGTGGCCGGGGAGGCTGCTGGACAGACCTGGTAAACCCAAACGTGTAGTGAGGGTGAACTGGGAACGTCTGGCGGAGGCCCCCGTCCGTGAGGTCTTCAACTCCCACCTCCGGAGGAACTTCTCACGCATCCCGGGAGAGGCTGGGGAAATGGAGTCCGAGTGGGCCATGTTCAAAGCCTCCATTGCAGAGGCAGCAAGCAAGACTATTTGAATTGCATCTGCAAATCTAACATCCAAGGATTAATAGTGGCACATTATCATACCACTAGAAGAGTTCCCTATGTACAGTACAGTGATATAATTACATGCAAAATCATAAAAGAGTCTGAAATATTATCCCTGTAAACCCCACGGTTGCATTAAAAATAAGATGCATCAGATACATAAGGATCCCTTTCTGGGATCTCTTGCACATATTCCGACCTCACTGTACCTAAATATGTTATCTTTTCAGATGTCATTCTTCAATAGTTACTTATACACAAGACCATATAAAGTTAGGCTTTTTATTTTCAATTATAGTGCACTTGCGTATATGTACTGTATGGGTTTTTTTTTCAGAGCTTAGTTAAATAGAATCTTCAAGAGAAATCCTACTTTAGATGGTTTCTATGGAAATGTGGTTTGTGGTGTTCACTGAACTGCCTGTAATCCAAGGAGTTATGGCAAACGCCTTATCTAGTGTTTGCCAACACTTACAGGTCATATTCCATTGATCCTGGATATTTGAAGTCATACCACTGTCTTGTTGTGTTTAGGGCAGAAGTTGATTTTATTTTACATCAGATTACACACACACACACACACAAATCCTCTGCATCGTCTAAAGCACTGAATCAACTGCAAAAAAGGTAGTTGCCGCTGGCTCTGACTCTCTTGACTCCCTTGACTTGTATCTGTGATAAACTACAGAAACTGAAAGTATATTCAGCGTGAATTAAATCTAGAGGTTTAATCTTGATGAGCCATCCACATCTGCAAACTAGTCATAGCTACATAAGGTATTCTTGTGCAGTAGCATAGTTGTGCTTTGGAGACGTGCATTTTAGGCATATTCATAGTAAATACAAATATTGCCATTGGTTATATTGTCATAACATGACACTTGCTCAATTCAAAGCATATTACACTTTTCTACAGTGTAAATGATGTTGTTCATGCCTCATAACTGACACAAAGCATACAATAATACATGTTTTCTTTAACATGAAACTGCCCTGGATACCAGACGCTTCCTACGCACACATCACAGGTGCTGATATTTTGCTTCAATTTTGAATGTTGGAAATTATGATCCTTTTTGTAGAAAATATATAGTGAACAGGACAAAGTGTTCCATGGTCAAGTACATCTTGGAATGCTCAGATCTATTAGTATGCTGACATTTACATAACTTGAATAAAAATGTTGTATTTGTAATTGAACCCAAGAGGTTGTTTCCATCAGCTGATTACTCTGTGGGCTTCGGTGTTAATAGTGCTACAGCATTAACTAATTATCTGGCTTAAATAGGGAATAGCCATGTATCCACCACATTTATTTTTTTATTTTTTTATTTAGTTATTTAGCTGATGCTTCTATCCAAAGTGACTGACAGTTGATTAGATTAAGCAGGGGACAATCCCTCCTGGAGCAATGTGGGGTTAAAGGCCTGGCTCAAGTCCCAAGCAGTTGCATCAATCTTATCGTGCCTAACCATCCAGGTCCCAGTCGCGTACCTTAGCCACTAGGCGACAGGCTGCCCCATATGTCTGTAGCCTCTTCTACCTATCTCTCAGACATTTTTAAAGTCCGTAAAAAAGCCTCCACAGCCTCTGATTACACTTACTGTACATTACATAAAAACTAAAGTGTGGGTATAATGGGAAGATGAGACCTCCTGGATTATCTCCTGCCAAAGCACTAATCTCCAGTCACTGGCCACATTGCACAGTACAGATCCCTGACTTTACCATGCCTGACTGGAGCTGGCAGGTTGACAAACTACTGGCTGCAAATGAAAGTTTACATCAACAGAATCCTTGCCAACTCATCACACAATAGCAACTCCTGCACACAGTTTGGAGAATGGGCATGTGGAATGCACTACCTGGAATTGGCAAGGGGCATTATAGATATGAATCAGGTGGGATTGTATGATTTTATCACATCAGGTAGCCCAAGCTTATATGCGGGTGCACTTAAAAATAAATTGTACCCAAAAAAACCCAAACCAGCTAGGGTCGAAACAATTATCACATTGTGGTGTATTTTAGGATACATTCTTAGTGGTTTGGGAGCCATGAATGCAGCATACAAACTCTGTTGCCTTCATACTGTATACTGTATAACCTATGCATGTGCACACGTGCGCGCGCACACACACACACACACACACACAGTGATAGTGTCACCGCTCACCCATATCTACAGTATGTCTCCCTCTGTGATCTGAAACTGGTCACATCTGTGTTTGGAGTTAGCTGGAGAACACACTAAATCCGCCTTTCTGTTGAACAACATGCTAAAGATACCCTGAATCCACTCATCCCAAACACTGCACATGACAATACAAGATTTGAATCCCTGATATTCTTAACCCATGCAGGAGTTACAATAAAATCAACCAGTCCTCTTACTAAGAGCCCTTTTGTTTCAGAGTCTGCCCCACCAGTACTGTGCACCAGCTGAAGTTCAGTCAAACCCTGAAAACTTCTTGAGTGGTGCAGTCCACAGGGTGGAGGATTCAGTTCCCCGCCATGGCAGTCACTGAGCTACAATCTCTTCTCTATCTGCAGCCCTCCCTGCTTTCCCCCTGGTTAATGAAGTACAAAGAAAATCACAAAATTGTTCTCTCTCATTTTAAAAATGAATAAATCCTGATAATTCCAAATGCGCTGAACTGCTGTGACCTTATTTAATCTGTAAGATATACAGTGTATTACAATGGTGTAAACAAAAAAGAACATTAATGCAATGCAAATGTAATGTAGAGAGGAATTACATATAGTTTCACAGTAATGGGCAAGATGCAATTCGCTATGTGTATTTTTAGAAGCAGGACCATGGCAACATATTTCCACAGTGTTTGTTTAGAATTACAAAAAACAATAAAAAGTCAAATCCATTCCCATTAATTTATCCTTGATTAGACATGTTTCCCTGGGAACTAGAGACACAAAAACAAGAAGTTGACATGCAGCGACAGAATCCAAGATGAGCCTCCTTTCCTTCCTCCCAAAACAGCACTGCATGCATCAATTAAGGCGGTTGTCTTTCTGGAATCCATTTGGTAGATTAAGGGAATGAAAGTGCTGTGGACCAAGGGGTTCAAGTCTATATTTCTCCAGAGCTCATTTATCACCATTACAATCCCCCCTGACACTACAGCCACGTCCCCTAACTACCTCGTGCTCCACACGAGCCTATACACAGGTGGCCTAGCTGCAATAAAGCACAAGCCCTCATTAATAAGTGATGACACGGACATTCCTTATTATCAATCCTGACCACCCCTAAAGGCATGATACCCTTTTCTTGACCTGTTTTATGAGCATTGGTAAAATAAATCCTTCATATCTCGCATAATATACACTCAGTGAGCACTTTATTAGGTAGACCTGTACACCAGCATGTTAATGCAAATACTACATAATCAGCCAGTCATGTGGCAGCAACTAAATGCATAAAAGCATGCAGACATGGACAGGTTCAGCTGTTGTTCAGACAGTGAAGAAATATAATTTAAGTCCATTTTCACACACAACAGTCACTTGAGTGTACAGAGAATGGTGCTAAAAACCAAAAAAATCCAGTCAGCAGCAGTTCTGCAGACAAAAACATGTTGTTGATGAGAGATGTCAGAGGAGAAGGGCTTGACTAGTCGAAGCAGACAGGAAGATACCACAACAGTGGCATGCAGCAGAGCATTTCTGAACATAAAATGCGTGGATAGGCTACAGCAGCAGAAGACTTAATACGTCTAAGAAAGAAGTCTAATAAATACTGAATAAAGTTCTCACTGAGCGTACAGACAACATTTAGCTCCAGGACATTGTTCTTTCAGTTATCAGATTTGCATTTTGGTGTTAAAATAGGCCCTGGGGAGCCAGTGTACCCTTGCAAGTCTTTTCCCTGGCCCTTGATGTCTTATGCAGGGGGCTGGTATTGTACCCCAGTAGGGTGCAGTCAGAGAATGACCATGGGGGCAGAACATCTGCTAAGAATTCCTGACCTGTCATCCACTGAAAACTGGCATGCCTCCTAATTAAACAAGATGTTGTTCAGCAACAGTGAAACAGACAGTGTAATGCACGCTGTGACTCCATTTTGGGATTCTCTGCTTTCAACGAAGAGGAGCTCAGGTGTTGAGTGGAGGCTATGCAAGGGTTCATAAAGTCATTCTATCTGCCCTCAAACAGCTAACTCCTGCAGCAAATCCTGATATTCCCATGCCATCACACCAAAAAACTGTGAACTCAAACAGACTTTCTGTTTTTCTCTGTTTACGAGTCTCTCACTGTCACTGGCCTGTGTTTTGTCAGTAACAAACACTGCAGCAAAGACAATGACTGAGCCCTTAAACATCACAAGGATACTGCATTTTCATATTTTTCTGGTATGATAACTTTCCTTTGTAGTTCCATTAGCAACACTGAGCTGACAGTACTTTACAAATCTTAGAGACATTATCTTTTGTTTGGTCCATACATAAAACTATGTAACGATATAACATGTATATGGTATAATACCCTTTAAGAAAAAGCATTTCCTCCATCCTGAATGCATTCACACTGGCTATTTCAGCTGCCGGAAACCATTAAACAAAACTGATAGCTTTGGTCACTTTTAATCTTCGTGAGCAATACGTCTGAGTTATTACGCCGCCCATTCACAGAGACGTGAAACGAGAGGGACCGTAGCCTCATCAGAAGTGATGCTGGCCAAGTAAACATTTACACACAAAGGCCTGAAAGCACCAAGCTATCCCATTACATTTCAACAAAGCTGTCGTACTCAATTGATCGACTGAAAACGAGATGTGAATTCCGAAGTAGCTTATTCGGTGGGAAAAATGAAAATGTAACATTAAAAAAACAAGCACCACAGTGGCTCACTCCCAAAGGAATTCTGGGATTTACAGAAGGGAATTTAAATATAATTAAAACCTTTGCATGGAGCTATTACTTCTGCTTTCTGCTGCCTAACTGTAATGCATATGCTTTACCCATGTAAATGTGATTAGAGCTTTCAAATAAACTATAATAAAAGTACTGTATCCATAGAAGCAAGAGTTTCTGTAGAATTGTATACTCCAAGATCTACATTTCTCCACAAACTCATTTTCATGTGTAGATACAACACCTTTATTTTCAGTCTTCTCAGCCCTCACTGTTAAAATGAGATTGCATTTCACTAAAATGTATTTCACTAATTTATTAATCAATATTTTTTATTTATGAGCACCATCCGCTTTCTAACAGGAATATGCTCACATAATTAAAAATATTGCTTCAAACCTAGATTACAGCACAGCATTGAAATTCAGTAGGCATTAAATTTGGATGTGCTGGAAGAATTACAAATGTTCTTGATGTATTTCACTCACTTATCCAAATTTGACTTGAGTACATAACCTGTATCCATCTTACTGCTGAAAAACTTACAAGCTAAAAGGAAAGCCCTGTGTTGGAACTCAAGTGTCAGCACTTCTGAGCCGAGATGAATACATGAATGAGATTATTTTCACAAGACCTTTCATCAGCACTTTAACCACTCACCTTGGGGAAGGAGAAGTCAATTTGTGTCTTCACCCTTCACGATTTCAGCACATCCTGTTATAAGACCTTCTAATTACGGGCAATGAAGAGATTCCCTAGCAGTGCACACAATGGATCATTACCCTACAGTGTATAAATTGTGGTTTAGACACAATAACCCCTTGGAATGCATGTTTAATGTAGGTACCACCTTATTAGACATTCAGAATATGTATAAGCGTCTGTTTCGTAAGGATTCAGACAATAATGGTTGCCTAACCAAATTAAATTAACATAAATAATAGAATTTAATAATAACAGTTCATGAAAAGTTTTAAACAAAACAAAGTTGAACTTAT
Source organism: Conger conger (assembly GCF_963514075.1). Classification (NCBI taxonomy): domain Eukaryota; kingdom Metazoa; phylum Chordata; class Actinopteri; order Anguilliformes; family Congridae; genus Conger; species Conger conger. The sequence goes on from NC_083763.1 coordinate 57,169,102, forward strand.
TCTCTGTAAGTGTCCCTTATAGATAGAATGGACAGCAGGGGGATTTAGGTGCAGTGATACATTTGCAAATGGTGCTATCATTTCCCATCCACACAACTCCATTAGCGAGCATTCAGAACTCTAAGCCAGAGTTGTGTGGAACTGAGCACCTTTGCCAGGTACAGGGTCCATCACTCCCACCTGAGACATGGTATTTAGTGAAATTACCTCTGAGCCAATGGCACTAAACTGTCAGGAGATGGGGAAAAGCAATAAAGCCAGCTTTTTGTCTTATTTCCAATTCTGTAGCTGTAGCTTTTTTTAAATAAAATGGTGTGAATTGTTTTAAGTGATTTATGAACTCAATGCTTATGGTTAAAGGTTAACTGCATAATACTATGATTAGCTAGCTGATTATCTGTCTAACTGTGATTAAAATACATTAGGCCTATTTATTTTTAAAATACAGATTTCTGTCTTTCAAAAGCACAAATGATTTGAGCCAGATCTTTTAAGGTTTGCTCAAACATGCCCTATTATGTTTAAGCCATACATATGCCATACTCAGTAGTTACATTTTTTTTTAGATTTCATGTAAATGGTAAATGGCTGGCATTTATGTTTCACAGAATCAAAATTAATCTTACCATTTTATACCTGAGTAAGCTCTGCATAATCAGCAAAAGCAGAGGCCAAGCCTTCTCCCCAGGGCTTTTCAGTGGAGGTATCAGAGACACAATCAATGCTTTTCCCATGGAACCGTCAGTTGGGTTTACTGACTGAGTTTGTAGGCTGAGGCTAAATGTATTAGTGTCTTTTACAGTTGTACACTCCCACCATAGAACAGTAGACAGACTGACACTGCAATGAGGTGGCCAGGGGAACCAATGGACAGTGAAACAACTCACCCATCAATTGCGATTGATCCCTATACAGTACATCCCAATAAATAATGTCGCCCAGGGACAACTCATACAAAAATGGTCCTGTGCAGCCACAGTTGCCATAGAAATTGATTAAACTGAAATCGATTAATTAATAACATGATCGGACTGACTACAAAAATACTTTTCTCTTTTTATAAAACTGGATATAGCTACAGGAAAAATCGTAGGAACCTTCTCAACATAGGGTAGGGGGTTCCCCGGTGACCTGGCTAAATTCCCAACATGGATCTTTTAACCTGCCATCCCCAGCAATCATCCCTTGATTCAATTGACAAAAACATAATTCGCTCCTGATAAACCTCAGCTGGTGGGTGGTGAGCGTTCTGGGGCAAAATGGCAGCCGTGCATCACCCAGGTGGGTGCTACACATTGGTGGTGGTTGAGGTGCATATCCCCTTATCACTGCCAAGTGCTTTGAGTGTCTGGAAAATTGCTATATAAATGTAATGATCTGTCTAGGTATCTGAGAGCTGAATGTGGCTTTCTCTTATTCAAGACTTAAATTTTATTCATTAGACCATGTGCATTTCTGTGCCACTCTCAGATTTGTGTTCAGATTTATCTTCCACAAGCAAAATAAAAAGAGGCACCTGTGATTGGAAGAGTAAATGCAGAAAACTAGGCCTTTCCCTCGAGACTAACACCTATTTCCCTAGAGATCAGGGATTCTGCTATCATATTTAACCAATGGAAGTACTGAGAACCTCACAGATTTTTAAAACACCAGCAATATTGGCAGAGATATGCATACATAATTAGCATATAATAATTTCCACAGCATTTTGGAAGATCATTGCCTTTATATAACACCTTTCTAGACAATCAAATGCCTCAACTATCACCAATGTGTAGCACCAACCTGGGTGATGCTCATCAGTCATTTTTGCACCAGAACGCTCACCACACACCAGCCGAGGTGGAGAGGGAGAGAACATTTAGTCAATTAAACCAGGGATCATTAGGTGGCAGGTTAAAATATTCATGTTGGGAATTTAGCCAGAACAGTCAGGACCTTGGTTTAACATCGCATCCTAAAGACAGAGTCCCCATCACTGCGCTGGGAAATTGTAGTTTATTTGACCAGAGGGAAGATTGCCCCACACTGGCCCAGCAAAAGTCCCTCCAGCAGCAACTCCCAGTAGGTCTCCCATCCAAGTACTAACCAAGGATACTGCCACTTAGCTTCAGCAATTTGGAAGGAGTGAGTGGTATGGTATGGCAGCTGGCTATGGGAGTAGGCTACTCTTAGCTTGCCCATCTTCTTAATAAGGAGGCTAAAGTAAATATAATTGTACAACAATTGCTTCACTGACAATCCAAGAGAATAAACACAACAGATGTCAGATATACAATTTACTTTTTAAAAATTCAGCAGATATAGATGTTTGATGTTTGTCATGTGCTGTCAAACAAACAGAAGAGTGCCTCCACCAGGCATATGGATGCATCATTCTGTATCAAAGATGATATCTTTCACATACCCTTCAGAGTCATCTGCACACGTAAATAATATAAAGCCTGTAACTCTTGCCCCAACAGTGTGATAATATTGTGATCTTAATTATCTGCCCGCTTTGTGCCCCTGTTTCTCACGGGCTCCTAAATGCTACATCTGCAGCAGAAAAATCTCAGCTGTGCTCGTCATCACTCTACGTCTCAGCTTCCCTGTGGGCTGCGTTTCCATGGAAACCCTTCTTTCCAAGAGAGGGCCATAGAGAAAGACAAAACACCTGAAGAGGAGGTAGAAGTTAGCATGATTTGGATCTGGTCCCAGATGCCTACAATAAGCTATGTAGCAGCACTTAACATGATATACTCTACCTCTGACATGAAAGGAAACTCCAGTAAGTGCTACCCTGAACCGAACAGGATCACATCGGCTGTGAGAACACAATCATAAAGTGGGGACACATTTACTGCCAGATAAATGCGCTGGAGCTCAGTATAAACTGGAACCACAATAAAAATAACAAAAAATGACATCATAACACACCATACTATCACAAGCAATTGTCGTCATTATATGTATGGAAGTCCTAATTCTAAATACATTCCAGATGATTCATGGGTTTGTATATGTGTCACCTTTTTAGTGTGTTTTCATTTGGTTATTAATTGAGCTTATATTTTATTGTAAAATATTAGATTGTATAGATACTAAATACAGGAGGTCATCTGGTGTTTACTAAATACAGTAGGTCATCTGGTGTTTTTTTTTTTTTTTTGGTAATTGTTGATCCATCTCAACCCTGCAACATCCTCAGCCAGTTAAGAAGGGAACATCTGAGATGGGGGAGGGGGGGGGAGAGGGATACCCTGCCAACTGAAATCTTCGCCCCGGGTATGAGTCACCGAGTGGGACTCTGGGCTGAAGTTGGCGCTGGCACAGTTCAGAATTCATATAGACTGCAGGGTACAGTACAGAACTGAACAAGTAAAGCGACCCCAGATGGAAGCAGCACACTGAAAACCTCATAGTTAATTTAGTTTAGACAAAAACACATTTCTGATGGTTTCTTCAATGTTCAATTCTCTCTGGGTGCATTGCAGAAATGTACAGCTGATTACATCTGAATTGTTGAAAATATTCAGAGCGGCACATGTCTTTGTTAATCTCCATTTTCTGTGACAGACTTTTCTTAAATTACATCGTCTGTCTGGCACAACAATTCTCCTTGGCAAGAAAAAGTTCAAAGTATTCCAAGAAAGCTCTCTGGAGTGCTCCACAGAGTTTCAGACTTGCTGGGCTGTTGCTATTATTTAATGATTAGGCAGGATTCATTCCATTTAGATGAAACATTCATTCTCTTCAAAGCCTTGTGTAAGTGACAGATTAACTGTCTGTATTTAAAAGCGGAAGCTCTGTTTGGTTTATTTAGCACTAGCTCTTCTTTAAGTGACACCAGGTTATACAGGACATTAGCTGAACAGCAGGCATAGTTAAAAGGTTGCAATCATGTTAAATGTGATCATGATCCTGACAGCGGGACACTAATGCCTACATGACAATGTTATACCACTCCAGTTTACGGGGAGTATGAAATCTTAATGACAATGTTATACCGCTCCAGTTTACGGGGAGTATGAAATCTTAATGACAATGTTATACCGCTCCAGTTTACGGGGAGTATGAAATCTTAATGACAACGTTATACCACTCCAGTTTACGGGGAGTATGAAATCTTAATGACAACGTTATACCACTCCAGTTTACGATGAGTATGAAATCTTAATGACAACGTTATACCACTCCAGTTTACGGGGAGTATGAAATCTTAATGACAATGTCATACCGCTCCAGTTTACAGGGAGTATGAAATCTTAATGACAACGTTATACCACTCCAGTTTACGGGGAGTATGAAATCTTAATGACAATGACAAGACTTAATGGCATGTGGCAGTCTACTGGTACATGACTGGGACCCATAAGGTTGGGGTCACGATCAGATCCGCATAGCCCTTGGCTCCTTTAGTAAGGCCCTTAGCCCCACATTGCTCTAGGGGGAGTGTCACCCGCTTAATCAAATGAACTGTGAGTCACTTTGGATAAAATCATCAGCTGAATAACGTGTAATGTAATGTAACAAGATGCATTAAGGGAGAATGCAAAGAGATAATAATAAATGTGCACATTCTCCTTTAACCAATTTTTTACATTTTAATTAGGCTCTGCCCTGTGTGATTTTGGCCCCAGTTCACAAGCACAGTCAGGAATCACACCTTACTGCGGGACAAGTCACTACACAGAAACCCAGTAATTAGCAGGGCAAGTCACCCAGCAGCCAAAAAAAATGTTATTATAAAACATGAATGCAATTTAGGAAATTTGAGTGAGAAATATTCACTGAAACAACCCTCTGGTTTTTCACAATTTCCATATCTTCTTGTACTGTATATATTTTCATGTCTTCTTCCATATTGTATATTGCCTTTCAGTCATTTTTTAGGCAGGAGATTTTGTGGGGTACTTATTCATTACAGTAGATATATACACCTTTCAACAGTATATGCTAGAAAATGCCCTAATGAACACCAAGAATACCACTATAAAGAATGAATGAATGCATGAAACTTCTCAGCTTCTAATGTTCATATCGTTTTACATCATTACATTAGCCAGCTGTACCTTTAGACACTATACAAGATGTAGAACATCCATCTTCCAAAATCAATTTCACACCCCTGCCCTATCCTTCCCTGCTTCCCTGCTACCCTGCGTGTTGTTGCGCATCTCTGAAAATCTGTGTACATCTCCACGGCCTGGCGCTGGAACTGAGCCGATGACATGATGTGGGGGCTGCCTCAGAACAGGAAGCAAGCCTACTGAAGATCGCACGGTGAGTCACAGCTGTGAGGAAATCAGGGTGTAGCAACAAGGACAGAGTGGCTCTGCTCTCTCCAGAACCGGGGAAGCCGCACACGTCAACCGCCCTTCTCCGAGGTTCTCTCCGCCTGACCGGCGAAGAATTTACACCCTGCACATAAATAACGACGATAGCGTGTCTGCATTTAAATTTTGAAAGGCGTAGACTAGTCGATAAAGATGTCACATTTCACATTTAATTTTATGTTACACAGGACTGCTGGAGAAAGACTGGATGTTCCGCCTGTGTACTGGCGATGCAATAAAGTAAACCACACTCTTTGGATGAGGGTTTAATCCTCTACTTTGTGAAACTTCAAAAGGTAGACGGCTCTTTTTTTTACATAAATCCCTTACCAAGAGTCCTAATCTAACACTGAAAAAATTGGATTTATTTTCAACATGTTAAAATCAGCCAATATTTAAAAGCAGAAATCCACTCCAATCTATCTGCAGTGGTCTTCGTTTGCAGAAATGGTCCAAAACAATGGAAAAACTCAAATGAAATCCATTAACAAAAAGCCTTACAACAATGTAATGCCAATGTACCACAGTTGTACAGACTATAGGGTCTGGGCATCTCATTGTGCCATTGGTCTTAAATAGCGCCACTGGACCACTGGCAGCAAAACATCTCCAAAACATCAATGACCCACCTTCATATTTGACAGTAGGTGTGAGCTGCTTCTCCTTGTACATTGTACATGCCTGTATGCGTTCCTATTTTGCAGGCAAACATGTCGATGGTGTGCATGGCCAAAAGATTACATTTTGGTCTCATCTGACCAGAGCACACTCAAACTCATTGGATTGGACTCAGATACTTGGTTTTGTTTGTTCGTGCTCAGTAGGGGCTGTCTTTGTGCCACCCTCCCAAAGGGTTTGTTGGTATGGAGCTGGAATTTTATGGAGACCTGGTGACTCCAAGCGGCAACCAATCTCTGCCATTTTTAAACTGTGAACCTTGGGTTCTTTATGGCCTCTCTCACGATCTTCCATTGGGAAGTTTGCAAACATTCCATATGTTTTACATTTGTTTCATTATTGCCCTTACCAAGCGAAATAGAGATTATTTCATAAAATGCATTGAAACATTGAGATTAAATGTATTGAAATAAAAGTATATAGTTTTCCCATATGTTTGAACATAACATTGATTATTATCTGTGTTGTTCATTACATGCAGCCTTTTTTCTTGTCTCTTTCTTAATGTCTATCCATCTATCCAGCAGGATATTTACTGAAGCAATACAGTTAAAGTGCCTTGCTGAAAAAACAGCAGGCACAGAGTATAACTTCAATCCTTCAATCTAGTTTGTTAAACTCTGCACTACACTGCCACACTATGGTAAACAGCAGGCAGCTCTAAATAACCGTAAGAGCAGAGCTTTGGCAGCACTTTCATTAAACACCTTTGTTGTATGGCACCAAGTGTGTAATAAATCACTTAGACCTTCCCTGGAAGAGGCTCCGGAGCCATGCTTAATAGGGTGCTGGACACTCTCTGATGTGTATCTCTTCTGTTGAATGGCAGGCATGCTTTGATAACATCTCTCGCACACTCACAGGCCTGAAACAGGACATTAGATTGCGAGAGGACAGAGTTTAAAGTTATCTTTATCCATTTGTTCATTTCTTTCACTAGGACCAAGGAAGTATTAGCAGAGGCCTACTGCGCGAATCACACAGAAAAATAACCTTATGCTATAACATATATATCATTTATGTTATGTGGTATACAGGATGCAGGCTTCCTTGTGGCAATAACAGTATATTGTGTCCAGTACTTGTCAGTACAGTAACTGTTGGTACACAATACCATAAGTGTTCAGCCTTGAAATGAATGTATATAAATATCCACATATCAAATTAGTACACACCATCGGTAATACATGACTTTTAAGAATTAGCATTTATGTTGGCAGCTGTCTCACAAAATGAATTATCCCTCTTTCGACCGCCAGCGAAGATATAAATTACACTGTGCCTTGAGTTTCCTTTTCAAATTCACGGTTTAAAACGGCCATGACTTTAGCTGTCAGTCAATGTTTTGGAACAGATAAATCTATTCATTTTCTTCACTTACACAATAATGGCTTTTTAAACTAATGTTCATTGGGGCTATATTCCTGGTATCCATGGAGGACAGTTGACGTGTTCACAGTGGAAAGGGCTGAGGGCTAAAGGGGGAGGGGCTGCTGCTTGAGCACAGAGCTGCACAGATGTGATGGCAGGGCCCCCAGGGACCCGGAGCCCCTTCTCAGACAGAGACAGAGAGGCCCCTGTAGGCCACCAGAGCAGGGGGACGGAGCCTCATTACAATGGGGTTTACACCACAGCAGCCAATTCAACACTTCAGTCTGTGGGTGAGCCGCCTGTTATGCTCCTGAAAGTCTGAATCCTCTTATTAATATCATTGTATTTTATTCAAACACAGTAAGTAACACCCAACCAGAGCATTTGGATTTATTACTACGGTATATTAGATTGATTTGATTGATACAAAAGGAGTAAGGGGCAAAAAAAACAACAACAACAAAAATTACTGAAAAGTTAAGAATGAAGTGTGTGTGTGTGTGTGTGTGTGACAACCATCAGATGTCCACACTGAGGAAGAGTGCACCAATGACCACACGGAGGCCACTGCACATTCAGGTGACACTAATGTTATCTGTCTTACCCCAAAGTTGTTTTGCGCTTCACTAAACAAACCCATGCCCTCTAAGTGGAAATTGGATATTGAGGTGCACAGGATGCCTTTCCGGAACCACGCTGGTGTAATTAATGCAGGCTTGAATGGCGGCTCTGTGGGGGAACAGGCAGTGGAAGTACATCGCAGCAGACCGCCATTTCGGCCAGCCTTGCCGGTGCCAGGCAGCCGGCACTGGTGCCCGGCCAGGAAAGGTGTCAAACCAAGAGCAGGGTGAGCCATAATGCTGACCCAATCACCCTCATGGGAATATCCCCCGCCTAGCCTCTCATGTGGAGAGAGATGAATAAACCAGCAGGATAAGCACTCACACCGTACTTTTCACAAGACTGCATTTGGTGGAAAGCATGGAAAATAAAATTGTTTCCTGATTAGATTGATTATATGCAGATGTAATTACTGGACACAGACTGGCATAAATGGCACGGTGATTGGCAGCCCACCTGCGAATGCCATTAAAAAAAAATAGATGTTCAAAAATATCCATTACATTGGTGAGGCCAGTACAAAGGTGTCAATATCAGGGATACATGGTTTTGTTCCAGCTGTTGAAAAAAGAGGCCCTTTGTAGAAAAGGAATTGAGAAGAGTAGACAGCCAAGGGTTCAAAGTTCTGTCTGTACCTCTAGGTTGCTCTAAGAATACACCCAGGGTTTACATTAAAATTAACAAGACGGAAGGGTTCTCTCAGAATCTTTCAGAAAGCTGTAAACCACAACTGCATACTGCATCAATATAATTAGTCGTACAAATGAGCAATTAAAATAGGTTTGTGAGTCAAAGTGGTCATTGAAGCTCCCACAACACAAAGAGTTGGTGGTTCCCTGGCATCCTAGCAAAATTACTGACCTGTCTCAACCTTCCCACCTAATCATTCGCCAGTTTCTTTGGGTGTATATTTCTCTCCCGGGTTTTAGAGAAATGTTTGCTCGCCTGTTCATTTCAGTACTTCAACGACATCGCCTGGCAGTTGGTGGGATTGTAGGGGAAAATTCACAGAACGAAAGATCTCCCTCCTAAAAGCATGATAACCAATCACAAGTCAAAATCAGACTCCGCCTTAGTGAGCAGGCTGGTTCCTCCAAAACTCTTGACGATGTGTGCTAAAAGTTTATCAATATATCTGTATTAAAGTATGATATGTACCCTGTATAGTTTCAAACTGATTAACTGCTAAATTGTGCTAGGATTACACAGTGAGCCCAGCCAGCTGGCAGGGGGGGGGCCGTCTTGAACTGTGTAGACCAAACTGTCAAGGACACGGGCAGAGCAAGATATGACTATACAGCTGATTTCTCCGGGACTCTCGATGTTTTATGCCAGGAGTGTATCTATTTGACCTAGAACATTAATTATAGCTGAGCTTATGAAAACACAAGAAACCACAGTGAAAACTGTTGAAATGAGAGCAAAGAATGCTACGTACATTTACTCCCTTAGAAGAGAATAATTAATCAAATGTTTAGTATGTCTGTAGATTAGAAAAGTATATTAGAAGTGAATATTAATGAAATGTTTAGTTTGTCTGTATATTTTCAATGATTACTGCTGCTTAGTTCGTCTTATAAAAGCGAAAGATACAGAGTGACGTGTATGGATGACGTGTTAGAGGGAGGGCATCCAGAACTTTCTGAGGTCTGGTAGTTTGCCAAGAGCAGGTGCGGGGTGAAGTGAGGACACGTAGTTGGCAGAATGCCCTGAACTTTGTACAGAGTTGGCAGAGCATAAGGACCGTTGGCAATTTGCCACAATGACGTTGTGGGAGGAGTGTTGGGAGGAGTTACGATAAGAAAAGTGTGGGTGATTTGCCAGAATGCGGTTTGAGGAGGAGTTGTAGGTGGAGTAACTGTGTATAAAATGGGTGTACAAATGCCAGTCGGGGTTCAGTTCTGGAGAGCTGATCCGGCTTTATGCACGTGTGCTAATAAAGTCTGATTTTCCTGAAGATCTTGCTGCCTGGTGTCGTCTTTTCCCTCGTGAAGATGTTTTTCGACAAATTGAAGATTTGGACTCTGTCGTTTCCTAGACACGACATTTGGGGGCTCGTCCGGGATACGAAAGAGAAAGAGAAGCTCCCGGCGACCGGAGACCAGGGCGGAGAGTACTTTTTGATAGGCTGCAGCTGCAGCTTATCAGGGAATGAAAGTATTCAAGGACTCTGATCTCCTCTCCCGGACGCCGGAGGCAACATTCTCTCGTATAATTAACCCGGCAACTAAATTAAGGGGAAAAACGTAGCAAACTTTTCAGGAAACGTGCGCGAGGTGAACTGTGAGTAAACGGTGTGGGAATTTATTAATTGTGTTGGAAAATGTTTTTTAGCAGAACTTGTATTAAGTCTAAAAAGTATATTGATACTGCGGACTGAAGTTATATTGTTGCTGCTAACGATTTTAAGTTATGTGATAAGAGGTGCCAGAGACTTGGAAGGAAAGAAACCCAAAAAGGGGATCCTGCAAGCTATATCTAGGTAGTTACCTCAAGGTGTGATGTAAGAGAAAAATTGCTGTGATGTAAGAGAAAATACTGTTACGCTGTGCTGATGCTTCGAAGGCTTGTGCAAATATAATGTTGTATTGAGGCAACAAAGGTAAAAATAACGCTGTGCTGAGGCTTAGAATGCTTGTGCGTGTGCGGATATACCGTTGTATTGAGACAACGGAGGTAAAAATCGTTATTTATGTATGTGTAAGATAAGAAACGCAAAGAGTGAATAAAAGTATTAACGGGAGAAAATACAGGCTCTGGCGGAAAAATAAAGATAAAATATATAATAATATAGATAATAATAGGGAAAATAAAGGTTAAAGACATAATAATATAGATAATAATAGGCGGAAAAAATATAAATAAATAGATAATAATATAAAAGTATTACGGGCAGTATATGAAAATGAAAAAGGGAAAGAAAACGGCGATTGAGATAATAGCGGGGGTGTATCTTAAATGTATACAGGAGATAGAACTATCGCCGATAAGTGGAAACAAAAAAAGAACTAAGAAAATGGTGGCAAAATGGCCGGTTGATAAGAAAAATATGCGGAGGAGAAGGAGAGCGTAATGGCGGCGGGTAGAAACTGAAGCGAAGAGGCGACTCCACCTCCGTATGACGTGTGGCCTTGGGAAGGAGGAGTGTGGAGAAGGGGGGTCAAAACAGGTGCAGAGGGACTTAGCTGGGTGATACAGAACTATAATTTAAAAAAAATAAAACAAGAACAACACAGAAACCCATACGGTTTCGCGATAAGGAGGAGCTCCCCAAAATAGTAGGGCCATTATTAATGAGGGTTGCTGTACCTCGATACATTCCCTGGTCCACTCAGGGCATGCAACATGTAATAACAAATCTCCCTGAGTTACAGAATGGAGTGAGCCACTGGTTCAGGGTGCTGGAGAAGGAGATGAGCGGCCGAATCTTGGCTGTGGGGGGCCTGAAGGCTCTCCTGGGGAAGGTTGTGGGGATGGAAACAATGCTGGACATATTCGAGCAGGCTGGCGTTGTCAGAGCCCAGATGCAAACCTACAGCAGTGGACAGTGGGCCATTTGACAATGTACGTGCTGCGCAGGTGGAGGCTGATAACCGAAAGGGACGCACAAACAGATCCCATAATGCCGTAAAGCCATACGGGAGGGGATATCACCAGGAGTGGGGTGCCGCCTCGATGAGGTGGTAGGACTGAACACCATGACACACAGGGAGTTTGTGGATCATGTGGCGCATGCTGAAGAGAGACAGCGAAAAGATGGAAAAAAGCTGGAAGATCAAGCAAAAGACATTCAAAGAAAACTACTGTGCAGCTGAAGGAGCTGGAAGCCAAAGAACAAAAGCACCCCCCACACCCGAACCATGGAGCAGCCCAATGGCGCCCCGGCCAGCGGTGGTCTACAACTTCTCCGGCATCCCTCACCCAGTGGCCATGCAAGGTAATATACAAGGGGGGGAACTACAAATGGGTGGGAACCAAATGAAGGGAGGGCCAGGGAATGGTGGGCAAACCAATCAGTGGAAAGGGCAGCAGAGTCAGCACAATTTTGATGATGCTGGTAGGGGTAGTATTTATGATAGCTGGTATTTATCTGATTCTAATTGGAGTAGATAATCAAAGTAAAAATAAAGGTAAACTTGGTGAACTTAGACAGAGTAGTAACACATAGAGCCAGACGCCTTCCTAAAGGTTCTTTGTCTCTTTTTATTTTCTTGCTCGTGTGAGCTTGTGGGTGAGGGACGTTGTCCCCGGTATTTGTATTTTGGTTTGTGTTTTTTCCTGAGCTGCGTCTCATGGTTCTTTATTTCCGTGCCTAGTGTTTTTTCTGGGTTGTATGTTGTTATTTTGGTTTTGGTTTTTTAGGGTCACTTTATTCCAGCTTACAGCTGGGAGTGCCAGAAGCACCAACAGTGCCCCAGCGGACCCAGTACGAGAATTGCAAGCTGGCTCACCAGTGGAGGGACGTGCAGACCACATCCACTGGTTGGAAGATCAAGCCGGCTCACCAGTGGAGGGACGTGCAGACCACATCCACTGGTTGGATCCAGGAGCCCACCTGTTACATGGACTATGGCAATTCCTCGTGCTACGAATCAACATGTTAACAAAATTAAAAGAAGTGTGTGATAATTTTAATAGCTGAGTCACTTAGGATAATACATACAGCTGTGATACGGCTATAGCCAGTCAAATTACGCGGGATGCACTTGTGCAGAGAGTGTTGGAGAAACCATGGAAACGCCGTTATATTGAGGAGTCTGAGGCAATTGGATGCTGCTATAGCAGCAGGGGATGTGCAGGAACCCAACTTAGTATGGTGCATTGGCCAAGGGAGATATTCGGGGCCATAGGTTTTGACCCCGAAAGGGGGGAATGTAGGGGAAAATTCACAGAACGAAAGATCTCCCTCCTAAAAGCATGATAACCAATCACAAGTCAAAATCAGACTCCGCCTTAGTGAGCAGGCTGGTTCCTCCAAAACTCTTGACGATGTGTGCTAAAAGTTTATCAATATATCTGTATTAAAGTATGATATGTACCCTGTATAGTTTCAAACTGATTAACTGCTAAATTGTGCTAGGATTACACAGTGAGCCCAGCCAGCTGGCAGGGGGGGGGCCGTCTTGAACTGTGTAGACCAAACTGTCAAGGACACGGGCAGAGCAAGATATGACTATACAGCTGATTTCTCCGGGACTCTCGATGTTTTATGCCAGGAGTGTATCTATTTGACCTAGAACATTAATTATAGCTGAGCTTATGAAAACACAAGAAACCACAGTGAAAACTGTTGAAATGAGAGCAAAGAATGCTACGTACATTTACTCCCTTAGAAGAGAATAATTAATCAAATGTTTAGTATGTCTGTAGATTAGAAAAGTATATTAGAAGTGAATATTAATGAAATGTTTAGTTTGTCTGTATATTTTCAATGATTACTGCTGCTTAGTTCGTCTTATAAAAGCGAAAGATACAGAGTGACGTGTATGGATGACGTGTTAGAGGGAGGGCATCCAGAACTTTCTGAGGTCTGGTAGTTTGCCAAGAGCAGGTGCGGGGTGAAGTGAGGACACGTAGTTGGCAGAATGCCCTGAACTTTGTACAGAGTTGGCAGAGCATAAGGACCGTTGGCAATTTGCCACAATGACGTTGTGGGAGGAGTGTTGGGAGGAGTTACGATAAGAAAAGTGTGGGTGATTTGCCAGAATGCGGTTTGAGGAGGAGTTGTAGGTGGAGTAACTGTGTATAAAATGGGTGTACAAATGCCAGTCGGGGTTCAGTTCTGGAGAGCTGATCCGGCTTTATGCACGTGTGCTAATAAAGTCTGATTTTCCTGAAGATCTTGCTGCCTGGTGTCGTCTTTTCCCTCGCGAAGATGTTTTTCGACAAATTGAAGATTTGGACTCTGTCGTTTCATAGACACGACAGGATGTTGCCATCTGTAGTCTCAGCCTTTAAATGAATAAATAAGGAGGGAAATATATTTCCTGTGCAGTCCAGAGTGTCAGCAGTTCCCATTTCGGAATATAGCGGCATGTAAGACTGCATTTTAAGCACTGCATCATCAAATTCACCCGATTTACTGAGGTCTGAAATGAATAGCTAAGTATGATAGAATGTTTCTGTCTGAATTTGTGCTCATCAGTCCCACACTATCGTTATATTCGTATCAAGTGAATAGTAAGCCAAGGACAAAAAAGCACACTTCATTCCAAGATCTACAGTATGGAAAACTAGAGCGAAATAACCACCTAGCATTTGTATGCCTCAGCCAACCAGTCAAGTTGCAGTTTACACCCCTGTCTGTCCAAACTCATATAATATATGCAGTGAAGACTGAAGGAATTTAATAAGCAGCACTAAGTGTATTTTTTGTGTAAATGGAAGTTATCACAATATTGACATCATATGATTTCAGAAGATAATTTTCCAGTGGAAAAACATGCTGTCTTCACTTCTCATTTTTGCAGAGTACTGATAGAGAGCTTCGTCACATGGTGTCACGATAATCACCTGAAGCTCAATTTCAGCAAAACCAATGAGCTTGTGGTGGAGGACAGGAGGCCCCCAGTCCTGGTTATCATCCAGGGAGAGTAAATGAAGAGGCTGGACTCATAGAAGTATTTTATTTGTATTTTTTTCACCATTCTCTGCAAACTCTAGAGACTGTTGTGCGTAAAAATCCCAGGAGATCAGCAGTTTCTGAGATACTCAAACCACCCTGTCTAGCACCAACAATCATTCTATGGTCAAAGTCACTTAGATAACATTTCTTCCCATTCTGACATTTGTTATGACAAAAATCTGAACCTCTTCACCTACCTGCATCCTTGTATACATTTAGTTGCTGCCACATGATTGGCTGATTAAATATTTGCATTAACAAGCTGGTGTATAGGTCTACCTAATAAAGCGCTCAGTTAGTGTATGCATTGAAAGGCGAACACAGACCACATGAATGTAGTTTCAGAAGAGAGGAATAAAACTATTATATACTGCTATTGTGAGTCTAAACAGGAATAAGAGGCTGACAAGGGCACAGGGTTGCCAGCAGTGTGGGCGTTAGGAAGAAACGCCAATCGTAGCACTAGTCCTGCACGACCATGCAAACTCCCTCTGCAGGGAGTCCAGCCACTCTCTGCTCTACTGAGGTGTAGCTACGTTCCATCTGCCGGTGTTGCCATGGAGACTAGTCCCACTGATCTACATGAAAGATCATAGGGTGGGATCTGCAAGGCTGTTCTATTACCATGACTCAAACATCATCCACAACACCAACCAGCCGAGCGTCTTCCTCCAAGATATGATTAATGCTCATTAAATTTCTCTCTGTGGGAAGAGATTCTTTGCAGACAATACACATCCACCCCCAGGTTCCTTTCTGTACAGCATTCCAATGCTGTACAAAAATGGCATATAAGACTGCCTATAATTAACCAAACAAAGCTATGCATGATGTATTTTTTTTCCTTTGAAAAGCTTCTTGAAACGGACTCTTTCACCTTTTGAATGTAACCAAGTTGCACAAGGTTTGTTGAAAGGCATTCACTATGAAAAGATATGAAGAATAATGCACGAATACTTCTAGCACATTCTTTGATTTCCAAGGTTCTGATGACCCTGAACCCTAACCACCGAAGTACTTTTGTTGCAAATGATCAAGCAGTAACTGTTGGTAAATATAACTGCAACTGTTGGCAACAGTTGTTAAATGTGCTTTGTATGACTAAAAAAATATATTTTTCTAAACCATTGTGTATGACAAGCTTGTAAAGCCTTTGACGCTGGTACAGAGCCATGTACAGTAGATGGTCCCATTGTGATCCTGCCCAAATCATAATATTAATGGATCGCTGAATCTGCTGCCCACCCTTTCAGGACATTGCTGTCAAAGCCAGAACAGTGCCAAAGGGCCTACAGTCCTTACTTGCAGATATAATTTAATTAATTAATTAAAGAGCACTAAAACCTTCACTCAGCAGAGATAAATACAGATAGTTAAGCCCAAAAAACCACTGACAGCACAGCAGCACTGTGGAGCACAGCATTAATGTACTACAGAGGAATTAGGCATTCTGTCATGAGGGCATTGATGATACAGTGAACACAAATGCCCTAAGCCGAGGTTTACTGCAGTGCTGAACATTGTTATATTTCATACATATTCAGGAACAATCTGTACAATATTATTCGGTAAAAGCTGCAATTTCTTAACCATGCCTTCCTTCTCATTAAAACTGTTTAAATATTCTGGAGTCTGGCCAGTGTTGAGCAGCCTGCTCCTGAAAGTGTAGCAAGCAGTTCTTTCAGGAATCAAACGACCTCACAGGAATTCACCTCAATATCTTCAGGCAAGTAATAACAAGTACTGTATTCCTAAAGTATATACTCATTAACAGAATTTACAAGACCATTGCATCATGGTATATGAAGTGTATATAAGAGACAGACAAAAAAAACATGGAATGTGAGTCTCTGACATCAGAATCACGACTTCCATTGATGCATATCATTCCTCGATGAAATTGTACCCTCTGGACTGTTATGGAAGTGCCACTAGTTTTTCTGCTGACTGGAGTAATAATCCATATCTCCCTGTATTACTCGCTTTGACTTTCAGAATCACATTCACATTGCGCTGTCTCTCTCTTTTGAACACAGTGCCAGCTTTAACGGAACAGGGCTTCTTCCTTGACTGACATATTGCCGTTTCAGCTGTTGCACTTGGGCTGGCAACTCAAGTCAGGTATCTCCATGGCAACTTAGCAGGCTAGCAAATATGGTGGGCTCTTGATGTTATGCTAATGAAATACCACATCACTCTCTCACAAAGTAGAGTAGTGACCTCATAAACTCTTGAGAGAGACAACATATTTTCCACCTCATGCACTGTATTACAAAAATGATTATTACTCTATGTACTATGTACTTAATAAACCAGAATTATTTAGATGCATACTGCATCAGTTGTGTACTTTCTGGAGCAATTGCTTCTTTGCTTGTTGATCAAACAAAACACAGCAATATCCTGCCTGGGATTAGACGCAGCAGTCCTGTTATGGTTATGTATAAGATTTTGAATTGCAATGGCACTTTTAATAATTGATTTTCAGGGAGGATTGCCAAGCTGGTAACAGCAGCAAGCCGGTAAAAGAAGCCATAGTGTACTTACGAAGAAACTTTCTTTAAAACGGAATTCAGTATAGTTCAATATTTCAGGGGACACGTTAACATTCTCCTACTGTAGCCGCTCTCTGCCCTGAGGATGAGAGCCAAGGCACTAATGAGAACACCTGGTCAAATGGCTGAGAGCGAGAAATGTTCCTGGGTGAGACTCCCCACAGCTCTCCTCAGGAAAGCACATCATATTAGCCCATTCAAAAGCATCTTTGCTTCACTCAGTCTGTGCTTAAAATATAAACCATGAATGGTGCTGCTTATCCCCAACCCTCACCTGGCAACTATTATGGTTTTTTTTGGCAAGTGCGACACTTTCATTCCCCATGAAATGCAAACAAATTCCACTGAAATTCCATCCTGTGGTCTGAGAAGTCAGCATCCTTGAAGTAACTAATTAGAAGCTCACTTAAAACTAATCTAGACAGGTTAATTCAACCTATTCTACAATCGTCAACACAGCAACATGCTGCACAATGGTGTTTAATCAGCCAGAACAATATTAAGATATGTAACATTATGTAAGAAGTGCGAGCATTGTTTGGCTGGTATTAAAAAGGTAAACAAATATCAGCCTAATGTTTTTCAACCTCTCATCCCTTCATCTCATTTATTACATCTTATTATCTTATTTTGTAAAACAACAACTCAATTTTAATATGAACATGTTTAAACACAGTACCTGGTGTTTTAAAATGTTGCCATTTCATTTATAGATCATAATAGTTTTAGTGCAGCGCCCTAGCTAGCAAACTAATAAAGTTATTTCAAGCATCAAGTAACCTAAATGTATTGGGAACAGGTTTGGCCCATAAAGTTATAGTAATGTAGATATCAAGTTACTATGGTTAGCTACAATAAAGAAATGTAGCAAGGTAATGTTGTTTACCTACTGTCAACGTATTCTCTATGACATATAGAAGGGAGCTAAAATAGTTTAAGTTGCAAACCACAAAGTAATCACACCGTGCAATATTGTCACCAGATTATCCAGCATCATGTATGATCTGCAGCTACCCTACAATTTAGAAATAAACTGAAATTACTGCAGATTTTGTACATCTCACTACTGTATGTCACTAACACTCCCAGAACTGGGTAAGGAAGATAAATTGATGAAATTCATTCAGTAATTAATTGAATCAGGTGGTTAAGTGACTGGAAAGATGACACACAGCACTGGCACAGCAGGGATTTTAGGCAGGCTGGACTAAAAAAAGTGTTTTGAAACAGCATTTTATTTAATGATTTGAGTTTAAACTGGGCTGTTAAAATCTAGGATTAATAACCTAAGTTCTCAAACCATAACCACTAGTTAATTCGTTTAGAGGACATTATATTCGTAACATTCCAGGTTTGCATTTTCTCATACAAAAATACAACACTTTCAACAGCAGATGGTGCTCCAAATTCTGTGATAATTGTTTGAAAATCAAGTCAGTCTCTAGCTCATGGAATGGTTGTACATACTCTTCGTGCCATAGAGAACAAGAACACGAAGCAAAAGACAAGAAGACAAATTAAGAAAATTTGCCAGCATCAAAGGCAGAGTTCAAAGCAGATTTTTTGTCCCATACTTGCCTACAAGTATATCACACTATCATTAAGACAGAAAAATAGACAATGGACAATAAAAGGCAGAAATATAATCATAACAAAACAAATTCTGAGACTTTGGTACCAGTCACTGGAGAAATTGATTATTTTCGCAACAGAAAACATTAGTCACACACACTCCAAAATGAAGTCCGTTCCCACGTTCAACACTCAAAATGACTGCATGCCCCAATTGTAGTTTTGGCAGATTCATAAAAATTACTCTTTTAGAAACTGTCAAAAGGCCAGAACCCTCTTGGAATATTCTAGAATCAGCTATTTGATTAATCTACATCTGCCCTGTATGTACTCTATCCATTCTCTCACTATGTTGTGTTTAAAAAATAATAATACTAATAATAGAAAAAACTGAATTGTTGCATCCTTTTTTCAATTCCTTATAATTCCTTAATTTGCTGATTATTCTGACTATTTCCAAATCTATTTTCCTTTTACTGCTCTACAGTGAGTCGAATACAGTAGATCAGCAACTTCTGCAATAGAGAGAAAACTTCCAATTCAGCTTCATCATCACAGACAGAATTACTGGTCCCTGCTGTGCTTCCATAACCCAATCATTGATTCTCAGCTATATGATCATCTACCCTTGTTAGTCAGTACAAATGGAAACACAGCAGGAAACTGGCTGGAAATTAGGGGGAAACACTGTCTGAAAAATGGTCTAACTAGAACCATAGATTCATGGAAGAACAGGGAGAGGAACGATTCAAGTCACTCATTAGCCCCAAAAAAACATAGGGGACATGCTCCTGGATTGGGAACCTTCAGCGAAACAGTGTAGCGGTCATTTTACTCACCGTGGCAGAGAGAGGAAGGCCTTGAAGGTACGGTTGCCTACTTCACTGGTTGTGAGCCCAGGGTTAGCACAGCCCTCTAGATGTCACTGGAGGAGGGAGAAATACATTTGTCTTCGTACATTTGTGTTCCAGCGATCCTGCATCATCTTCATCCTCCTATCCGAAGAAATCCCGCCTTAGACCAGGTGTCTGATAAATTCATCCATGGTTAGTTAAAAAATTCCTTTCACAGCACAGCGCGGCATGGCCTTCAGTCCTGATTTGGTGTGTAATCTATGTTATTTTCCAAGTTCCAGTGATTTCTGTGGAGAGAGGAGGAGAGAGAATCAGTAGGTGACTTTATATATGCACTCCATCAGTGGTGTCACATGCCACCACCCTATATACACACACAGAGCACTATATTAGGAACATTTTTACTTTATTACACCTACTTATTCATGCGATTATCTAATCAGCCAATTTTGTGGCAGCAGTGCAATGCATACAATCATGTAGAGACAGGTCAGGAGCTACAGTTAACGTCAACCATCAGAATGGGAGAAAAATGTGATCTAAGTTTGACCGTGGAATGATTTTTGGTGGCAGACAGGGTGGTTTGAGTATCTCAGAAACTGCTGATCTCCTGGGATTTTCACGCAAACCGGTCTCTACACTTTGCAAAGAATGGTGCAAAAAAACAAACAAAAAAAAATCCAGAGAGCAGTGTTTTCTGCAGACAGAAACGCCTTATTAATGAGAACGGCGAGACTGGTCAAAGCTGACAGGAAGGTGACAGTAACGCAAAAAACGACACATTACAACAGTGGTATACAGAAGAGCATCTCTGAACACACAACGCATCATAACTCTAAGTGGATAGGCTACAGCAGCAGAATTAAAAAAATAAGTCTAATAAAGTGCTCACTGAGTGTACACTCATTCAGTAATAATGTCCCACAGGGGGCATTATTTGCTGAGATTTGCAGCCAGTGGGTGCATCTGCCACTAGTTCACAGCTGATGTTTACTCCCACGAGGTACTCAAACCCACAACAATCCAGTGGTACGGGGTTAATTGTCTGTTTTCAGTTTTATTGTCACATAGCCTTATCTTTTATTACACCTTTACAATGCTGCCCAGCCAAGGTCATCACAGTCAACACATTTGCATTTAGGAGCACAGCAACGGACAAATACCTTCATATAACAAGGCAAGAATAACACCTAAACCTGGAGTGCCATGGTCATTTTTTTCCTCCTGCCTGTGTAAGTGGGAATATTGAAACACATCAATTACAAAAGAGCATGCCAAGGATTCAGTGAGGTTGGTCTGGCATTAATACAAATGTTCATGACGGAAGAGGAATGCATAGCTACAAGCATAAAAGATAGCATCTGCTCAAACAAGTATACTGGGCATTTACAATAAAATGCACACTAAAGGGAAATAATAATG
Organism: Conger conger; assembly: GCF_963514075.1. Taxonomy (NCBI): domain Eukaryota; kingdom Metazoa; phylum Chordata; class Actinopteri; order Anguilliformes; family Congridae; genus Conger; species Conger conger. Next base: position 57,190,118 of record NC_083763.1, read on the forward strand.
TAAAATGGCTAATTCATTGCTTCATGGCTATGAAGTATTTAAACTCTATTTCAACCCATTGGCATCGTACCCCCTGGTTGAACCCACAGCTTCAAAAAGCAGAATTTTAATGAATTGCATGGCTTTGATGAGTGGGGTTGGATGTCAAACCCCATCCATTCACATCCTGCTCCTGGCGGTTTAATGTGACACTTGCCAGTTGTCTTTAGGCAACAATAAGATGTGTATAATATTCTATTATTCAGTCATTTAAATGTATTTTAAAACATTTTTTTCTAAGCCTAAATTTCCCACTGCAAAAAGTTCACCCAAAACGCATGGTAATCAGAACTGTCAATATGATATGACATGCCCCCACTTTCCTGTAGGCCAGCGGTGCAAACTGGGGGTCACACGTTACAGGGGAGTTGTAACACTACGAGGAGAACATTCTCAACCGGTTGAAATTAGGACGATACATTTAAAAACGCTTACTTCTCCAAAACTAAAGAATGGGCATATTTAATCATATTTAATCGTGTTTCGTCAATGCCCTCTTGTGCAATTTGCATATAAAAACCCAGCAAGTATGACCAACCACCATGTTACTCCTTTAACAAACATGGCGTGTCAGAAATAGGAGATTCACCGACACGTGGCCAACTGCGGAAGCCAGGAGCAGTGGACAGTGAGTCGGCAGTGCCAGGCAGTGTTCCACGAACGTGACTGGATGTCGGAGTGGCCGCTCATGACGATTCCCTGATAACCCGCTCGCGGCTCCAGTCAAAGTACGGTTGCTCAAGCCCCCCTCCGCCCACATACATGACTTGAGATATATTGTTTGCATCCTGTTTTTCTGATATGGGGAGTAGAGGTATTCCCCCTGCATTGGGGATATACCTCCACTGGGGTCAGCCTCAGTATGCGGTTCCAGCATTAACAATAGATTGAATTTAGAAGCAGGCATAATGAAGGCCCCAGAGGCAAGCTATGCAGGCAATTATCTTTGTTCTTAGATCATGGGCCACTGTATTAGTAAAAATCCCATCTATGGAGAGAGAATGAATCATAGGCCTGAAACTCCGGAACGTTCTCCCGACCCCAGCTTGCGGATAAAGACGCTGATGAGAGAGGCAGCAGTGAAGCTGGTTTTCCATACAGGCTTAAATCAATGAGACGCAGCTATTTTTGGAATCTTTATCCTCAAGAATGCTAAACCTCCACCACCACGGTTTTAATTCCCACTGCCCTCATTGACAATTCCACATCTAGTCAAGCAACCTGCTGTACCCCTCTGACCTTGTGACAGCATCTGTATCTGCTCTGTAGTAGGCCGCAGTACAACCGTCACCTCATCCTTTAGATCTCAAGCTCTAATTCATTTAAAAGTCACTGGCTTTCCCTCCTTCATCCAGGCATGTTAATTTTATATCATGTCATAATATTAACATAAGACGTCCTCTGAGCTGTGGAAAAGTCACTGTTCCACAGGAAAATGTCAGTCAAGTTTCCGCCTTATCTGTACACTCACTAAGGACCTTATTAGGTAAACCTGTACACCAGCTTCTTAATGGAAATATTTCATCAGCCAATCATGTGGCAGCAACTAAAAGCTGTTTTTCATACCAAATGTCAGAATGGGGAAGAAATGTAATCTAAGTGACTTTGACCGTGGAATGATTTTTGGTGCCTGACAGTGTGGTTTGTATATCTCAGAAACTGCTGATCTCCTGAGATTTTTATGCACAGCAGTTGCAGAGAATGGTGCGAGTTTGCAGAGAATGGTGCGAAAAACAAAAAACATACAGTGAGCAGCAGGGAGAGGTCAGTGGAGAAGGGCCAGGCCAGTCAAAGCTGACAGGAAAGTGACAGTAATGCAAATAACCACACATTACAACAGTGGTATGCAGAAGAGAATCTCTGAACACACAATACGTCAAAAAACAATACGTCTAAAAAATAAATAAATAAGTCTAGTAAATACCTAACAAAGTGCTCACTAAGTGGATGTACTACACATACCACTAGCTCTGATGCTAGTAGACTTGGACCTCCAGTTAATCAACACAGACATGAAACCTGCACACACAACCACAGACACACACATGCATACACACACGCACATGTTACACATATACACATAACATATCATTCAAAGCTGGAGGAAAAACAGGCTGAAGTCTTTTAATGACAGTGAGGCAAGCACACTGCAGCCATCATAGCAGTCAGGGCCCCAGGAGTTTGAATTGAGGAGCTGGAAGGGAATGCTAAGGAGACGCATTTTCAGCTCACAATGCTTTCCAGCACTCTCTAAAGAATTCATTAACCTCACAAACGTCACAAAGATTAGACTTCAGCATTCAATGCGTCTACATGTAATCTTATGTAAATGTTTCTCAATTACATATAGTATACAATTAACAAATAATGCTGAAATATAGGCTAATTATTGTTTTTTGCAGAATAAAAGCTTTCTCATGTGAATATTCCACTGCACAAAAAAACAAAACAATGTGCCAGTGTACAGCTGAATGAGGCATGTGTACACCTGGACCACGTATGTGTATCTGCGTTCTCTATGAAGCTAGGTTTCCCAGTCAACATCACATTCTTGAGGATACGCATGCTCTAAGGCAAAACGACCCTGTTGCAGAGATCTACTGTCCTGTAGGCTTTCATTTCAAACCAAATTTGACACACCTGATTCAAGTCAATTATTTATTTATTACATATTATCTGGCTGACACTTTCATACAAATCAACTTACATTTGATTAGACTAAGACAATCCAACCCTGGATCTCTAACTGTGAGGTTTATTGGTTAGGGTTTGAGTGAAAGCCTACTGGATGGTAGATCTTCAGAGCAGGGTTGAGCAGCTCTGATCTGAGAGAAATACAGTATCTCCCACCAGGGTTGCCCTGAGTTCATTCCCAATTTCAAAAATGCAGCATATGCTCTGGAGAATGTTGGTGCATTAATTTCCCTCCCACCTCCAATAACCTCGCTTTTGGAGAATACACAGGAGCAATTAAAATCAAAGAGCTATATTATGGTGCTGTTTACTGCCTTAAAACTTTTTTTTAATACATTTTTTTTTACCAGTTGACCAGAAGCATGTATTCAGCTTGTTTTCCCCATCAGAAAACAATAATCTGCAAACTACAGTATGTGAATTTGGAACCACATACACTGTATATATTGGATTGGATACAACTCCTTAATAAAAGTGTGACGTGGGAATGGGTTTGGCCCTGATAGAATGGTTAGGGCATGCGCAGAGCAAGGAGGAGGTAAAGTGGCCGTGCAGAATGAGTGTGTGTGAGCATTGCTGAGAACACAACACACTCCCGCATGGCAGTCAGTCAGGGGCAGTTCCTCAGTCCCACAGATAATTACCCACAATCCCTGCACGTGCGGGTTTATTGTGCGTCCATCTACAGCGGGCTGCCCATCAGCGGGCTGAGACGCGAGCAGCACACAACGGGCACCCCCTCCACCAGCTGCCGGCACACCCACAGCAGGGCAGGGAGAGAGGGTCTGCGTGTTTACAGACCCCAGTGGCGTGCGGGGGCAGGCTGACGAAATGAGCCTGCCTGTAGGAGGCACACACACTTAAACTGGCTAAATCACAGGCACCTGAGGGGAGCGATACAGGATCAATGGAGAGAGAGAGAGAGAGGGGAGAGAGGGAGAGAGAGAGAGAGGGAGAGAGAGAGAGAGAGAGAGAGAGAGAGAGAGAGAGAGAGAGAGAGAGAGAGAGAGAGAGAGAGAGAGAGAGAGAGAGGAGAGAGAGAAGACAGAGGGACAAGAGAGAGGGGGGATAGAGAGAGAGTGCTCCCTCTACGGTCACTGTTCCTATGTGAATGTAGAGGGAGACTCATCCACTTTATTTAATGGGCTGATTGGTGTTGGACCGAACAGGTTCAGCACTGCGCAGTGACGTGATGCTTGGACAGTGCCTTCAGTATGTCTTCAGGGTCTTTCTATGTCCCCAGACTTCCCGATTGTTCCATTTTTACCTTCAATTTGATGAAGTATTCGACTGCTTACTAAATTGTATGTTAAGATCAACTAAAATGCAACAATAGTACTGTCAGTGTACTGTATGACCATTGGTTTATGGTACCAATGGTCATAAAAACATCATAACAATGACAGGACATTTCCCACTGATGTATGTGCATAAGTAAAATTACACCTCTCTGCATAGACTAGAGATTATGTTTCTCTTTCCAGGAATCATTTTATGCACTACTTAAATTGCTTGCAGAGACCCACTTTTTGTGGTAAAGCCTCCTTTTACAAAACAATGTATTTACCAAGTAAATGTGTCATAGGAATAGCACATAACTGAGTAATGAGCAAACTAAAACTGAAATTGTGTACTTCCTAGGAATTTAGGCCATGTTTGCTTTCTAATATAGGTATTTCCAAGAAACATTTACACTCATGCTATAACAGAAGGTAATAGAGGATATGTTTTTGAATATTGCAGTTTTAGTTTCTTTAATATTTGCCTTTAGTGGTAATTAACCAAATATTTTGATATTTTCATCATGTATTTACCTGTTACATTAGTACTTAGGGAACTGTAAAAGGAACCATTAACCTTTTGGTAATAATACATCACTGGAAAATGTACCAAACAGAAGTTCATTTTAAGCATCTATGCTTAGAAATGGACTAATAATGGATTTATGAGAATATATGGTATGGTTGCAACTTGCAACAGACTACAGTGCAGCACATGAAGCAATTGCTTGCACATAGAGTAACTCCCTAAGTGATTTAAAGGGCTTACATAACAATATTTCAATATTAGTGCTTCCTTCACAAGAGCCCCACTTGTTCTAATAATAGCACACGCAGTGTTAAATAGTCAGGTGGCGCAACTGAGTCATACATCAGTCATCTCATCAGAACTGTCACATTTTAACTGAGAAACTAGAGTCACGCAGCTCAGTCTTTTGAGATTAATTTCCTACATTTATGTAATATAAAGGAGGGTTACACAAAAGGCAAGCCAAAGTTTACAAGCTAAGAGCAGTACCAACTAAATTTAATGTATTATATTTCTGCATGATGGTAAAAACATACCATTGTAATTCAGTTACTGTATGACACAATGTGCATTTAACTACCTGCATGACTTTTTCTAATAATCTGCCCATCATTCTAGTTAGAAAATTCCTATGTGCCATACCCTTAAACCCCATGTGTCTGAGAGCCTAAGGAGGTATGCTCTTCCTACCTACACCCCAGAATGGCATGGCACAAATACATAAAAACAGAAAAAAATAGAAATAAATTAGTAAAACACAGAGAAGCAAAAGTAGAGCAGCACTCCCTCAGGTGCTTGGTTTCTGGGACACACACCATCAACATCTCTCATATCGGGGTCTAGGGAGCTTCTGAGAGGACTCCTATACGCCTGACATGTATGTTATTTACAGCCTGCACGGGAGGAGGAACTGGCATAAGTCTCCATCTGTATCGCTGTACCTCTGGGTGAAATGAGAGAGGGGAGAGAGCCGGCGATAACGTGGTGATTTCAATGAGTGCTTCTGGCATTTTACAAAGCACATGTGGCTACTTACTGATAACCTTCCCGGCTGCAGCTGTCTCAAACCTTTCAGGGTTTCCGCATGACTTTTCTTAGGTAAGGTGACCTGGTTCCAGCCAAGCACAGTTCTTACACAGTGAAAGGCCCTCTCATGAAGACCCAGTGGAGCACTCAGGGATTTTCTGTCCCACCAGAGGGTACCAACTGACTCATCGTGCAAGGAACAATGCTTCATGGGAAGAATCAGGATCACTACCGTATGAACAGTGAGTGCAGAGGGAGTGCTCTCTCTCTCTCTCTCTCTGTCTCTTTCTCTCCATTTCTTTCTCTCTCTCTCAAATCAGTCTGAGATGGGGCTAAGCTACAGCACGTCTGTCTGGACATAGAAAATCAGTCTTTAAGTTGTTTTGACACTCTTTCTCTAATGCAAATTCACCAGGCTCTTAGTCTAATGTGTATTATCTATATTTTAGCACTAAAATCTGGAAGTGTTTTGAAGGACTTGACTGGTGATACAAGCAAAATCCTAAACCATATTTATAAGCTTAGTCCAACATCGCACCAGTCACAGCACAAGCCCAGTAGAGCTGTCCGTAGGTTTGTGTTCTAGTAAGTTACAGAACAGGATTAAGTTAAAATAAAAAAGATGCAGAAATACATTTTGTCTTTGTTATCACACCATACTGTATATACTGTAGCTCCATATAGCAAATTAATATTTTAGCCATATAGGCTGTGTGCACCTTCTGTAAAAGGCTAGTTTAGAAATTATGAATGAGTTCAGTCCTTATATGCTTTCAGGTTTCTTGCTGATCTTTAAAATTTTCACATTCAGCTTATCAAATATACAGCCAATACATGGCATAAACAGAAACGCTTCAGCGTACATGAGTTTAACACACTTTTAGAAGTTTAGAACACCTCTTTAAAAATGAAACAACTTGGCATGAGTTACATTAGATAAATGTCTCTCGGATATGCCCAAGGGTGTCCAGGCATCCCAGAATGCCTCACACTGCCCTACTTCTCTTCCAGCATGTTTGAACTGCGACACTGAAATTATGCCCTTTCATGAAATCAACATATAAGAAAGCGTATGAATGCATGCATGCAGAGATGAGTACATTTCCGTGTGAAATATCAGCAAATGTGACCAAAGACAAATGTATTTTGTAATATATTAAACACATTAAACCTTTACATACATCTATCTATAATTTTGCACTGACTGACTCATGTATCATTTAGTGGTTTAGTTTGTACAGAGACTGTATGGTCATATTTCTCCTCTATAAGACCACAGGTATAGACATCATCGTCTAGTTTACTGTTTCTCTGAAAAAAAAGTAGTCTTCATCAAAAGTGAGTGGCTAAGGCTAAGATAATTGCTTTGGCTCTTTCTCCTTGTTCTGCAATGCAGTTTTTGAGTTTCATGTCATCAAAGCAGGAAGCCACAATAGCATTTATTGCCATTGTCAACCATTATTGAAGCTATTCATCTGACTTCATGGTGGAAGAAAGGCTCTGTTATAGTGGATCAATGTGTCTGACATACAGTGGCATTATCCTGAGTTGTCTACATTTCTTCTCTATCCAGTGGAAGCATTGATTGCTTTCTTTCATTTCATGGAAGAGTAGGCTGTACATGAATGCAGCACACTCTGAGGTACTGCTATTACCTTCGACAGTTGCTTTGGTTAGTCACAGCTATTTCATAACAAAAACAATATTGTACTAAAAACTACTCTACTGTGGCAAGGCCTGCGGGAATCTCCCTGCCATGGCACCGTATGTGCTGTGATCCCATCTCTGTTACCCTCCCTGCCATGGCACCATATGTGCTGTGATCCCGTCTCTGTTACCCGCCCTGCCATGGCACCGTATGTGCTGTGATCCCGTCTCTGTTACCCTCCCTGCCATGGCACCATATGTGCTGTGATCCCGTCTCTGTTACCCGCCCTGCCATGGCACCATATGTGCTGTGATCCCGTCTCTGTTACCCGCCCTGCCATGGCACCATATGTGCTGTGATCCCGTCTCTGTTACCCGCCCTGCCATGGCACCATATGTGCTGTGATCCCGTCTCTGTTACCCTCCCTGCCATGGCAACGCTATGTGTGTGTTAACCTCCCTGCTTTCTTTTCTGTCTGCACTACTTGAAAGATTTTAAAGAGATAACAACTCCACACCAACGCTCACTGACCCTTACTTTTATATAGTTGCTTCTGCAGATTTTTGATAGTAAAAATACACTCAGTGAGCACTATATTAGGTATTTATTAGAATTATTTTCTGCTGCTGTAGCCTATGAACTTAGAGGTTTGAGGCATTGTGTGTTCAGAGATGCTCTTCTGCATACCACTGTTGTAATGCGTGGTTATTTGTGTTACCGTCACCTTCCTGTCAGCTTGGAGCAGTCTGGCCCTTCTCCTCTGACCTCTCTCATTAACAATGCGTTTCTCTCTGCAGAACTGCTGCTCACTAGATTTTTTTAGTTTTCGGCACAATTCCCTGCTAACTCTAGCAACTGCTGTGCGTGAAAATCCCAGGAGATCAGCAGTTACAGAAATACTCAAACCAGCCTGTCTGGCACCAATAATCATGCCACAGTCAAAATCACTGAGATCACATATGTGTCCCATTCTGATGGTTGGTGTGAACATTAACTGAAGCTCCTGACCCGTATCTGCATGATTTTATGCATTGCACTGCTGTCAAATGATTGGCTGATTAGATCATGCCATGAATAAGTAGGTGTACAGGTGTTCCTAATAAAGTGCTCATTGAGCGTATACCCATCCATCCATTATCTCGGGTAAAAATATAAATGTGATCTTAGATATTTTTATATTTATTTGAGTATTTTCTGCATTGGTGATTCAGTCAGTTAAAAAAAATGACAGTTACAAACATTTTCCCCAAAAAATCTTTGTTACAGTGAATTTTTTTCATTTTTGGGAAAAAAAGTAATGAAGAACTTTTCCTGGGATTACCTGGATAGCCAGAAGCAAGTGACGCAGCCAAAATCTGCATGAGAAATGTGGCAAGTTCTCCAATATGATTGATACAACCGACCAGCTGATTTTTTTTTACAGTACATTCTATCAATATTTAAAACTGTTCATTTCATTATATTTGAAAGCGTGTAAAGCAGGTAAAACCTTTGCACAGTACTGTGTCTGTTCCCTGTAGACACGCTGGATTCCACCAGGACACAGTAGCACACTGTACAGGTCAGGGCAGCTGCTAAGGCACCTGTATTATAAACTTGGTGCTGGACAGTGCTTTCATGTCCGCAACCCAGAGGGACGACAGCACAACGTCTCGGGCACAGACCAGGCAGGCGTAACCCAGATACTGCCCCTGCATTTGGCAATCATGGCCAGCTCCCGCCCAACATCTGGCCAGACCTACTGGAATGCGCTTCAGTGAGGTTGCACAAACATGCTCATTTGAATGAGGTCACTTGGCATAGGGACTATGCTGACCCCATTTTCCTTAATTATCTGTGTTTTGCACGCATATTTTAGCAGCTTTGCGGTTTTAATTTGTAATACATGGCTGTATTTACGCTTCGGTAATGTGAAAGTGCTGTAAAAAGGAGCAAAGCTGTGTGCATTAGTGCAGGTGTCCATAAATGTGGCACAACGTTTGGCTGAATTGAGCGAAAGGATTAGAGAGTCTGGAATGAGAAGGATGTGAACTGACCCGCTACAATCAAATAAATAAATTAAAAGCCAATGGCGTCTACAGCAATTACACAACCCCTTTCCCAGAGAGTTGCCTTCAATGTCTAAAATATCAGTGCATTGTCAGGATAGCACACACTCTTACAGTATGGAGAGATTATCAGCATTACAGTATCATCTATTGCACAGGAGGAGAGATATGATAGTTTAACATGATAAGGCCTTGTTTACTTCACAAAGCCCATTCACAGTACTTTGCATATTTGATGGCATAATTACCAGTGCATATTTTGCTGGAAAATAATCACCAATTCAATTATTTAAAGAAGTATAAAATGTATGCATCGTGAAAGACTCGAAGGAATCGAAGGAACCATGCAAATATGAATTTGAACTAGCAATAATTAGTTAAAAGAGTACAAATTAAGAAATAGGAATTTAAGTATCATGCAGAGGTATCAAAAGAAATAAATGTAAGTAGATAATATATTAAAAAGTAATATGGCCAGCTTTGCCCAATATGGTTATGCATTAATATAGAGTTTTAAAGATAAACCAAGCTCTGCTGTGACAGGCACGTTATCACAGGGGATTTCAATGTTATGTTATGGTTATTAAGACCAGGATATTAGGACATTTTTCTCCCCTGTTTTCCCTGCTTTCCTGCAGAATCCCCATTTTAGCAAAGCCCTTCAGGATGGGTGTATTGTCCTTAATTATGTAATTATGCTCTACATCCATCAGTTTAAACTATTTTACAGAGCAGCTCAAGTTGTTGATGGGTCAATATGTGCAATTCAATTGTTTCTTAATTAAATAAAAAGCTGCTATTTTACTGGTAAGTTAAATGTAATAAGCTGGATTTTCCACATGATTTGCTATGTCTCAGAGATACTACAGTTGGCTAACAAAACCAAACCATTTTTTCACTGTTGAAATCTATGGTCTCACAGTTTGCAGTGTGTACCTGAGAAATCCAGCACTTTCGGCTACACATTCATAAAGTAAACATTTTAAATACTGAAGAGTGCTCCATGAAAAGAAAGAGTAGTTATACTGCCTGAAATACAGTAATAACTAGGGAAATGGAGGGGGGCACATCACAGTGCTTGGCACTCAGGGTTGGGGTGCCAGTTCACTAAGTCAGAGTGCTCTTCTGGTCAAGACATCAGACACAGACATCAGACATGAAGCATAGCACAATATACAGTGGTAGGGGAAAAGGGCACGAAGCCAATGTGTCTGTGTACAGTCAGCTTTCTTCATGCACCTCAGAACCTGACACTGCGGGTGTATGTACAGTGTGTGTATGTATCTCAACAATGATTAAAGCAGTCGTGTGAAGGCTGTGCATGCGGGCCTGGGTGTTTGAGAAAGGCAGCGAGCGGATGCTTCATTTGTGACTTCACACAGAGAACGCTGCTCAACCCCGCACTGCCTGTGTGGGCCGATAACCAGTCATGCAACGCCGAGTTGCCATGGAAACTGTCGAAATGGGAGGAAAGTGCAAGACAGTGGATGTGAAAGAAGTTATTTCATTTCATCACCTAAAAACACAGAAATGCATCTGCTGGGGACACAATCAAAATTTGGCTAAGTTTTGCATATTTTAATTAAAGTAAATGGCTATGGAGGGTTGTGCGGGAGGAGTATTTTTTACACCTTAAACATTAGTTTATAGAAAAGAATTACACAGAATAAATGCATGGTGTAAATTCTGGATGGAAATAAAGCTTTGATCCAACCTCCAATCTCCTACAAGATGCACAGTGTATTTGTACATTTTTTAAATGGTTCAGGCATGCTGAACAACAAGAATCCCCCCACCCATAATTACATAATCATACAAGCCCCCCACACCAATATCCCAGTACTGTCCAATTTGTGCGATCCTAACATCGATTCGATATTTCATCTGCCAGCCCTTCTTCTGGGCTGCAGCTCTGGAAAGGAAGGAGCTTTCACTGGTTAATGACTAAATTGAGGCACTAAATCTTGTGAAGCCACCAGGGGACTTTCATTCAGTCTATAAAGCCACAGAACGGGTCCACGACCACAAAGCAAGGCTAGAAGGGTCCTAATTAACCCACGTGGCACAATGGATTCATCTGCTCAATTAGTTTAGGTTTGCCTGAACCTCTATTAAAATGCACAGAGATTTATGACCACTGGCCAGGATTAACCATAAGGAGTGCACAAATGTCCAGAAAAAAGGCACTGAGCAACAATAGTATCTCGTCTCAGTGGTTAGCAATATAATGATACTATGGTTGACCAGCACCTTTTTTTTTCAGCCGAACGTTTGTGGACTACTTTTGGTCAATCCTTTGCTGCCCGATGGTCATAAATCTCTGTAAATCTCTATAAAGCATTTTAATAGAAGTTCAGGCAATAGTTTTCTGGTAGTTCCTTCAGGATGATAGACCATCCAGATGCTTGTCTTAAGCTGTTACATGATATATGCAGATATATTTAAAATATTGTGACATATCTGCTTACTTTGTAAATTTGGAACAGTCTCAGAAACACCCTCAGATTAACACCCACATACTGCCCAATTTGTCCAATAATCACAGTGCTTAGTTTGAGGTCTATTTCTTTCTTTTTGGCCTGTAAAAAAGATTTTAGCAGTCTTCAGGGTCAACAGGGATTTCTATTTTGCCCTGCTGTACAATGAAGGATGATCAAAATAAAAAAAAGATTAAAGTCATTGCTAGTCCATCTTGAGGAATGTCTGAATAAAATAGAAAAAAATGTCTGAAATCTCAAAATGAAAAGAATAAAATCTACAAATGTCACATTGAAAAACAAGTGATAATCAGTCCCTTCAAAGAATAAAGTGCTCCCCTAATGTGCACTGGTAAGTTTGGTGTGAAAGTATTTAGCTACATTGCCTACACATCACTTAATATGATGTGCCATATTACCTGACAAAAATACAACATGTGAATATTTTGATGGAAGATTTATTTTTGTCATTAAAAGGGAAATCCAGGTAAAATACTAAAGACATATTCTGTAATATATTTAAAATAATACCTTACTGATAACAGCAGTACTTCCAAAGTGCAGTTAGCCTACAGAGTCAAAGGATCACCATTCACAATGGTAGATGATGGGTAATTACAACAAATATATTGTTTTTCAAGCTTAGTCTCAGAAGAACCTTTTCGCAGAACCACAGTTACGTTCTCACAGGTACACTGCAGTTTGAAAAGGAAATAAAGAAGCTATAAAGAAGCTAAAGAAGCTCAGACTTTAAGGAATGTGACATTACATTTTTATTTTTAAGTAAACTAGTGACATGTGGTGGTTGTGTGAGTTTACCATCAGAACATATGATTAATGATGAACAATTTGATTAAGTTTGTGCATTTCTCCCAAACTTTACCTGAAATGGAGGCCTATGTATAACAAGTGCTATCATTTCTACATGGCGTAGCCAAAAATCTATTAAAAAAAAAACCTTTAATGAAAAGCTGAGAATGTGCACTTTAACCATTTGTGCAGGGGAACCCAAAGGATCTACTTTTGCTCACCGTGTACCGCGCTGTGCACCCCCACTCCATACAGATGAGAAGGACTTCCTGTTCAGCTTGTGCATAATGAGTCCCTTGTCTCTACTGTACAGTGGCATAAATGAAGCACGCATAGGCTTCACACAAATAATTCAAGCCAGGCATATGGCTGTTTGATCGCTGCTGGATTAATGCTGACTCTAAATATTTATTGCTCGCTGCATATTCTATATTATACATTTTTGTTTCCCACTGAGCACTTACAGCAGTGCGAGATCTTGATCTTGTCGATCTCTCAGGTAACTGTCAGTTCACCTCACTACAGCTTCATCAATGGCCTCCCAGAGGCAGCAGTCCGTCCCACAGGAGCTCCTGCGGCTGTGAGCATCTGCATGTGCTGCTGGCGGGGACAGCCCTCATTACTGCAGCCACCAGCCCGCTCTCTGTCCTAATCCTCAGCCTTACTACAGGAATGAACAGCACTGCCTGCTGCAGCACCAAAAATGCACACATTCCTGCAAATGAAACGGCATCCTCATCATTAAGGATTCCTTTAACCCTTCCCACTTTGGCCCCATAGAGGGCAATTTCCACCTATTTTGTACTAGTCCTATAAGAGTGTCAATATCTCAAAAACGATTTACTGCACACACATGGCTAAAAACTTAAATGAAAGAAGAGACTTGTACCATACAGAACAAATGTGTGTGAAAGAACAAGATTATGGCAGAGCATGTAAATACAATGTACACAAAGGTTACATAAAAATACAAGAGAAAATACAAAATGGTATATGTTTTAATAATTTAGCACTGAATATCTCAATTTCTAAGACAAGGACCAACCAAGAACAACATTAAGTTTGTGCATAAACTCGATATCAACCTGTGTACAAAATGTGGTATCGACAGGCATTGAAATTCCATGTGTTTCCCCAAAAATGCACCCAGATGTCCTGAAGTGTCCCCAAATCTCTCCAAAATACAAAACATCTGCATATCTAGTCCAGACAAATGAATGATCTATTAAAACAGATTTGATACAAAAATGTAAAGAAAATTAACCTTCACATGTGTTTTATTCACATACAGTGGGAGCAATAATTATTTGATCCCTTGCTGATTTCGTAGGTTTTCCCACTAACAAAGAATGGAACTGTGTAGAATTTTAATCATAGGTACATTTTAACATTGAGAGACAGAATATCACAAAATAATCCACAATAACAACATCATATACATTTTATAAATTTAATATCATATTTTCACATGAAATAAGTATCTGATCCATAGAACAATAGGACTTAATACTTTTAAAACCTAATACACCTTTGTTGGCAAGCACAGAGGTCAGACGTTTGTTGTAGTTTTTGGGAGGGATTTTGGTCCACTCCTCTTTGCAGATCCTCTCCAAATCCTTAAGGTTCCGAGGCTGTCGCTTGGCAACTCCAAGCTTCAGCTCCCTCCACAGATTTTCGATGGGATTTAGGTCTGGAGACTGGCTAGGCCACTCCAGGACCTTAATATGCTTCTTTTTGAGCCACTCCTTTGTTGCCTTGGCCGTATGTTTTGGGTCATTGTCATGTTGGAAGACCCATCCACGACCCATTTTCAGTGCTCTCACTGAGGGAAGGAGGTTGTCGCCCAAAATTTCCTGGTACATGGCCCCATTCATCCTCCCCTTGATACGGTGAAGTCGTCCTGTCCCCTTAGCTGAGAAACACCCCCAAAGCATAAGGTTTCCACCTCCATGCTTCACAGTGGGGATGGTGTTCTTGGAGTTGTACTCAGCATTTCTCTTCCTCCAAACACGGCGAGTCGAGTTGATGCCAAATATCTCTATTTTGGTCTCATCTGACGACATCACCTTCTCCCAAGCCTCCTCTGGATCATCCAGGTGTTCTTTGGCAAACTTCAGACGGGCCTGTACATGTGCCTTTTTCAGCAGAGGAACCTTGCGTGCGCAGCAGGATTTTAATCCTTGACGGTGTAGTGTGTTACTGATGGTTCTCTTCGTGACTGTGGTCCCAACTGCCTTCAGGTCATTAACAAGCTCCTCCTGTGTAGTACTGGGCTGATCCATGACCTTTCTCATGATCACTGATATCCCACGAGGCGAGATCTTGCGTGGAGCCCCTGACCGAGAGAGATTGGCGGTGACTTTGTGTTTCTTCCATTTTCCAATAATTGTTCCAACAGTTGTTAACTTCTCACCAACCATGCTTATTTTCTTGTAGCCCATCCCAGCCTTGTACAGGTCTACAATTTTGTTCCCTGATGTCCTTGCCCATGGTGGAAACGCTGGAATCTGATTGATTGTGTGGACAGGTGTCTTTTATACAGCTACATAAGATGTAACGAGTTGACACAGGTGTTTTGGGTAATGAGTTGAGATTAGGAGTGCTTCTTAATGGAAAACTAACTGGTCTGTGGGAGCCAGAATTATTGCTGATTGGTAGGGGATCAAATACTTATTTCATGCAAAAATACGATAATAATTTATATGATGTTGTTATTGTGGATTATTTTGTGATATTCTGTCTCTCAATGTTAAAATGTACCTATGATTAAAATTCTACACAGTTCCATTCTTTGTAAGTGGGCAAACCTACAAAATCAGCAAGGGATCAAATAATTATTGCTCCCACTGTATTAAGTGTCCAAAAAGCTCTCCAATAATGTGTGTACGTGCTTGAACAATTTTAGGAACATAATAAGGAACACTTTTGCCAGAGCCGTATAAGCGTGCCCAGTTTGTAGTCGCCTGTTAGCAACAGCTTTCCCACCACACTATCACAGGGAGCACCATTACCTTAGTCTAAGTTTAATAAAAACTTATATTTCTACCAAACGGACATGCAAAGAAAGTGAGCTAAGAAAAAAAGAATGATGTGTTTATTCATGCAACTTCTGAATTTTATTTTAATATTTTTTTCTTGTACTGGAACGTGATTTTTTGACGTAGAGAAATGGTATCAATGATTGTTAGAATATGCCTTTTATTGCCCAAGTCTGTGATGAGGTGAGGGTTGTAAACTGTGAGTGAGGCGATGTGGAGGCTGGAGTTGTATTGCTCTGTTTTGCAAATAAGAGGCTGATAAGCCAGCTGAGAGTCATTTTAACAATCTGGCATTACCATTTTGAGGTTTTCTGAAGTTACAGTTTTTTGTTAATGTTATTATAGAAATATGACAATAAAATAAATATGACGTGACAATAATTTGGGAAGCCGACAGCACAACCACTAGGGGGCAAAGTTCATGATGTTAAGGCCAGTGGAATGGTGTGGTTAGCTGTGGAGCTAACAGAGAGACAGTCAAACAAATACTGTTAGATAGAATATACCCATAGATAAACAGGGGGAAATGGATGGAAGACCTGTTCTGTTTAATCACCTTTGGAAATTGAGATTGTTTAGTACTAAATCCAGCTGGGTAAATGAGAAGTAATATTTTTCATAGGACATGTCTTCATTTTAGAATGACTTCTGGATCCATGACTCTCAAAATCAATGCATCACAACTATAAATCAGATTTTTGGCAGTTCCATGACTTTCCCCATTTTTAGCGATTTTCTCTATTCTAACAACATTAGAAACTACAAAACTATGGGCTCGTTGTTTAAATGCACTCACCTATCTGTGTATTTTACTCGTATGCTATTTGTTCCTAGCAGCTGGTTAATGGCCATTGATTTCTTTTTTACTTCAAGCACTACTGTTCCTCCCGTTGGGTGCATGTTATTTCAACAGTTTCTTTATTTTTTCGAAAATCATTTTTAAACAACAATTTCCCATGACAAATACCTAGCCTTACCAATAATCAAATACTTATATATAATCTCTCTCTCTTTCTCGCACACACACACATATGCAGGTGCACAGCAGACACTAATGAAGCTTCAGTCACTAAGAAGACAAACCAGGGGAAATACCTCTGTAGCATGATTCCACACAAGTGCCATTTCCTATAATGCTCTGGTTCTCTAATACAGGGTCAGTCCTCATGTGCAGTGTACACTGTTTACTCGCTTTGAAATTCAAGGTTGAAATCAAATATATAAGCAGGAGGACCTATGGAGGTTTAATAGCTACTGTAGAAGAACACCAGTTGCTGAGCACTGCTGAGGAGCACTGCTCAGTAATTCATTTTTTAAAAGCTTTTTTTGCAAATGTAAAGAGCATGTTGCAAACATGGTGCCGACTGGTGCTCCTCACATTTTCACCAAATAATTCTACTACAATTCCAAAGAACTCAACGATAATTTCACCAGCAGCCATACCATCCTGTAGCTTACCAATTCTGAACAGCTGAAGACCTCCTGGTTACTGCTGGAAGTGGTGTTGCGTGGGAGATACTCCATTGACCTATTGAAGAGATGGGGGCACTGCACTGAAGAAGATGTTATCCTTTGGATGTTACATCAAGGTCTGACTCACAGTGGACCTTTAAAATCCCAGAGCACACAAAAGGGTAGCTTTGATAATCCTGGTGTCCTCGTCAAGTTTCACCCCTGAAAACCGTCTCCATCAATATGGCCATGTACTGCAATATTACTGCCCCGACTGACTGGCCGTCCAATACCACAGTATTTTCCAACCTTCACATCTACACAAAATGAGACTTTCTTCTCAGCCGTATGACTCTGGTTTAACATGCTCTTATGTCACACCATCTAACATTTAAAGACAGATCCGGCATAAATCTAAATGCATAATAAAATGCACAGCAAAAGAAGCAATATGAAAAATGGCCACTAATGGTTATGACTGCCGGATGTCTGTGAAATAGTGGCCTTACTTTGACATCTTAACTGACAATAATGAAACCAGCAGCAATTGCCATCTCAATAAAACATACACATGCTTATTATTATTTTGTCTTTCTGAATTATACATCTCGTTTTCAGGAGCCTGCCGCATTTGCCCTCTTAGGTAAGTTAATTGAACAATACAACAAATAGTATTAAACAACTGTGAATACCAGTATACACCTGACCTATCTTTAGACAGCTATATAACGTTATTATTAACATTATGATATTACATTATTACATTACATTATTGGCATTTGGCAGACGCTCTTATCCAGAGCGACGTACAACAAAGTGCATATCCATAACCAGGGATAAGTTCGCTGAAAGACCCTAGAGGGAAGTACAATTTGAACTGCTACCTGTACAACAAAGATAAGGACGAGGGCCAATTTCTTATTTTTTTTATTTATTTTTTTTAACAAGAAACAAAGAGCAAAAGTGACCAAAGTTAACTATCAAAACACTGCTTACCTAGCCAACTAAAAAATACCGATACACAAAGCAAGTCACAGAGACAACAATTAAGGTTCACAGGGAGGTAGGGAGGGATGGAGAGAGGTGCTGCTTGAAGAGGTGTGTCTTCAGCTTGCGTTTGAAGGTGGGGAGAGATTCTACAGTTCTGACCTCAACGGGGAGTTCGTTCCACCACCGTGGAGCCAGAACAGACAGCAGTCGTGAGCGTGAGGTGGAGGTTCAGAGAGGGGGAGGTGCCAAGCGGCTTGTGGAGGCTGAACGAAGAGGTCTGGCAGGGGTGTAGGGTCTGATGATTTTTTGTAGATAAGCTGGGGAAGACCCCTTAACTGCTTGGAAGGCTAGCACCAATGTTTTGAATTTGATGCGAGCCATGACAGGCAGCCAGTGGAGGGTAGTAAGCAGGGGGGTGATGTGCGAGTATTCGGGAAGGTTGAAGACCAGACGAGCTGCTGCATTCTGGATAAGTTGGAGGGGTCTGATGGCGGATGCGGGGAGGCCAGCCAAGAGGGAATTGCAGTAGTCCAGGCGGGACAGAACCATCGCTTGGACCAGGAGCTGGGTCGAGTAGGGGGTGAGAAAGGGGCGGATTCTCCGTATGTTGTATAGGAAGAACCTGCAAGACCGGGTCACCGCCGCAATGTTCTCGGAAAGGGACAGTCTGCTGTCCATCACCACGCTGAGGTTCCTTGCACTGGGTGACGGCGTGAGTGTGGTATCCCCGAGGGAAATGGAGAGATCCAGATGGGGAGAGGTATTAGTAGGGATGAATATCATTTCAGTCTTGCCTGGGTTGAGCTTTAGATGGTGGTTGTCCATCCAGCTCTGGCCCTCAGGCAAGCAGAGATACGGGCTGAAACCTGCGTATCAGACGGCGGGAACGAGACGAAGAGTTGGGTATCGTCCGCGTAGCAGTGATAGGATAGCCCATGTGCAGTGATCACAGGGCCAAGGGAGCGAGTGTAAAGAGAAAAAAGAAGCGGGCCTAGGACTGAGCCCTGGGGAACTCCTGTGGCGAGGGGCCGAGGTGTCGATACCGAACCAGCCCAGGCAACCTGGAAGGAGCGACCAGAGAGGTAGGACTCAATCCAGTCCAGGGCTGTGCCACAGATGCCCGTTGCTGACAGGGCAGACAGGAGGATGGAGTGAACCACAGTGTCGAAGGCAGCAGAGAGATCTAGAAGAATGAGGACAGAGGAGAGGGAGGCTGCTCGTGCGGCATGGAGTGACTCACTGACGGAGAGGAGCGCAGTCTCTGTCGAGTGGCCCGATCTGAAGCCAGACTGATGGGGGTCTAGCAGGTTGTTGTTAGAAAAGAAGGAAGAAAGTTGAGTAGAAGCGGCTCGTTCGATAGTTTTAGAAAGGAAAGGAAGAAGAGATACCGGGCGGTAGTTCTGGATGATGGAGGGATCCAGAGTAGGCTTTTTTAGCAGCGGAGTGATGTGGGCCCTCTTGGAGGATGCCGGAAAACAGCCGGAAGACAGGGAGGAGTTGACAAGGGAGGTGACAAATGGGAGAATGTCAGGTGTGATAGTTTGGAGAAGAGAAGAGGGGATAGGGTCAAGGGCACAGGTTGTGGGGCGGTGGGAGAGCAGGAGTTGAGAAACATCAGAGTCTGTAAGGGGGGAGAAAGTGGAAAAGGAAGGGATGGGCCTAGAGGGGGGGAAGGGCACAGTGAGGGGGGCGGTGGTTGTAAAGGATCTGCGGATGACTGTGACCTTCTCATCGAAGAAATCAGCAAAGTCATCAGCAGCGAAGGAGGACTGAGGAGGAGGAGCCGGTGCGTTGAGGAGAGAGGAGAAAATAGAGAAAAGTTTCCGGGGGTTAGAACCGGAGTTCTGAATTTGTGTTTGATAGTATTTAGCTTTGGCGGCAGTGACAGCGGAAGAGAATGCCGCCAGGAGAGACTGGTAAGTTGTGAGAGGTCTGAAGCGTCTCTGGATTTCCCCCACTTCCTCTCCGCTGTGCGGAGGCTGGCCCTGGAGGTACGGAGGGTGTCAGATATCCAAGGGGACGGGGGGGATGTGCGAGGCGGCTTTGAGACAGGGGGACAGAGGGAGTCAAAAGCAGAGGAGAGAGATGAAAGAAGGGCGGCAGATGCAGAGTCAGCGGGGAGTTTGGAGAAGGATTCGAGAGGGGGGAGTGAGGCGGTGACAGTGGTGGCAAAGGAAGAGGGTGAGAGGGAGCAGAGGTTACGGCGGGCTGAGGAAGGGTAGGTGGGAGGAGGGGGAGGAGGATGGGGAGGAAGAGGGAGGGAGAATGAGATGAAGTGGTGATCAGATGTATGCAGAGGGGTAACCGTGAAATCAGAGCATGAGCAGTTCCTCACAAAGACAAGGTCTAGGACATTGCCTGCCTTGTGGGTTGGAGGAGAGTGTTGCAGGGAGAGGTCGAAGGAGTGGAGTAGCGGTAGGAAGGCAGCAGCCTGGGAGGCTTCAAGGTGGATGTTGAAGTCTCCAAGGAGAATCAGCGGGGTGTCATCCTCAGGGAAGGAGCTGAGAAGGGTGTCTAGCTCATCAAGGAAGCTTCCCAGGGGCCCTGGAGGGCGATAGATAACTGCAATAAAAAGGTTAGTAGGGTAGGATACTGCAACAGAATGGAATTCAAAAGTGGATATGGACAGGTCAGAGAGGGGGAGAACAGAGAATTTCCACGAGGGGGAAATTAAAAGACCAGTACCACCGCCACGGCCAGAAGGCCGGGGAGTGTGCGAGAAGGAGAAGGAGGATGAGAGGGCAGCGGGAGTGGCGGTGTTGTCAGGTGTGATCCAGGTCTCAGTTAGGGCAAGGAATTGTAGGGACTGGAGGGAGGCATACGCAGGGATGAAGTCAGCCTTCCGAGTGGCAGACTGGCAGTTCCATAGTCCCCCTGTGACAGCAAAGTCCTTACAGGGGGTGAGCGGGGGGTAGCTGAGGTTGGAGGGGTTCCGACGCCGTGGAGGCCCACGTCGCAGGGGGTGTCTTCGGGGGAGAGAGCACACTGGGATGGGGTGAAACATAACAGCATAGCAAACTGGGACGGAGCGACGCTGGCGTCGCTCTGAAGACGCCTATTTAAAGCACCTACAAATTGCTCACTAGCAGTATCAAATCAGCGCTAATCTCCAGACAAACTCCTGACAAACTCAGCAATTTCAAACAAACGTTCAATCACTCTACAGGTATGCAACCAGTATGAGTGATTAACAATACAACAGACAGCAATACAACAAACAGACTGGCTCAAGCCCTAACCTCAGATTGTTCAAATTAGCAATAACGAAATTACACTTTACCGTATCTAGTGGACGGTCCGCAGCAATACCACACACCTGGTTACAATGATGCACTAATGACGAAGGATTACTACCGCGAGGCTAATATACGCTGGCGTCGCTCTGAAGACGCCTATTTAAAGCACCTACAAATTGCTCACAAGCAGTATCAAATCAGCGCTAATCTCCTGACAAACTCCTGACAAACTCAGCAATTTCAAACAAACGTTCAATCACTCTACAGGTATGCAACCAGTATGAGTGATTAACAATACAACAAACAGCAATACAACAAACAGACTGGCTCAAGCCCTAACCTCAGATTGTTCAAATTAGCAATAACGAAATTACACTTTACCGTATCTAGTGGACAGAATATGGAAATCCCAAAATAATGGGTAGTTAATGAGGTTCAAGGGAGTCATGGTGCAGTCTGAACAGGATGTGTCTTAAGCCTGGGAAAGTCGTGGGAAGATGGGTAATGTTTCTGCTGTCCTGGCTGTAGTGGGCTCATTCCATTGCCGGGTAACCAGCACAGACAGTCGTCATAACTGGGAAGTGCAGGCACATGGGGAGAAGGTTCCCAGGAGTTCCAGAACAAATAGGTTGGAATAGTGTGTGTGATGGTCTTTTAAAGATATGACAGAGAGATCCTTTTAGCTGCTGGGCAGGCTAGCAACAACGTTTTCCAATTGAAGTGTGCCGATATTCTAGCCACTGGAGGGAGATGATAAGGGGTGTGACATAGCTGCGGCATGCCCAGTATAAGGCTGTTATATTCTCAGAGTGGGACAGTTTGTTGTCCAGGACAACTCAGAGATGACTAGAAGAAGAAGCGCTGACACTGTGGTGTCATCCTGGGAGAGTGAAAGGTCACGAAGGGAGGAGGACTTGGCTGGGAAGCATCTCAGTCTCTGCAAAGTTGAGCCTCAGGTGATATTTTGCCTGCCAGCTTGCAGTGTAGGAATTATGCAATGGTAGCCTTCGCCTATTTTAAAATAGGCTACTGTCAGTTTAGCATTTTTGATATTGCAGTCTTTCACAATTGTGCTCAGACCTGCCTCATTGCTTCAGCATTTTAAGCTTTTATCAATGGAAAGTGACACCTTAAATTTCCCTTTATTGTTTCATTAGCAATAATGGGAACCTTGACAATGTGTAATTTCACATATTACTCTCAGTTACTATTGTAAGATTAATGAAGAAAATTTTGGAAATTGGCAATTAAGATTGCTTTTCCTAAACCCACTGTACCCTCCTCCATGATTAGTTTTGATTTAATATGGTCTGTTGTATTCTGCCAAGAAGTCTGATATGTTATTTTATAAATATGGTTTGCAGGTCGCAAATGGGAGAAGCTGACGTACTGACCACTACACCAAACCAGCCGTGAAGCCTGTCTACCAAGAAAAAGGTGTCTTCTCCAGTCATTTAAAGTCTAAGCTTCCCTTTAGCACCTCCAGTGGACATTTGATTGTGAAACTGCAGAAAAAGTATACTTGTGAGAATGTAATTGTGCTTCTGCAAAGTATGAATATCCCATGAGACTGGGTAGTAGGATAAAGTGTGTTTGAATGCATGGGCATGTGAGTTTGAACACATCAAAACAGACACTGCAATTTAGGCCTAGAATAAATATATAATAAATAGAAATAAGTACATAGACATAGTGCTGATCTATCATCTATCATCTTGGCATTTTTAGTGCTTTAGTGAATTGTTTCCAGGTATGGACTAAAGGAACTGTGGTTTACATACTGTACCACCATTTACTAATATTTCACATCTAAGGTATTCTTTTTCTTTCAGGTATGAATTATGGGGACTAGCTCCACTATCATTATTTTGCATCTTTTTCCTGTTTTAATGAGAGAGGGGATTGTGCAAGTCTGCATTCTGACAGAAGAATAGGAAATGAGCTCTTCTTGCTGGCAGCAACAATACACAGCATGAACCTTCCAGCACTGGGGGCCTTTTAGCCCTTAACGTCACTGCCAGGCCCTGCAAAGCTGATGTTTATAGTAAATCCCATCCCAGAACACAACATCCTTTTCTCCATCAGCCAATCAGGTATAAGGTCAAACACATTTTGTAGAAGTACACAATGTGCCTTCTGAAAATTTCAAAGCTACCATTATCATAGCTGTCAACAAGACCACTAACCAGCATATGAGGCAGATATACTACTGACCTGCCTGCAAGCCTACTATATTACTGACCACCCCATGAAGTAGTTATACCTTTCACCAATCTGTGAGGCACTAGTACTTACTGAACAGCCTGTTTGTCACTTGCCAGACTATGAAGATAGAAAGTCAGTCAGCTACATAATGCTTCCTGTTATCAAGGGAGTTCATTATCATACGCAGCAGTTTCAAAACTGCAAAGGAAGTGCAAAGACATTATAATAGCTTAATACTGTTTGTTGAAAATAGCTGACTAGCAAACCAACAACTCCCTTGTTTAACTTAGCTACTGTAATATTTAGATACTGTAGTTCGTAAGCCAACATATTATGTCATTAAAATATTATTAACATTATTTTCATAGGTAGATAGTTGTCTAGGTGGTTATCCAGCCAACTTAGCTGAATGTAAAGACTATCAAAATGTAATCTTATAGCATGCTATATTGAGATAAACACAATGTCGATAGTCCATAATAAGGAAAATATAACTTTATGTTACACTATTGGCAATTATTTGTTATAATCTGAGTTCATTACATATCAATTTAAATTCATATCTTCATTTTTATACAAACTATTCAATGGAAGATTTCTCCATTTTATTTTATTAAAAATATGTTATTATTTCTCATTTTATTTGCGGTAGCAGGAAAATTCTTCCACATGCGTGCACCTGAAAAGGTAGTGGTATTTGCAAAGGGGGTAATATTTTTGATAAAGATTTGACTGGGGGTTTAAATTAAGAGAGAAAATCTCTGTAGTGGAAATGGGAGTGGAAAGCGAAAATCAGCCAGGTCCTAAAGGATGCCACAAAATTATGTCATTATGCCACACAGCATGTGTCACAAGATCTGTTTGTGGTTAGCCTATGAGAATACAGCACACAAACTATCTTCAAATACAGGTACAGCTTTGATTTTGAACACTGAACACTTCAAATTCTCAGAATTTTCTATATTGCAATTTACAATTTGAAAATTCCAATGGACATTTATATTGCCATTTCCTTTTAATTGAAGCTTTGATGTTTCACACATTTGCAATAAGAGAGGGAATTGTACAAGTCTAAAAAGGGCTTCCTCTGTACTATGCTGTGAAAGAACCTAGATGGCGACATAATACATAAAAAGTTGCAGGGGTTTTTTAGACTATTTTACACCAGCTGGTACAGCAGATAACACAGCACATTATGTGGGTTACAGACTCACAGCAGTTGCCTGCAGTCAATACCATTATGAAATCTGAAATCCTTAACTCTGGCCAAGGAAACAATCTACACATTATGAAGAATATAAATGAAAAATGAAGAAGAAATCCACAATTGAGCAGGAACTACTTACAGTATGCATTATAAAAAATACTATACACAGTAAAATGTTCAGTGATAAACCAATTCTTACAGAGTGCATAATATTTGGTCCCAATTGGTCTCAAATGTACTGAGTAATGGACTGTTGTGAAAAGCACTGATTAAAAGGAATGTGCAAAATAAAAGCACAGTGACGTAATTTGCCCTGTTTATAGCCAGCACTGTGCCCCTTCACCCAGGGTCACAACAGATGGCCAGCCTCTGGTGCATCAGACTGAGGAGTTATTCTCTGCAGCTAAGACAAATACGCAGATCAGAAAGAAATCAGGAATGCTGGTCCCGCCAGTGAGCCAGAGCACACTGTGTCCTTATGTGCAGGCAGCCAATGTTACTTTCAGCTCATTACAGCCCGAAGAGCAGCAGACCTCTGAGAATATTCATACACAAATAATGTGCAAAATCCGCAGGCCCGACCTCACACCACACAGGTGTTTAATGGCAGGGAAAATGAAGGAGTGAATTCACCCCCCATGTGATTGAAGCGAACAGGGATTCCATTACTAGCAGATGAGCACAGAGGTATCAGACCTGATGCCAATCGCTCCTATAAACAGGCGGCTCTGTAGGGGGCCAGGAGACAATTACACAGCTTGGCAGTGAAGTGGCTGGTGACGACCCAGCTCCATGTGCAAAGGACTCAGGATTGAGTGAGCCCATGCCGTGCACTGAGTCAGGCGAGGGGATAGGGGGGGGGGGGGGGGGGGGGTCTAAAATGCATCTCTCAAATGCTCCAAAACAAATCTTTTCATGTCGATACAGTACATTCGTTTTAAGTGACTTCAAGGTTCTGGTGGGGTATTGGGTACGGTATACTGTAGCCACCTAAGTAACAAGCTCTGCAACACATTTCAAAGGCTCAGTAGATTCAGTGGGCTAAGAATATGTACACCTACACTCCATCGCTCTCTGCGGTTTTGCATAAACATAAATAGGCCCACATTATTCACACTCAGTAACTGCTTTATGTTAAATGAAATGGAGGCCTGAAAAACTATCAGAATGGATGTACAGTTAGCTGCAGAAATGAGCACTTTCTATGCATAACACCCCCCCCCCACCACCTTTAAACTTAAGGGCACCATAAGGTTTGGTACATATTCATGTTATGTAAATGAAAGTAGTCATGTTTAGTACTTTGTCGCATATCATTTGATTGCAATAACTGCTTGACATTTCAGATCCGTAGACATCACCAGGTGCTGAGTATGTCCCCTGGTGATGCTCTGCTAGGCTTGTACTGCAGCCGTCTTCAGCTCCTGCTTGTTTCAGGGACTAAGTTTTCTCTTCATCAAATGAAATGCGTGTCGAATCAGATCCAGATCGGATTAATGACTTTCCCAGTTTTTGGCTTTAAAATACTTGCTTTAGCAGCATTCTTGGCATCATTGGGGAGGGGGGGGGTTTGGATGTTGGGCAGTCCACACCCTTGTCATCACTCTGAGAATCTTGGTGTGATCTGTCCACAAATTCATTTTCCAGAACTCTGCAGGCTCTTTTAGGTACTTCTTAGTGAACCGTAACCTGGCCATCCTATTTTTGCAGCTAACTAGTGGTTTGCATCTTGCAGTGTAGCCTTGTAGTTCTGTAGTTCTTGTTTGTGAAGTCTTCTGTGGACAGTAGTGATTGACAAATCCATACCTGTCTCCTGAAGTGTTTTTCTGATCTGCCAGACAGGTGTTTGGGGCCTTTTCTTCATTATGGTGAGAATTACATTACATTACATTACATTAATGGCATTTCGCAGACGCTCTTATCCAGAATTCTTCTCCCTTCGTTCATTCTTCGGCACTGTGCTCTTCAGTGATCTCTTTCTTCTTACGCTGTTGGGTTCATCAATACAGTTGATTTTGGTAAGCCTGAGGTTTAGCCTAGGTCTCTGACTGTTCATAATGGCTTCCTTGACTTTCACTGGCACAGCTTGTGTCCTAATGTTGAAAAAGCAGGCAATCATGAGCAGAATTAAGATACTGAAAGCTATACGTATACCTCGTATACCTGCATTAAGGAAACAACTGAACATACCTGACTAATCAAAACACCTGTGATTCCTTCTCATGCTTCACCATCTCAATCATTATTTATGGTGCCTGAAATGGGGGGACCAAGTATAATGAGTGCTGGAATACAGTGTACAGAGTGTACTCTCTAAAAATACTCTTTAATAAAAGATGAAAGCTAAAATTGTACAGAGCCAATTCAAGAAAAATATGTCTTATAAGAGCGATGATCCTCTTAGAAGAGAATCAACCAACCAAAGGGAAACAAAAGCAGAACAAACCACGACATTACTCCGAGGTTACTGGTGCAGGTGAAATCATGGAGAAAACACTCCAATTGAAGTTCAGTACACATATAAAACAATATAGAAGTTTCAGGTTTATAGCTCTCCTTCAATGCGCTCTTGCACCACACATGAGAAACTCATCCAATAGCATTCGAAGTTTGTCAGGGGAGGCATGCAATGCAGTATGCATAGGAATGAGAGGGGGACGGAATGAGATGCTGCAATCGCAGTCTGCATTCCGCACACACTCTCTCCCTCTCCTCCCCTCCCACGGTCAGACAGGCTCTGGAGTGCCATAATAAGGAGCTGTGAATGGGGAGATGGGAAGTTGCCTGGCCCTTACCGGGGTTCGCTCGGGCTTGATGTAAATCCGCGCTGACTGCGGGTGGCCGCGGCAACGCAGCACGACAGGGGCGTGCGTGAGATTGCCACTGTCAGGCGTGCCATGAGTATGACAGCGTGCAAACACGCGGCCGCTCTCGGACACGTATCTAAAGCCTCTCATGCCTCGTCGTTAATTTCAACATGCAAAAAGCAATTGTTCCTGCTAAATGAAAAACGACACTGAGAGAGATAACCCAGTGAGAGGGCTCCGCTGATTAATCGCCCTGTCCTGTTTGTCATTTTGACAGAAAAATTAAGAGGAAAAGATTCTGCACCATAGAATTTGGTGCAAATGCTAAGTGCACTCTCAGAAATAAAGGTATGAAAAGTGCCTAAAGAGGTACAAATGTGTATTGCTGGGGCAATACCGAAAAGGTACATACAATTTTACCCATAGCCAGCAATATATAATTAGTTTGTACCTTTTTTTTCTTGGACATGCTCATTTGTACCCAAAGAGAACATTACTGTATGGTACATTTGGGAAATTTTATCCTTGAAGAACAAGAATGTACCTCCACCGTCACTTAACTTGTAAGAGTGTACACTATCTCTCACATACAGAGGGCATATACAGAGAGCAAGCTCAGCATCCGTGTGGTCTTAGAATAGCAGATGGGCAGGGGAGTAGGGAACAGTACAGCTCAGTGTCTGCTCTGTAGAACAGCAGAATTAGCACTGCTCCTCAGCTGACAGTGGGTGAATGGTGCTGAATGCAAAATGCCTGTTTTCCCCAGAGTGAGTTACAGCAATAACACACACACACACACACACACACACACACAGGGTAGCTCTACCCCCCCCCAGTGGGTTTGTTCAGCTGCTGCCGGGCCCTGCTGGAGCCCCCACTCCACCGGCTCCCGGGCTCCCCTGAGTTGTGCTGAGAGCGCAGACACCCACACATTGTTTAACATGAAAGCTGGGCTGTGGGCGGACAGGCCCGCGCAGAGACGCTGAGAGCCTGCGGATCTGCATATTCATGACCCAAACAAAACCACGCAGGAGCGGGTCCACACAGCCCGGCCACAGCCACGGCACCAGGGCGCGCCCATATGGGTAAAACACAGACGCGACACTACACAAGCCCCCGACTGATTTTGGACTGATGGTAATGCGGCTGAAGACCAGCGCACGGGCAGCGGAGAAGCTAAGAGCAGCGAGCCTGTGTGGGCAGAGGAGGAAGCAGTGTGAGAGCCAAAGGCCCTGTATTGACCCTGTGTCTCCACTCGTCTGCAGGGACACCATGGCCATCTTAAAGAAGCGCGGCTCCATGGAGGCCTCCAGAATCAATGAGAGGACCAAGTGGAGGAGAGCGTGCGCTTATCGATCAGCTCGCATGGTGAGAGACTTTAGCGATCAAGGGGCGTCCGCATAGCCTGCGATAATGCGCCGTAGCGCTGGCAGAAACGGGGTGGCTGGATTAGCGTGCGAGTGAATATCTGACTGTTCTGTGCTGGGGCCTGTGTGGGCTGGCTCCTTCACAGAGATGCTTCAGCACCATGGAAACCTGCGCAGATATCTTCAGCAAATTATGCCACACGCTGACAGATATAAGCAAGAAAGAGAGCCGTGGAATTAAACTGCCAGTGCAGACAAGCGGAGGATGTTGTTTCCTTGCACTATGCATGTATGACGCCCTTCCCAAAATAAAACCCATAGACAAAAAGATCAGCCAAGGCCCTTGCTACTGGGCACAGAGACTATAACGTAATATTACCTCATGAGGAATCACTTAGTTGACAAGGCAAAACGAGTTCTCACTTGATGATCTGAATAACCAGGATTAGTAAATTTCATATTCATGCATTTTGTTGATCCAAGGCCATGTCGCCATGGTAACAGGATGTTGCAAGCTGCATATTCCTAGAGTTGACATCCTGATCACTTTCCGAGCTGTGAAAGCGAGCAGCGATTTTCTGGCCTGAATGCCTGAAGTGGCATCTGTGCTTCTGCACAAAACAAATGCACTAAGGAACTAGGTCATGGTCAAATAAATATATATTTTTAATGTTCAAGAGATTGTGGGACTCTGCATACATTTCTATGAAGGAATGCTGAGGGTCTAGGGGACATGTTGTAGTGCAATATAACCCACTTTAGGGAAGCGTATGGGGAGTTCTCCAAACTATTTGTTTTTATTCATTTATTATCTATTATATACAAAACAAGAGGCAAATATTGCTGGCAAAACACAAAACAATAAAGGAGAGAACTGAACTCTAAAGCACAAACTGTCCAAATCAATGTGCTGTTTTTAACTCCATATCAATCTTTATATTTGAATAGTCAGCACAGACTTTTTGCAACAGTGCTACACGAGTGTGGAAAACGAACTAAATCTGTAAAAACCTGTGGGTAGTAACTGCAAAGTCTGTGCACATATGACCAACACACACCTTACCTACAGCCGGTGATGTTAACACTAGCCATTGATCATATCACAGGCTCCAAAAAAACAATATGAACGAAGAAAACTAAGCAGCTTGATAACTAGCCTCTATAGTTTGTCATTTGTGACTGAGATCACTTGGGAGACAATATGTGGGGAAAAGGAAGAACAAACATGAGCACTTTCACAAATATCCTGTTGCCTGTGCAGAGTGAAACACTTTGGGTTTTTTGTAAAAATCCATTCATTTCCACCAGATGGCGCACATCCTCACACTTACAAATCATGTCACACTGACACTGTGGTGTTAAGATCGTTGATGCTGACAATTAGCAGGTTCCCAGTGTCTGACTGTAATGGACAGAGAATAGGCCTACACTCCATAATGATGTAAGTTTAAATGAAAATGCACATTATTTCTTTCATGATTATTAATTCTAACTATTTAAACAGGCCAACTTCACATTTTTTTCTTTAATGACTAAGGCTAGGCCAACTTCGCAATAGGGAGGGCAGAAATATAGAACTACAAAAAAACTGATTCATTCTGCCTTTAGGCAAAGCAAGCCCTCATTGGGTAGACAAAAGTCTGTATTAAGTACAGTTAAGTACCTTCTGGACCATCAGGGTACACCATGCTCCAGTTAATGAATACAACCGGAACAGGTCCTTTCTTCAGAACTTAGGAACAGACAGAAGGAATCTGTCACAGGCTGTCCTGTCACACCCCCATGCATAACAGGAGAGGAGCCTATTGCAACTATTTCAGCAACAGCCAGCAGTGGAAGGGCCACATTTGTTAAAGCTGGCAGACTCAGTTCCAACAATGAACTATATATAGGCTGAATGTTATCTGTCTTCTGGGGAGCTCCGTTCATCTTGAGAGGAGTATGAATACAGGCATACAAAGAAACATGAAGCACTGAACCATTACCCTAAGCCAACCATTTATTTCCACATTTCTCCTCTTTCACTTCATGGTCCTGCCCCCATATTCTTACAAAAGAAATAAACCAGAAGCAGGAAAAAAATCTTCCATAACTTCATTAGCCGGCACTTCACAAGAGCAATTCTTTGCCTAATCGCATAATTCAGCCTCCTCAGTTAGACTGAAAAAGGGTACTGAAATAAGTTCATTGCAAACCATACATGCAGCGTGTAAAGTTTTCTTAAAAATGTTAACATTTTCTGCTGCGGGTAAGACCCAAAATGGGTACCCCAGCTGAATAATCCGCCTAACGTTTCTCTCCTGCTTTTCAAGGAAACCACTGATGACACAGCCACTAAGCATCTACGACGAAAATCTATGAACATACTGTAACCTCAGCTTCCTTTTTTTCATAGGCTATACTTTTCATCAGACTACCCATTAGTCTCTCTACATCATAGCTCTTTGTAATAAAAAATGAGAGTGAAGATATTCCATGGGACATATGAATGTAGGCCAGGGTGACCTAGTTGACTAGAGGCCTACTTTAATTTGATTGGTCTCATGGAGGCAATCCCCCCCCCCCCCCCCCCCCAGTTCCCAGCCTGGATTCAAAGCAGGTCTGCGTAGGAGCCGCAACGTCCCCCGCAGCTCGCCGCTAAAACCACTTCAGCAGGAGCCAGTGCTACCCCGAACCGTCACACGCATCCTGTTTCTTATCACTCGTCTTTTCAGATTCACACCCACCACTATATTTAGCAGATACCACATGGGATGATCGATATGGGCGAGATGAGAGATGACTTTCATTATGACAGTCATTCATTTCTGTCATCTCCTTATCTTCGTTTATTTGAAGGAGACCCATCTCGATTGGCCACAGAGGGAAAAATATCTTATTGCATGGTCAAAATTCTCCTGCTTTCCTTTTTTTTTTTTTAAACAAGAATCATGACATGAGACTGACCATTCAAGCGTACAAATGGGATTGACAATAGCCAATCATCGTAACTCAAAATGAATTACATTTACTTTCTGAACATCCAGTCATATTTCAAAAGAGGCATTCAATGTTGCCAGTATTATTTATTGCCAATAATGTTAAAGGAAAATGTTTTGGAAATAAAAAAATTTTCCGACTTACCCAGACTTAGACAAGATGTTCGATTTCATTTTCATTTTTGTGCATTCACTGGCTAAATTACCATGTTGGCATAACATGTTAGCTTCGCAAAAAGACTTGAAGTCTTTTCAAATACACATGATACCTTGTGTAAATGAGACAGCTTCGGAGTTGCTGTATTTCTTCACTTTGAAGGAGGTAAGCTACTGGCTCCAATAGGCTTCAAGTCTTTATACTAAGCTAACACGTTATGCTAACATGGAAATTGAGCCAGTCAATGCACAAAAATGAAATCGAACATCTCATCTGGTTAAGTTGGAAAAAAGGCTTGTTTCCGGTGTTGGTGTTTTCCTTTAAGGGCACAAAGTACATATTTGAACAAATTTGCACAAAATGTCTTGATCACTGGTTTTCTGGTTTGCTGTATGCAGCAATGCATTCAAACCATAGAGTATGAACACATCTAGGGAGTTGTCTCTGCATAATTGTCCGTATTTGTGTTGAAACAGTAGTGATAAACTTCCATACGACAAAGCAAGGGTAGTTTTCAAGCACATGTTCGAGAAGACAGCCTGGAACTGCTCAGGTCAGTGTGAGTTCACAAAGCCAACATGAAACTCAAAGGGGTGGGTTAGCATCCCCTCACTGTATAGAAAGTCTGACTAAAAACAAAGTGTCAAAATGTCTGGTTATCTTTCATCAAGAGTCAGACACTAAATGACAGTCATTGCAAAAAGATAGCAATTTGAAGAATTATTGTTGCTTTTCTAACAGATTAAAGAGGTTATATACCATACCATATATGTTTCCCTGGGGATCATTTCTATGGAAATAATAATTCTCTATGAAGAGCACCAATTTTGCACCAATTCCGTAGTATTTGACATTCTGTATGGGGGTTATCCTGGAACTACAACTCCCGTGGCTACCACAGCCCTACTGTGCCATTCTGTTCTTCTGTCAAGGTGACCAAAAACATTGACAACCACATCAAACTTATCCCTCTGCCTTCTCTTTCTGTATTGCATTACATTCTGTTCTCCCATCTCATCATCTGCTTCCTATGAACTCCTCTCTCAAAACAGCACCATACCACAGCATCTCACATCCTGTCCTTGGCACAGTGCCCAGTTCTACATCTCTCCAGTGACTGTATACCGGAAAAACAATCCAAGGATTTTTTGACCTTCCTGCAAGACACAGGAGTACCATTGAATTTCCCTGAGAAATTGAGATATACCTCACAACAGCTGTGGAAGACACTTTCAGCCAACCACAGTTTAGATCTTTAAGTGAACTCCTCCTCCTGAATTCAAAGAACAGACGCTAAACAGCACAACACCTGCCAGCATCCCAAAGAATGACGTAAGGGCCCAGTCAGCTCGATAAGATTTACACGCTAATTAAGTGCTGCTTACTGTTGAGCAAGTGAAACCTAAAACACTCCCCTGACAATGCCAAATTGGGGGAATCAAAAACAGTTCCTTGAATGTATCTTCTGGTACAAGCGTTATGACTGTCTGGCTTTTTCCCGACATTATGAGGATATTTTTGTCCAAGGACAACCCCTAATGTGGGACATGCCCCTAGCAAACATTGCCATAGCCAACACGCTACTGCATGCTGAGAGATGAGCTTTTCTTGTACACGTGCTGGAGCGACGTGTCTCTGTTGTATCTAGCACAATACCCCCCATGCATCTCAATAAAGTAATTATTACAGAGTGCTCGCACTAACACGTGATGCTGAGGAAATCTGGCACTTTCTGCTTTCAGCTCCAGGACAGTATCTCTGCATCCCTACTGTGGCAGATAACATCTTTTTGCCTTGTGGGGAAATGTTAATTAGGCTTTTCTTCATGACTTGGTACATTCAGATCTCCAATCTGAGGAGAAACAAACTCAGAAGCAGATGAATGAAATGAAGAGCAAATCAAACGGAACAGGTAAGGAACAGGTAAAAGGGCCGGCTCTCTGCGCAGTACTCCAGCTTTTTTGAGACACTGTAGTTTTCATCTGAAGTGCCATATGAATTTTTCATCTGTTGCTTCCTGTCTTTGGTTTGATAACCTCTGTGTGTCTAAGAGGTCCATTCTGGTGTTGTAGAGCTGGACTACAACTCTCTCTGATGGAAAGCCTCTTCTCAGTCTCGAATGTCTCTCCAGACCGGTGGAGGTTTTCGATACCACTTCCATTCAAAGAGCAAATGGTGCATGATAAGGAAGGAAGTTACATTCTCCTCACAGTCAGAGGATGAGTAATCAGGAAGGCAGATTAACCCCATCCACACTGTTGAGTCGTCGACGTCCCACATTATTGTAGCATTCATATTTAAAAGATGCCCGATTGTTAAACAGACTCTCTGCTAGAGAGAACAGCTACAACAACTTATCTGATTCTTTGCAAAGCAGGGCAAGAAAACAGCAGGCTCCCCCATGCCATATTAACAGCTTAGCTTGTGGACCGAGTCAGAAACAATAAAAGGTATATTCTAACAATCCTTGATACCATTTCTCTATGTCAAAAAATAATTTCAATATGAGAACAAAAATATACAATTCAGAACCATGGATTTTCCCAGGACTATACCTAAGCAAATGTTGTTGTTGCATAAATGCATTGCAGGGTCAATTCAGTACCAAACTTATATAAGACATGGCATGCGTCTTGTACAGGTTTTCCTATCCTTTCCATCAAGGTACAATGTGTCATATTCAGGTGACGGACTGTTTAGGAATGTCGCTGCGTTTACATAGCACAATTGTAATGTTTCTGTATTTGTTCTGTATGTTTTCATGTTTAGTCTTGTTTATTACCTGGTTTATGTTTCCCATTACAGTTCTCCATTGTCCTCCCCTGTTATGTCTGCGTCTGAATGTTTACCAGTCTAGTCACTCCCCTGTCTGCGTGTCCCACTATTCGGGTGGTTACGGTAGTTTCGGTTTTTCAACTTTTTTCTAAAACTCGCGATTCTTACTTCCTGCTTTTTCTTGGTAGTTAAATGTTGTAAAGCACTATTCTTACTAACTACTACTAATCTAGGTTTTGTACAGTACTAATCCGATTAATACACTTACTGTCTGTCTAACTAACTAACTAACAATCACCTTTATTGGGTAGTTTAGAAATATTCACGGAACTAACTCACTAACGCTATCTCTTAGTATTTCTGCACTGTTCTGTAACTCCGCCTCCCTATGCTATCCCTGATTACTCGTTTAGTTTCAGCGAAGTGTTCGCACCTGTCTCTAACTATCACTACGTCTTCAAACTATGCAAATGTCTACTCCCTAATCCGGAGCCGTATGTTTTACATGTTTTGTTTCGTGCATCCAGTCCGCGTTTTCGTCTCCCTCCCGTTATTATGTTATTACCCTATTATGTTTCCCCACCTGTTGTCTATTTGTTTAGCCCACCTTGTTCTCTGCCCCGCCTAGATTGTCACCTTCCCTCTTGTATTTAAACCCCATTCTCAGTATGCTTCTTTGTCAGAACGTTGATCTTAATAAGTGCCGATTGTGTGTAAGCCTTGTTATAGAGATTCTTGATAGACACCCCTTTGCCTTGACTTCCGTACCTGCCTTGCCCTCTTGTTTGTTTGCCCATCTGATCTTCTGGTTTTTTCGACGTGTTATTTTGTACTTTTTGACTACGAGTTTGTTTTTGCCCTTTTGTACCTTCGCCCTGTGATTTCCTGGATTTTGACCTCTCGCTTGTTTTTTCGACCATTCTTTTGCTTTTCGTTCTTGGCTTTCTACTGGATCTCTTGGCTTTTGACCACTGAACATTAAAACTTTTGGATTTTTGGATTATCCTATGGTCTGCGTCTGGGTTCTCTGCACCGTACATAACAACAATGAATATACAGGCATGCATAAACCATGAAGTGGGCTTTTGCATTGGACTTGCTATAGATAAACCTGTAATTTTACTGCCTAACGGGGCCCTGGTTAACCTAATTTTAAAATAAAGTTCTATTGAAATAAAGGTTGATTAGGGCGAGTAATCCTTTTTGGAGAGCCTTGGGCTCTTAACATTTTGTATGAAAAATCAGGTTCAATAGAAAAGTACGCTTTTCTGATTATTCGTGTATCTGGCAAAAAATCTATGCAAATGTTTCATATTTGGAGAGATTTTGGGGCACTTGAACTGGGTGCAGTTTTTGGAATGTGGAATTTGAATGCCTGTAGAAGTCTTGTACACACATTGAGATCACGTTTGTGCACAAATATTAAGTAATTCTGGGTTGGTCCTTGACTTAAAATTTGTATTTGTACATATCTTTTGTGTACACTGTATGTACAATTTGTACAAGCCTTTTCTTTAATTTAAGTCTTTAACCATGTGTGTGCAGTAAATAGTTTCTGAGATATTGACACTTTTATAGGACTAGTACAAAATATGCTTGAATTGCCTTTTAGGGGGCCAAAGTGGAAAGTGTTTTAGGAAGACAGATTCACTTTATGAAGGAAAAATACTGAATGTATAAAAATGTAAATGCTGTATACATTTCCACACATTCCCTGTAGGGAATTTAGCTATGGTTTTATAATCCACCAGAAGGTCCTTAACATGATATTTGGAGTTGGATTTGCTCCCGAAATCATGCCATTGGAAGTATTAATATTGGATTCTTAAAAACCTTTTCAACGGACAAGTTCTGGTCAAAGGGCTAATGTTTTTTAAAATCTGCTGTGAAAACGATGGATGAATAACTGACAAGCCTAACCATTTCCACTTAGTGTTTCTCTAACAGTGCTGTTGCCTGTGAACTCATCTGTGGGATATTTCTGCAGAAACTGTGTAGTTACTACAGAAATACACACTTAGTGAGCACTTTATTAGGTGTTTTTTTTTTGGGGGGGGGGGTTTCTCTACTGCTGTAGCCTATCCACTTAGTTATGATGCATTGTGTGTTCAGAGATGCTCTCCTGCATACCACTGTTGAAATATGTGGTTATTTGCATTACTGTCACCTTCCTATCAGCTTTGACCAGTCTGGCCATTCTTCTCTGACATCTCTCATGAACAAGGCACCTGCAGAACTGCTGCTCAGTGGATCTTTTTTGTTTTTTGCACAATTCTTTGCAAACTCTAGAAGCTAGTGTGCTTGAAAATCCCAGGAGATCAGCAGTTTCTGAGATATTCAAACCACCCTCTCTGCCACCAACAAACTTTCCATAGTCAAAGATCACATTTCTTCCCCATTCTGATGGTTGATGTGAACATTAACTGAAGCTCCTGACCCATATGTACATGATTGTATGCATTGCACTGCTGCCACACGATTGGATGATTAGATAATTGCATGAATGCAATTAGGTGTAATAAAGTACAAATGTTCCTAATAAAGTGCTTGGTGAGTGTATACTGCAGTTATATCTGTGTGAGCACAGAAACACATCTTGAGCCTATGAGAAATGCATTTCACTGGCAGCGAGGGAATCTACCTGTAAACTCAGCGTAGGCAGAAACTCTTCCACTGGAATTGCCAGAAGAAATGGAAAGTACATCTCTACAAAGCCACAGAGGTACCAGGGCCCACAGATAAAGTGGGATTTAGTGAGATGATTAAAGTACCCTTGTACACAGAGTCCTTCAGCATTTACAATGTAAAACCCATGGTGTACTGGAACACCTACTCAGGGAAAAGTAAAATAAAAGGCAGGAAATAATATTACACACTATGATGTAATTCTGTCCACTGTAGCACATGTAGAATATAGTCTTAATCGACATGCATACCCCCAAGTCAACAATGTTACCAGATATGAGTCTGTCAATTGAATAAATCCAGTATTTATGACACACAGCTGTACCCAGGACTGTGAAAATGTATTCTATAAAACTGTAAATTTCTCTTTGTTTCCCTTCTATGCCTTGTTTCTGCAATAATACAACACAAACCGACTGAACTATAAGAAAAATGCTTTGCATTGTGTCCAACTGCCCAAAATATATTAGTTGTGTTAAATGATTTCAAGTTATTAACACAGAGTGGTCAGAAGGTTGAGCAGTGGTCAGTGACAGCATTGTGGAGCAGTGGTCAGAGCAGCAGTGTGGAGCAGTGGTCAGAGCAGCAGTGTGGATCAGTGCTCAGAGCAGCATTGTGGAGCAGTGGTCAGTGACAGCAGTGTGGAGCAGTGGTCAGAGCAGCAGTGTGGAGTAGTGGTCAGAGCAGCAGTGTGGAGCAGTGGTCAGAGCAGCATTGTGGAGCAGTGGTCAGAGCAGCAGTGTGGAGCAGTGGTCAGAGCAGCAGTGTGGAGCAGTGGTCAGAGCAGCAGTGTGGATCAATAGTTAGAGCAGCAGTGTGGAGTAGTGGTCAGAGCAGCAGTGTGGAGCAGTGGTCAGAGCAGCAGTGTGGATCAATAGTTAGAGCAGCAGTGTGGAGTAGTGGTCAGAGCAGCAGTGTGGAGCAGTGGTCAGAGCAGCAGTGTGGGCAGTGGGCAGTGGCAGCAGTGTGGAGTAAATTACTCTTGAAAAACATAGCTGAATTAATTCATTTGTAATCAGTGCGACTCATGATGTTATCTCCCAGCAAAATTAATAATGTAAAGTTACAAGATTTTGAAGTGCTGAGTGGATGTGATTCATGTCGCTGTTAAACATCTTAATGCTCTGTGGAAAACGGAGTATCTTTTGCTCTGCTGTGTGACTCACTGTAGTGCAATTATTCCCCATGGCATTCCACAACATACTCCACATTACAAAGCAGAGCTGGCTTTCCTGAGGCTGATCAAACTGGGCATTTAATACCAGACCACTTTATTCTGGTGCCCCTTATACAACCATGAAACACAAACAGGCACAGCTATAGAGCAGCTTGCCCTGTTTACTGTAGGTCAAACCAAATCCCCCGATGCAAGCACCCTGTTTTAGATCATATGGAATCCCATTTCATACGCACAGTTCCGGGTCATTCCGAGGCTCAAAGGCAATGTACAGTACAGTACAGCATGTCCTGTATTACATATATTTCTCATCAGGAGAACCAGCGACATGGATATCAATACACATTTATGATGGAAAAGCTACCCAACACCTCTTTATCAATGGCTATATAAAATGGTATTGATTTGGCTCTACAATGTACATTCTGCAGCTAATTATCTATTGCAACCGGGAACAGACAGGAGCTTCAGTAGTGTCATCGGCCACACAGCTGATTTCTCTATAGAATATTTTATATTTTATATTTTCATATAGACTGTACATGTGACATGACCACCTCGTTCATTTGTTAATAAATATTTTTAGGGGGGCGACATGGCTCAGGCAGTAAGAGCACTCGTCTGGCAGTCGGAGGGTTGCCGGTTCGATCCCCCACCCGGGTTGTGTCGAAGTGTCCCTGAGCAAGACACCAAACCCCTAAATGCTCCTGACGAGGGGGTTGGTGCCTTGCATGGCAGCCAATCGCCGTTGGTGTGTGAGTGTGTGTATGGATGGGTGAATGAGAAGCATCAATTGTACAGCGCTTTGGATAAAGGTGCTATACAACCATTTACCATTTATGTACTATTATTTATGGTTAAAATGATAAATAAAATACCTTTGTAATCCAACTGCTACTACAATACCCAGCTATGCACAGAGTAGTGTTGAAAGACTAAACAACAATGGCTAAATAAAGAAAAATGTGTCTAAAGGCTACAGAGCCACTACTCCCTTCACAGCTGTAAGACTGTACATTTTAACAGAGGCTTTCTCTGAATCTTCCCTTTGGTATTATACTTCACAGGGGCTTTCTCATCTGCAAAGATGAATTAGACAATAGTCTCCATCTCTTATACATGTTTTCATTGGCAGATAAACTACTGCTACTGATTTCATAATGAATCAAGCTAACTACATTTAGTGAAATTTCAATGAAAGCTATGTGAATTATGTTTTTAACCTGAGGCTGGGAAACACAACACTCTTCCCCTAGTCTTACTTCATTCACACTGACAGCTTATGCATTGGTCCACTGATCGATCGGTTGTTTCAACTGAGATTCCTGGTATTATCAGGTCACGACAAACCCACATATTACTGTCATGTCGCAATGTCATGCTCTAGTTTAATCATTTCCTAAATCCTCCTTTAACACATCTGTTTAGTTAACAATCACAGATTACCTGTCAGATGAAACTCCCAATGATATAATGCTGAAGTAGATGTGATGTTTGAACTACGAAGGAAAACATCTATTAACTTGTTTTCCAATATAGGCTTTATTTTCACAATTTCCATAGTTTTGGGTAGTGGATTGTGTTCCTTCATGAGTACGGGATACACTATGGTGTCAATGGTGTAAGTTCTAAACACACCCACTCTGAATGGAGTAGTTGCCATTTTTGACAAAATACATCTTAAAACTGAAGGTGTAGTTGGCCCAGATGTTTTTTGTATATATTTGCATTATTCTGTAATATATATACTGGCAGTTTCATCCTCCATAGTATTAGCCATCATAACCAAAATTAATAACTTCTGTTGGGAATATTTAACATAACGTAGGCTACTAAGAGTTAAAGCAGTAAATAGTCCTAATTCCTACACAACCCATAAAGCACATACAATATATCGGAGCTATCCAGTCACCAGCAGAAAGTTTGCATGCTTCCGTGGGCCTGGTTTGAGGAAGCACCAGGACCAATCAATAACATTGTGGGTAGGTCAAATATTAATAGTAAAAAATACCAAACCACTCTTTTAAATCCTTTTCTGGGCTAGCACAAATGTCAATGTCCACTTTCCTTGTTCATTTGAACTGGGATGCAGCCGACACGTATGTATACCAAGACCATATCTGGTGAGAACGTCATAATGTCGCTATGAAGCAATTTCATATTATACATGAACAAGATACTTATCATGAGGAAGTTACTTGTGCTAAGGATCTCATCCCCTCTAGATACAGCCATTCCCTTGAGATAAGAATGTCCTTCCCGTGAGATATTAAGATGCTCCCTACATTCAGGGTTCTTGTCCCTATGACATATGAACTCATTTCATGAGATACATGTTTTCCTTTTCAACATTCCATGATAAAGCCTTTGCAAGCAGTTCTCATTAAACATACAATAATCATCAGGTTATCAGAGCAGCAGTCTGTGTCACAAAGTTAGCTGGTCAAATTACATAAAACTGTCATTTTATAATTTCCTGTCTGTCAATTTTAAGACATTTACATCTACAAGTATGACAGTTTTATGTCATTTGACATCAACTGACATCATCTGTTATGCCATCTTGTGGCAGCTGTTATGTCATGTGTATCAGTGTTATGTCAGCCTTAGTAAAGTGTTACCATATTAAAATATGCACATATTAGAATTAAATGTTTTATACATTTGAGGGATTTCAAGAAAGACTAACATTAAAAAGGATTTGTGTACTTTAATGCGAAAGCAAGTAGTTGTACTTGGCGCACTTTCAAATACTTCCTCAAAATGAAATTAAATCATACAATTTATTTACTTTATTTTTTTTATATTCATAAAATTATTGTCATTGTCAGGATGACAACTGGGAATGTACTGAGGTTGCTTTTGGACAGGGATTAGTTTTCCTTTCAAAATCAGACAACTGCACTGCAAAATCAGCATTAAGAATCAGATTAATGATCTCAAATTGCACCCTGTCTTACTTAGAAATGTATTTAATCAGCTGCAATGGGTGCACATACAGTATGATTCAGCATAGAAGTTCTCTGGCTAGACTCAGGAAAAGCCTACAAAACATCACAATTCTAAATCCAATCTAAACTGATAGTGTGTGTATGTGCTATAAATATTCTTGATTTTGCTCAGAGGCAATCAGCCTGCTAATTTAACAATGTGGATATGAACCACAACTAGCCATATGTCACTGAAATTTAGGATTACATTTTCTTGGACGCATTACTTTAATGAGCTCGGCTTTTCAGATGTAAAGTGATCTCCAAGCAACAACAGGGCATCCACTACAATGATGCAAACTGTGCTGTAAACTCATTTAATGAATTACATATGTACTGAGTTTTATTTAATCACAAAGGTATTTAGTTGTTTGTAGTTTTTAATTGCCTGATGTACGATTTCCTGAAATGTAAATTCATATTGGTCTTAACTTGAACAATTTAGGCACATATTCAGTCAATATCCATCGACATCAGATGAGTGCTTGGTCAGCTATGGCTACAATGAAACCTGTTGGAACATAACTGACCTGGTAGTGGATATTCTCTGTGAGCTGTGAACGGTTCTTGGCCCATCCTATTCAGAACTCACTGTACTGGCACCACAGAGTTCCACTGCCCTCAGCCAGGAAATAAGCCAGGAAAACAACCAATTGTTTCTTGAGAGCA
The DNA here is from genome assembly GCF_963514075.1 of Conger conger. Lineage (NCBI taxonomy): Eukaryota > Metazoa > Chordata > Actinopteri > Anguilliformes > Congridae > Conger > Conger conger. The sequence continues at coordinate 57,232,402 of NC_083763.1, forward strand.
GTCATTTTAATCTCACTAAATTCATCATTATCAGTTACTTCCAGAATGTGGTAGTGAGCTGAATAAAGCACTGGTAATATTGTAATATATGCGAGATATAAAAAAAAACAATCACAGTTGCTAGAGGAAAATGTGCAAAGGTAAAAGTAAAAGAGAAGTGGAAGATCAAAGGGTCTATGACAAAATAATGAAAAGTCATACTGATTTGTATCATTCAGAATATTTCAATGTAGATGCCATGACTGGGTGACTGATCTTAGAGCATTTCTGATATAAACACTGTGTTTATGCAGATCCTTCCAAATGTGAAGGTTTAAAAGTTGCCAAAAAAATGAGTTCATGACTCACAAAAAACTTGGAATTCATTCATTGTTCAAGTGTAATTTAATTGACAGTTTCTCAGTTTCCAAAGGACAAAAAAAAAAATTTTCCACAGAAAAGAATGAATCAAACAATTGCTTTCCACCCACTCTTATGGTGCACTTGACAACACAGTCCAACAAATTGCACTCTTTTATCATATTTAAGCTTGCTTGTCTCACAGTTTCATTTGCACTAGACAGGCTGTTGAGCACTTTTGGGCTTAGGTCCAGCTGACAAAATGAAGTATTTTATATAATAATGACAAAGAATATGTGGCTTGTTCAGTGAAGTCCCTAACCATCTCTATAGTACAGTTTGCAGTCAATTACGTTTTTCGGGTTGAGGTATCCATGAAACACTGAAGCAAAGCGTTTTGCTGTAAAAGTATTCACACAACCGTGGCCCAAAAGAAAACCTCCAACATTTCCATATATTATCTGCATGTAAAAAGGATTTAAAAACCATATTTCAATCACAAGACTCACAATCACACGAGAGAGAGAGAGAGAGAGAGAGAGAGAGAGAGAGAGAGAGAGAGAGAGAGAGAGAGAGAGAGAGACGCATACAAGTATTACAAAAGATTATTTCTCCTGGCAATGGCATGCCTATTTCACCAATATTCCTTCATAATAAATATCAGCTACAGTTACAGTATAGTTCATCATTCAATCCAGCATTGCTTTTTTTCTCAATCTAAGTTATGTGATTTGGTGTAGCTACAAAAATATATAGTCTCTTACCCTACGATTTTAAACGGTGAGTTGAGACCGAAAAGCTGTCCGAAAGCTATAGCCTGCCTTCTGAGAGCAACACATCTATGCAGTAAAAATGCCCTTAACTTGGTTTTGCTGTGGAGAATGTTTGGAGAGCAATGCGGAAAAACAAATAGTACTCAATTTCATACCACACTTGCGGTAACAAGAGGAAAAGACCGCTATCACAAATTCGTTTGGCATTTGGCACGTGTAGAAAATAGCCTACAATACGGCTAATGCGTTCTTTTTCGTATCCGCGTCCTAGCAAAGCTTAGAAAACATGCTACAAATACGCTAGAGTCAGTTGTCAAACGGAATAATAACCAGACTTGGCACATACCAACGGTAGAATACATTAATTTAGCAGGGTTAGGCATATGTAATCTGACAAAATGCAGCATAGCCAAAACGGTGTTATCTTTACCTGGAAAGTGCACGCTGCATCCTCTCTCCCCGGTATTGAAGGCGCAGTTTCTGTTATGCTCAATGCAGATACAGTACTGTTCTACTGGCTTCATGATGTAACGAGTCGCCAGAACACGGAAAACCGTAGCTACATGCATAAAAAAATATTTAAATACAAAATGAATTGCCTACCTTACAGTGCTGATTGTACATTTTGAAACACGCGTCCCAGCGTCGCAAGCAGATGTTGCTAAGAGGAAAAGAGAAGTGTTTCTTCTTCCAAATCCACTATTTTAGGAGATAAAATTAATCACGCTCCTAATTCAATTAGCCAAAATCAGTTATTCCCATTTGTTTTGGGAATAGTTTGTATTCTTTTGTGTGTCACATGGTTTTACGTCTTTACAGCAATTAAAATATCCTCTTACATATCAAACCATATTTATTTACCACCGGGATGTGCATTAACTATGTTGAAGGCAAATTTCATACAGCCGGAGTCCCAATGTCAATCATACAGGTTCCACCGTGTTATTAGATCCCACCTCTGTATGGCAAGGGTTGGTGCAGAGATTTGATTGACACCAGCAGCATCTACTGACAACTTTCTGTTTTCAGTCTCATAAAACCATGGCTATTTTATTTCTGTAATTGCAGGGCAGCCCATAATTCCTTAATTGGATGTTAACTTTTTAATATTGTTATGATGCCGAAGTAGAATGAAATGTTCATCTCTTGACAGTAGTGTATATACTGTTCATAAATAAGAAAAATGTTGTGGGCATTTAGGAATAAAAACGAAACTGCTTGCATTTACAAAATAACAATTTTCTAATTGGTAGTGCCATTTAAATTCTAAATACACACATTTCAAAAACAGAGTGTAATCCAAAATCTACTGGGGTAAATAGCGCAATAATAACTCCATACTCAGGGGGGCATACAGGCTCACACATCCATGAAATAATAATAATAATCATAATAATCGGGATGGAAATATCTACCATTTCTGGGTTCTATGATATTTTAATCGTACCATGTTGCATAATTATTTGTTTGTTTGTTTGTTTGTTTGTTTGTTTTCTTGATTATACAGTACCTCATTACCTGTCTATGGAATTCTGTTTCTATGGTTACCATTTGCCATTGACTTTATCCGAGTCATGCAATACTGAGATTTAAATACATTTTATCCAAGCGTTTTTTTATTCATTTTAATCAAAATGTTTCTTCATCCAATGGTTTAAAAGCATATCTCTGTTGTGTGTGGGATGTGATGACCCATCTGTGGTACAGTGAGATATCACTGTTTCAAAGATATATCCTAACATTTAGAAATCTCCATGGCAACAATCACTCATGGTAAGGCACACACGCATACATACACACTAAAATGTCTGTACAGCTGGCATCAGCACAAGGCCCCACTGGCCATCCTTAGATAGTTGTAAGGGAAATTTTTCAAAAGTATTATGTACTTTCCTGAAGAAACTCAAGAACACTGAGCTGAAAAAGTAATATACTTTCCAGGTTTGCCTATTTTTACTGATATCTATGGGTTTAAATCCATAGCTTCACTTTCCTTAATAGTTAAACTTCCATAAATCTGAAGAATTGAAATTAATGCTGCCAGATCAGCTGAACAGAAACCAGAAAATGATTTAACAGCTTGCATTCTCAGCTAAAATTAGGAGCATGGTAGGATAGCAATCTGTTTTCATCTGAAACATGACTTTAATTAGCCATGAAAATACAAAGGATTGATCTACAGTATGAAATGTGTTATTTTTGCTATGTAATTAAAGCACTTGAATTTGAGATCGAATGATGAATATGAGACAAAGGTGCAAACAATCAGCTTTAATTTCATGGTATTTATGTGTGTGTGTGTGTGTGCGTGTGTGTGTGTGTGTGTGTGTGATTTACCAGGTTACAGAAACATCTGTTTTTTTCTTGTTTCTCCCTATTTTCAGCTGTGTGAAAGTAAGTTACAGTAACAGATTAACTTAAAAGTAAAGCAAAACAAAATGAATCAACTCCATGACCCATTGACATCAACAAACGTTCAACATATTTCTTTGGAAATGCTTTCCAAGTCTTCACTGCAGCTGCAGTCGATCTTTGTTTTGGGGGGGTTTCTGTCTTCAGTCTCCTCTCCAACAATGAAATGCATGCTCAGTTGTATTTAAATCAGATGACCAACTTGACCAGTCCAATGGGGCCATTTTGCTGCTGCAGGATGAAGCACTGGCCCATGAGGTTGGAGGAATGTTTTGTACATACCCGGCCAAAATCTGTCTGCACACTTCTGAATTCATCCTACTGTTTCCACCCTCCATTATGTCATCAAAAAAGAGGTGTGAGCCTGTTCCAGAAGCAGCCATACAATTCTCAGCCATGACACTGCCTTCTACATTTTTCATAGATGATGTGGGATGCTTTGTATTATTGGCTATTCCTTCCTTTCTCCTGTTATGAGCCGGACTAGGGTCAGGCTGCAATATGGTAAAGGATATGGAAATAAAATGTGGAACGGGGAGTGGGAATGAAACAAACACTGCAGGCCGACGAGTATCTCTAATCCTGTCTGCCTAAACAAACCTAAATAAATCTCAGCTCAGCAGTCTTCAAAAGCTTATCGGGCTCAAAGCGCCGTGTAGCCAACCCACAATGGAGATCAGGTCTCCTACCAGGATCGTTTTCAAAAACAACAAAGGAAAAATAATAAAGCAAAATAACAAACAGTGCAATGGATGCAATCCAGCTGGAAACAATTTAAATTACCGGAGCCACTATATGGTAAGCAGAGGGAACAAAGTCAAAGCCAGGGTGGGTGAACAGGGTCAAACACGAGTGATACACTGGGGTGAGAAAACCAAAAAGGACAGGACAGGAATCAGAGTCGTGAAAGGATGCAGCTAGGGTCAAAATCCGATCAAACTAACCAAAAGCGGCTAGGCGAGAGTCAGAGTCGAAAAAGACAAGGCAAAAAACACAAATACACAAAATCCAAACAGCAAACAAATCAAAAGAGCCAAAGCAAGAGTCCAAAGTCAAACAAAAATATGGTCTTAAACAAGTCAATCAAAGTAATCAATAACTCTCAAATCACAGAAAGGGACACACTGGTGGCCTTTTCAAAGAAAGTAACCGGAAACGGAAGTTGCCAATCTCTGGCAAACCTGGAAGTAAAACCAAGATAGTCATGCATCCAGCCAAGATGCAAAAGCTTACAACAGAGGTCGTCAAACACTCCATACTCCAGCTTTCTGTTGCTTTGGTAAAGGTTTGTTTTGGCCTCACTTTGTCTGTCATCTTCCATGGCATACCTGTACAGTGTACATTCTGTGTTTTCTTTATTATTACAAACTTTAAAAACTGTTGCACTTGACACACCCTTTTTGTGTGCTATCCTTCTCGTTGAGTTCATCTGTCCTCTTAATTTACAGATTAGAAACTTTCAGCCATACTTAGTCCTCTGGTCTTCATGTTGTATGTCTTCTGACTCCAAATGCAACAGATGAAAACAAGGGCTAAAATGACTCTCTCTCTCCATGCAAAAGAAACAGAATTTCTTTCACTGCAGAAAATGTTTCTGTAAAATGGCACAAGTAAATACCATGAAATAAAAGCTGATTGCCTGTGGTGTACTTTTGTCATATTCATCTTTAGCTTTCAAATGCAAATGCCTGAAGTTGTTGTTTTGTGTTGGTGTAAATTTTAAATACATAAAATTGCCTGTTTTACCCATCAATCTACACACAATAACCCATAATGACACATCACATGCTTTTAGAGATTTTTGTCATTATGGGTTATTGCGTGTAGATTGAAGAGCAATTTTATCAATTTAGAAGAAATTCAGTCTAGGCTACAACACAATAAAGTGTGCAAGTAGTGAAGGGGTCTGAATACTTTCTGAAGCCACTGTATGTTATTGTAGCAGGTACTTTGAGAGGCAAAATTAAACTATGTCCAGTTTATTCAGTGTATTGCTTCAAGTTGCAGTTGGATTTTAGGACATAGTTTTAAATGTAGCATAGGTATGACTAATGAAGCCATAAACCCCATTCAGTTCAGCATTATACAGACAGGAACTCTCTTTATTGTAGTGGGGAACCCATTCCACCACTGGAGGGCCAGAACGGATCAGAGGGAGGGGAAGAGAGGGAAAAGTAAGGCAACCGAAGGATGTGGAGCACAGTGGCCTAGCAGGAGTGTAAGGTTTTGTCATAGATTGCAGGTAGGGGGCTTAATTCCTCCTGCAGTACCAATATACACACACTTTCATACTTCCAGGCAGTCAATACTATGTCTTTTTCAGCTTTTGGATTTTACTAACACACAGCAATTTCATGCCGCAAACACTCATCTACAGTGATGAAAGTGACTTGTGCAAGCGATATTGTGCTGAAAGAACAATCTGATAATAAGATTTAGTTTAGTTATTTTTGGAAATAGATTCACTAATCTGACATGCATCCTGTGGCTCTGATATACAGTGTTTTCAGGTAACCTATTTCACTCATGACCAGCTAGTGAAAGTTATTGGTATCTGTGCAACAGTGATGTGCTGTATGCCTAATTTTATAATACAAAAATACAAAATGTAAGAATTAAAATAATGACATAAATTAATTAATTACACACTTCCAAAGTCCATGCATCCCCTGTCTGATGAAGGGAACTCCATATGTACATTGCGAATATGAAGTGGAGAGCAATTGATAGGTTATCTGACTTCAGAGAGTTCTGCTTTATGTTACAGTTGCCTAGCAACAGACAAATCTGTGGAAAGCACAGCAGGAAGAGGATGTAAAAAAAAATGTTACCAAGAGCCAATGGTCTTCAGTTGTCAAGGCCATCACTCTGGGCTGTTCGGAACAGGTTTAAGGATTCAACATTTTCATTATTTCAAATTCTCTCCAATATAGGGTTGTTGTTGGAAGAGGCATGTTCCACTTTTCTTGAGTTTCAAGAAATTAATGAACAATCTGTGCATGCAGTCACCAAACTGCATGCACAGTGTTGGTCGGCAAGGTAAATGTTTTTTCTATTGAATGTGTGCTGTGGCACAACTAGGCTAGTACCTACTTGAGGTACTTATTTTGTGTTGTGAGATTTATTCACACCCTCAAGCTAAAAACAAAAGGCTTAAGATACAGACAAAACAAATATGAGGATCCACATGGAGAAGTGTACTGCGTGTGTAATTTGGCCCATGGCGTGATGTCCCCCACTCCTTGCTGCTTCATTTTCCCTCCTCTTCATCACCAGGTGCAAGAGGAAACAGAACACTGATCTATACAGCATACTGATCATTTTCACTTCCTGCATTCTAAATACTGTGGAATGTAATGAAGTTTTTCCTGAGACACATAATTAAAATAACATGTTTTCTATAACTAATAGTCTCTTTTTTGACCACTTACATTCACATTCTCCTAAAGTGAGCTTTGTGCTGTATAATCTAAAGCCAATTTCCTTGAAACAAAACGGGAGTTTGACACCCATGCCTTTTGTGTGAAATATAATACAGGATATCAGAATAGAAGCTACTGTAAAGGAGTAGCATATTGAAGATATTCAGTGTGCTTTTCCTTTTGGAAGAATTCTGCAAGGTACAAATTGTGTTTCCTCCCACAATCCCTCTGATATTTTTTTCTTTCTTGCAAAATGCAGGGCACTGCAGATCATCATCATAGTCACAGAATGCCCGGGCTGTTGTGAAGGGGGGTGGATACAGCCAGTTATATCTGCAAATATTTTAGCTGGAGAGCATGGCAGGAGTACAGAGAGATCTGGGTCAGCCTCGGAAAGGGAGAATGAGTCTCTTCGCTTGCCTGAGCTCCAATGAGACTGCATGCATTTTCATATTTTGATGGTGGGCCTTGCTGATCCATCTCCATCACTGTGCACACCCTAACACAGAATGGGGGGCTTGAGACCACAAATAAAGGCTGTAAGTTGGTCAAGTCCCACAGGGTTTGAATAGCTCTCAATAAATCATAGGCTTAACCTCCAAAGACCTGGCACTTCACTTTTGTCCCTTATAGGGGACATGAGTCTCTGGTCTTAATCTCAAAAGCTGTGTATTCTACCATGCTGAAACCTACCCTTCCAGGGACATTCAATGAAAACTAATATATTTTAAAATATTTTCACGATACATGCTTTTGTCATCCTAGACAAGCAAGCAAGCTAAAACCAAATTTACTTACTTAGTGTACTGCTGGGTCTTGGGAGGTTAATATGAGTTTCTGGTTCACATGCTATAAATGTATATGTATATATCAATATTTATAAAAATAAGTAAAAAATTGGAAATGGTATTAGTACAATATTTAAGGGACAATATATTTAGAAAATGGAAACAACAAAACATGAAGCAGGCATTACAATCGTTTGGCATGGCAACAAAGATTTGAGACAGTGGTGCATTGTCAAGTGCATACATTTCTTAACTGGATACTGGCAGTTTTTAAACAACTAATGTCCATTTTGCAGAAAGCCAACACATTCTTTGGATTATATTTTTTATCACAGTACAGCACACAGCTAAGAAAAAAATACTTTTCAGGAAGCTACTGTAATCCACAGACTGACGCCAACATTTCTTTGCTTTGCATAATTACTAGTTATAATAACTAGTTCTGATTGAAGAAGCTGTCCTTGGGAATATCCCTCCCAAACGGAAATCCAGACCCATGCCCAAGAATTTCAAAAATGTAAATCATAAATCATAAAATGTCCAATGTGTGTATGTTTGCATTACCTGTTATATTGTAGTCCTTAGTGCCATGATCCTCAAAGGCCAAGAACTGCCATTGTATTGCAAAAGTGAAGACATTTTTGGAGCAGGACTATATCAAAGATGCTACATGAATCACTTTATTACCATGTGATTGGCTATAATGACCGTCTCACAAGGTTCTAACCATTCACTGGCTCAATATGTGCAGTAATGTACTCAGTGTGACATGATGCATGGAAAGTCATTCTCTTGGTGCTTTGTCAGTGGAAAAGTATCTTCGATAGGCAGTTATTTTTGTCCCTCAGAACATTGAAAATGTAAGACACTGTATCATCTTGTGTAAACAATGAAAATATGATATCAACAAGATAAAAATAATCATATTCAAGGACGAGAACATAAGCGTATTACACAGTGAACATTATCTGATATAATTAGGACCTAAAAAATTCTGCTCATCACAAAATGCTGAATTTAAAACTGAAAATGTGTTGTAGTAAAGTATACACAGTTGTTTAACTGTTCTGATGTTTGACTGTTACGAACTGTTACGAAATGAAAGACACCCATGCACTAAGCAGATTTGTAGCCATTCTTCATTGACTCATGTTAATCCTTTAGGTGAGAACATTACTCTTACAGTGGAATAACACATATTCATTTGGAAAAAATCTAGAATATTAATTAGTATTAGCTAACCAGTGTTAAGTAACAAGCTGTGTTTTGCTGTGACTTTTATGTTACATAAAGTATTCACTGACGTTTTTATACTCTCATTTTGAATACATGCATTGGTCCCTACTTTAACCGCCTGCTCTTAAGATGCTCTCTATTTAGATATGACAACCCCTCAAACCTCACTAATGAAACACACTGATGACTGCTAATGCATTCTTGATAATAATGCACAGTGGGAATGAAACATCTGTGAACACTAACAAATTTGGGTGTTTTTATTATCTGTCAAGGAATAATACTAGTATTATGCGCCAGTTACACTTCTTATTCAAGAATACATGATTGAGAAAAAGGGAAGCTTAGTAGGATAGAATTCCTACCATAGTTACTGGACCTGAACTCAACTGAATATATGTGGGAGCAGTTGAAAAAGGAAAAGGCCAAACATCAAGTCACAAGAACAGATCATCTATGGGAATTGTTGAGAAAGTGCTGGGATTAAATGGAAGATGAGGTGCTCATTGACAGCTGAAAGGAATTTGTACTTCTCTCTAGTAAATGGATTTATCAAATTCAATTATATTTACATATCTTTTATGAGCAGAATTGGCTAAAATGATACTATTTAGGGTGGAGCAAAATTTTGTAGAAACCGGCAGTAATGTTGCACCAGTTGTGTTGTCTGTAAATGTGGTCAGGTGCAATGTATTTATCATTGAAATGACCCAATGTGTAGTTCAGCATCCTAGACAGAAAACATTGGTAACCGGATGAAAGCCGTGTGTTACCTCACATAAAATAAAGAAAAGTGGCAGCTTGAGCTGAAAGTCTCAGAAGATTTCCCGGCTCTGCTTCTCTACAGACAGTGAGCTGATGGAGCAGCAGGGAAAGCTGCTGGAGGTGGCGGTGTGGAGAGTGGTGTGTGAGCTGTCTGGGCACGGCAGGGAGGCCCTCTCAGGCCTCATCAGAGACACATACATACAGCAGGGTGCTGCATTCAGCTTCCTGCTCAACAGCCCTCCTCCCAGTGGGCTTTATTAACCTGTTCTTCTCTCCTTCTTCCTTCTAAGACCTTGACACTGCACACCACAAGACCATCTGCTGTCTGCATAGGCTATCATCCAATGAAAAACGTAGCTTCGGGTCACATCACCGTTTGCTTCACCCAGTCCAATGAGGGCAATGTGACATGGGCTTTATAGCACATTGACTTCCATGACATCCATACAACATTCTCAAATTGCGTTCTTAAATAAGACTTGGGCTGGCACTGCTATAACATTTTGCAGATTAATGCGTGAAAGGGCGAAGCCTTTGTAGAGAAGAACACCTTGCCAACTGTGAAGGGCATAGAAAATATTGTGCGACTGGAAGGCTAATGTTCAAAGGTCAGTCCAGACATTGAAGTTAAAGAGAGGTTGGGTATTCTAGCAAGACAATGATCCAAAGCATACCTTGAAATCAACCATGAAGTACCTCCAGGAAAGATGGATGAAGGATTTGGAATGGCCACCACAGATCCCCAGACTTAAATATTATTAAAAATCCGTGGTGAGATCTGAAACATGCCATACCTGCAAGGAGGCCTTGAATATTTCTGAGCTAGAGTTGTTCTGCCAGAAAGAATGTGGAAAAATTCCAAAAGCGAGAATTGAAAGACTCTTAGCTGGCTACAGGAAGCATTTACAAGCTGTTATAGTTGCCTGAGGAGGAGTTACAAAGTACTAACTGACAGGGTTCCCAAATTTTTCACAGGGCCTTTTTTCTTTTTCTATTATTTTGAAACTGTAAAACATTTTAATAAAAAAGAATCTATACACAATGTGTATAAATGTGTCATGCTTAATGTTGTACCATTTAGGGGTCAGGTTCGTTCTGTTCACTTATATATTAATTGTAAAAGGTTTTTTAACCAGGGATGCCCAAATTTTTGCAAACTACTGCATATCACTTCTTCTCAAGAAATCACATATTCCTGTGGACAAGGTGACCCAGCACAGAAGCAAAACTAGTTCCAGTTCGCACGTTAAGGGCTATGAAGGGAACATAGTGTGAAGAAAAAATAGTATTAAAATGTATTAATATTAAAGAGTAAAACTAATTTGTCCTCCAGTCAACTTCAAATCTCTCTGCTCTCTAGAGGATGGGAGAAAGAATATGTGCATGTATGTGTCTGTGTGTGCATGTATGTGTGGGTGGATGAGTGAGTGTGTATGTGGGTGAGTGTGTGTTGGGTGCTGGGGCATTACACAAGGATGGATGCCTACTGGGGGTGGTGAACATAAAGATCATCCTGATAAGCAATTACTCATTTAAGAGATTACATCATTTGAGTCTGGAAGAAAATTATTGCTTATGTCTTATGGCTTTACATGCAATATGAATCAATAGGAAACTGTAGCTTCACGGGACCCACAGCGGTATCACGGGAAGAACATTTTATGAATGTAAACACTTTAGTGTTTAGTTGAAGAGCATGGTGTTCATGGTGTCACCTCTGTCTCACCTCAGAGAATATGAAACATGGATTAAGAATGCAGCGAAAGGTTAATTTAATGTTTTATATAATCAGCATTTACTCTATAGAAACACCTGTTCTTTATACTGCTCTCTTTACGTTCAGCAGCAGATGGTATGAAGTGCCAACCATGATTGAGCTGCACTATGATCGCCCTCTGCTCCACCATGCTGTAGATGTCAGTGACTCCACACACTGAAAGACCTGCAATTCACTTTGTCTTGTGGAAGAATTTATTATTACTTCTCATGTGTTGGTATACTTGGGTGATGTTGCTGATGTGACATTTCTATGAAGATCTCCACAATTCTTTCCCTTCCTGGGACACTGCTTACTCAATTACAATGTACTGTGCATGCAGTAATTAAGGATCCCAAGTTTGGTGGTTAATTACTGTGCCTTGGACACATTGTTCAAGAGTGTTTCACAGGACAGCAGAGTTCACTTAGTCATGGCATACTGACCCTGTCTTTGTTAGCTTTAAACATAGAATTACTTTTAAATTATAGCTCTCCATAAAGACATCTCATTAACTCCCTAATAGCTCTGTGCTTCCTTCATTATGGGCATAACTAGCAGCCTAAAGTATTTACCATTCAATGCTACTTAATTTCACAGAAATATTATTCCCTTCGGCGGCATGGATGGCTCAGTGGGTAGCACTGCCGCCTCACAGCAAGGAGGTCCTGGGTTCGAATCCCCGTTGGCCGGGGCCTCTCTGTGTGGAGTTTGCATGTTCTCCCCGTGTCTGCGTGGGTTTCCTCTGGGTACTCCGGTTTCCTCCCACAGTCCAAAGACATGCAGGTTAGGCTGATGGGAGAGTCTAAATTACCCGTAGGTATGAGTGAGTGAGTGAATGGTGTGTGTGCCCTGCGATGGACTGGCGACCTGTCCAGGGTGTATTCCTGCCTTTTGCCCAATGTATGCTGGGATAGGCTCCAGCTCCCCCTGCGACCCTGTTCAGGATAAGCGGGTTCAGATAATGGATGGATGGATTTTTCCCTTCAATAATTACTATACATGTTACAAACTGGTTGTATGTCTGGCAGAGTGCATCATAATTCCCTTGGAGATGAAGAGAGTGTTACAGTTGGTCAATTTTGTCCACAAATGCCACTGTCAAAAGGTCTCTGCCCATCTTGTTCCATAGAGGCCCCTATTGAGCAGAACAAATCCAGTGACATTCAAAATGATAAAGTGTCATCATTATTTCAGAGAAAATGTATTCCTGTATTAAGCTCAAAATGAACTTGACAAAATTAATGACTTTAAATGTAAAAACAAATAAGCAAAACTTTGAAAGTGTGCAGAAGCCTTTTGGTTTGATTCCTTCAGAAATGGACTCAATTGCTATTCGCTCCCATCTATTTTCATCCATCTATACTAATGATTCTTCTGATCCTGTACTTCAGAATCCCTTTAAAACTAGCACTTCATGATTCTGAATTGTGCTGCTTGCTAAAGTAAGCCTTACTGCCCTCAAGCAAGTGCTTTGCCCATTTAATATATATAGATGTGTATCCAGACAATGTGTGTAGTGTTTCCCCTGTTAGTCTGGAAAAGCATATCCAAAACCACACTATGCTCAGTCAGGTAAATTACTACCTGTAGGTCATGGTTGCACTTCAATTTTTCAGCCAGCATCAAATGTGCTAGGGAAGATGCATATCCCACTGTACTGCATTCTAACAGTTTCTCTTGTGGTCCATTCCTTTAAGGAGTCCTTCCTTTAAGGACACACTGAGATTAGTGTGATGCTCTGGCTGAGATACACAGCCACACCTCACCATCTGTAAACAGTGCACTTTATATTTCTGTCATGCTGCATCCATCCCTGCCCTTCTAAAGGGCCATTGGACTGATTCAGAAGCAGCATTTGTTTTCATGCCACAAAGAAGTTAATATTACTGTTATTGCTCCAGGTGATAAATAGTATCACCTCTCTTGAGACTTGAGGTAAAACAAAACTGCAAAAAAATGCAGCTGCATCAAGAAATTCTGTTTGAAATGATAGCAGAATTACTGCAACTGCCACTCGTTTTGAAGAACTGTATAACTGCACAGAACAGGTCCAGTGTAAATGAAACTCAGAGGGAGTACTTTAAAACTCTAATAAGAGTTTACACATCGTGAGCACTTTATTAGGTATTCGTCTTCTTCTGCTGTAGCCTATGCACTTGACACATTGTGTATTCAGATATGCTCTTCAGCATACCACTGATGTATTGTGTGTTTATTTGCATTACTGTCACCTTCCTGTCGGCTTCGACCAGTCTGGCCCTTCTCCTCTGACCTCAAGGTGTTTTTGCCCGCAGAACTGCTGCTCACAGGGTTTTTTTTTGGGATCATTTTTTGGCATCATTCCCTGCAAACTGTAGAGACTGGTGTGCATGAGAATCCCAGGAGATTAGTAGTTTCTAAGATATTCAACCCATCCTGTCTGACACCAACAATCATTCCATGGTCAAAGACACTTAGATCACATTTCTCCTACATTCTGACATTTGGTCTTAAAAACAGCTGAATCTTGACCACTTCATGCATTTAGTTGCTGCCACATGATTGGCTGATTAAATATGCATTAAAGGTACAATAGGTAAGATTTTTGTGTTAAAACATTGTTACATTGTAAATCCATTCATATCATTGAAAAAGGCTCACTGACATGTTGGCTCATCCTCTGTCTGTGTTTATAGTCCTTAAATTCGGGTTTCAAAGTGTACATTTGTAGGGCTGTCAAATGTATCAAAACATTGTACAGCTGTACAGCAATTAAAGCTCATTAGTTGAAAAATGGTTCCAACTGCCACAGCCAATGGCATTCTGGGGGCTTATTCTGATTGTTCGTGTTGCTGCCCAAATTGCCCTCCAGACAAGCAATCATTAAAACTCTGTGCATTGCTTATTATCCAACCGAAGACTACATATCTAGATATAAAAAAATAGCCGTCTGTTTTCGGTAGCAACAAGCAAATTAGCTATAGTGAGCTTGAAGAATTTACAAATATCCACTTACCATAAAATATAGGCAATACGAATATAATAGCAATTGCACACGCCTTGTGCTTCAAGTGGATATTTGTACATTCAGGAAGCTAACTAGTTATCGCTCATTTGCTGGTTAAAGCGAACTGGTATTTTTTTCTAAGTACATAAGCAATAGTAGGCTACACAGAGTTTCAGTGATCGCTTGTCTGGAGTGCAATTTGGGCAGCTACACGTTCGTCCTATCTCGTTACGTGTTCAATCATCCGTGCACCTTTATTTCTCTCAAACTGTAAGTTGCAGTTGCATCGTTTGTGGTAGACTATCATATCGTAGTTATATAGCCATCTAGGTACGCAGACAAATGACTTGCTTGCTCACAATATAGTTGGTTAGCTAAAGTGAAAACTATAAATTGTGTTGTGTTACGCGTTATATGCATAGACTGTGGAAAGCATAAACAGCGTTGTGGTTTGGGGTTGTCTGTTGTTGCAATTCCTCTCTTGACCGTTAGGAGTCAGAAATTATCTATTGTACCTTTAACCAGCAGGCGTAAAGGTCTACCTAATAAAGTGGTCATTTACTCTATATTGCCCCTATTGGGCTATGGTACAGTTGTTACTTGAGTTCATTTAACATTTTAGTTCATTTAAATGTATTTAATGTGTAAATGTTATTTATTTCGCATTCCCAAGCTAATAATCTTTTCATATTGGACATAATTACTATGTATGCAGATTGTTTTTCTTTGTATAAAATAATACATCAATCTGAAATTCCATGGAGACCTGCAGATGAAAAAACTATACTTTTCAGTTTTAGTGCTAGTCACCAGAAATTTCACTGGAATCAGTGCTGAATATTCATTAAAGTCATATATGTTGCATAATATCTCAAATGAATATTCATTACTGTTGCAAATTCTTCATAATTATCATGTGCTAGTGTAGTGCAAGTGCTATTCTAATATGCAGACAAATTGGTTTTCTTTTTTTTTAAGTACAATACTCCATGATAAAACAACTTACCTGTGACGTTAAGGGAAACATTCACTGGGCATCTGACAGTTATGGTCCCTGCACATATTAAAGGCCACACGCCAACTAATTAAACCAAATGAAAAATATGCGAAGGAAATCAATACCATAATCCCAGTGATATAAAAACTTGCAATCACATTGTAAGTGCAATTGTAACCATAGCGCATTCGTGCATTGTCAAATTGACAGACATTTCTCACCATTTCTGTTAGCACAGCAGTAGACATATACAATGCAGGCATAATGACGTAAGCATCGTGTTTAATGTAATTCAAGTCACTTGTAAACTCCCCGAGTAAAACCCCATAGCAGCACGGAATACATATACATTTATTCATTCGAAGACAGCATTGCAAATCCAAGATACTGTACCAGACAAACTACTTGTTCAACTGAAAATGCTAAAAAAAAAGTAGAAAAAGTTATGTTGTTCGCATACGAAATAAGCGGACATACTCAAATAATCTCTGCATATGTTGGCCCAGATATGCATAAGCATCTGCACAACAAACCAGCTCGAACGGATCATCTTAAAGGTTGTAAATATGGTCCAAAGTTGCATTGTTTATCTGGTAATATTTACAAGAATCAATAGGACTACGTGCCCTGCGCTGCAACTAAGTAGCAAGTACAGTCTTAAGCACGATCACGTGGTACAGTTGCTCCAATCGTCTGCATCCAATGAACGCTCCGATTTTTAAACAGTGCAAAAGGCGAACAGGGTTGATTGGTGTGGCATGTCATGTCTTACAGTGGGAGAAGATTAGTTTCTGTAGAGTTTAGTACTTAGCTAGTCGAAGTATTATATATCGCTACGTTTTGATTTCCTTAGCTATAATCAGATTTGTTTTAGAATGAACTATCAAGAATCCCAAATCGTCACTCCAGGTCCATACAGGGCAACGAAACTGGTAAGAAATGTCGAGAGAACCTATAGCTCAGTCACTAATTTAGCTAACTTCCGTTAGCTAGCCAACTAGTTTGATTTTGAATTCAAGACCTGTTTACTTACTGCCAATGCACTGATATTTGATTGCTTCACTGTTAACATTACTTGCAAGAAGATCTCTAACTACATTGCGTGAGCTAGTTATTGATAATTAGCTAGGCTAGCTTGATAATCACATTATCAAGCTACACTAAACACTAGTTGCATTGTAACGTATTTCGTTTACCCGTACTTGCTAGGTAGCTAGATGGCTAGCTAAATTAAGTCGGGTGTATGCAACCATTGCAAGTGTTGTCAACGATTAGGTTTGCAAACGCTGGAATTTAGTCAAGTACACTAGTCATCGAGATCATTCTGAAAGTAACGCATAGCTTGCTAGCTGGTTAGTTAACCAAGTTGGCTTTTCTAGAAGAAAGTTTGTTAGCCATGCTTCGATTGCATACTTAGGCAAACTTTCTTGTCATTAAATGTAATCAATTAATAGATGAAAAATAATATTTAGTATCCAGTATAATATTTTAATATCCAGTTCATCTTGATTTAATTTAGAATGCTGATAGATATGTTGTTTCTGGCTAGCTAACTGGGCGTTGTGTTTTTGATTTCCAATCATTTTCATTAATTATTGATTAATTTCGACATTGTTGGTCGAATTTTTTTTTTCCTTCTTGTATAGTGGAATGAAGTTACCAAACTTTTTCGTGCGGGAATGCCCCTGAAAAAGCATCGGCAGCACTTCAGGTTGTATGGGAACAGTTTTACTGCGGCAGCAGCTGTGGACTGGTTACACGACCTTCTCAGAAACAATAGCAACTTCGGTGCTGAGGTCACGAGGCAGCAGACGGTCCAGCTACTGAAAAAGTTCCTAAAGAATCACGTGATTGAAGACGTGAAGGGCAGATGGGGTTCAGAAGACTTGGACGATAACGGTCAACTTTACAGGCAAGTCATTTCAAACTCTTTGGGGGATTCCGACGTTATATCCTCAAGCAAGAAATTAAAAATTCGTTCTTCTAGGGAGGGAGTTCAAATTTCTGAGGCAGACACGTTTCTGTGGCAGGTGTCGGGCCTGAGCTGCACACCAATTTCATTATTACAATTTCATTCATTAGAAATTAATGAACGTTTGATGGTGTCAGGTGGAAACCAGAGAAATCTGAGGTATGTTGACTGGATTTCTTGCTGTGGCAGGAAATCACGTAAAGCTGGTACACTAGTTGCAGTTGTATCAAATAATAAACCAATGTAAATATAGAACTGACTTCATGCTAACCCATTGGTAATTAGTTAATCAAGTGACCATATATTACTTCTTTTTATTTTATTTTTGCACATTTTCATAGGTTTCCCTCCACATCACCATTGAAGTCTATTCCCAGCTGCCCATCACTTACAAGAAAGAAGAGTTTCCTGCTGAAGGAAAAAGAGGGTCTTTTCAGAATCAGGACATCTAAGAAATTCGACAAAGAAACACAAGTTAGAAATTCTTCTTTGCTTCTGACTCAGTCTTGTATTACTCATTTTCTTAATGAATTCAGAATTATATAATTTGCTGTTGTTTCCGGGTGTTATTTCAGTTGAATTCTAAAATTAAGCACTCTTATAACCTGCAGGAAAACTTGGATCCGTTGAACCAAGAAAATGCTGCCGATTCGGCTCCGAGTGATGCGGTCCATCGGCGAGACCTGACGGAGGAAGACATCCTGGATGTTTGGAGAAATATAGCACTAACTCAGTACGAATGCCTAGTTGAGGTTTCTGTCCTCTTTGCTGTCTCGTGACTTGTCGATTGCGTGCGTTTTAAAATTGGTGCTTGTTTGTCAGTTTGCAGAAAACTCTGGGTTTGGTTTCGCTTGATGACGTGTTGGACCCAGCTCATGTTGACGCTCGGCACATTGTGTACAACATGACAAACGTCAACAAGCACGGGGTAGTGACTCTAGAGGATAAAACAGGTATAATTTCACTGATTGTGCCTTGCAGTGCTAATCTTTATGTGGTTATGGTATATTTATACACGTGCTAAACATTGTGTTTAATATTTATTTATGAAATGTTGATTGTTTTATGAAATTCTCCTCCAGGGGACCTGCCACACTGGGTTTTGTCAGCTATGAAATGTTTGGCAAGCTGTAAGTAAGATCTCATTCGAGACTTTTGGTTCTATGAATGAATGAAAATTTGGAACCGTGATTTGGACCATTAATGTAAGCACTCTCATCAGTCTTCAGTCAGTCCTTTAATTAATGCTGTGCTTTTTTCTTTCCATTGAAGGGCCAAAGTATGACTCAAATCAGCCTTCATACACAGGATTTGAGAGAGATGTGTTCAAAACCGTTTCGGATTATTTTCTTGGTCTTCCCCAGCCACTGCTCACATTTCAGTACTATGAGTTGTTTGTGAACATTTTGGGTATGTATGGCCTTTACTTTTCATATATATATATATATATATATATATATATATATATATATATATATATATATATATATATATATATATAATATTTATATATATATATATATATATATATATAATATGTGTTATATATTTGTACATGCGTGTGTGTTTATATAATTAATGACCATGTTCTTTGCTTCCCCCAAACAATTTATGTAACAGTGACAAATTGGTGGACGAGGGATACATGGGTTTTTATGCAGTGACAAATTGGTGGACGAGGGATACATGGGTTTTTATGCAGTTTATTTTCTTTATACACAAAATTTTTGTGTCCATACAAAACCCTATTTTAAATATTGTTTTTTCAACTGAAATTTAAAGTTGATCCATTTCAATGCAAAAGCATGAAATTGCACTGTTTTATTTTATCTCCTATAACCTTATTGCTATTTTAAAAGGACTGGCTTGTTTTGGTGTAAATGTGTAAATTCTGGCTGACATGCACTGCTTTTTTGTGGCTTTGTTTTTACTTAAAGGGGCAGTTCACCCAAAAATGAAATTAAAGTATGCTTCCAATTACCCAGAGTACTATCTATTCATCCAACTTTTTTTAGATGCAGTTCACTGTGATATTATGATCCTTTATGGACAGCTTGTTTTCTGGTAATCAACTCTCAAAAAATTGCATTTGAAAATCTCGGCAAAAACTCCATGTATAATGCCAGTTATGCACAAACATCAACACCTCAAAAACGCATATTTTAATTGAGAACACTTTCTTCTACTGCCGGAACTTGCCAATTGTGTCCGCGCAAGCAGAGGTTTCTGCCAAAGTACTCTATGTAAGTGGAAAGTTGGACCCATTTGTGGGTGAACTGCCCCTTTAAGATGTAACTTCTATTGTTTTCTTTACTAACGCTTCTGTGGTTGTGCAGTTGTTTCTTCCTTTCTTCCAATGTACCACCTGCCTGTTTGTTTCCTACTCCAGATTTTCATTTTATTTTTTGTCTGGTCCCTTGCTAGTTTTGTGTGGCTACGTCGTGGTTCCTAAAACGCAACGAGGAAAACGTAAAAATCGGGAGGAACCCAGCTGTCCTCAGCCATCAAAAACCCCTCACTTGAACAGTGCTAACCCTTTCAAATCAACAGAGTGCCTTTTGTTGAGCTTAATACGGAAAGAGTCGTATGAGGAAACCGATTCTCCAATGAGGGAGGTGTTCGGTTCTAAGGCTCGGTCAGACCTTCTGGGGGCAGCTGCTACGGAAACGACCCAGCAGCCCGACCTGGTCCACAGTAGAGCCAGTGGCAGTAAGTTGATGAGTGGGAGCTGCCAGAACCTCTCCCAAACCACACACTCTGGAGCCATATCGGTGAGGCTGAGACCAAGGAGCTATTCCGTGGACGGCGTTAACGAAGATTCGGCTCAGGTGAGGCGGAGACCTAGGAGCTGTTCCCTGGAAGGCATTATTGAAGATCCGGATCATGCACACCTTCCGGGTCTGCTCTTCCCACCCTCAGAACACGGCGTTCCAGGCAGAAGCAGAGGCAGGAGGACCTACCCCTCCCTTCAACACAAAGCCGCCTCTCTGCTTGACATCCACCCCAAAGCTGAACAACAGGTTTTTGCCTCCATGGCAAGCCTTTCCTGTTGCAACAGTATGAGCACAAATGACTCCGAGGTGTTTAGCAACCACAGTGCTAGCAGCAGTAGTACACCATCGCCACCGGAAGCCCCGTTGGCTAAAAGACTTCAGTCCAGAAGCTTGGGGGGCTGGGCTGGGGTTGGTGACCGGCGGGAGATGTCGACGAGCTGCTTTAGCATTAACGCCCCCGTGGCTGAAATAACGGTGAAGCCAGAGCTCTCTTCCAGCACTGGACTGAGAAGGCTCAGTGTGCTCAATCTGGCTGCCAGCAGCACAGAGGCCAGGGCAGGGCCCGGCGTGAGCAGACGCTGCTATAGCTCTGTGGACCTGTCCAACAAGCCACCTACCTCTCCGCCCTCTGTGTCCTCTTATGCACGCCACCCAAGTCCTGACCAAAGTAAGGCCCTGTTTGCATGCTTTTCTTATCGGCTCCCGGGGCCATGTTTGTCTGTCGGCTGATGCTTGTGTGTATTGCTTGCTTAACGGAACTCACCTGGGTCCTGTCATATGGGAATGTTCTTCCAGTTAAATGCTGGAGAAATAATGTGTTTTTGTAGTTAAGGAATGTTCCGTTTATGTAGCTAAAGGTTGGTTTGTGCCCCGTCGCTTGACTGAAATGGCAGAATTTTCATGAACGTTCTAACATCGTCAGACATTGACTATAGTTGTCTAATTTGAAATGTATTTAAATGTAAGTATAAAACAAATGTTGCCCGATTGAGTATAAACCAGCCGTAAACCTTTTTTTGTTTTATTCTAATTTGCATTCACTTTAACATGTCTTAATACTGTGATGTTTTATCTACTCACCTCATGAATGTCTGCTGTTAACTTTACAAAACGACTAAAACCGCTGTGAATGGGTCTGTCTTTTGTGGGAGGCAAAGAATTCCATTTGGTTATGTCACGTTGCTCCGTCGGTCCGAACGCATCGCGCTGGCGTGTTGTCAGCTGGGTGGGCGCTAGCGCGTTAGCCGCAGGGAGTGCAGTGAGACTGTGCTGTTTCGCTGTGAAGGTCTCCTGCAGCCGCAGCTGGAGCGGGTCGCCGTGGAGGCCCTGCAGCTCTGCACCCTGCTCCTGCCCCCGGCCAGCCGACGCAAGCTGCAGCTGCTGATGCGCATGATCTCGCGCATGAGCCAGAACGTGGACATGCCCCGTCTGCACGACGCCATCGGGACGCGCACGCTGGTGAGGGGGCTTCATGTCACGTGACCCTTATGTAATCGCCTGACGAGCATACAGGGTATATTCATGAGTTTCAGCTCGTACAGCAGCTTAGAAGGCAAATAATACTATGATTTATTTCTCACGGTAGTTGGTCTTCATATGGGAATTTTTTATTATTATTTTCAAATAGTACACAAAGATTTGGAGCAAGCTTGCTTGTGATAACTTCTTTCAGTGAAATAGTGTTTTTTTTTTTTTTATGCCAGTGGAGACCCTGTAAAGGAACTACAGGTGGTGCACTGCTTGTCTTCCCTGTGGTGAACACTAGATGTCGCTGTATGGTTTCAGATGGTGCACACGTTCTCTCGCTGTGTGCTGTGCTGTGAGGAGGAGGTAGATCTGGATGAGCTCCTTGCCACAAGACTGGTCTCTTTTTTAATGGATCACCACCAGGATATTCTGCAGGTTCCTGTCTACCTGCAGAATGCAGTCCAAGATCACATCGCCTACCTCAGGAAGGTGCAGGTAAGTGCTGGGTGGTATACATCATATATAGTATAAACTTAATGTTTAATTTCCATGCATACTGAGAGTTAATTTTCCGTTTTGAAACTTGCCCATTACATCCAACATTTTTCATTAGCATTTATTTCAATTTCTTGTGTATTGTGTCATCCTTTGTGTGAAGTTGGTTTTTTTTTTTTTTTGGTGTCATCTTTCCCCAGATAACGTACCCCAGCTCTGGTGTCAGTGTCAGTGTGCCAGCGTACTCGTTCTGCACGCAGATAAGCCCTCAGGAGTTCGAGGAGCAGAAGCTGTCCGTCTCACAGGCCGCCATCGCTGACCTCCTGGAAAGCCTCATCAAGGACAAAAGCCTGTCTGTGAAAGATAAGAAGAAGCGGCTGAAGCAGGTAAAATGGAGGCAGAGAATTTCACACACCCTCTGACTGTCAGACATGCCAGTGTCACATCCCTCATCGCTCAAAAACACGCATTTTTATCAGTTTCAGAAACTCTACCCCGACATCTACATCCGCCGTTTCCCCACCACAGAAAGCGAGGCTCAGCTTTTCGCGGATAAACCAAAGATCAAGCCGCCAATGTTGATAAGTATAAAGAAAGCCAAAGCTTTTAGCATCCGAAACTGAAGGTTCATGTTTTTATTGTGTGCTGTGGGTGTTCTCTCTCTCTCTCCCATGTCTCCATGAAGACTTGGCAGCTAAATGAAGACGATATGTGAAGAAGCCGCAGGACTTATTTTAGTCCGAAAGCCAGCCTAATGTTTTTATGTTATTAAATGGTGTCAGATTTCTACAGTATATTTTTATTCTCAGATTAAAATGTTTTAATGCGATTTCTTACTTTTTTGTTTTGTTTTTGTTTTGACTGCGTTGACGGTTGTAATTAATTTTCACTTTTCCGGGTATATGGTCACATTTTATAAAAGGTCATTGCTTGGGATTTATGAGGCAAGGGTAATGAGTTTAAAGCCTCTTCAGGCTATTGCGTAATATGAACATATGACTACGTTTTCAGAAATAATCCCTTCAACGTATTCATCCTTTGCCTTCAGCACAGACCACATTATTCCTTAAAAGGGTTTGGTTTTCCGCCAGTGTTGTTTTTTGTTTAAAAGGATTTAATGAAATCGGTAGCTTGCAATTACGGAACTTTTAGGGATAACTTGTTTTAAAGCTCCAGTTTATATGCCTGTATTTAATGTGCTATAACCTCTCCCAAACTGTCGTTGACAGTCTTTGCATTTGAGAATTTACTTAAATGTTTTCCTTTTCGTTTCACCAAAGCATGAATTCTCTTTTGCTTGTAGTTCACTCCAGTTCACCTGCTCATGTCTGCTGTGGTGTGGGAATGTTTTTCTAGTTGATGATTGTGTTATGTATTGCGCTTTCCTGTAATTAGTAGAGCTGTGATGCATGCAGTACTGTGTGTGTACAAATAAAACTGAATTGCATATTGCCACAGCCAGTGCATTAAGCATTGCATTTCCTCAATTTGTAAGGAATAAGGAGAAATTTCACTTTTCTTAAAATCAAGAATGTAATTTTTCTTTTACTCTTAAATCTGTATTGTTTACATATTTTGTCATTTGACAAAACCGTACATATTGGGATTGCTGAAGTAAATCTTTCTACATTTAAACAATGTCGTCTTGTTTTCATTTTTATACACATTTGTCTCAGTGGCTCTATATTCTGCAGTGTGAATGGGTTAAGATTGGTCTGAAGTCCATTCAAGTATGTGTCTGTAAATTATACTTCCCCAGAGACAACATTTTTACCTCACTTTTGAATTTAGATTTGTGTATGATTATTCATATCTTAAAGGCTGGTGAAAAGAGTAATTAATTCAGTTTAGAGGGTATGTCCCAAGCCTGCCATAACAGGATAGCTGCTGCATATGGCGAATATATATTTTTTTATTCCCCACCAAGTCTTTAGATATTGCGTCGTTTCATAATGGACAATCCCATTTATTCCTGAATGAGAACTTTCAGCTAAGAGCCACAGCGGTGGGATATGACAGCCTCTGAAACCATATAATTCACATTCATCACCTGCATTACCTCCTGCAAGCACGGCATAAAAGGTCATGATGTGGCACACACATTCTCTAAAACTCATGATTCAATAGCTTTACTACAGCAAGTTTTTAAAGTGGAAAAACATAATCTTGGAAACCTATGAAGATGCCTCAAAATCAACATTTTGGGTTGTCATTTTCTTTATTTTACATGCCCTTGTGTTAGAGTGGATCTTCAGTAGCTGGGACAGTTCAGGGGCAATGCCGTAAAATCCACAGGAGCTCTCTGTTTAGTTACAATGCATTGCAGACCTGATGAAAGGGTGTAGCTACCATTTTGCTGTTGTCCAAACCCTGATTTTTTTCAATGAAGTAGTCATTCTTTCACACACCATTATTATTATTATTGATATTTTTGTTCAGTCTGAGTGTTAAGAACCTCCCTTGTGGGTGTCGTCACACCTACAGCATGGGTGTACATTTACATTTTCCCCATTGTGCTAAATGTTCCTCAGTCTTCCTGTAATATAGTCTTTCCCTGGATAATAAGTATATCGTTAATGCAGTAACCCAATAAACAATTACTGATTGAATTAAATTATTTAACTCCGCCGTTTGTTCTGGTTTCATGTTTTATTCTGGACCTGTTATAGTCCAGGACAAACCAAACTCTTGAGCCTTTCACAAAACATCAGACACAAATCACAAGCCTGTGTCTGGATGTGTACAGTGTACTAAAATTCTTCAGTTACCATGAGCTGGATTCTTTCCCCTAACAAATCTTGTGAAATAATGTGGCTGTTGTTTAAGCCTGCCTCCATCATGTGAATGGCTTTCTGCCTTAGTGGATTATAGTGCTCTTTCTCAGGCACGTGCTCTGCTGCACAAGTGGCACCCACAAATAGTTGTATGAGGTGTTAGGAAAGAGGTGGGTATGACTTAGGAGTTTTCTTCACAGATTTTCTGTTTTAGATATGTTTAATTACAGAATTGTACATTGATAATTCCCTGGATAAGGTCAATGAACGTGTGATGTTACTTTAAAATATGCAGTATTTATAATAATAATAATAATAATAATAATAATAATGTCATTGCCACAGAGGCTCCACATTTCAGCTGTGGAGAATACTTATACAGTGGCAGAAGCAACCTGCAATTACAGCAGAGGATGCATGGGAACTGGAAGTGATTTATTACTAGCGTGTTTAACCTTAAATGACATTTTCATTTATCTAAAGCAGATCAACAAAAACAAAAGCATGATTAATCAAATCTGTCAAGACACATGCCATGCACAACAGCCCTTCCCCTCTTCAGGAATTTTTAAAAGACTGCATTCATTAAATGGGCATTACAATGTATCCAGTTGCGTAGAATTATGTTTTTAAAAAAAAAGCTTTACATTTTAAGGGCAATTTACTTATGAATTCAGAGCATGGCAGGAACTATTTATTTAAAGCAACTTGCTGAAGAATTATCAGTGTCATCACTGAGATATCTAACACCACATCCCCAATCCACTGGTTCCAGCACTGTAGTTCACTTTCATATCAAAAAAAATATTTAGAAAAAGGTTTAGATTGGTCCAGTTCATGTATTTTGTTGTTCTGCATAACAGTGCTGCTCAGTTTGAACCAGTAACATACCACCATTAACCATCTTGGAATGTATGCTGGTTTATGCTTGAATCTAGTTGGAACCAGCTTCTGTTCCAGCTGGTTATCATATGAAATTTGGTGATGGTCTTGTCTGTACTAAGCTGGCCCACCAGCTGGACATGGTCTTGCCAGCATGGCTCAACCATATTGTTGCCTGCTTGACCATCTCCAAACCAGCTTATTTGCTGGAATTTACACCAGGGATGTTTAACTTTCAATAGTTCTGGCAGTATAAACGTAGCTGATTCATTACACAAGCACGAAGTATCTGCAGTCCCGTCGCTTTGTTGTTGATTTCTATGACCTCATTTCAACCGAATTTAAGATAAACATAGGCTAAACCAGGGGTCGGCAACCCTGGTCCTGGAGAGCCGCAGGGTGTGCTGGCTTTCGTCTCCACCTTAAAATAAGCAACCGATTCAGACCCAAGAAACCAGGTGAGGTAAGTTAACTGTGCAATCAACGGCTTTCATTGATCAATTAATGCCAAGTAACAACGAAAGCCAGCACACCCTGCGGCTCTCCAGGACCAGGGTTGCCGACCCCTGGGCTAAACATAAAAAACGAAATATATATATAAAACCGATAGTATGCAGACGTGTGTTATGACGGTGTACTATAACCTCTGGAGACATAACATCGCAGTAGAAGTTACGCTGGAGTTACGTAACGAAGTGTATTTTTTGCTTAAAACCACGAAACTACGCTTGCCCATACCAGCCATTGTAAAGCAGACAAGTCGTCAGTAACGTCTATAAATCTATAAAATATCCTTTATCGCATATAGAACCTACGTGGTCCAATGGACAATATGCAACAAAAGTGAAATCATAAACATAAACGTAAAAAAAATTGTGTCAAAAGTCAATAGAATAGGTTATATAGGTGTTCTAAATGTGGTTCTGATTATGTATATATAATTGGTAGGGGGGAAAAGCCCCTGGTCTTGTGCTGGAAGAAAAGCTGGGACACAAAGAGATTCTTGTTCCATGCCGGTCTGATTGGTTGAGAACCTGCTTTCACAAGATCCCGGTGTGGGAAGGGAACCCCATGTATAAATACCCCTCAAAACAACCGCCAGGCACCGTGTGATTCTTTTCAGACCTGCGAGGAACTGCGTGTTTATTATACAGGAAAATGGTCAGCCGGTAAGTAATTTTATATTTTACTCTGAAGCCTTTTCTGTTCTTTATTGAGTTGAATTCACTGTACAATTTTGATAGCACTACTGCTCACTGAAATAAACGAAATAAAGGAAAAAACTAAAAGTTTCAATTTGCAGAAATATTTTTTGATTAATGTAAACGACCACAGTTGGTAGACAGCATACTAATATGTCATGTACAAGGCAGTCTAATCTGTTCATGATTTACCTTCTTCCTACTATTTGGGGAGTTTGGAAATTCAAGTATTTTTAAACAATACATAAGTAAAATCATTGCAAAATACATCTGTTTTTTTAATAAGAGGTGTCTGTTAATGAGCAATATTTGTAGTCAAATTAAACTCAGTATTTAGCTTATTTGTGCTCTCATCAGAGTTGGCCAACTCCTGTTGTTGTGAGGGTTTGTTTTATTTTGGTAAATTCCTTCCTATTTAACAAATCGGTCACATCTCCCTGTTCAAAAAGTCTAAGGGGCTCATGCTGCTCTTTGTTTTGATGGCAGAGTTGAACACCCTGCCGGTGGTTACAAGAAAATCTTTGCGACGTGCGAGGAACTGGCAGAGCCTATTCCAGCTCAGATCACTGGTTAGTCTAAAAGACTTGTCCTTCACATACAATTTATTGTTTATAAATATGCATGCAAAAACAAATAATTAATTGATACAACAAAAAAGAAACCATTTGAAATAAATATTTGCGTTATAATGGCTTAATACAATAAATAACTGTAGATTTTTTTTTAAATGTATATATTTTCAGATTAGATTTAGTGATGCTTTATTGTCCCATTTAACTTCCATTTGTATATTTCAGCAGAACTAAATTAATTTAAATAAATGTGGGAAAGAATACAAGACAAAATTCTAACATTATATGTTCAGAGAAAATAGTGTAAACCTGCTTGGTACCATGTGCTTGGACGTGCATTTGACTGTCCCCATGCTGTGAGATGCCTACCACAGAGCATCCAGGGCAAATGGTGAGTTGTTTTATGAAAGACTGGGGCCCTGTGTGTGCCTGGAATAAAGCAAACCTTTCCTCTGCCTCTGCAGGCAGAATTCCTTCATGGCTGAGGGGAAGCCTTCTCCGTCTGGGACCAGGGCTGTTTGAGGTGGGGGATGAGCCCTTCTACCACCTCTTTGATGGCCAGGCACTCATGCACAAATTTGACTTGAAAAATGGGCAGGTCACCTACTACCGAAAGTAAGACCGCTAATGTTAATCCAGATGTGTATCAACATCTGTTTGTATTGTTGATGCATTAATGGTTCAGCTTGAATTTTTTTGTCATTTTCAATATGGCCAAATCTAGCCAAATGTGTCTAGTGTTTTACTAGGTAAGAAGATTTTCCTCTCTGGGTCAAATTAACAAAAGAGACCATCACCCAAACTCTTTCTTGAGTGGTTCTCTCAGCAGGGACTGTTTCTCATTAAAACACTGGAGTGGCCTTAACCTACAGTGTGACTGTCCCAAGAGAACAAAGAATTCCTGTAGCAATAGACCACCCTTCTTAGAAGTAAGCTGGCATCTCTTCCAGCTCAGGAATGTTTTTTTCGGAGAGTTGTGGTGCAGTCCATTGGGCAGCCACCAGTTGGATATCCATGAATGCATACCGGAGGTTCTGGTGTTCTGGATGGCAGTCAATGCACTGAGAAAAAAATATGTGATTGCAGATTTGTGAAGACGGATGCCTATGTTCGTGCCATGACGGAGAAGAGAGTTGTGATCACTGAGTTTGGCACTGCGGCCTACCCAGATCCTTGCAAAAACATTTTCTCTAGGTTTGTTTTCTTTGTAAATTTCTGCCAGTTCATTCAAGAATGGATCTAAGAATCAGCATCGATTAGTCCACCAGTGAAAATCTTGCATGAAAGTCAGCCATATGGTTTTTCTGTTGTCTTTGTGCAGGTTTTTCACCTATTTCCAGGGTATTGAAGTGACAGACAACTGCCTTGTCAATGTGTACCCAATTGGAGAGGATTACTATGCCGTCACAGAAACCAACTACATCACAAAAGTTGACCCAGAGAACCTGGAGACTTTGAAAAAGGTAAGCATTCCAACTGACTCCTATTCTAGTAAACAATGGAAGAGACAAAAGTACATAGAAGTTACTGATATGGAAACAATAAACCACATATCCCCATCTCCCTAGGTGGACCTGTGCAACTACCTCACCATCAATGGTGTGACAGCTCACCCCCACATTGAAAATGATGGCACAGTGTACAACATTGGAAACTGTTTTGGAAAGAACTTTACACTGGCCTATAACATTGTCAAAACTCCACCCACACAACCAGGTCTGTTCTTGTTTGCCTCTTCTTTGGTATTCATATGTTTACGTCCTATGATGCTTCCTCCAGCAAAATGTGCCATTTATGGAATCAATTTCATTTGAAAATGTCACTGTCTACTTTCAGACAAATCAGACCCCATTGAGAAGTCTAAAGTGCTGGTGCAGATCCCCAGCAGTGAGAGATTCAAGCCCTCCTATGTCCACAGGTTTGTGGGGTGCTCATGCTTCACTTCATATCTGATGAATCCAGATTGCCTTTGAGATGCTGTGATGCTGAAATGATCCTGTCCCATCAATAAATATACTGTGTGAACTGAGCATGACAAGCCAAATCCATAGTTTCTTTTTACTTTTTTTTTTTTTTCTTCACTGGGCTCTCTAGTCAAGGTGGAACATTTAGTTCCAAGAACTCACAGAGCTGAATGTTTTACGTAGAGTCTACGTAGAGTCTTTGTGCTCAAAATAGAGGAAACCGCTCAAAATAAAATTAATTTCCTTGAAGTGTTTTTTTTAAACCTTTATTACACCATAACATCCCAGCCATATATTATTTTTTCCCTCTCAGCTTTGGCATCACAGAGAACTACTTCATCTTTGTTGAGACTCCTGTAAAGATCAACTTGCTGAAATTCTTGAGTGCATGGAGCATCCGTGGAAGCAACTACATGGACTGCTTTGAGTCCAATGAAACCATGGGTGTAAGTCAAAGATCAGCCAGAACAATCAAAAATATTTTTGCAAACCATACTAAGCAAATTTGTTGTTTGTTTTGGTTTTTGGTTTCAGAATAAAAACTTTCTTAGACATTTGTATGCCTACTCATTCTATTCCTTACGCATAGGCATCTGAATAATATATTTTGTTTTGTTATAGACATGGTTTCATTTGGCCACAAGGAACCCTGCACAATATGAAAACCACAAATTCAGGGCTGCGGCCATCAATCTCTTCCATCACATCAACTGCTACGAGGATCAAGGCTTCATTGTTGTCGACTTGTGTGCCTGGAAAGGGTGAGGGGGTCGTCTGAAGACTAAAATTGCTGTAGAACATCTATTTCAGATATTACTCACCTGCCTCTCTTCCCTGCTGCCTTGCAGTTTTGAGTTTGTGTACAACTACCTGTACCTGGCCAACTTGCGTGAGAACTGGGACGAGGTGAAGAAAGCAGCCATGATGGCCCCTCAGCCCGAGGTGCGCCGGTATGTCCTTCCCATGGATGTGCACAGGGTAGGTGTCCCAGGTCGGTTCCTATCATCTGCAAGGAGTGGATCCTGTGGGCTGGTGTGAGTGAATCCTCTCTTCTGTCCTTCAGGAGGAGCAGGGAAAAAACCTGATCGCCCTGCCCTACACCACAGCCACTGCTGTCATGCGCAGTGATGGTACCATCTGGCTGGAACCGGAGGTTCTCTTCTCTGGGCCTCGCCAGGGTAAGCACACACGCCATCGCAGTGCCATTATATTTCAGGCATCAGGTTATAGTATTTGATTGCACTGCCTTCTCTACTCTTTCCACACGATTGTATATTTGTATACGCTGCAAAGCCCCCACACACTTAACCTTTTTAAATCCTCATTTTCTCAGCTTTTGAGTTCCCGCAGATCAACTACTCCAAATTCTCTGGAAAGAACTATACTTATGCCTATGGACTTGGCCTCAACCACTTCATCCCCGACAGGGTAGGCACAGATAAAGTCAACCCAAGTCTAGAGCCAGTTCTTTGTGCTCCAGTGGACACAGCATTGCTGACCTACAAATGTGACCATGTTGTCCTTCTATTTCTCCCAGATTTGCAAGCTCAATGTGAAAACCAAGGAAACCTGGGTGTGGCAGGAACCGGACTCCTACCCCTCTGAGCCGCTGTTCGTTCAGACTCCTGGTGCTGAAGGTGAAGATGACGGTAAGCCTGGGAGCCTGTGGTGCCATTTCCATGGCAGTGCTACAGTGTGTGCTGAGACAATTACTATCAATTCCCACAAGACAATTAAAAGGCAGAAGGATAAGACCTCCTATGGTGCCGACAGCGCTTTCTATAATTCTGCCACTTCTTCTTTCTCCAAGGGGTCCTGCTGACCGTCGTGGTCAACCCCGGGGCTGGCCAGAGGCCGGCCTACCTCCTGATTCTGAATGCCAAGGACCTGACAGAGATTGCCCGAGCAGAGGTGGAGGCTATCATCCCTGTGACCTTCCACGGGATGTACAAGCCTTAAACTGAATCTGGTAGCAGAGCCCACAGCCACTCCACAGCAACAATAGACCCTGCTGTAAGACTACTTTGCAAGAATTCAGATACAGTCTAAGAGATGCTGTATGCCGACATGAAGCACTAAGAAACGTCTTAATCGTGTTATAAACTTCCTTCCTTGTGATGCAGAGAAATGTACGCCTGTTCAGCTGATCATAATCTTATTAACCTGACTTCCTCAGTTGCATCTGATATTGGTTGAGCAGGAAGAAAATGATAATCATGATGATGTCCAATGTACCCCAGCCTCATGGCGGCCCTTTTTTCTTTCATTGCCCTCTTGGTGTAAACTGTCAGAGGAATATGACACTCTTGACACACAACATGCACTGTATACCATTCAAAGGTGGTACAGTTCTTGTGAGATGCAAGCTATGGACAATGACCTGCCCAAAGGATATGCAGAGCCTCAAATAAATACTTTATGATTCAAACAAGAAATGACTCTGCTTTTTTTATAGCTTTGTGTGAAAATGGCCAAAATGGCACTTGATTTAGTATATCTCTCAAATGGATACAGGGAAGCAGGTACAACAGCTCAGATCGAGTCCCCAGGAGAGTGACATACCTAAAAGTCACTCGTTAAAATATGCTTCGATCAAAAAATGTATATTACACACTACAACACAACAACTAATGTTTTACTGTGTGCAGGTAAAAAGCAGTCGTACCAGATCATACTATAGACCGTTTCTTTATTTTGCTTTAAAGATACAAAACAGATTGATTGTATTGTCCTAGTAACTTGTGTAGCAATGTCAAACTAAAATACATTTATATTGATCATTTCTACTCGTATATAACCCTTTGTGTTGTCAAAATGAAATAAAGTATTTAGTATTCAGGCTTCAGAATTAATAAAAAGAAAAAGTATTCACCTCCTTTGCACCAACAACCAACCTGGGCCAGGTATATTCCATTTTCTTGAGACATGATTCTAAACATGTTACTGAGGTCTTCCTACAGTCAGGGACAGAAGTATTGGTACAGTACCTTGATAAAGATGCTGACAAAAGACTACAGAAAACATTACTGAAATATATTGTCATTTTTCCATGTGGAAAATAGTGTACTCAATGAAATTACATAATTTAATTAATTGAAATTAATGCATTGAATCAACCAAAGAAACAGCAAATAATTTTCAAATGAATAACTTCCAAAAATATCTGAACCCCTGTTTAATACATGGTGAACCCCTGTCAAGGATAACAAGCACAGAGCATTTTCCAACAACACTTGACAAGTCTCTGGAGCAAACATTGATTTTGCTTTCACAGAACCATTGCTGTGATTCCATATTTTGGGTCATTCGGGTCATGCAGGTACGGCGAAGTCTCAGCCTCCTGGCAGAAGCAGTCAGGTTCTTGACTAAAATGTCCAGGTACATGGTGGAATTTATTATACAACTGATTATATCAACAGCCTCGGGACCACAGTCAACAAAACATTCCCAAAGCATCAATAATCTACCACGATATTTGAAGGTAGTTATGAGGTATTTTTGTAGTATGCATCCCTATTTTAATGCCAAACATGCTAGTGGTGTACATGGCCAAAAAGGTTACTTTTGGTCTCATTTGTCTCTAGCATAGTTCCATAGACTGCTGGCAAAGTCCAGATGCTTGAATTATTCAAAGAGCCTATTAGTAGGGAAGTGGCATTTCATATTAGTGCAAAATAATTCACTGATATTGTCTGGCCTCCCAACTGAAACAGGAGATCAGACATGAAGACCAAGGAACTGTCCATGGAACAGTTCTCTGAAGTTTAAAAAAGCAAAAAAAAAAAAGGCTTTGAGCCTTCCTATTAGCACCATTAAGTCTACTCTAACAAAGTGTAAAAAAACATGGTCAAGCCCAAACATTCAGGGCATCCGACCAGACTGAACAACCATATGAGAAGGGCAACTGTCTCCAACAGCTGCAGAGCTCAACGGCTAAATAGGAAACTGGTCAGAAATCTTGCTCAGACCTGAGAATTTATTTTTTAATCACAAATGCGTTGAATTTACTGGATAAAGGAGGGTGAATATTTAGTGCTGGTACAAATGTCAAACATGGTTCAAATGAAATGAGTAGCAGCTGTTTTGTTGACATATGTAAACAGTCTTCTCAAAAAGGCCATCCATTGTAGTACTAGATTCGAAGTAATGGGGACCTTCGTTTTTCTGTGGAAAGCTGGTATTCTTGTTGTCTGATGATCTTCAAGCACTTGCCCAACACCTGAAAGAGAGACGAAAAGGTCAAGGCAAATGGACACAGAATGGTCTTGTCTATCTGACCACATGTTAAACATAAACAAAAAACAAATTTTAATAGCAACTATTCACTCAAAACTCTCCACTAATAATGTCTCAGCAGAAGTCAGAGACCACTAACCTACACATAAAATGTACCAATAATTATTTTTATTTTCACAAATATAAATACCTTTCACGTTATACCTCAATAGCCATTTATGATAATTAAATGCCACTCCATGTTCTGCTTGTCCTTTTTTACCCTAAGTAAAGCTACAATAAAGCTGGGAACAAATCAAACCACTGTACTACCTTCCTTGTGTCTTGAGGCAGAATCACCCCATCATCCCACAGTCTTGCAGTGGCAAAAAATGCAGAGCTCTCTTTTTCCAACCTGAAAGCAAAAATGTCAGCAATGTACTGATTCTGTCAGGTTCAAGAGCTCCAAAAACCTCAGAAGTGCCCTGTTATTGATCAGGTTCGCCTCTACCAAAATCTGCAACCTACACTCACTTCTTGTGGATGCGTGTGTCGACCTCATCCTCCTGTGCCAGGGCTCCTGAATCCCTCGGAGCCAGCAAAGACACTCTGGCATTCGGCCATAAGAACAAAAAGTTGGGGTCAAACGACCTCCCGCACTTAAAAAACAAAACAAAAAACAATTAAAGAGCATGAAAATAAAGACACATCATTCCTTTAGTGGCCAAACCAATATAACCAAATAGGATATGTATTTGCACTGCATAGCAGTTTCCATCATCCTGCATACCATAGCGTAACTCTCAGGACCATGGCAACCTCCAATGACCACAGTAATCTTTGGTGTGGAGGCACATGCCACAGCAGACATCATGGATCCCTGGGCCTTTAGTCTGTTGGTATTGGATTCAGCCTGTAGGAAATGGAAGTACACAACTTAATCATTTCCAGAACTGTCAGAAGTGAGTCTGTCAGACTCAACCAAACTCTTATCTACCACTTGACTCATTCTGACAACAGAGCATGTCCGACAATGTTGAGGACCCAGGGAATGAAATAGCGCAGTGACCTATGACACAGTTTGCAAAGCTAATACCCATAGTTCAAAGTCTTAGTTGTCGTGCATGGATGGAAACTGTGTGTGATGAGGACACCAAACACATAAGGGTTTGAACATACTACTAACGTGCTGAACACATTGATTAAATAATGAATAAAACACAGTCAGTATATAGCAGAAACACCACTGTTCACTCTAGTGTTCTGCAGTAATATAGTGAGTGCTCAGGAGTTGCATTAATGGTGCTGTACCTTAAACAGAGACGTTGTAGGTGCTGGACCAGGGGCAGTGTTCTGCAGGAATATTAAGGGGATATCTCGCTGGTCACACAGCTGCACAAAGTGACAGCCCTTTAGAGCTGCCTCATACAGCAGCTCTCCATTGCTTGCAACAATGCCGACCTGATGGCTGTTAAATCAAGAGAAGGCATTTCATGTTAAGCCCGCTACATTTTATCGCACCGTATGCACACAAAACAACTTAAAATCTAATCTGCTTAAGTTTATGCCGGGCTGTTACATGCACTGCGCTGCTGTGTAACACCGGACTGAGTACAGAATGAAGGAACACTGACACGAGACGAAGGGATGGTTCCCATAATCTGTGCCATCTCAAAATCCCCAGCGATTCTTCTCAACTCACCACCTGACATGAAGCACAATAAAATGTCCCCATCCAAACATTCCACTACCATGGCAACCAGTTGGTCTCACACACACTCTTTGTTTGTGAAGGGGGGGGGGGGGGGGGGGGACTTGATGACTGTTCTCTTTTTCTTGTTTTTCTTTTAATCCTTTATTGTTAGGTACATACTTTATACTTTTCACAGTATTAACCGGAGAGAGTGCAGTACATCCAAACATACTTTGCTTGCGAACATATTTCTTGAAAAGCCATAAAGCAACTGAAAACTTAAAAAATGTTAATTATAAAACCACAGCTTTCATCCAGCAGAAAGCTTGCTCATTAATGTAAGCTGGGTCTTGCTTCATGACCATGTAATGCAAGGTATGATTGGTCAGGTGGCAGTACCGTCATAATCTGATTAGCCAAATTAGTTGGGTTAACCATGTAATCTCCTGGACCTTGTTTTCGTGGGGGGGTGCATTTAAAAAAGAGAAGCAATCAACAAGCTTCTGTGCGGTCAGAATAAGGGAATAATGAGGTGGCAAATCATGCATTAGCATGAGTGAGGCAAGATGGGCTTGCAAGGAACGTGGCTGCTTAACAAAAAATATGTGGCTTAGGGGGAAATGTCCACATAAGAACAAAATCCTATTCACCTTTTCCATGTACCACAGGGGAAAAATGATCTGCACTTCACGGAAAGAAAATTACATCACACTCCCTGGTACAGTTTGTGAACAAAAATGGCCTTGGCATTTTCAGTCACCAGATCTGAGGCCAATATTCCGGAATTATGTCCAAGACAGTGTTTCTCACGCCAATCAAGACCATCAAGTGCTCTATGTGCACGAAAGGTACTATATTCATCCTACAGAACCCCTGTATGTTAAATGGGATTATTCATTTATTAACAGGCTAAGCTTTATAGTGATACGGAATTAAGGCAAAAGAAGCCACTTACCCCTCAATTTTGGCAAAGCCAGTCACAAGCGTCGTACCGTAGCGTGCTTTGAATTCCTGAAACTTACTGCCATCTGTTAGACGACTCAAAATCTAAACATGATGGATAGAATAGATTGTTACTAATGCCGAAACGTTGTCATGTTGTTGTGTAGCGGTATCATACGTGGCTCCATTTTCAGCCCTGTGCTCACCAGTCTAACGTTCAGGCTATGGTTGTAGTCACGAGGGGCAAGGCCATTTAACTCCTCCGCAGGGTGCAGGGGGTCCTCCGCAATCAGGTCCTCTTCCTCGGGCAGCTCAAAATTGAGGGTTGAGATGATGTTTCGGGTGTACTGGTACGCATCCTCTTCCAAAGGAGCAAAGTGGTCCACACAGCCACTCACTCTGCAACAACACATCAGTGAAGGACAGAGACCAGATGATCAGTGATGGCAGCAGTCCACAAGATCACAGTGTGTGTGCTGGTCTAGCAAGTGAGTCTCATGGGCCCCAGACCTGCAAAAAAAAAAAAAAAAAAAAAAAAAAAAAAAAAGGTTCTTGGAACCCAATTTTAATTCGTTTACAGTACAAGATGAGCCAGAGGACATTAGACCAAAGCTTCCTTCCTGAATTTTGCACAGTATAGCTTTACATTTCTTACATTGGGGGTGTGAACAGGCAGTACGAAAGACCATCAGGATATTTCCTGACCCTTTGTTACTTTAGAAGTATGTCTGGGATCGTTGTCTTGCTGTAAGATTGTTCCTTGAACTTGAGCAGATAAAATGCTTCTGTACACTCTATAATTCATTCTGCGACTGCTAGAAGCAGTCACATCATCAACAAAGACAAGCCAAAGGCAGCCAAACTATAACAACCCCATCACCATGTTTCACAGTGCAAGTTCCTTTTGGCTTCCACAATTTGCTCTTACTGTCACTCGGATATGAGAGAATCGTGGTCTCATCTTTCCAAAAAACCTAGATCATAGATTCCAAAGGTAAGCCTGAAATAAAAACTTGATGCTGCAAGCTCTCAAACCTGCACGAAGCAAGCAATTGAACAAACCTGACTCATGAGAGACACATGTGAAGCCATTTGTCCCAAACATTATGGTGCCCTGAAATAGGGGGACGTGTAATAATTGCTGTAATACACTGAGGACAGCAACTAAATGCATGAAAGCATACAGACGTGGTCAAGAGGTCCAGCTGTTTTTCAGACCAAATGTCAGAATAGGGAACAAATGTGATTAAGTGACTTTGACCGTGGAATGATTGTTGGTGCCAGACAGGGTGGTTTCAGTAGCACAGACACTACAGTTTGTAGAGAATTGTGCTAAAAGCAAAAAACATCCAGTTTTTTCCAGAGTAGCAGTTCTGCAGGCAAACATGCATTGTTAATGAGAGAGGTCAGAGGAGAAGGGCCAGACTGGTTGAAGCTGACAGGAAGGTGACAGTAAAGCAAATAACTGTGCATTACAACAGTGGTGTGCAGAAGAGCATCTCCGAACACACAATGTGTCAAACCTGTGGATAGGCTACAGCAGCAGAAGACCAATAAGTCTAAAAAATAAGTCCTAATAATACCTAATAAAGTGCTCACTGAGTGTACATTGCATTACATTTTATTTAGCAGATGGTTTTATCCAAAGCGACGTACAAAAACGTACCTATCAAGGTCAGAACAAACTACAGAACAGGTTGGATAAGCTACAATGAACAAAGAATCAGTTGTACAGCCATGACCATTATGTCCAGTACACAAGGCAAACAGGCCAAGTCTGTAAGGAGTTAGGAAAGTACCAAGATAGATTCAAATACAATTTAAATGCAAATACAACTGCAACAGCCCAAGATTAGACTGAAAAGTAGAACAACAGGTTAAAACACTCAGAAAGGAGAAACAATAGACCAGGGTACTCGCGAACAAACATACTCTTTAATAAAAGCAAAATATTGTTTGCGTGTGTGTGTGTGTGTGCATGTACATGTTGGACTTGGGAGGGAAGGACCCTTTTCTCACTCACTCTGCATGTAGCTTGGCACCACCCAGGTCTTCTGGAGACACCTCCTCCCCAGTGGCTGCTTTCACCAGGGGAGGCCCGCCCAGGAATATGTTCCCTATTCTATGCACCATAACCGCCTCCTCAGCCATGGTGGGGATGTAGGCGCCTCCGGCAGTGCATGACCCACACACTACTGCCACCTGCAGGACACAAAGGAATCTGTCACCAAAGACTAAAGGAAAAGGTATTCAGACCTTTATTTATACTAGAATCCAGATTGAGAGCAAGGTCTCTTTTACAACTGAGCCCTGTACAAAGAAAAATATATAACTAAGCCGAGGCCTATTACAAATACATCCATATGAGTATTCAGATACTGTATACATACAGAATAAAAATACACCCACAACACACCTCTCTATCATCCAACTAATACGAACGCAGTCAAACAGGGAAGATGACGAATAACCTTACTGGATAATGCTTTTCAAGCACACTGAGGGTTTAATCTTTTATTTACTTTATGATAACATTTTATTTTACAGGTTATTTAGAATGGTGTATTCTGTCCCATTGAACATTGCCAGTTATTGTCTATCCAAGACAATAATAAAACAGTGATATATCACAGGTCAGGACCCATCTTCAACTCTTACAGGCCTTGAGCAAATAAATTAAGATGGTGGGAAACTGAGTTTCACTTTTCTACAATGAGGTGGAAGTCCTTGGTACTGACACATACACAGCCTCTCAAGAGGTTATAAAGGGTGGCCGTAAATAATTCCTATATAGCATGGAGTTGACTGTCAGCAGGCGTGCTTTCCGCAGACATAATGGGATTGCCTAATACAAGGCTAGGGTGGATTTCTTTCCCATTTCAAACCAACAATACCTGTGGGATCTTCATCGCAGACATTATGGCTTCATTGTAGAAAGTGCGGCCTCCTTGATTCTTATCAGGGAAGATTTCTGACTGTTGAAGGAGTAAGCAGACCCACATTTAATAATCTAATTTGAAGTTGGAGGCCTTTTCAATGCATTCATATTTTCTCTTCCATTGTGCTTACCTGAAGAGGCAGGAATGCTCCCCCACTGTCCACCAAATACACACAAGGCAGGCGGTTCTGAATAGCCACTTCCTGGGCTCTGAGCTGCTTCTTAACAGTAATGGGATATGCTGTGCCACCCTTCACAGTGGCATCATTGGCAATGAACACACACCACAGACCGTTGATTTTGCCTATGCCTACCAGAGATAGAATGAAAACGAGACTGAACAACAAGAAATCAATATCTCTGAGGCATCCGATACCTGTACCCACCACGTGTCATGAAATGTAAGTATGTCAATGAGATCAGACAGACAGACAGGAAAACCGTATTTTGAGTGAGATTCAAACCCATATCAGAATCTAAAGGTCTGATACTGCTCCTGTAACAGTGCTGTCACTTAACGCAATGTTCATCACTATGACAGCCACAGTATGGTTCTACAGAATTAAAAACAATCCAATGAATACTACATTACATTTCCATTGTATTTATCTTTATCTATTTTTAAAACTGTAATACCCATTATCTAACCACCCAATGGATACACATGCTGAAAGTGAAAGCTGTTTTAAGACCTAAGTAATCACAATAATACTACACATTAAGAGCAGCAGTAGCAATAATACTCTATTTATTTTCTTTAATTCTAACACTGTACTTTTTACAGAGAACTGCCACAAAGACAGCAGCACCAGTGTAAACTCCTGATTAAATATTATAGGACTTTCTTCAATTTAATACGAGTTCCAGAAATGGTTAACAAGATAAGGCACATCCCCCATTTCTAAGTCCAAAGGCTACAACGGACGATAAGCGGAGGTTACAGCTACAGTCATGGACAGACAGACCGTATCAAAGCACCTGAGAGGCAGCCAGCGGAGGGGATGTCCCCGTAGGGCAGGCCCAGTCCAGCGAGGGCAGACAGCTCCAGGTAGTCCTCGTCATCCAGCAGCAGCCGTAGCCTCTCCCGCACCAGCAGCTTCCTGTTCCTCTGAGTGTGCCGCGCAATCGCACTGTCGCCCCCACCCTTCCGCACCAGCTCCGTGCTCTCCGCGTACCTGGAATAAAGCACGC
This sequence comes from Conger conger, assembly GCF_963514075.1. Lineage (NCBI taxonomy): Eukaryota > Metazoa > Chordata > Actinopteri > Anguilliformes > Congridae > Conger > Conger conger. Next base: position 57,272,960 of record NC_083763.1, read on the forward strand.
CTGCATTACATTATAATTACAGCGCAAACTCACCATGCTGCCACCAGCAATGCATCCTACAATACAGGACAAGCTGCTATCCAGCCAGCCGGATTGCATTCTGCTATATGTAGGCAGCCACACTGCCTCTGCATTATGCGCTACAGTAGTGTGCAAGCAACCGTCCATGCCAAAACCTTATTTCAATCAAGCAATTATGATGACATAAGGCATTTACAATTGCCTACCTGCAAAACAAACAAAGCAATATCATTACTTTTTAACCTCACAAGTGGGCAAAGCTAGGACATAAATCACAGTGAAGAGAATGAAAATGAAATTTGAGTAATTTGAGTTTGAGATTTAAATGAAAATGTCAAAATCATTTTAATACCCTAGTGCTTAGAAAATTTCGAAATAACAAAAATGTATACATACACATGTACATGTAAATTGTTAATATTTCGACAACTGTAAAGTCTGATGCAGATCAGGGTTGGGTTGTGATATACTGTTCCCCACGTGACCGCCGGAGACTGTCAAGTTGCATTCAATCACCACGAATTCGGCAGCTACAGGACAACTCTTGGTTCGAATCTCATCCATGCCACAAGCATTATATTACATTATAATCACTTGGCAGAAGACCTTATCCAAACTCACCTCTGATGACAATCTATGCTGTTCCGCAGATTTGACTCGTATACATGTCTGTGGAATGGCAGAAGTCTTTCATCTAAAACTGGAAAGGCACTTGGCAACCGCCTTCTCCGTAAACCGGTGCTCATGAAACGTGTGGGTGCCAGTCGCAGAATCTGTCCGCGCGTTATCTGTGGCAAAGGTCGCCATTGGTTGACTGATGACTTCCATGTATGGGAAAATCTGTTTTTATTTGTGCATAGGTGTAGGTCAGTGACACATTGTTGTGGTTGAGAAGAAATATGCACAGAAAGTAATCTTGATGTAGTTACCAAACTCCTGCAAACAACATAATAGAAATTACTGATTCATACCAGTGTTGAGTACAATATGACAAATGCTAGCTAGGAAGACAAACTATTCAGTGGGAAGAACAATTGACAGAAATTGTAACGGTACAACTGACTCACGCTGAATAGCTAATACAGTGCAGCACGCAAGTACTGTACTTTTTTCTGTTTAAAATCAACATTTGTCGATATGTTGACAATGTGGCGAGTCTGCAACCTGCTATTCAACTTGCTTAACAGAATCAAGGTCGTCTACTTTAAATAGCGAATAATGTCCGCGATGCTAGCAGACATCATAATGTAAGTGTTACAATAAGCATACATTTGAATGACCGTACATTACCACATTCTTACCTTACACAGCTGTACATTTCTTATTGAGCAGCTAGCTATTGTTGAGCTCCGTGAAGTTGGCTATGTTGCTGGCCACAATTGGACACTTCCGGTTCACATTTATCAAAATAAAAGTTATTTATGAACTGTAATTTTGTCAATTTTAATTGTTAAATTAATACAGTTGGATATGATTGTGATGTATTTGCAGAGAATATAAAATTGTGCACAAATTTCAATAAGAACTGTCAATTGTCAATTTGAAACAATTTATAGTTTTTGAGTTATCAGCTATGCAAATGAGCTGCTTGTGAATTGACAGTCAATAGCAACGTATGGCCACCCCCCACTCGAAACACAGCAACAATTGCTTGGAACATGGTTTCACAGAAAGGACTGTAGAGTATTAAAGATATGGGTCCAGCTAACAAATGTATACCCCCTTTCATTTGGTAACAATTTATAGTTTTGAGTTATCAGCTATGCGAATGAGCTGGGTGGTAACTGACAGTCAATAGCAGTGCTTGGCCGCCCCACACTGGAAACACAGCAACAATTGCTGGGAACATGAATTTAGATAATAAATGTATAATTTTATAGATATTATACATAGATTTAATGTATGCCCCTTCATATTTGGCAACATTATTTTCAAACAGTAAGCAGGTATGCAAACGAGCTGTTATTGAACCGACAGTGTCAAGCAATTTATGCTTGGCCTACATTATAGTAACTAGTCAAATAGCAAGCGAGTTGCTTGCTGACTTTTATAAGTTGTATCAGCAATTAATTTAAACAATGGTAATTATGTGAGAAAGCGCAGAAAACGCGGTAACTATGTTCTCATTATTTAACGTTCCTCAGCAGTTACTCAGACCGGAACTTATGTAGAGAAAGTCTAATTGTAACTTCACGGAGCTCTATTGTTGTCATTCGGCAACCGTTTTTTTTCGATCCCGTCCAAAAAAAGTTCGTGCTTCCTGCTTACGGCTCGCTGTGATTGGAGGAGTCCTCAAAGTGCCCCGGATGTACGATGGCGGAATCATTTTCAACCTTCCAGCCATGGGGCTTTTATTATTGAACACTTTCGTGGACGAGCTAGGCATACATTACATAAATATTGCATTAAACATTGTGCTTACATTGACTTACATTGCACTAAAAAATAATCAACATGGATCAAAATAAAACACAACTTTTAAAATTTCCAAGGATTTAACAAAGAGATTTAACTAATTCTTCAAAGATTCTAGATTGGGTTTTATAATATCTGGTTTATAATACTGTTGAGATGCTTAGTAATCTAATGCATAATTTGTTATTTGTTGAATATATTGAAGATAAGTAAATCCGCTATTATTCCAATTTCCTAATAATTGTGCGCACTGAATAAACACGTAGAGTGGCTCTGGCGTATTTCTCCATTAAAAGCTTTCAGCGCTTGCCTAATAATAATGGACGCACTGCAATTAAAATAAAATCATTAAGAATTCGCATGTTAAGAATGTCACTTAAAAATGTAAACTTAACCTCTTTTACTTAATGAACAATTGGGAATGATCTTTTTCTTATTTTGTGGTTTTGACTGTGGGGCAGGAGATGAGTGAAGGAGATTTCGGAGGAAACATTTGTTTGACCATTGGGAGGCACCAAATGTGCTTCACTGCTTGGCACCTGGTGCTTCATGGTCTTCTGCGGTAATTTACCAGCCGAGTTTAATAAATTACTGTACATTGAATACTTACCGCTAGATGGGGCCATTGACCAATTTAAAATAAAATCAAGTATACCATTATTTTTTTGTCATGATCAGGCATACTCTGATTTTTAATGTCGACAAAAATATTTTTCCGTTTTCTTTTGGATTTTGTTATTATTATTATTATTATTATTATTATTATTATTATTATTATTATTATTCATTTTGAGGTCAAAAGAGTCACACCAACCATGTCCCATCTTGACAGTTGTGAAAGCAGGTTTGAAAGTGGGTTTGAATAACATCCAAAAATACATGAAATATAGCAGGTTTTCCTGGAACCATTCCCATAGTTTGATCATCTGAATTCAGCTTGATGATATACACAGTGATGAAGTGTAATGTAGTTGAATCGATTTACATACTCTACAATGGTATGTCACAGATCACAAGAAATAATCACACAAATAGCACCTACACCTGGTGTGTGTATAAATACCTAATAAAGTACTCAGTGAGTGTACATTTATTTAAATAAATTAACATGTCGTGCTCTATACTCAAATGTAACTTTGATCTAAAAGACTAATCTTAGCTTGAGCATTGGCAGGTCAGAAACTCACTGTGAGCTGTCATGCCTGTAAAAGATCTCACCTTTCCTTCTCCACATTAATCAGATTAATCAGATGAAAAACCCCTACAGGAATGCAATATGTTTCCCTCAAAGTTCCTTACAGCATCACGCTTTGGAACTAAGCTAAAACTGTACATGGGCAAAGCGTTGTGACAGTGTTCCTATATAAAGAACTATACTAATAAAATGTAATTGAACTGAATCAAAGATGTCCTCAACATACCTACTACATTACATGTTATGTTTCAATTTGAGGCATTTAGCTGATGCTCTTACCCAGAGCAACTTGCATGTAGTGCACTAAGAAAAGGCCTAGATTCATAAATCACCAATACCCCAAGTAGCAATTAATGAGAGTGCAATGGTGGGGTCATAACACTCCAGCTATAGGTAATCCTTTGTGGCCAGAACGAACACGTTTTTTTCGTGTCCGACACAAGCCAATTGCTCTGTATACTTTAAAAAACAGATTATTGAGTTCCCTTAGTTATTTTTGTAGTTAGACAATTAACTTGAGAACATATCACAAAATGTGCTCAACACAACACCCCAACTGTTACTTAACAAAACAAGTAATCTGCAATGTAAGTCGAAAATTTAGTGGACATCCAGTTTTTCAAAAATAAGCTATAATATAAACTAGCCTACTAAAATTCAATGCTATTTCTTTGTGTTTTTATTTAAGTATCAAATTTGATCATGACAATCGAGTAGCTAAATTAAATATGTTGTGTTTATAGGGGTTCGTGAAACAAAAGCTAATGTAGTTATATTTATTCTTGTTAAAGAGTCATTATTTTTATGATTGATAACGAAAATGTCTTATTGTGACTGATTACAATCCCCAATTTCCTTCGCAGAACCTGAACCTCCCGTTTCTCTGTGTCCTCCAAATTCCCAACTTCCACTGCGAGCGTCGAATGAGACAGACATCCCCATTGAACTGGAGTTCAACAGCGCCAAGGAAGGGACACAACGGCAGACGGCGGTGGGAAACGAAGCAGTTTAGAGCGGAGGATACACTGACATTCGTGGAGTTTTGTCACAACGGCGGCAATTAGCAATGAGTTGGGGAACGGAGCTTTGGGTAAGCACAAGACGCCTGTTTTCTTCCAGGTGTCTGTCTTGTCTTTGAGGTGTTAAAAGCACGACAATAATTTCACTGAAGGTGTTTCGCCGCTGCATTAGCTGGCGAGTGGAATGGTGACAATACAAGCACCTTTACCTTAGAAACGATAAACAATAGGCGACTTGAGGAAAATTGTATTTTTGCAAGCGTTGCAGCTCCGGACTCTTTAGTTTCTTTCAATTTTCCATTTGATAGCACTGTAATAGATGTTAGTTCTATGTGGTTTCCAAGTTAATTTTCTTCTAAAAATCATGCGCCGTCCAAAGGGCCATTCACACCCAGTTTCGTGTTGAAGGGGTGGCGACAGTAGCCTAGCTTTGTATTTAGATTTAGTTTGCAAGCTAATTTGTTAACGAAAATATTTTAATAAAGATTCAGCTACACGTGTATAGACGTTATGGTACGTTCTACAAGGCATTGGTGGTCGTGGTTGGAATGGTTTCAGAGAAGAAGCTATGTAGCTATTTCGTTATTGTTGTTGCCACTTTGCTAGCCTTGTCGTTTAGGTGAGTCTGTTGCGCAAGTGCAAGTGTAAAATGAAACAATACGATTACGATTTGAGAAAAGTAAGCGCTCCCTTTAAATTTCCAAGATATTGAGTATTTAAAATACGATTGTCAAGACATGATGCGACTCTTCTGAAGGATGTGTTAGCCTACCTTCCATTGTCAGACCCTACCAGTATCGAGGACTTGGTTTGGCATATGGTGTTCAGAGCATCAAACATAGGCTAGTCTACAAATACGAATTCTACTGGCTATCTCTGTCTTTTGTGTAGATTAAATATGTAATATGAATAATGCTATAATTTCACGTACGATTTGATTCGTAGGCATTTGATTGTAAACGGCTATTCTCTTGTCTATAAAACTGTGCGATTTCGTCAAAATATGAGACAATGAACAGTTGGCATGTATTCCCATTAAAGGGGTGTTGCCCATAATTCTGGTAGCTCGTTTTCAGCTTCAAGACGTTCCTGCATTACACCTGCATTGAAATTACACAGTTTCGATTGGGAATCGGATTTCAAATGTATTAACACGTGTGGCGGTTCTGTAAGCTGTCCTATGATTTCTTCTAAGAGATGGTATAGGCTATGCTTTCAAATCTTGATACTATGGTAACGAGACGACGATCCGCACGTTACATTTGGATTTGTAGCAGCAGATCAGTTCCATTGCTGTCCTTCCATACCTGTTTGCAACGAATGGTTTGACTTTACAATCGTTTATATCATAATAGTTGCACTTCATGTTCGAGTTTTTACAGTGCATCAAAAGCAATTTTCTTGTTTTCTTATAGCGTAATTGTTAAAAATGTAAAGTAGCAACTCCTTGGTCCCCACACCATCATTATTGTAGTACATTCCAGGAAAATCTATCTCGCTTTTTTACTAAAATGGGCCTGTTTAGGTTCTCATTTCCAAATCAGTGGCCAATTAACATTCTGTTCAGTTTTCTTTGCTCCTGAAGAACGCTTTCTGGAAAATCGCAAGTACTGCCTGTGGGATTTGAATTGCAATATCGATCCAGTATTTTTTTCCCCCAGGAAAATGGCAAAATGTACTTATTCAAGCCTAGTACTTTGGACAGTGTTCACAACTGAGCTCTCAGTCATATTGTATGAAATAAGACAAAACATTGGAATCTATTAGGCCTGTATATACTGGAATAATAGACATTGCACCATGGGGAAAAAGTCATCAAAGATCAAATTATCTGAAAGTCAAATTATATAGGCCAAATGATCGAATATTTACTCATTTGTGTGAGAAAGGAACAGGAGATCCTGATGAGTTCTTGAAACAAATCTGCCGATTCTTGAATACTATTTAAAGCCGTGTCTCCCCGTGACCATTGGGAGGAGGACAGTGTCTGTGTGAATCCATGTAGGAGGAAGAATAGGTAGGGAAGGACAAAATGTGCCTATATTACAGCCTGGATACCTGGAAGACACATGTCATTCACTAGCATCTTACTGTCCTTTTAACCTAAAAACAGAACGCCAAGCCTGCATTTCAAGATTATTTATAACATAAACTTTTTCAGTTTGCAAATTTAAACATTTGGATTTCTAGTCAGGCTATTATTTGCCAGTCATCATAGCAGCAGGAGCAGGCCTCTCTCTGTCCTGATTCAGGAGTGCATGTTTTCAGAGTAGCTGCATATGGTCAGTGGCTGAGTAGCCTGCATGCTCAGTGATCAGGGCTGTGAATGGTGGGATTAGTCTGATTGACCATCTCTGTCCAGATCTGTTGGATTATCTGGCCAGTTCTCAGCACGCGTACCTTATGCCCCTTTTTTACTAATATGGTTTTTCATATAGTATGTTATTTCTTCCTCCGAAGTATCATCTTAAATCTTAGTAGAAATTCTCACTCATTTTTCTGTACAGTTGGTAATTAGTGAAGCTCATGATATTCAATGTGCTGTCAAACTCATCAGTAGACTGCACTTCACAAGATTATCCTTTCAGGGTGATAAAGGGAAGGGATTAGCTGCATACTCATTTTCTGTTCCGCTTGTCAATGGCCTGTATTTTATTCTACTAGTTGCTTTTATACAGTATTGCACTGGCAGTTAGTGGAAATGTTAACATTCAATTGTCTTTCAACTTTAAATGTGAAAAATGTGTGTTTTTGGGACTTGACGGTTATGTCTTTTTATGTCTACTCTTCTGTGGTCCTCTTTGCTGCATTTTGCCATGCTTCAACAGGAAACGGGCCTGCATGAAAGTAATCTTATTGAATAGATTTTTTTTTTTATTGCCAGTTGGCAGTCCTTTCACAGCTTGTGAAATCCTGTAATAAGATCAATTCGGTCACCCCTGATAAAATTCAACTCAATTTTTAGATGCTTGCAAAATTCGCTGGTAGCACCCCTGCTTACAAAGGCGATTATCCTTGCTTATGCAAAGACAATTCTATGCAGCTGATGCAGATATGATTTTAGTGCACACACAGAATTTAGGCTCATCGCAAAAATATCCAAATGTGTTTTAAAAGCAGAATCATCCTGAAAGCTTAATGCATGCACTATACTTCCGGGATTTTCCTAAAGAACATTCTTGGGTGTCGAGTTTCGCAAATGATATTTTAATTTAAGATGGTTTCTGATTTCGTAGATTTAAGGGCATCTATGGCTGAGTTATGTGATTCACAGGTGCATACCTGACAGGAATTGGTGTACACGCTATTGCAAAGCCCATTTTTCCAGTATACACACAACGGTGTGTGGCAGTGGCCCCCACAGATAACTGTGACACACAGAGGGCATAGCTGATTTGTGGGTCAAAGGAATTTAATAGTATACTGGAATTCATAATGTATGCAGGTTACTTAAACATATTCCAGGAGAGTGTATTTGGAGCAGGTTTTGTCTGAGTCAGTATGTCCCTCCCTTTGAAATAATAATTAGCACTGAAGCATAGAAAAACATTTTCACACCATTGTTTGCTTAATAAAAGTACCAGTGTTATCATGATATCCATTCTAATATAGTTGACTTATGACAGATTTCCGCTAATGCTTTTTATGGAACACATGGTTTTAGTGGAGTGGAAAAATGGTGCTCTTCTCAAACAGCCCTATCATAGCCTAAAATACCATTCTTTGCAGTTTTTTCCATGTATCTATTCTCCACCATGGTATACTTTAAAGATCCTTAGTACATTTAAACACTTACTACAAATCTGAAAGCCTCTTCAAATCTCTACCATGGTATTTGCCTAGTCAACCATGCTATTTGCCTTGTCTCTCAGTCATCAGGTTGGTGTTTCCTCATCAGCATGCGTTGGGTCAGGGCGTGTTTGGATACGCTTTGCTCAGCACAGGGTAAAGGTGAGGTTGTAGGCAGCCAGGCAGTGTGCCATGCGGATCCTGAGTACTTCCATTCATGGCCTGCAAACCCGAATCCTGACCAGAACACATCCTTACATTCACAGTGGAGCTAGCCCACAGAATGCTGCATCTTTGGAATGCAATACTTCGTTTTACACTCATTCACTTGTGTTGTGATAACATTAACTGCATTTTTATTTTATTCGTTTAAAAAAAAAAGAAAAAAAAGAAAAGTTAATTGAGAAAGCTAGTTAGAGCGTGACTTTTCATTGCCTGTGTCATTTTAATATTATGATCATCATTATGTCAGACACCAAAAGACGATTGCCTCAAAAAAAACAAAAAAACGTGAGTAATTATTTTGTTGTGGTTCCAGTCTGGGTCATCATCCGTTGTAATCTTAAATAAAAGACTTGATAATATCTGTGTTTACAGAATGCAGTCCTTTCTTCTTCCGTTTTTCTATTTAAAAACCCTGAATCCTGATTCATACCTGTGGCTGGCTTCCTCTTGACTGAGACTGTGACACACACTTCATGCTACCTCACCAATCCACACTTTGTAAGATTGCCTCCGCGAATACACACATTTTTTGAAATGTAAATATTACATGTGTCAGATGAGGTCCTCCTGATATATGAAGACACTGTCCAGGAAAAAGGTATCCCCTTGTGAAACTAAGAGCTTAAATAATCATCTTCAGTCTTGAGTCTGAGTTCATATGGGGATGCAGAAGAGGAAATTAAATAAGCAAAGTGTAGTCACAGGATAGGTCAAGGAACCATGTGACAGGCACTAAAAGTTTCTTGTTTTTTTTCTTGTTTAGTATCCTGGAGACAAACACTGATCCTAGTTTGAAATCCATGCATTCTGAGAGTTGTTGTTGCTCTGGACGTGCGTGGTGTATGTGATTGTTTATGTGTTGGGGAAGACTGATAAGAGGCATCTGTGCGAGCAGGCTGCACTGGGGGATATGTTTAGCGCGCGGCCTGGTTCAAGGTGGACGTGCCTGTTGAAGTAGGCTGCTGGCGTGTCCCCTTGGGGACTGCAGGAGCAGCCAGGGGAAGCATGGCTGGGGTCCTGCAGATCGTCCAGAACAAAGAGAACGTGGTGAAACCATCAACAAGAAACGGGAAGCGGTTCGTGAATACCAAACAAAGAGGGAAACATTTGAACTAGAAGGCTCCTGTGTTTGTTGTGGACTCCTGGCCTCATTTCATCAGTTGTGTAGTGTGTTTAGGCGTTGCCTCTTCGTTGAGATGATAAATTGCCCACTCTTTTTGTGTCTCTTTCTGCAAAAGTGTATTTTACATGAGATGAGTCACATTAAACCTGAGGTTTTGTTGGGCAGCTTGAGTTTTATTTTTGGTGAGCTCTATGACTTTTATTCGGCACCGTGGCATGTAATGTCAGAAGTTCAGGGAGAAGTAGAGCATGCTGGCTTTTGAATGTTGTGGAAAGTGATTTAATCTGATATGACAGGACCTGTTTTACCTGTTGTCAGATTGTCTTTCTCAAAAACAGAGCTGTGGAGTGGTGTCTGACCTTGCCTTTCTGCAAGCTTTGGGATCAGTCAGGTTGGCTCCCTTGTGATTGCATGTATTAAATCTGCAGTCCGGGTGGAATGAAGAAAGGTTGTTAAAGTCTGTGCTCAGTTTTAATTTAAATAGCATTTTATAACCACCAGATAGCCCCGCTTCTATTCCGAGAGTGTTTTGGGAAAGGGAAACCCTCTTAGTTTTTGGATCTGCATAATATTTTATGTGGCTTAAAACGAATCCCACACTAGTAAGATTTATTTATGTTGAGTGCTGCTCTGTTTGAAACCACACATTGACTGTTTTTGAATTCCGGGTAGTTCTATTCAGCTTACAGCAACGAATGATAAAGAAAGCCAACCAGGACCACACCTTTGTTTTTTCCAATGAGGAAAAGCTGCACCACCATGTCTCATATTTATAAACCAGCAATATCCATGACTCACTTGAAATATTTAATAAAGAGGGTGTAAGTGCATTTTTTTACAGCCTTACAACTTGGATGGTTTCAACATCTAATTAATCTTCCCTCCGTATGGAATAAATTAGGCCTGCTTTCCAATGGGCTTATCACATAGGTGTTGATGAGTTTGTGCCGTTTTTTTTTTGTTCAAAATAAATATTTTTAAAATGATGTCGTATCTGATTAATTTGTTAAACATCGGCCTGTTGATATATTTCCTTGTATGTTGACAAATCCCATCTGTTTGTGAATTGGGCTATAAATTGTATTTAACAGGGTGCAAATTTTGTATAGTTGGAACTATTTCAGCTCCTAAAAATACATTTCTGTACATGCATCGCAAGCCGTTGACCTACAGTATGCCGTATGTAAGTACAAAAGTCACCAGGGATAATATACACTTGTATACTGCTGGGGGAGAATGCATCTTTGCTGGAGGGGGTGTATGCATAATTTGGGAAATTTTGTTTGGTAACATCATGTTGACTACAGACTGTCATCTGGTAACACCATGATGACCACAGACAGTGATCTGGTAACACCATGTTGACCACAGACAGTGATCTGGTAACATCATGTTGACCACAGACTGACCACTTCATCTCACAAAAAAGTTTTACGTGCATTTCCTTTCACAGTTCCTTTCCCATTAGCGTAGCCAATTCCAGATTTTATCAAATGGCTTGATTCCTTCCCAGCAGAGAGGAGCCAGTTACATGTGTGAAATATGTAGGCTCAAATGACGCCTGTACTAAAAAATGAATGAAAAGATTATAAATAGACCTGGGTTTAGATGGATCAAGTGTGCTGGACGAAGGATTGACGTGGGGCACTGAGCCCAAAAAACAAGAAAGTATATCACTCCCTTTTCACTGTCAAGCAGTGGGGGAAATATGGTAATATACATTATGCAGTTGATTCTGTAATTATCCACGGGACATTGTATTAAAAATGTGTTTGTACTGGGAGCATGGGACAGACTTGCTTCTTTATTCCAAGTTTGTCAATTAACCTTCCCTGGTTAACCACTATTCAGACTTTTTGAGTTGGATAACAAATGCAATGGAACTTCCACAAGTTACTGTGCTTACGCAAATCTTCCATCTTAGGTGTTTCCACAGTCATATTGGAAAGTCCAGTACTTTTCATGAAATGTAAACACACTTTGATTGTATTTGCTTTCTGATTGTTCGTTTAAGGGGGAAAGGCCTCCATTAATACAGTTCAATTAAGTCGGAGTCTGAAGCTGTATTGAACTCTTATGGTTGGCTCTGGTTGTTGACCACCTGATCTCTTCCCTCTCTTGATACCCATGTATTGTGGCCCCTTTGAGTACGAAGACGAGGATTTGTCAGCATTAGGACAGGCAGTGAACACAAATGGTTATTTTCAACAGATCGGCTGTTGTTACACTTGACACAGTAGGCCTGTTTGTACAATAAGTCATATTCATCAGGACTTCAAAGGTCTGCCTTGTCCTTTAGCATTCCGTTTGCCTCATGTTGAATCATTTTGGGAAAGGAAATGACTGTTTCCTTCATGTGGCCTGCTTTATGCCTTCATGCGCATGGGATGTATTACATGACTTATTTAAACACATTGTACTCAAATGAGTTCAGCCCAGCCCCTCTGTTCAGCTGGCTGGCCCATCTCTTCATGCACCCAGCAGCCAATCATCTCAGCCTGTGTGGTGGAGCAACCTTCCCCAATCAGTCAGGAATACCATCTGTTCACTGTCTGTTTTCTATGAACATCCCAACACTCACATTTCATATTTTATGTAAATGTAGACAATTGTGTTTAATAATAATAAAAAGCGATGCTTATTTAAGTTTTTCTCCCAGGTCTTTCATGGTGGCACTTGCATGACTGTAACTCTTGCTGGAGTGGTGTTTGCTTGCCATGCGATTTGCACTTTGTTGAGTGACAATTATTATTTGTAAATTGTGTTCTGTCTGGTATTATTCCACTATGTTTATGAGAAGGGCACACTGATTTTCACTTTAACTGAAGTCACAGTGTAATAGATATGTGATGCCCACACCTGTGGCTTTCTTCCCCATATTCTGATTGCCAGATGCCAGAAGTCTGGATGTGGTATTTTTATTGTACAGTAGTTTTACAAATTCTCACATAATGACTACCTAGATATATTCAAATATAATTCCCATGACAATACAATAAGCAATATAAAGCTTTCTAGGTAACAGAACCAACATATAGGGCATACTGTATTAATGAATGTATGGAATGGGGGGGCAGTCTCACCCCTCTACGCTGTGATTATAGTATAGCTTAAACACTATAGATGTAGATAATAGGCATTTCATATGATTCATTCATATTCCTATGACATCTCATAAAATCCACACCATAAGTGCATAAATAAGTGTTTTATGTAGATGTAGGGCTAAACATGGGCACAGTCCTGTGCGTTGTGTTGGTTATTTGCTTTAGTTGGGGTATGGTTGTATAAGATGGATTTGTGCTCTGCGCTCTTTAAAGGCACTCTGAGAGCACAGCTGCTGAGCTCTTCCTGTTGGCCGTCTCCTCAAACATGTCCCCCGGCCTCAGCGCACACTGGGGCTGAATTTTAACACTTACACCAGCACGTCAGACAGCCCTCTGCTGTGCAGAGTCCTCGCAGGGAGGCAGCCTGTGCGTATTGTTCTTTGTAGTTGAATGGTTTTCATTTTGAAAGATTTTTTTTTACAAGTGCATGGAATATTTTGTGCATTTGCGATCGTTCACTGTGAATTTCCACAGACATTGAGGAAGTGTATGAGTCAGAGTTTGGTATGTGGCGCAGTGACCAATGTTCATTCATGCTCATCTTTATTTATTTGTTTATTTAGTTCCCTCCTGTCATCTCTCTTGACATTCGGTAGTTCTGGTGAATTTGCATGAGGTCTTAGGATATATGATGAGATTGTGTGTGTGTGCGCTCGTGTGCATCTGTTTCTTTGACACATTTTTTGTTGGTCATGGCGATCCTGGAAGCACCCAACTTCTGAATGATTTTCCTCTAATTTTATAGCCCTTGAATACTGATGTACATGTAGTAATTATAACAGATATGACACATTCCGGAGTTTGAAGTCCATTTTCTTCACTCTGCTTGTTCTCGACATACTCAGGCACTCTGCTGATTTCTTGCTAAAAAGCTACTGTATACATAACATCTACCCTTGAACTTTGGTTGCAGTCCTGTTTTTGCGGTTAGCTTATTGGCTCGTCATAGTTAGAGCCCTAAGTGTGTAACCAGCAGACAAAATGTCTGAGTTATCTTATTTAATTGAACTATATTTTGTTTACAGTTAAAATGTTACACGTGTATAAATGTAAATCTATGCTGTCATGAGAGAGAATTTTAAAAGAGGAAAGTGACTCCTGCTGTTGTGGGAGGTGGTTATACACTGCTGCTTCTCCTGCTCGTTCTCATGGCTGACTCCATACAGTTCTGTTTGCATGGAGCAACTACCCAATGAGCTTTCATCCAATACTCTTTAGTACTCTATATGTATCATTTCTAGCATTTACCTGCTTATGAAAGCCAGCCTTAGCTTTTTAGTACCACAGGCAGATACCTTTCTATTCACATTTCATATTTCTATTAGCGGATAAAGAAATGGCTCATGCCTAAACGAGTTACTCTCACCCCCCAGACAAAATGTGGTCATAAACACCATAACTATAATTATATTATTCTATTAATTCTAAAATAATAATATAGCTGCATAATATAATCTCAGCAGGAAGCATTTCACCACGCTAAGTGTGTGTTTTGGGTAAACAAGGCGGACATTTTGAAGGTCATTTGTTCACATAAGAACCTTGGTGAATAAATCCCAATGCAGTGGTTACTGCTCTAATTGCCCACATTAATCACAGGCTGAGCAATGTTATAGCCTTAGTTCCTGTATATTTGTGTATATTTTGGAGGGGATTTCTATTTACAGTCTCTGAAGTTACAGAAAAAAACCTACTTTTGACTGAGTTCCCCCAATATGTCAGCTCTATTGGAGAAGGTGTTAAATGTAGCCTACAGTTGGGGAAATCGCAGTAAAACCTGAACTTTCAGTAAGTTGCTCTATATTTTGGAGATGATTTTATATGAACAGTCTGGGAAATCGCAGAAAGCCCCACCCCAGTGCAGCGGTGTTGCCTCCATAGTCATTGTCCCGGCTGTCATGCGGTGCTTAGTTTGTGCCAAATTCCCCGTGAGAAAAGCCCTAAAATGGAGACGTGGAACCATTTTCCTTTCCCTTCTCATTCCAACGCACCTGAAGAAAGGGGCGCACCCCCAGGACTCAAGCAAATGCGATTAGGTGGTCTTTAGTTAATTTTCCATGCTTTGCCCCCATGCCCTGGGAATCGCTTCATTAACAGGCCCTTAATGAGCTGGCTAATTAGACTACACTGTTAAATTCCTTTTGTTCAGCATGGATTTTATATTGTATTGGCCTGCCTCTGTCCTAGGCAGGATGTGTTCCAAACAGGGAGGAGGGGATGTGATTAAAGTCCTCCCTCTGGCCCTCGTGGGAGACCTGGAGACTGTTCAGCTCGCACAGGTCTGTAGTGCGATGACCCCGTTTGCGCTCCGAGAGATTCTTATCGGCCGCCGTGTGAAACTCTCCTACCCTCCACGTTCCCGAAACCTGACACCGCGCGCCCATTGTGTACAAAACAACAGGTATTCTGATATCCAGTAGTCCGCCAGCGCTGAGCGTCTGTGCTCCTGCCGTGCCCTGCCACCAAGTCCTGGTACCCGGCTCTCCTGCAACCCTCGTGACCTTCAATGACCTTGTGTGAAAATCTAAATGGGGCCGGGGACTTGGGAGGAGTGGCAGTCCAATGAAGCAAGCCAACCATTAGATAATGTGTTGCGTAACTGAGTGATGAAGGTAAAATGGCTGCCCGTGTCAGGAGTCCACTGGAGGCCATAGGATGCCACCACGACCGTTGGTTTCTCGGCGTTGCTGCGCTTGGTTTTAGCGGGGAGCCGGAGTGTTTGGCGTCCATTGTTCGCCAAGCATGGAAAATGCATTGAGCTACAGCACAGGCTCTCTGGGAGTTGGCAGGAGCTCTGTGGAAGGGTAAGGGAGTTCATTGTTCACCGACTCCCCATTCACACAGACAGGGCCTCTCGCAGCTTGACTAATAGTTTGGGTATGTTTACAGAAACTGAGGGAAAAAAAGCATATAAAGTGTACTTGACTATTTTTTCTCTTTTGTTAAAATCACAGCATATTTCGTTGTTCACTCACCATAGCAATATACTGTAGTCAGCGGCACTTAATTTTAGGAGGTAAGACATTATAAGCCCTGCGAGTGCTTTCTTATGCGGTTGTGTCTACCTATTGACTAGCACTGAACGTGTGGTTCTCCCTTTCCGGACAAAGGAATGTGCCAAGTAAGAAAAGGACACATTTTGCAGACAAATGAAGGCTTGAGGCAGTTTTCAAGTGACCTGAATACTAACATTTCAGCCCTGAGATGTTACTGTGTTTAGAGAGGACACTATAAGTCTCTTAGTCAGTTTACTGCTACATGGTCATTTCCTTACACAATGTGCTCTTGGTAACAGAAATCCCTTGGATGTTTCTTTGGATTCAATGTTCATGTCAGGGGATATCAGCACAAAACATCTTTTCAACTGAATTGTCCAGCTTTGTCTGTTTTGGCTCTGCATCTTCTCTGTGTTGGCTCAAGCTATAGCTGAACATGACTGCACACTTGAGCTGTTGAAGGTGATGATTTGACAGGGGAGTAGATGAATGATTGGTTCTGTGCTTTGGAAGGCCCACCCCCCGTCTAATTACGGCACAAAATGGCATAACTCTCCAAAGCCCCCCCCCTCCCAAAGCCTCCAGGAATGGACTGTTCTGTGTGGAACTGGGGATTCTTTCAGGATTGTGGATGATTACTTCAGTAATAATTCATCAGAAAGCATTCATCTTTTCTTCTATGTGCAGTATGCACTAAGAATAGTGAGTCTTGACAGACAAGTCATTGTAAGGCAGTGGTTGCAGACCTATGTGCTTCATGTAGTAAGGTTTCTAAAATGTTTACCAAGCACCAAAAGATATGCCAGGCTTGACTGGTCCTGCTAACCTTGGGGAAGATAGTGAGTGGTTCCAGGGGTCATCAAAGGGTCAGTCCAGCCACGAAGGAGTGGTGTGGAGTAGTGCTGTGTGTTTTCTGTTCCTGTTTACCCATATTCAAATCCCCGACCGATGACAATGGATCGCTGTATTTCTGGAGAGAGTGCAGCTAATGAAATGGCCATAATGGAGCACAAGGACCCAACACTGCCTCTGCCTCTCCAGGGCTCACAGATGTGAGTGAATAATGAAAGTGCAGTCCCAGCACAGTACACAAATGCCTTCCAAATGTCTCCCCTCTCTCGTGCATCTACATCCACAGCTGAGTTTAAGTAACGGGTTTAAGTAAAACAAGCAATGCAGGGCCTGCAACAAGTTCAGTTACTCGTGAAATTCAACTGTCGCCTGTCTGCCATCATAGTCACATTACATAATGCCGAACTGTCTTGATTTGTTTTGTGCCAGATTCGTTTAGCTGTTTAAAGAATGTCACCGGGAAGCTATAGAGTGTCACGTGGCATTCGTGCACCCTGCTGCAGAAGCGTGGGTGACTCAGCATGGCTGTGGACTGAGAGAGTAAATCCAGTTAAAGTGCAGACAGGAACTCCTGTCAGAATGGCTCCCTGAGAACATGCCACTGGAGTCTCTCACCCGGGAGCTCATTCCTTCCCTTACCTGAATGCGACCCTGTGGCATTCTGTTGATCCGAATAAACTTTACCCTTTATGAAATGGTTTTAGCTTGAAGCGCCCTGAACCCTTCATCTTTCAGGTTCAAGAAGAATAACAAGAAAGAGAAATGCTTTTAAATTTGTGGATTACTGTGCTTTCCGGAGAGAGAGGCTAAACTATAACTGTCAGGTCTCATACACCGTGACTGGTGCAGGACTGCAGTCTCCGCCCCCAGTGGAATGTGGTCCATACTCATTTGTCAGGGGGAGATTATGGGCAGAATAAAAGAACCACAAACTTCTCATCTGAGTTTGTCTGCCTTTGAAAAGTCTCTGAATCACAGGGGTAAGATGGCACACAGTTTGATGTATAATGTATAATGAGTGGATGCCCATCATCAGTGTCCTTGCAAAGTGGCCTAAATTGCAATGCTGTGCAGCATGGAAGTGACCTAGAGAACTTTGTCCCTCCATTCATACGCTGTATATTGTGTTTGGCTGGTTTAGCCAGGAAATGAGCCAAGGGGGCGGGGTTTGACCAGACCTTCTTCCGGCCCCTGAGGGTTGGGTTGCCCCCACGGTCACTGCAGCACGTGTGGAACTGCCCAGTGGATCTCGGGCCTCCCCTGATTGTTTCTATCATCTTGTCTGCTCTGGCTAATTTCTCTCTCCATATTGCTCTTTTGTGCTTTGTGTCCAGGTCTTGGTGTGAAGGAGGCCTTGTTTACATTTGTCCTCTGCTGCTTCTGTGTTGGTCTGCATGCCGATTTCATTTGGTCTGGTTTCGTGTCAAGCTGGTGTTTCTGTTGTAAGCTATCTTCCTATTGCAAATCTCACATTCATATTATTTGCTGTTTTCATTATGATATTTTATTACAGTACTTGTTTTTACTAATGCAGCTCAAGCCGTTTTGTGAAAAAATGCTTCTCTGGTTTCAAGTTCCAGACCGAAATGTGTAAACCCTACTGCTTTCCAAGAGGCTCAGTTGCTGTTCATGTTTCTCCTTTGCAAAGAGATGCGCGGAACCATTGTTCCCACCATTGTTATATATACATGTAATTTGACTAGGCCCTTCCTGGTGATTTGTCAACCTGACTTAAAACACAAAGACCTTTTTGATGCACTCAGCAGGGGACACAGATTATTTTATTGTCTGTCGTAATCAGGCTTCTCAGGGTGAGGAAAAGGCTGTTTATTCCTCCTTTCACTACATTAAATTACATTACAGGCATTTAGCAGACGCTCTTATCCAGAGCGACGTACAACGAAGTACAGATCGAACACAGGCACAAGTGTGACGAGAACCCTAGAGGACATCACGGTTCCGAGTCCTAACGTGACCATACAGATACAATCGGAACCCTTGAAGAATATGGCTGTATCTCCTTGTACAGTTGTGGACCAGCTGTATGGAGCATCTGACAGCCAGGGACTGCAAGTGTACAGTGAAATCTTCTTGCCCGTGTCCATTTGTGGACCAGACCAGCTTCTCGTAGACTCAATAGGGTAAGCAGTATGGAGCCTCTGACAGCAAGTGTAGTGAAATCTCCTTATCCATGTCCATTTGTGGACCAGACCAGCTTCTCATAGAGAGACTCATAGGGTAAGCGGTGGAGCCTCTGACAGCCATGGACTGAGTGCAGCCCAGCCATGTGTTGTACATCCTCGTCCCCTCCTGGTGGCCCTGTCCCGTGTGGATTAAGTGAAAAGGGATGTCAGGAAGGAACCGCGTTCCTGCTCCAGCCGGCGCTTAAGCTGGAGCTTAATTGATAGTGGATGTTTGGAGGCTTTCTGCGGGTGGGCCGGCCAGTGGGTTTCTGGAGAATGAAGTGGGTTGTGAGCCGCGCGTTATTAGTCATGTCATTTCTCCGGGTGACCCAGCGGGGAGGGAGGGATGACTTTCTCTGGTACGCAGCTCCGGGGGCACCTTGTAACGTTACCTCAGAGAGGGAGGAAGTGAGGTGGCAGCCTGAGGAGACGGTCCTAAGTGTAGCCAGCCTGTGACTGTGCTAAGTATAGCCCATATATCTCCTGCACAGCTAATGAGTCATGGCTATGACTTCCCAGTGTTTTTTCTCCCCTCGTTTGAATCCCGTTTTTTTGCCGTGGGTTCTCAGCCTGGATGTGGCTCTAGCTTATCCAGAGTACTTTGACTGATTAGATAAGGACGTGACAGAGTCTCGTGGTGACCGAGCAGTGGGGTGTGCTGACTCCATCTGAGGGAGATATCCGACCGCCATGTTTTTCAGGTGATTTTCTTATTAAACCAAGGATAGGAATGTGACTGTCATTATTGCTCATCTACCATGTTAATAGTAGGGCCAGGATAGTGTCTCTCTCATACATCCCCGTCATTGGACGAACGTACAAGATGGTAACCAGACGGTATCTCTCCCTCTGTTACCTGGTTAATAGCAGGAACAGGATAGTAACTACACTGTATCTCTCCCTCTGTTACCTGGTTAATAGCAGGAACAGGATAGTAACTACACTGTATCTCTCCCTCTGTTACCTGGTTAATAGCAGGAACAGGATAGTAACCACACTGTATCTTTCCTTTTGTTACCTGGTTAATGGCAGGAACATAGTAACCACAATATCTCTCCCTCTCCCTCTCAGGTGAAAAGCGGGACTTTGTTTTCCATGTGGTATTTACTTTGCGCTTTACTGACGCACCTTGCTTTTTTAACCAAACAGACCTTGTGCACCATAAGCTTTTTAAAATGGCGGTTAAATCCTCTTTTCATCTGACTTCAGACTTATCTGACAGCGCAGGCACCACACAGATGTGCACAAAACAACAAACTTGGGCCGAGTGTTGTTGGGGAGATAATTTTCTGACCACCCTTTCTAACTGACTGGGATCCGCTTCTATATCCCTCAGTCATCAGTTACTGTACAATGCTTGGATTTTCGGATCGGTTGGCCCCTTCCAACCACTTTGAGATAATTTTCTGTGTATGTATGTGCATGCATATGTGTGTGTGTGTGTGCTTCTGTGTGTGCGTGTTACTGCGTGCATACTTGAGTGCATTGGTGCACGCATGCATGCAAGCTCGTGTGCACGTCTGAACGTGTTTGCGGGAGGAACAAATTACGGTGGAGGACCTTGGGTGTGACACAATAAATCTATTTGCTGTGACCCCAGAGTAGAGTGCTGTGGTGAGCTGTTGTGACAGTGTGAAATCAGTCCCAGGAGGCCAGTGTTTGCACTGAAGAAGCCCTCTCTCATTGACTCCTGTCTGCAGGAGGTCTTTTGTGTGTTGGTCGTCTGTCTGCCCTCTCTGGCCCATCTGTATTGGTCCTTCTGCTGGGCTGTGCCCCCTATAATCACTTAAAGGATGTTTCTGGTAACAGGTGCAAGATGAGACATTCATTCATTTCCGCACAGACATTAAGAGCCCCTCATCAATATTCATGGTTAAATATAATCTTTATAAGTGAGTTTAATTGAATTAAACGGACAACGGGGCAAGGAGCCAGCTGTTCCTCTCATAGGACTGTGTATCAGTGTCAGTGTAGGTTTGTTGCACTATATGCTGTATAAGCCTTTTCCATCTGCATTGTTGTTGTGTCTGTTTAGCAGATGGGAAATCTTTCAGGGCCAATATGGGAAGATAACTTCACTGAGCACAACAGGAACAAAGAGGGCAAGAAGGACGTAGAATATCAAAGGTGTAAAACAGCTGGAAACATTTTTGAGCATTTGGATAAAAACATAAATGTAACTATTTAGGCATAGTGTATATAGCCTACATGAACGGTTTTTCCTTGCACATGGCTTTATTTGGCGTAGATGTATCAGCTATGAAACACAGCGATGAGTAACCCAGTGGCAGTGAGAGGAGGGGGATGTTGCGGTGGAAGTGGGGGTGTAGTTTGAGGTGATCCGTGTCTCAATGAGCGCCAGGAAATGGAGGGAAGAGGAGGGGGCTGTGGGTGAAGATGAAGGCGGCCATCTGTAACAGAGTCTGTCAGAGAGGGACTGGAGGCTGAATCATTTTGTAAGGACTGCAGGTTATATTTGCTTATCACATGACGGCACAAGGCTGTTTCACAGGGGAAAATGCTGTTCATAATAGAATAGCTCTGTATAATCGTTTCTATGGAGAGATTCCGTTTCATGTGATCTTCCTTTGAAATGTTTATGTATGCGTATCTCAAACATTTCCAGAGGAAAGCCAGGTTCTTTGTATTAGAGGCTGCCTAATGGGTGTCAGGATTTCCTGAATGTGTAGAAGAGCGTCTCCTTGCATTTAGCTGAGGCGGAACTCGGCTTGGCACGGCAGAAATACTACATTGGGCCTCTGCGTATGAACAGTATTCCTTACAGTGGCTGTTTCTGCACTTTGGCCGGCAAACCCCAGGACATCCCGACTGCTTTGACGGCTGCCTGAGGCGGAAGGAGGGGTGTCCGTCATTAAGGTGCCAAACAGCACTCCGAATATTAACTAACCAGCATAAGCGCCTTCTCCACCTTTCTACCAATACATCAGATTCCTGTCTTGCCTATCTAGGCTATGATAGGTAATGTATTTAGGCCTGTTGTGTGATCTCTGTGTTCTGTTTGCACTGCCTCCAGCTTAATTAATTGAAAACCACCTATGTCTCAGATTGTGTGGATTCATATACACAAAACTGCTTATATGATCTTACTATTTTTTAAGACATCATTTTTGCATTTAGTATGTAAGTTTGTCATTATCAAAATAAAAAATAATAAAAATAGTGAGACTCTACAGACAGAAAAGGTGCAAGCCCTGTGCTTTCACAGGTAGAATCCTCAGTGTCTGGCACTCTTGGGTCTGTTGCCTTTGAAAAAGAGACTGGTTGCTTCTAAGAAATAATTGGTCACATGCCGCAAGGCAGTGTATATTGTCTCTTTAAATTCTAGTCATATGCTATGTAGGTCTATTTTACATGCTGTATCACTGTATTAAAAAGAACATAGTGGTGTGATCATGTCAGTCATATTTGCATTTGTTTTTAGGTGAATTTGAGTGAGAGTGTGTTTCCTGTTTTATGCACAGCAGATGCTCTGTGTTGAGCGTATCATGAGCCTTCCTGATGCTCACAGCCTGTCTGATTCCCTGCCTGAGGAGCGCGGTGAGCTCACCAGCTCTGTCCCATATGGTGTGCGGGTCAGCTTGTGTGTCTCCGGTCTCATGTACATTAGCTGAGTGATGTTAGGAACTCTGCCTGTAAACAAACGTGTCCACCATCTCAGAAGAACCTGTCCTTTGCTAGCTGTCATTTCTTACTGAATAATGCTGAAAGATGGCTGAAATGGATCTCAGTCTTTCTAGTTTCTGGAACTGCAAAGATTATTTTTAACTCTTCAATTGCTATGATTCAAATTTGTGAAAATTGATGTAACATTTTACCATGAAGTCATTTTTATAAATGCAAAATGGTGAACAGGGAATTGTGACCAACTCGTTACAGGGCAAACACGTTATATCTTCTTACTTCAGAATAAGTAAGTCGGAATCCTGGCACATGATTTCTACCTGTATATTAGAGTGTATAGCTAGCTAACAGAGAACACCTTTATATGTTTAGCGACCGCAGAACAGATGTGTCCAAGTTTAGATTTATCTCCCTTGACATGTTGCCGCTGGACTTCAAGCGAACCTCACATTTACGCTGCAGTCATCTGTGCCTCGAGCCTGAAATAGCGCATTTTACAAACATTTGTCATATCTACTTTAGCGTGAACCCTGGCCTAAAGCGCCATACGAGCAAGCGTAGGGAAATGGTACAGGGACAGATAGGAATAAGCCTTGGGAGGAACTGCACTGAACTGCACATTTAAAATCCAAGCCAGAGCTTGTCTTACATTGCATCATTACTGCATCACAATAACACACAATGGTGCTGTTCAGTCATATGGGCACACACTTTGGCTCACTAAATGCTTCAGTACTTTAGTGTTTTGTATTGACTTGTGTGCTAGCTGGGAATGTGATTAGTATGAACATTTCATGTGCACAAGTACTTGCCCTGTATCCTCTATAGTGCCTTCTCTGATGATGATGATGAAAGAGAGAAGCGGCTCCATGTCTTTGGGACTCTTCTCAGGTGTCATTTCATCAGAGTTACCTTTCTGGTTTCCCTTTTGTTAATGCTCATAGCATGTCTGGTTCAGGCATTGACCTTGAGGTATCGGCAGGTATTCTCTGGGAGGGCCCAGCTGAATTTCACTACAGCATTTGTATTTAAAGGTTGTATTGTGTCTTGTAATCGACCTACATGGTACACTCTGAAAACGGCAATATGCCCCCTGTTCAGCCGAGTAATGCATGTGCTCAGTATGCTCAAGACCCAGGTTCTATAAAACAATACTGAAAGATAAAAATGACCCATTTCTGTGGTCTCTCCCGTTCAGGGCGAACCACACATCCACCACAGTGCTTCTTTTGTTCCAAGTTTGGTTTTGAGAGACTGTGAAGCAGCCATGGTAGTGGGAGCTTCGTTGTATTACAAGAACCTATTGTTCAGATCCTCCATGCAGTCTCTGCTGATAGCTCTCATAATGGTAGCTACTCAGTTTAAATTCCACTGACCCCAATGAATCATAAAGGACACCACACCCCTTACGGCTACCAATGTTATCCTTTTGTATAAAAACATTCTAGACCCTGTAGACAATTAGACTGCAGTGCAATTGAGATGGGAGACTTAGGTCGATTTCAAATTCCCTTGCTAGAAAACTCAAGGTTTCAACCAAAGAATTTAATGGTGAGTGTGTAGACCACTTCAGTTAATCCTGTAGAATTGTATTGTGTAGTGTCATTTTTATGGAAATGTCAGATATGTGACTCTGTCACAGTTTAGATGAGGTTCAGACAGTCATAATTTGTCTGCTCTATCATCGCTCTATGAAGTGCTGCAACCACATGAAATCTAATTAAATCCAAGTGAACCCCTTGAGAGCTTTGATTGTCGACACCAACGTGCCTGGTTAAATCAAATCTATTAAAACAATACATTTCCTGAGCAAATAATTTAAGATTTTCCTAATTTCCTGAAGGGGCCCTAACTAACAGCATTCTAGATTGTTCTAGAATTCCATGGTACTGAGTGAGTTAATGTATCAGACTACCCCTACAAACCTGTTTGACTCCTTAAATCACAATGAACTAGCTGTCCTAGTCCCATTCCTCAAATGACATGCTTTTTCTAGCCTTGAACCTGGTAGAGGCTTTGTCTATTCACTATCGACAGTAAAATTGATTAAAACGTCTTGCCATTTTGCCATTTTGACATTGGCATAGCACCATTGTATGTTGTTTATTCTCCTTTATATTTTCCTTTTCGATTCATGGTTTTAGTTTCACTCTATGTTCTTTGTTTTTGCTTATTTTTTTCAAATTATTTATTTGTGCTCTTCTGTAATTTGTTTTTCAAAAGACTCCCTGTCAATGATTGACAGTTTATCCTAATTATGACTTGAGTCAAATTGTTTATACTTGGCGGGTGTGCAGATGTATGTAAATTAGTTGTAAACTGACTAAAGGGAAGGCTGTATTTTTTATTTTATTCAGCTGAATTCAGTCAGACTACACTGGTGATGCAGTACAACCCAGTCACAGACATTGTTGTAAACCTAGTTAAATATTTCATGCAATATATTGCCCTGGCTTCTGAATCTTGACCTGTGTATCGATGCAGTACACGGAAACATGAAGGCAGGTAATTCGCTTTCCTGTTAGTAGTGAGATATACATAGTCTTTTCCTCATACTCTAAAACCATAGTGACATGAGAAGATACTGAGAAGATGGAACTTGAGCTTTCAAAGGGCACTGGACAATTACTAATTACCTTTGCTTAGTATAGTACAGAATTGCACATTAAAGGCCCAAAGCTACCTCCTGGTAGAGGTCCTGAGGAGTCAAGGTTTTAATGAATGGATGAGAGCCAGCATGTCTTTCTCTGTGTGAAGAGATTCCTCTGTTAAGGAGTAGTTTCCCCTGGTGTTATCAGAGCATGTGACTGTAGTCTGATTCTCACAAGCCTCCTCCTCTTCTCTCTAGAGTCTGCAGACAGGGCTGCAGTAGACAGTGAGATTCACTTCCAGCGACTGCCAGCACACACACACACACACACACACACACACACACACACACACACACACACACACACACACTAATACCATTGCCCGGAGGCAGGGAACTATGGAATAATTGTTTATTGTATCATCCTGGGCTTGTCAGCATCTCCCCCACAGAACCTTTCTCTGTTCAGGCAAATCCAGTTCCCAATACTTGATTCGATAAAGAGCCAGCGTACTGGAATGGAACTCGCCTGTTTTCCTGCACTGGCAGGTCGGTGGTCCCACTGCTCAATCCTGGCTCCTGGCTCATGCAAGAACCGTTTTGTATCCTGTATCTTACCGTCTTGAGAAATAATTGTTCACCGGTTACATCAAACCACACGTTCAGCTCGAGATTGAAGGGACATGGTTAAAAAACAGGTCACAGGTTTATAGTGCTCTGGCAATCCCTTTCTTATTTGCATACGCAGCTCATGTGATGCCACGGTTCAACGTGAGTGCGGCCTTCTCCTCAGTCCGCTCCAAGGCCAGACTACCGCAGACCGGCTGTGTATCGGCTGACCCCGCTCATGAATGTTGCACGCACTCAGAAACGTAACACCACACTCTTTTTTTCACCCTCTCTTTTCGTGTAGGTTCCTCTGCACATCAAAAGGGGCGCACTGTAGCGCTGGGATTAGGCCCGGCCCCCGCTGCAGCAGAATTGGGATGAAAGGGGAGCCCCAGCGCATGCCCCTGGGCACCTCATTACCGACAGCAGGTTGCTGGGAGGATGTGGTGTCCTCCAGAGCAGGCATGCTCTCCCAGCTCAGGCCTTCTTTTGCATTCAGCCCCTGTCATCAAGGAATTTTCCTATGCACTTTTCCTTTCTGGAAAAACAACAAACCACCGTGATGGAATCTGACCATCTGTGTGATAGTGCAGGGTGCAGATCGCCCTGTGAAGCCATCCTGGCTGTAGGAACGGAGTAGCACGAGTCCTTAGAAGGGGAGGAAAGCTGGGGATTCATTTTTTAGCCATCCTTAAAAAGTTTTTTTTTTTTTTTGTTTTGTTTTCTTGCGTAGCTGCCACGTGTTATTTGGAGAATGAAAGCCGAATGCTGGCTGGGTACTGAACCTGGCCCTCGGCTCCTGGCATGCACAGTGTTGTCACTGTGGAGGTTTGCTCGCTCCTCCCCTCTTTCAGGATTAGGTCAGTCTGTTGGACTGGGTGATGCGTCTGAGTCACAGGGGCTGGTAGCCGTGCTGCTCTGGTCTCTACGCTGCCTGCCTGCCTGCATTTCTCCTGCTGCTCAATATGTAAATCCAGCCTATTGTTTCCCCATTGTGCCCTTTATGTAATGCAGCCAGTGGATAATATGCCCTTTAGTATTTAGCTCAAGTGCCCTTTATACTAGTCTGTGTGTAAAGGTCTGAAGTTGGCAGCATATCAGAACGTCTGGACCTTGTGTTGGTTCACTGATGACATCACTTCCTGACATTATTCCAAGGGGAGGATGTTTCCTCTGTTACCCGACGAGACGCCTCTCCAGGTATGGGAGTATTCCTGGGGAGTTTATGCCACCATTACTCCCTCAATCTGTTTCTGTTTGCAACCTTTTCATAGCAGATATTATCTGTGGACAAGTCCTGATTTAATAACTTTCAGCAGGCCTATGCATGTTCAGGTCCACCACTGTTTCATATGGAGGGAAGAGTGGCACTAAGAGTGGGACTGTGTGTGTTTCATATGGAGAGTGGGACTGTGTGTGTTTCATATGGAGGGAAGAGTGGCACTAAGAGTGGGACTGTGTGTGTTTCATATGGAGAGTGGGACTGTGTGTGTTTCATATGGAGAGTGGGACTGTGTGTGTTTCATATGGAGAGAAGAGTGGCACTAAGAGTGGGACTGTGTGTGTTTCATATGGAGGGGAGAGTGGGACTATGTATGTTTCATATGGAGAGAAGAGGGACTAAAGGAACATCCCAATGTTTGTCAGCAGCTGCTGTGCTTGTATGTATCTGTATGCTGGTCAGATCTGCATGTGACATTAAGAGTTTCCCATCCTGGAATGCAGAGGGAAAGATCAGGGCTGGAAAAATACATGGATTTTTCTGTAAATGGAACCCAGAGAGGCCATTTATAAACCGCAGAAACTACACTGAAATCCAAATGTCAATCCTCAACAAAAACAAATGGCTTCGGACCAGGAAGGGAGGGGGTGAGAGAAGTGCGGAAGGGGGTTGGCAGTTCTGTACGAAATGTCCTGAGAGCCTCCTACATCATCTCACGGTGGAGGGAGAAAGAGAAACTCTGGGAGAAATCCGATCTGCTGAACAGGCATTCTCAGAATCTCCACAAATTCCACAGACACCACGGTAGAGGAAGCTTGTTCCCAAAAAATTCCCATTTCCTGTACTGTTGCTGCTGGAATGGAACGAGAACATCAGCTGTTAAAAGCCCTGCAGCATGAAACGCCTGTGCTTCTGACGGTACCTGTTCTTTGTGTGCTGTTTGGCAGCCAGAAAGTCCTCTTCATGAATGTTATTTATGTTTTTCAATAGAGTGAACCGGGCAGTGCTCAGGTTTCTGTAAACTGAGCCCTCGTAGCTGGCTCACGTAGCCCAGGGATCCAGGCACGCCCGGAGGGGATTGGCTCTGCATGAGCTCATGAAGTTAATTATTCATGAGCATTGAGCACAGGCTTTTTTTGTGAAGAGTAGCTGTGGAGAGTCATGTGTGACCGACTGACCCGGGTGCTTGTGCGCCCCATCCCCCCCCCCCCCCCCCCCCCACAACTGGCCGTGACCCCCAGAGGAAGCTATGCCAGGGGCTCCATTCCACCACCGTGGAAGCAGGACTCTCTTTAACCTTCAGTGTTCCACCCCTTTATTTATGGCCACACAGATTAAGGGCTTTGTGAGATTTGCTTTGCCTGTTTTTCATGTAAAGCTATGCATCTCAAGTGAGCAAAGGGTCAGTCTTCATCTGATAATGCCCTGGCCAAACCTGGTCAGAACATTAAACCTGTAATTATTTCCACCCCTGGAAGGCCCTTGTAAACCTTCTCCAGGAAGCAGATTCCTGGCCAATTAATCAGTGATATTGTTTAGGTCAGAGGTTAAGTGTCAGCCCAAGGTTTGGCTTATCAGGTGGGGTTTCAGTACTCTGAGATCGAGCATTTGCAGCTGCAGGAGTTGTTGACTGGAAAGCAGAACTGTGCTTATGCTCTGGCACTCCTCAATATCCAGGCCCTGCAGTGGCCACCCCAGCTTCGCACTACTTAACACCTTGACCACTTGACTGTTCTCAGCCTACAACTAATTCTGGGGGCATCGTTCATTTTAATGAACCAGCCTCTATAGTTTCCTCATGTGACTGAGATCAGTACTGTTATTTTGCTTCCACAGATTGCCCTTTGGGTGTGCCTAAAGTCTGGCTTTTATGAATAGATAACATGGATGTTTTTCAGGGTATGCGTTTCCCTCATAAAAATGTGTTTGAAGCTGTCTCCCAGCCCAAGTGAGGCCTGGTTTCTTCTGTAGCACCAGTGGCCATCGGAGACCTGCGTTTGCTGGATGTGTAATGGGTGAGATATGTCTCTTCCCAAACACACCGCTTTCAGTTTGGCCACACCCAACATACAGCATTTGGCTCGTCAACCCCGAGATTTATGCTTATATTTCCTGAGAATAGTATTACTATGAGATTAGACCGCATGCTTCAAGTGAAATTACTCACACATACGGTACGCAGTGCGCAGACTCCACCGGGGATAGGAGGAGGCTTCTAGGCCCTGTCTCAAACTGGAGTTTTTAATTGAAACCATCCATTAGACCAGGAAGCTGCTGCAGCAGGGGACTCCACAGAACAGTGTGGTGCCATTAAACACCGCCTTATCAGACATGCTTACCTCACTGGGATGGCAGCCAAATGACTGATGGAGAACCAAAATCTATTAAAATCTCCCTTCTGTGGTACCATCCCCCACCACAAGTGTCTAAATCTGGATCCGACTCCTTGTATCAGTCTGATTAATAAAGAGGGATTTTTTTTGGTCTGGTTTATGAGGTGGTGATAGTTGTGTTCTTGTGGTGTTTCCATAGTACTAAGGTTGTTGTCTTGGGTGCTGAGCATAGCTGTTGTTGTTCTTTTTCTCAATGGTGCAGTGAGGTAAATTTCTGACTAGGCTCCAGAATGAATGTTTTTGACTTGGTGGCGGGGTGTGTTGTTGACTGCCATGTTGCCGTTTTATTTTTGATAGAGCTGTGACTTTGTGGGGTGATGTGTTGGCTGCAGTGTTTGTTGTGGGGTGATGTGTTGGCTGCAGTGTTTGTTGTGGGGTGATGTGTTGGCTGCAGTGTTTGTTGTGGGGTGATGTGTTGGCTGCAGTGTTTGTTGTGGGGTGATGTGTTGGCTGCAGTGTTTGTTGTGGGGTGACTTGTTGGCTGCAGTGTTTGTTGTGGGGTGATGTGTTGGCTGCAGTGTTTGTTGTGGGGTGATGTGTTGGCTGCAGTGTTTGTTGTGGGGTGATGTGTTGGCTGCAATGTTTGTTGTGGGGTGATTTGTTGGCTGCAGTGTTTGTTGTGGGGTGATGTGTTGGCTGCAGTGTTTGTTGTGGGGTGATGTGTTGGCTGCAGTGTTTGTTGTGGGGTGATGTGTTGGCTGCAGTGTTTGTTGTGTTCCATGGAGGTGCACTGTGGTGTGACTCCCAGGTCAGCCTTCTTCAAAGCAGGAGCCCACTGGCCTGAGCAGACCTGGTTCTACAGGGGGAAGAGAGAGGGGGGGGTATGGCACATGAGGACAGCTCGTTCAGAACAGGGGTCGTACTACTTCAGCAGTGATAAGTGTACCCCTGGAGCGCTAATCTTATGAGACATGACGTTCATATTTAGCATTGAGAAAACAGCCTGGTCTGGATATAGTTATGCTCTAGTGGTGGCCACAGGATATAGAATGAGCTGTTCATCATGTCAGACCACACGTTCGCACATGTTGTGGTCACACACCGCATACTTGCGACCAAAAGGCCTCAAAAGGTTAGGAAGGCCAAAGATAACAACGTCTCAAAATGGCTGCCTTACTCTGTGTGTTCACTTGGAGAATGATTGTGACGCACTGCAGATGAAATTCTTTTGAGGTTACCTGTTTGAGGGCACACCGTTGAATGTGCTGCGGAGTCATGTCCGCGGAGCTGAGAGAGATAATGGCTCGCAGGCAGACGCCCCAGCTCTGTTTTTCCACTTGAGCAGAGCACCAGTCTGCTGGTGAAGTGATTTCCTTCAGTGGTGAGCCTCAGGGCTGGGGCCTCCTGCTCACTGCACTGAGAGTAATCCAGTGCAGCTCCCTCGTTTGCCCCTTTAACAAACCAGGGGCACCTTGCAGATGCTCCCTTGATGCTCCAGACTTATTCTGCAGGGTACATGTGCCATTCTTTATTAAAAGATAGGAAGATTGATGTGAACAGAGGCTAATTATTGATATTTGTAACCCTGTATATATAGTCTAATATTTTTTTCTTACTGAAAATGGTAGCAATACCAAGAGAGGAAAATGTTGTTTTAGAGAAAGAAATCCTGGCTACAGTATTTCAGACAATATTTTTTACAGCTTGAAGGAAGGAAGTATGCACTCACTAATAGTTAGGTTTTGTTTGCATTAAGCAAATGATTAAGCCTAACTCCAATTAAGGAGTGCAGTGCTGACACTGTGAAAATAATCACTAGAAGCCGTTAGCAAGCCGAGGCTGTTGTATGACTATCAGGAAAACCGCAAATGAAGTCAAAGCAATTAAGAAATAAATTATTTTGCTGACGCATTAATCCAGTGGGACTTCCAGTATATGACCAGAGTTGATTAGTGTGACTTGAAGAAATGCTATATTTTATAGTGTGCACATGTGAGAAAGACATTTGTTAGATAAGATAAGGTGGAAACAGCTGTTGTTGGGGTCAGTGTGGCTCAACTGTGCGTACAGGTATTCTCTTTCATTACAACCTCCACAGATAGCCTTTACACGTGAAGTACAGCTCTGACCTAGGCAACATCAGTGGGAGATTCAGAGACCTCGTTATCCTGACTCATTCCACAAGGAAACCATTTTAGAGGAGACTAGGATAATTTCCACGCCTTTGGGTTGGGAGGGAGTGTCTCTGGAAAGTGTGAGACTCAATCATCTGTGGACTCAAGTAATCTCGGGCCAATAACAATGGGTCACCATGGGTCATAGCTCTGGGATGCAAAATACTAGACACCTAATTATCCTATCATTGCATATTCCATATGCCCTCAAGCATATTATTTGAATGAGCATGTCTGTGTTGGTCCGTTTCCCCTTTCTGTTATGCTCTCTTTGTCTCTCAGGAACATTCTTCTCCGCAGAGATTTGTTTTAGTCATTTTTAGTTTGTCACCCTGGTTATATGATTGGACATGAAGAAATGTGTTGGGCTCACTGCCCTTTCCCTCATTAAGTGTTGAACTTTACCACATGTGGGACTAAATATGACCCACCCAGTTTATTCTGACTAAATGTTTTTGTACTATAAACAAGAAAAGTGTTCTTGAGAAGGAAAAAACAAGCACTGATTAGCACCCCACCCTGTGACCCCAAACCCCGCTGGGGTTACTCTCTGAAATTCTGCCTGCTGATGGAGGCACTGCAGGTTCATCCCAGATTTCATTCCTTTGTGTTTGAGAGGACCTTTGTGTTGGCAGCGGGCTTCAGAAATGGCGAGGGGTTCGATCAGGGACAGCACGGCCATTGTGCTCCCTCCGAGGAAGTCTGCTGGCCGGGGTCCACAGACACCTCCTGCCTGCCTACTTAAGCCCGTACCGGGGACCTCCCCCCACTCTGATGAGCCAATCAAATCAACACCAGCAGACTGTCAGACCAGGAGGGGCGGAGATGCTGAACAGCGACTCGCTGCGTTGTCACACTTCTAAAGAGCGTATCTTGCCCCCTTTTCTCTTATCAGAGCTTATCACATTTGGATCTGGGCCATAGATTGAGCCCCTTTGTCTGAATTGGCCTTGTGGGTTTTGCTGTGCTGAGGCTGGGCCTGCCTGTTCTTCGAGCAGCAGCACCAGGCCTCCTCCCAGCCCTGGCTGTGTGGCGTACTGTAGTAGATATGGCTGAAGACCTGGCTCGTGTGCTGGTGAAGGCCCGGTTTATGTCCTGGATGTGCTGTGGGATCTCCTCAGCGCTGAACTCCGGATATTCCCCGCCCCGTTAATCGGCGCTTTTGAGGTGTTGCGGCTCACGCCGATTCCTTGGCCGGGCCCGGCTGTCGGGTGCGGAGGCTCTCCCTTTGTGGCTCCCCGGCGGGATTAGATAATCCCGTCATGCCTGCCCTGGACGTCCCGGCTGTGTCTGCTCAGACGCCCTGCCGCAGAGCTCCCATCTGCTCACGGCCATCTTCTCCCATCAGGCCTGGGCCCGGCACTCCTGCCTCGCTCCGCTGCTGTTACATTTTCCCACCGCGTCTCTCTTTCCCTGGGTTTGGCCCAGTGACTGCGACTGAGGCTCTGGCCCCAAAGGCAGGCCTGGTGTCTGGTGCAGGCCCATCTGGTCACGCGCCAGGTCTGGATTAGCCAGGGCACAGTGAGCCTGACTCCATCAGCAGCGAAGCTGTCGGGTGGAAGGAGGTTTCACCGGGGATTTGAGGGAGGTTTTGGTTGACTGTGACTAGCTATTCAACGGTGGAAAAATCACACGGATTTCCCTGCAACATTTATTTCTTCATATCAAATTACCTTCTTTCCCTCAATATCAAATAAGTACGGGCCAATAATAGCCACTTTTCTTTTATTATAGGGTAGTTGCAAACTGATGGTTACATTTCTGCTCTTGCTAATATTTTGTCTTGCTGCGTGAGATTACTATGAAATGGAGGTAATGGTATTTTTCTGTTGGGTGTCTGAATAACTGCATCATTTGCTAAATGAATGCTTGAGAGCAGGGAATGCTTGCATTGCTCCCTCCAGCGCAGGCCCCTGTGATTCTCTTTAATTAGAGGAGTGTTAATGTGCAGTTTGGGACGGAGAAGTGGGCTGTGGGGGTGAGAGCGTTGCTGCCGGTTCTGTTTGTGTTACAGGGGCACTGGGCCTGTCTGACTGGCTCCTGTTCCCCAGGGCTGGGGTGATGGGCGCATGCGCCTGACTATTATTCACTCAGACGTTTCCTCCCCTCGTCACGGCCCAGGAGAGCTGTGCAGTCCCAGTGGAATGAGGCATCACCTTCTGTAGCCTTAACTCCATGCAAAAGTGAGCGTAGAGTACGCTCAAGAAACCAGCACTATAGGCAACTTCAGTGTGTGTGTGGTGTGTGTGGTGTGTATGGTGTGTGTGGGGTATGTATGGTATATGTGGGGTGTGTGTAGTGCGTGTGTGGTGCGTGTGTGTGTGGTGTGCGTGTCTGTATGTGTATGTGTGTGTGTGTGTGTGTGTGTGTGTGTGTGGGGGGTGTATGTAGTGCGTGTGTGGTGTGTGCATGTGTGGTGTGCGTGTCTGTATGTGTGTGTGTGTGTGCTTTGTGTTTGATATTGATATTTTTTGGGAAGAATGTGTGTTGCACTGTATCTTTTATGTGCCTGCAGCGTCCATTTGCACTATAAGGCCCAATACTGTTGTACACACGGTCTAGTAAATCTGTAAAATACAATTACCAATAAACTGTAACGTTTCTCCATGTGGACTTATTTATGCACACACTGTGAAAGAGTTTTGGTGTGTGAAGTGTAGAGCGCTACATTATTTGAAAACAGCTCCAAGGCTTTCGGGTCATGCTTTTGACAGATGCTGTGCTGAGTGATGGAAAGGATATAGGCCTCTGCTCATAGACGCCTTTAAATATTCCAAACCCACTGACCTGGACTCAGATTTGAGGGATCAGAATTTTCAGCTGTGATGTTTGAGGGCTCATCACTTTTTTCAGTTACAGTCTACAGTCTGCTCATTTAGTAGACACTTTTAGTCAGAGTGGCTTACAAAAGTCATTAAAGTTGCAGTCATGTAAAAAGTGTTGTGATATATACTTAGTGAGAACTTTATTAGTATTTATTAGACTTCTTTTTTAGACTCATTAAGTCTTCTGCTGCTGTGGCCTATCCATTTTGAGGTTTGATGTGTTGTGTGTTCAGAGATGCTCTTCTGAACACCACTGTTGTAATGTGTGGTTATTTGCGTCGCTGTTGCCGTCTTGTCAGCTTTGACCAGTCTGGCCCTTCTCCTCTGACCTCTCTCATTAACAAGGCGTTTTTGCAGAACTACTGCTCACTGGATGTTTTTTTTGTTTTTTTTGCACCATTCTCTGTAAAGTGTAGAGACTGTTTTGTGTGAAAATCCCAGGAGATCAGCAGTTTCTGAGATACTCAAACTACCCTGTCCGGCACCAACAATCATTCCATGGTCAAAGTCACTTAGATCACATTTCATCCCCATACTGACATTTGGTCTGAAAAACATCTGAACAACGTCTGCGTACTTTTATGCATTTAGTTGCTGCCACATGATTGGCTGATTCAATATTTGCATTAACAAGTTGGTGTACAGGTCTACCTAATAAAGTGCTCGCTGAGTGTATGTGCTTGCCTCAACACCTGAGGTAAAAAAAAAAAAAAAGATTATTGAGGGACATATGAGATTCTTGATTCTTGGAAACATTGAGGTTTTTGATTTTTGGGGAATAAGTCAGTGAAAGGTCTCTGATTGACTGAGGAAGGTTGTTCCACCTTGGGGGTGTTGGTAAGAGTCGGGGCTGTGAGGAGCAGATTGCAGGAGCTTGGAAGTACGAGTATCTGTGCGCGTAGCCTCTTGGGTGAGGAAGGTGTGGATTCTCCTGATGTTTGCAAATGGGTAAATGGTTAAGCGTTGTTGCGTGTCACAGTACCTGTCAGTGTGTGGGGAAACACAAGAAGGTTGATGAAAATAAACAACAATACTGAAGTAGTGTGTATCACACAGGCAAGTGTTTATGTGTATTTATGTGTGTTCTTGAGCTGGGAAGAGGTCTTTACTGTTCTGTAGTGCTTTTCTGTGGGAGAGGAAGATGCTGGATTCAGGATGTGAAGAATTTCAGTCAGGTTTCTGATCTTTGTCCCACATACAATCAATACGTTCCCTTGATATAAGTATTTGCTCCTGATATGGCAAATTTGTAAATCTGTGATTTGTTTTCTTAACTCTGCACTGGCCCTACACAAAAAACACGACCACAAAACTTATTTTCTCTCCCTCTCTTCCTTTTAGGATCAATTTGAAAACCTCGACAAGCATACGCAATGGGGTATCGACTTCCTGGAGAGGTATGCAAAGTTTGTGAAAGAAAGGCTGGAGATTGAACAGACCTATGCAAAACAGCTGAGGTGAGGAACCGTTACGCACTTTTTCTAAAGACTTGTCGGTTAAACTTCCTTCTGGTTCCGTGTGATTCCCCCCCAAAGATTGAATATTTCTCTTGGCTGTAACGCGCCTCTAATTGCACATCGAAACGTGCTATTGCGCTACTACGCTCAGCGCCTCTGGCTCTCCCGCGGCGCTGTAGGCGGTTACTGAGCCGAGCCGGCTGTAGAAAGAGGGCCGCGGCTCGTACGGTAAGTGAAACGTGAGCTGTAATTGATTTAAAATGTCTGTCGGCCGCGGCTCGTGGCACAGCTTGTTTGAGTTCCTTTGTCCTCTTTTCATCCTGGAAGATGAACTTCCCCTCCTCCCGCTGCGTTTGCGCTCGTAAACGGCGCGGAGGGCCGCGCGGTGAAAACGCCGCCCGGCGCGGACGCGACTGCTCCGCACGTGCTCCCCGGGCCGCCGGGCCGGGGGAGCAGGGGGCCCCTGGTGCTCGGGAGCCTGCGTCGCTGTGACCCTCCTGTCTCTCCGCAGGGTCTCGCGCTCCCGTCTTTCACCGATCCCGGGGGGAGAGGAGGGCGGGGAGGGGGTCCCTCTGTCCCGGTGGACCCGCTCCTTTGAGACGCCGTGCATTTGCATGCATATGACATTCCTTTGTAGAAGAGCTACAGTTACACACGAGACTGCTTTGCTTGGCTTGGAGCTTCCTGTGGAGTATTTTTGGCTTGCCTTTGATCGCTTGTAATAACCACATTGTGCAATGAAATGATTTAAAAATACAGCGAGACATTTTTTAGATGATTTATTATATTGAATATTTGCATATGAGGTTTTCATAGGTTGCTTTAATGTTTTTTTTTTTTCTTCAATTTCAATTGACGCTACCTAATGCGTTAATGGCTTGTTTTAATTCATGAAATGAATCAGATAATCTGCTCATCACGCTGTGCAGATGTTCATATGATTTCACTTGTGACAAGGAACGGTAATTCACAAATCTCTTTCCCTTTCTGAATTGAAAATGGAGCTTTCGGTTTTCCATTGGCTTCCATTTTAAAATCAACGCTGTAATGATACACTTTTCTCCTTTGTATTTGCACAGAGTTCCAGTACTCTCATAGATTATGCTATAGATTTTAGATGGGTTGATTATGCAACCTATGTCCTTGGGATTTCTACATCAAATTACCGTGTCCCTCTACCTAAAAATCAATGCGGTCCCTGCGGGACGGTTGGGGGCTCCAGCTGTGCCCCCTGCTCTCCTGAGAGGCAGTGCTCGCTCCCCGCAGAGTTTGGGGTGTTGCCTGGATACAGCATTGAGTGGAACACCCGGCCCCCGCATCTCAATGAGCCCGCTACTGTATTTCCTCATGAACACAACCAACCACATTCCACTCACAGCCCGTTCCTACAGACGAGAGAAACCATTCACTCCCGTCTGAATGGGAACGCTACAGAGAGTAATTATTACATGGATCCCTTTTTCCCCTCACAGTGTAAACGGCCATCTTTTACGATTCAGTCTGTTTCTTCTTAGGTTTTAGGTCTTTGTGGAAGTGGAGTAAATCACGCTGAAGGAGGAGCGGCCCGGTTTAAATGTAGACATGCTCTCATGCTAACAGCGGTTCCCACACCAGCGTAACGCGGTGAATTATTTAACGTGCGTGATTCACGGCCAAAAGGGGAACAATGCAAAATGTCCCCGCTGCATTTTTTAAAAAGCTGTGCATGTGTACTGTTCTGTAGAAGGAATTGATTTCCTCTAACAGGCCGGTTTTGTTTTAGTGCCGGAGTCTTGGCCGTTTCTGCGTAGGTACGTAGGTTTTTTGGCCAGGCGCCAGTTTGACGTTTATCATCCTTTTGTGTGCGAGTTTTGCGGTGACCTGGTTTTCTGGAGCGTTTGAGGAGGGGGTGGGGGGCGGTTAGGGGGCTCCTGAAGGAGGAAGTCGCAGACGTCATTAGTTTAGCTCGGTTAGCGGGAGAAGGGAAGCCCAATGGTGAAGCCCCCTCTGACGCCCCCCTCCCAAACAGGCCCTGGTGGAAAGCGTGCATCTTTCCAGAGGGACAGGGGTGCCGTATCAGAGAAATATGTTTTTTCCCCCTTTCTTTTCGACTGAATTTATTTTTTGGAAACTGCACGAGAGGGAAAAATAAACTGAAATATGCTGCCGGATACACTCCGGCGTGTTTGACCTACTTTAGCCTTCCAACGCTGCACAGCTGGGCCGTTTTCTAATCGGAACCTAAACTCAGTTTGTCTCTTTAGATATTTACTCACAGAAAAATCTTTTTTTTTTTTTCAAGTGGTAACGGAGATTGCTTGAGCGGAACGAGTCTCGGCTATCCGCTCTGTCTGTCTGTGAACCGGTTTTATGGTACATGTCTGTGTGGGAAGATCTGAACGTCTCTGTCTGATTTACAGGAACCTGGTGAAGAAGTACTGCCCCAAGCGCTCCAAAGATGACGAGCCCAGGTCAGCTGCCCTGCCCTGCGGCGTGGGTGAAAACACAGCAGTCACACACACAAGCCTGTCACCGGCGATTATAGCACCTCTCACAGCCTGCGCGCATGTCTTCAGTCTGGTGACCCATAAAAATAGGGAGACAGTCAGTGTCAGATATGGAAGTGGCCCCCCGGCCAGACGATACAATGATGGTTTGAGACGGCGAGAGAGCACGAGGCTGCAGGACTGGCGGGCGAGACGGACGCTGGTGTAGATCCAGACCGGGTCTGACGTCTTAACGCTGCGGTGCTAATAACCTCCGCCTGATTCTCATATTCACAGTGTACACAGCCAGGAAGAGACCGCTTCATAAAGAGCATCCAAACACCGCTCTGGAATGTTTGTAATGAATTGCATTAGCCACGCATCATTTAACCCTTAGTCTCTCATTGCTCGTAAAATGCTCGGGGTGCGTTTATTGGCCAGTGCCGGTGGGTGTTTAACAGGGGGCGGGGGGGAGGCCTTGTTTTCTGGTTAACGACCACCTGGGCCCCCGCCACTGCCTCTCCGATGGCGGGGAAGTGCGTGTCAGTGTTCGTGGGAGAGGCCCGTGGTTGGGGATTTTAATGAAGTTAAATGGACTGAACCGGGGGAGGGCAGCCTGCCTTCAGTGTCGACATGAAAACGGCCATCGCATGCGTTTCTGCTTTTCCTCCACTGGGGGACGGAGAGAGGATGCGCCGTTCTTTAAATCACAATGCAACACGAGCACGTCTCAGTGTGTGACTACGATGATTAATCCACAGACAAACAGCGTGGTGTCTCCGTCTTTGCACACTGTGTATGTTTAAGCCAGAGATCAGATCATCCTTACCATAACATTCCAGCGTAGGAGTACTGATGCCATATGCGCTTGTGTTCGTTTATAAGGCAGTAATCCTGTGGTTTTGATTGTGACAGATTGTGTTTAGTAAAGAATATACACAATGTACACGTGTTAAAGTCAGGCCGTGCTTCCGGCAGGTTCTCCTCATGCCTGTCCTTCTACGCCATCCTGAACGAGCTGAACGACTACGCCGGGCAGAGGGAGATTGTGGCAGAGGAGATGGGGCACAAGGTGTACGGGGAGCTGATGAGATACTCGCAGGAGCTAAAGTCTGAGAGGAAACACGTGAGAGAGCGCTGCACACAGGAGAGCCATTAAAAGCAAATTAAATAGCATCAACAGACGGGTATCATGCTCATGTGCTTATCTCTGTGTGTGTTTGTGTGTGTGTGTGTGTGTGTGTGTGTATTTATCTCTGGGTATATCTTTGTCTTTGTGTCTGTGTGTCTGTCTATATGTATGTGTGCTTGTGTGCCTGTATGTATATGTATATGTATCTGTATGTGCACGTGTGTATGTGTATATGTGTGTATGTGTGTATGTGTGTATTTGTGTGTGTGTGTGTGTGTGTGTGTGTGTGTGTGTGTGTGTGTGTGTGTGTGTGTGTGTGTGTGTGTGTGTGTGTGTGTGTGTGTGTGTGTGTGTGTGTGTGTGTGTCTTCACCACAGCACCTGCAAGAGGGCCGGAAGGCGCAGCAGTATCTGGACCACTGCTGGAAACAGATGGACAATGTGAGTGTGTGTGAAGCAGAGGAGGCAAAGGGAGATCAAGATGATCTGCCGTACTGGACCCATGCAGTCCTGCACCACCGGCCTGTCACCCCACCACCGCCCCGTTACCCCACCACCGCCCCGTCACCCCACCACCGCCCCATCACCCCACCACCGCCCCGTCACCCCACCACTGCCCCGTCACCCCACCACCGCCCCGTCACCCCACCACCGCCCCGTCACCCCACCACCGCCCCGTCACCCCACCACCCCACCACCGCCCCGTCACCCCACCACCCCACCACCGGCCCGTTATCCCACCGGCCCACCACTGGCCTGTCACCCCACCACCCCACCAGTGCCCCGTAACCCCACCAGCGCCCCGTCACCCCAGTGTACATGCAGAGAGAGGCCATGTTCATACATACCATGCACCTCTGTCTGTCCTAAGGCTTCTGTCTGAGCTGCAGGGTCTGCAGTACATTTCTGCTGCCAGCAACAGCTGAATCTTGCATTAAGTGTTACAGTACAGTAATGCTTTAGGTATTTGTCTTTGATGCTGTGTCATATAATGTAACACAGATGTTCTGGCGGTCTCAGACCACGTTTAGCATTTTAGCACCTCTGCATGTTTATTTGTTTGCGCTTCTGCGCAACTATGCTGCATTTCACATCTTGGCTGGCTCTTGGAGGGCTGAGTCTTTGATTGAGCCTTTGTTTGGCGTGTTTGTTTTCCTCGCTTACCAATTCCTCAGAGTAAGAAGAAGTTTGAGCGAGAGTGTAAAGAAGCGGAGAAATCACAGATCAGCTACGAGAGGCTAGACAACGACATCAACGCCACCAAATCTGAAGTAGAGAAGGTAGGTAACATTTCAGTGAGATATTCAGTCATATCTCACCATCGACACAGTCATGAATAGAAGGTCTTCTTGGTTTATCAAACCTGTTGAAAGGATGGCAACATTACATCTGCGCCACGTAATGTTTTTTTTAATTCGCTTTTTATTTCTTCCTCGCTCAAAACGAATATCCCTGAGAGGCCGTAGTTTAATAGGAAGATTCAAAACAGATACTTCTGAGGTCATTTGTGTCAGTTTACAAGGGGGAAAATAACCCAGGAGGAATCTAAAACTTGTTTGTGATGGGTTTCGTGCTTCGTAGTCGAAGTCCCAGCTCTACCTCCGAACACACATGGCCGACGAGAGCAAGAACGAGTACGCCGCCCAGCTGCAGACCTTCAACAAGGAGCAGTGGAAGCACTTCAACGTGGCCATTCCTCAGATATTCAAGGTGAGCCGCCGTAATTACAGCAGGAGCTGTCCCCCGTCTCGCTGCACCTTCATACCTGCGGGGTTAGTGGTCAAAGCGCTGCGTTCAGTGCAATGCCGACATTGGCTCAGGCGGTAAGAGCGGTCGTCTGGCAGTCGGAGGGTCGTCGGGTCGATCCCCCGCCCTGGGTGTGTCGAAGTGTCCCTGAGCAAGACCCCTAACCCCCAAATGATCCTAACGAGCTGGTTGGTGCCCTGCACGGCAGTCAATCGCCGTTGGTGTGCGAGTGTGTGTATGAATGGGTGAATTAGAAGCATCAGTTGTACAGCACTTTGGATAAAGGCCCGATATAAATGGCAACCATTTACCATTTTACCATAGTGGGTATGAAGGCCCTTGTGTTGCCTGTCCACACTCGGCCGTAGCTCTGTCCTCTCCCTCCACAGAACCTGCAGGACATGGACGAGCGGCGCACAGTCAAGCTGGGCGAGACGTACAGGAGCTTCGCCGAGGTGGAGAGGCGCGTCACCCCCATCGTCTCCAAGTGCCTGGACGGCATGGTGATGGCCGCTAAGTCTGTAGACGAGAGGAGGGTGAGTGTCCACAGGAAGTAGTCTCTCGGTTAAAAGTGAGTCGATCGCCCTGAAATAGTCTCTGTGCTGGTTTCGGTTGGCTGGGTCTGGAGTTTGCCACCCACATGTTGGCTCATTCCCCTCAGCAGTGCTGCATCCCATTAGGTTGCCATTTTGTATTTACTGGTTTGCGCTCCCAATCTAAAAGTGTGCTTTGTAAGCACCTTGCTCAGAGTTTGAGACAGCAGTGTTGGCAGAGTCACGGCAGATTTGTTCCTGAAGCCCTGTGGTCACAAGCCTAGTATAAGTACTCATGTAGCCTAGTATAATTACCGCACATACGATCATATCTTTTTATAGACTATCCTGTCCTGTCTGTGCTTTAGGATTCCGGGATTGTGGTGGAATCTTTCAAGTCTGGTTTCGAGCCTCCAGGGGACTTCCCCTTCGAGGACTACAGTCAGAACATCTACAGAACGGGCTCGGATGGCACCATCAGCACGCCCAAGAACGAGGCGGTGCGACCGGACCCCAAGCACTCGATGGGCAAGGCCAAGAACAAGCTGTGGCTGTTTGGAAAGAAACCCAAGGTGAGGGCAGCCCTGCACTCGCCGTGTAAAAGAGCCGTCGTGAATCCGAGCTGCCGTATCCTTGTAATTTAATCACGCCGCTTTTGAAGCCCCTGCTTTAATGCTCTACCTCGTCAGGGACGACAGGAAGTTGGCATTGGCCTGAGAATCTACCAGTGAGCTGACGGAACGATGAAGGTAGCGATTAGCAGCGCGCTCGACTCCTCTCTTTATTTCGGGCGGCAGTGTGGAATTAGTGGTTGAGGGTTCAAGTCCCAGCTGGTACGCCGCTGTCATTCCCTTAGCGAAAGTGCCAAACCTGGTGTGCTGTAGCACAAGGTCTAAAATTAAATATGGAGCGTAAGATACTGTAATTTCCCTCGATAAAGGCATCTGCGCATAGCTAGTTATTATAGTTAATGATCATGCATACAGTAGCTTTGCCCAGGGTGCCTTTATATTTGCACTAGGTGGGTGAGATGTGTTTAATGACTGGAGTAAACCGACGGTGTTGGACGTGGCGCCACTGTTACAGTGGCCTACATGTGGCTCAGCATTTTCTGCCCCTTTATATGAAGTGCACTTTGTCCCCTGAAAGCCATAAAAAGGACTTGTTAATGAATAACTTCTTGGTGGGGCTTTGGCACATATTGGCTTGCCGTGTGTTCCTGTTTTTTCTGTTCCATGTATAGTTATTGCAGATATGTGCGCACTGTTCTTTTTATCTTTATAGGTTATTTTATATATACAATACATTCATTAATAATTGTCCCTTGATATTTTATAGCTCTTTGATATATTCTAGGATAACAAACATTTGTCTGTATGTGGACAAAATGAATACATGAAAGATGTTTTATGTCTCTCTCAGTACTAGGCCTGAAGAGCTATGTTGAATTTAATATGCTCAAGATCCCTTTTAAGCGAATAACTAATGTTGGCCCGACCAGCTGATGACCTGCGTTTGTTTCAACCCCAGTCTCCACCCAACTCCCCTCCCCCTTCCCGCCCCTGCTTCCCTTCCAGCCAATCTCAGTTGCCCAAATTCTCAAGCGATCCAATAGCTTTCTGTCTGTCCGAAATGAAGACAGTTAAACCCAGAATTCCATCCTTTCGAGGTCTGAAACGTGGGGTAAGAGGAAGCCAGCGTGTGGATTTGCAGTGTGTGTGTGTGCTGTGGTTTTTCTCTCTTACCGCATGAATCCTTTGTCCGTTTGAAACAGGAACTTAGGCACCGTCTTGCAGTGTTAACACCTTCACTGCTCTACAAGTCAACGCATGAGCTGGGCAGAGCCATTTCGCAGTGGT
The DNA here is from genome assembly GCF_963514075.1 of Conger conger. Lineage (NCBI taxonomy): Eukaryota > Metazoa > Chordata > Actinopteri > Anguilliformes > Congridae > Conger > Conger conger. The sequence goes on from NC_083763.1 coordinate 57,316,471, forward strand.
GCCGTGGTCAGGGATGGGGAGATTTACTGCTGAGTCACTGTGTCGTGGGCTAAATTGTGACAGCGACACACTGAAGTGGATGTTCCGGGTAACATTAGCGTATGAGGACATTGATTAGCTGTAGCTCTGGGTCGGCTGTAGCTGGGAATGCTCCGGGACTGGTTTTAATTTTCCTAATGGATGTTGGCGTAAATCACCGCGCGTCAGCGCTACATCTGCACCGCGGCTGAGACGTCCTGCGGCCTCGTGTCCCATTTGCCCGCTAAGGGCAGAGAGGCACGCGCCGGCCTCGGAAGAATTACATCCAAATGTGTCCAAATCTCAGATTTCACCAGAGCCCTCTTCTGGGCTAGTAGATATACAGCCTCCAGATGTATCCATTTGATAAGTTGTGAAAAATAATTTCATAGAAGAAAGGCAAAGGAAAAAGGAACAAAAGGTGTAGCTTAACATGCATTGTATTGTTTGTTTATTGTAGGCCTGCATGAAAGAGGAACTAGAAAGATTCCTCTTAAAAATAACCTCATGAAAGGTGTAGTTGAATGTAGCATGCGTATACAAAGGCAACTGATTTATAATACTGTTTAAATATTTTGTCATATCCACGGTTGTGCTTTATAGGTTGTTTTTTTTCTCCATACAGCACCGAATAACTTGACCTAAATATGAACCTCTTTTTTTCTCCCTGCATGTGATTACATTATTTAGTACAACATATTTATCTTGTTTCAATGTGTGACTTTCAAAACAAGCCTGAAAGCATAACAAATGTGTGCTGTGGATACAACTTTAATGCATGACTCAGCATTGGTGTTGGTTTTTCCCTGACTCACACAACACCTGGTTTTCAGTGTGTCAGGTGTGCATGCATCAAAACAAATCCAAAATGGCTCAACCTAGCCCATTACCACCCATTACTCCCTCTGCCTGTGGGTCTACAGGGACTCTTTTTACTGTTACCTAATGAAAGAAGCTAGTGGCGAGCCCCCAGCTGAGGCCATAATGGCAATATCTCTTCCTGAAACCACCCTCTGCATGAGAGTGCAGTCTGGATGGCCACCTTTTCTAAAGGGAAACCTGGCAGTGCATACTGTAGGCTCCTCTTCTCCTGAGCAGAATATCACACCAATGTACCACTTTACACAAAGCAGATGCTGCAGTGTGAGCCCCAACAAATAGAAGAGATTAATATCTTTTCCCACAAATGCTGAATGACTCCTTTTTCTCTCTCACTTTTTAATTGCCCTGTTACAACTAATGAACTGCACAGTGGTCGGTGAAGCTGGTAAGATGCGTCTCCTTGGAGCGAGTGCAGTGATGCAGTGTGTGTGCTTCAGCTGTTTATGGAGTGTACCCTCCCACCTTTCTCTCGAACTTCAGGAGAAATAAACACTCCTTTCAAAATGTCTTCTCCTTTCACTGCGATTCCTGCTGCAGCAGGATGTTCTGTTTGCCAATTATACATTACAATTCTAAGGAGGCACGGGTTTTAGCCAAGAGTCTGCGCAGTACAATTTAACCATTTAAAGGTTAAACATCCAGATTGCTTTGTAACGTCTATTCCCCTACACTAATATAGGCATATGTTGATAGATTGATAGATATAAATATATAGAAAGTTTAGCAAGCTGGTTAATTATTTCAAGCAGCTGATTGGTAAAATTGGGTTTGTAATGGTGTGGCCCTGTCCTGCCCAGATTGTGTGCACTATCAGACCCAAGCGAGCCTGGTCAGCTGGCTGGGCGACCAGGAAATGGGACACTGGAGTCCTCCATCTTGGCCCGATTTGTAACTTGTTACAGCTGTACGCTCTGAGATGGTTCATGCTGTCTCCAGGGTTCTACAGTGAGAAACTTTGAGTGTCCCTCTGCCTTTCTCACTCTTTCTTTCTGTCTGACATCTCACCTTTCAGTCCCCCTGAAACAGGGATCCTCAAACTTACCCAGAAAGGGTCTGTGTGGGTGTACTGCTGGCTAAGAGTTTAGGCGAAGGATCTTGATTTGTAGAATTCTTGGTTGGAACACAAGCCTGCACCTACGCCGGCCCTTTCTACATAAGATTGAGGTGAAGTGTGCCGTGAGCTGACCAGTGTTTTGTAGGGACGGCTCTTGGCTGTTGTGTGACGGCCCTGTTGGTTTTCCCTGTGTAGGCCCCGACATTGGAGGACTTCAGTCACCTTCCCCCTGAACAGAGACGGAAGAGGCTCCAGCAGAGGATCGATGAGTTGAGCAAAGAGCTGCAGAAGGAGGTGGACCAAAGGTAGGGTTACAGAAGGAGGTGGACCGAACATAGGTTTACAGAAGGAGGTGAACCAAAGGTAGGGTTACAGAAGGAGGTGGACCAAAGGTAGGGTTACAGAAGGAGGTGGTCCAAAGGTAGGGTGACAGAAAGAGGTGGGGGGGGGGGCATTGTCATGGCTGTAGCGGGAGTCCTGAGAGCAGCCCAATCGGATGTTCAGGCATAACGGTGTACACTGTGTACAAAGCCTGTTGGCTTGCTGCTCCATGACTTCGGGCCAATGTGTTTTTGTTTTGGAAAGCAGTAAAACAAAGGAAGAATGCACTGAACAAAAATAGAATCGCCAAGCCGATTGCGCAACCTACCCTGTCCTCTGTAGCCAGGAAAAAAGTTGGTGGTCAGGGATTTGGAATATCCCAGATGGACATAGTGCTAACATACTGACTGTTTTTACTGATTATGAGAATGTGCAGTTGTGATATTATATTGTCTTGTTATATGTGGTTAAAGGCTACCAAGACTCTGTTACAAGACATTAACAGGTACCATGAACCACTGAGGTTGCCATCCAAATTTCGGAAAGCTGTGTCATTTCAGACACACAAATGGATTCATGTATTTAATGGTGTGGGTAGAAAATGCTGTTTATTCATCTCAGTATTATAACAGATGGTGAAATTTCTCCTCTAATTGGGAAGCCTTTTCCGGCCAAGTTCCTTCTGCGATTTCTAATATGGTGTATACATTGGCACATTATGTGTTGTGAAGTTGTGAACAAACAAAACCGTGGGCATTGTCTGTCCTTTATGTTTTCTCTTGGTCTTTGTGTGTCAGAGATGCGCTGAACAAGATGAAGGACGTCTACGAGAAGAACCCTCAGATGGGAGACCCCGTCAGCCTGCAGCCCAAGATCTCCGAGACCATGTGCACCATGGAGCGCCTGCGCTCAGAGATCCATAAGAACGAAGTAACTGGCCCCGTTATAACCCTCTCTCCTGCCCCTGTTCTCCAGCAGAGCTTTCCTGTCTATGGGAGGACCACAGTCTATGTTCCTTTACTGTGCAGCTTTATCAGAACACAAACCTATTGTGAGATGCTAGTAATGTACTCGGGCCAGTGCTTCCAGCTGTAAAATAGTTTTGTCCCCCACAAGACATTGTGGAGCAACTTACACTGCTTATTGGACGAGATGGTGGAAGTGTATTTACTGCAGTCTGCTTTCAGTTAACCAAATCCACTGAAAATCCCAGTCATCAATAAAATGGTTGCATAGATTCTCATAAGATTCAAAGTGCCAAAGCATATCAAATAACTTAAGTTGATGCATCATGCAGGACTATCTTGAATGCCAACATACAGTGTTTTATCCGAGCACAGCCATATAGCACTGTGCGTGAGCACCCCCTGGAGGACACATGCAGTCATTACTGTTCCTTTGTCAGCAGTTGTCCGCTGACAGCATTTAAACCGGATGTGACGTGTTCTGGGAATCATTCCCTGAAGTTAGACTGTATTGTGTTGGTTTTAAGACAGATTTTTATAGTGTAAGTTTATTAAATGTACGTTTGGTGTGTCCGTGTGTGTGTGTGTTCAGAGCTGGCTATCGGAGGTGGAGGGAAAACAGAGTTCACGAGGAGACAGGCGACCCAGTGCGGAGGTCAACCATCACGCGCCCCACGGCAGAGAGAGGTCAATCCCCACAATGCACTTTCCTCCACAGCATTGGAAAATGAAGCTGTTTATTGCCAATTTAACTACAAAATCTGATACTCGAGATGGCCTATTAACAATTATGGCTCCCTTTCTATGCATTTGGAATGTTTGTGAAGTGGTTCGGTTGTAGACTTTATTAGGTATTTATTAGACGTACTTTTTAAGACTTCTACTGCTGTAGCCTATCCACTCTGATGTCTCTCTATAATGAGGTGTTTCTGTCTGCAGAACTGCTGCTCACTGGGTTTTTTTTTGGTTTTTGGGTTTTTTGCGCCATTCTTTGCCACTGAGACTAGCGTGCGTAAAAATCCCAGGAGATCAGCAGTTTCTGAGATACTCAAACCACCCTGTCTGCCACCAACAATCGTTCCACGGCCAAAGTCCCTTAGATAACATTTTTCCCCTATTCTGATGGTTGATGTGAACATTAACTGAAGTTCCTGACCCTTATCTACATGATTGCATGCATTGCACTGCTGTCACACAATTGGCTGATTAGATGATCATATGAATAAGAAGGTGTAATAAAGTTATTCCTAATAAAGTGGTCGGTGAGTGTGCATACTGGTGCTCAGTGCTGAGAGCCAGGATGGGACATGTTGAGAGTGTCAGTATTTGGGGGTCTTACCTGCTCTGTCTCTCCCTCTCTGCTCCAGTCCTGAGGGGAGCTACACGGACGACCCCAGCCAGGAGCACCGCAGCCCCCCTCAGCCGGACCCCCACGAGTTCGATGACGAGTTTGACGATGACGACCCTCTCCCGGCCATCGGGCACTGCAAAGCACTCTACGCTTTTGACGGTACGAGAGAGACCGTTTGTGCAACTCACATCCGTTAGTAATAACGTCATTCTTCTGAACATGTATTTTGAAGCTGCATTGTAACGACCATGTTTCTGTGTATTTTAGTAATAAACCCTACAGAGAAGGTTTTTTTCATGCATTTGCTCTGCAGCTTAAATGGTATAACAGCTGTGTTTTCAATCAATTGTTAGAAATGATGAACTGTTATAATTGGCTATGTATGTATGGGCAAATTTATATTCAGTTTATGCTTGACAGATTGACAAAGCACATAATGCCACCCTGACTTCTGCTTTCTGCTGCAGAAACTGTGAAAATGGCTAACATAAATTTCAGTAGCTGAGATTATAAACACTGGAAACCTATTGCAGTGCAGTTCCCAGGATTAAGCGCTAGTATTGCCTAGAATCACTTGGCCTGTTTCCTCCTGCAGTGTGTTTTGCATTGGAATGCTGCAGGGTGTGTTCATACCTGTGGGTAGAACAGTGAGTGCAGTTGCAGATACTGTATGTACTATGTACCGTACTATGGTAAAAAGACAGTTTCCTGAATAATATGAACATTATTAGCCGATACAAATCCCCCCTCCCCCACATATAGCCTTGTATGTTTAACACAATCCTGAGTCATCAAGACTGTACATTGGGATTTATATATTTGCCATCTCTACTGATTAAATTTCTAAGAGATATACAGTAAATCCACGTCAGCAGTTCCTGCCCATTGATTGCCACGCCGAGTAAAATAAAATGGGACAGCACAGATCTGCTTTTTCTGTAAAGTTGGGTTAACCTCAGCTGAAAATACATTTCCACACTAATTTGATCCCCACGTAGTGTTAGTGATCGTAGTTTTTTTTCTTGAGTGCCACGTTAAAGAGCAAACAATTACAAGCAAACCTCATTGGCCATGTGAAACACGGTTCACTATATCCTGCAGGCCTATTACCTGGCGCTAGTGCTTTACTGGAGCAGGCAGCTCCGTACCCTCCTTAGCGCTGGTCTAATCTCAGCCGCTCCCTCCCACAGGGCAGAACGAGGGCACGCTGGTGATGAAGGAGGACGAGGTGCTGTACATCATCGAAGAGGACAAGGGCGACGGCTGGACTCGCGCCCGCAAGCAGGGCGGCGAGGAGGGCTACGTGCCCACGTCCTACGTGGAGATTACGCTAGAGAAGAACAGCAAAGGTGCGGTCACCTACATATGACACGCATGCGCACACGCGCGGCTCTGACAAACTGGCCCCCCGTCCCCTCCTCCCGCTCCGTACTGGCCGGCCCCCTCAGGGCCCCTGACCAGCAGCCTGCCCTGCTCACGGTGTGAGCTCACTGACGGCCGTGTGCTCTTCACGGTGTCCCCGCCTGCAGCTCTGTGTGCCGCTCTACAGCCGAGCACGCAGAGCGGCTTCTGGAAGGTTCCGCACTACACTGGGACCTGCTCTGCCTGGGAGGGGTCTGCTGTTCAATACATTTCCGCTTTAAGATTTATTTATGTTTTTAATTGTAATTGTTCATTTTTAAAATCCCTCTTTTTTTATAAATTGTGAGAAATGCGGCATGTTCCTTAATTCACTCAAATTGTTCACTTTGGATCGATCATCTGTAACCATCTTGTGGACTTTCACAAAATGATTAGGAAGGGTTTTCCTCCATTTTGGGCCCCCTCCCGTCTTCTGGAGCACAAGGGTTTTATATCACTGTCATTTTATATTGCTGTTTTACCTGGTAAATCAATTGCTTATTTCCTTTATATGTTGTTGGACATTACTGCCTTTACGCCTCTGGCACTACAGTAGCACCTACTGAACATAAATTACTCTTTTACAGATACCTCACACGTTATTGTGGACTTTATTTTGTCTCTGATCCCTTTTGTACACCTCTTTAGCTGGACATTATGTATTAGCACTGTGCAGTGTGTATTAACATGACATAACATAACATAACAACGCAACACAACACAACATAAAGGTGATAAAAGGCCATTCAGCCCAGCAATGCTCGCCTTTTCCTACCACTCAAGTGTACCTACCGTACTACCTAGTTTTCCTAAAAGCTAAATCGTATCTAGCACCTTATCAAGCCTGGTCTTGAAAACGCCCAGTGTTTCTGCGTCCACTACATACTACGTACAGTACGTTACTATTAGCACTGTGTGGTGTGCGTTAGCACTAGCAGGAGTCTCCATCTGCAGGAGTGTAGCAGCGTTAGCGCTGTGCTGTGTGCGTTAGCACTAGCAGGAGTCTCCATCTGCAGGAGGGTAGCAGCGTTGGCGCATCTTGCTGATGTGTGTGAGGGGAGCGCAGACTGTGCAGGGCGAGGACTCTTCACAGGGCTCAGTAACGCTCTTCCTCTCTCTCCTCTTGGACTGCAGGTTCCTGAGTGGAGGTGTGCGTGTCACGTTTGGCGAGGCATTGACGGCGGGTACATGCAGTTCTCAGTCTCTAGGGTTTTGCGGGAGGGGTTAGGGACTTTCCGAGAGGTTCAGAGGCAGGTTGCATGTTTGCATGCAGACATCCATTACCATTAACATCATTCCATTGCAGCAGAGGCTTCTGGGAAATCTCTCTGGGAGGCTCTCTGCTGCCAGCCTGCCTTTACACTGCTCTAACATACTGGGCAGGAGGGCTAGACTCCAGTGGCTAATAACAGGGTAGAGTGCTGAGACAGGGTGTCCGCACCAGAGAGAGGTGGGATGGTAATAAGTGTACTTTTGTCACCGTAGCTGCTCATTACCTTAGGACAGTGTCCAACACTAACCGCCTGCCTTGTTCCATGCTCACCCCCTTGTACAGTATGGAATGTCTGCCTGTGCCAGTCCGTGTGCTCGCCGTAACACGTTCCAGCATGACTCCCGACTCGCACCCCGGGCCCACACTCAGCAGGGCTCCGGAAGCATCTTGTATTTTAATATTCAGCCCATTTGCATCTAAACCTGTCTGTCACCCAATTCCTTTCTTCCCTCATTTTTTTTTTGTCTTGTGGTCGTTGCATCCCTGTCGATACATTTCCCTACGCCGGTACAGCACCTCCATTATGAATGTTCCATTTCTGTTGCGCTATTTCGAGTCTGTGTTGCGCCAGAAAGAGTAGCAGCTCAGTTTAGAAGCAGAAGCAGAACTGCAGTAGCCCCACGGCAGGCCCCTGGCCCTCCGCTGAGAGAGGACCCCCTCCTCCAGGCTTCTCTGCTCCAGCACCACGGACCAGGGCGAGGGAGACGCGCAGTGCCACCTGCTGCCCAGAAGGGGGCGCCTCTCCACCACGCAGGAGCAGGCCGCAAAGCCTGAAGACCCAGAGATTCCTCTAGACAAAATAACAAAATCAGTGAGAACTGCATTATGGGCACTTGGCAATCAACACTCCAGCTCTCCATGCAATGTTTGCCTTAATACAGTTCTGCCTGCCTAGTGCCAGTCCAACACTACTGGCATACAAGGGCTGTACCACTGCTGGCTGCCTCTGGTGCTTCTCTGGACTCTCCACACACAGCGTCCTCTCTCTCTCTCCCTGTCTCTCTCTCTCTCTCTCTGTCCCTCTCTGTCCCTCTCTCTGACTCTACCTCTCTTTATCTCTCTCCCTTTGTCTCTATCCCTCTCTTTCTGTCTGTCTCTCTCTGTCACTCATGCTCTTTTTCTATTGCTGTCTCTATTTCTCTCTCACTCCTTTACTCTATCACTTTCTCTCTTTCTCTGACTATTTCTGTCTCTCACTGCTGCAGATGCTGGGAGAGCATGCTGCAGTTTCACAACTGCTTCCAAAAGAGTGCTGCATCTCCAAAACGTCCATTTTTAGCGCATATATTCGTGAATGTGATTATACATATAGTAATGTGTGTATGCATATCTATGTGGGTATGTGTATACATATATATATATGTATATATTTAGTTTAGTTTTATTACTGGACTTTGTATGTATTAACATCTTTGATTTCATACTGAATGTGTTTCTATTGTGACTTTTTATAGGGTTTTTAATCAGGCGAACGATTCGCTCTTCAGAACTGTGCTGTTAGCTCATACGTAGTAATCATGCTTTTATGGGAAACGTCATTCACAATAAGGACCTGGTCTTACCTTAACTAAATGCACTTTTTCCCTATAACATTTTAAATAGAAATGAATAAATGAATGAATGCAAATGGACTGTGTACCTTACCTTTTGTATAAACGTAGAGTGGATTAGCTGTGGCAGCCGTGCTTTAAGACACTAATGGCTTTGGCAGCAGAGCGCAACGTATAAGTAAATCACCAGCGGATATTGGCTTGTTCAAATCCTCCTTTTCCTGTGGTTTCCCACTGGAGGTTTTTATTACCCCCAAACATTTTATTTTGTCACTTACAATACAGATTTAATTAAATATGTTAATGGTATTTATGCTACATTGCTGACATGATTGATGCTGGAGTCAAAGGAGTGTGCATTTCCAATTCATTTATCCTGTATTATCTGCGCATCAGCCCAATATAAGACATTTTTGTCTGTTTGGCACTCCGTTATTCAGAAAAGAAATATTTCATGTTCTGATTGGGAACTTGGATAAATAAGGATAAAACTATATATTAGCACAATATATCGCTGTAAATGCTAGCTTTAAGCTGCACATAATAATAAACTTTTGAATAATAATTCCCAATGTTATAGTTCAATCTGTAACCATAATACTCAAAACTGTGAAGTGACAGAGACATTTTTGCATCTTAATGATAATGTATTCTGGCAAGCTGCTGGACTTTCTGTATATATACTTTGGTAGAAAGTCTTTATTGAAATAAATTCTTTTTAATTTATGTAAAATGTCATCCAGTGGTGGAGGTAGAAGAATGGGGGGGGGGGTCGTTTGGAGGATAGGATTTTAAATGTAAAGAATTCTCTTACACCAAACAGCAGTTCAGTGTGGGGGGATTGGCAGTTGCCATGTAGACAAAGGAGAGAGGACTGCTGCTTGGTTGAAAGCATGTAAAAAGTCATTTTGTGTGTCTAATGAAAATAAAGTGCATTGCTCCTTCATTACATGTTTATTTACACACCCCTCTCCACGTTTCCATGGGTTTAAGGATGCTTCTGTCCTCCTGCCATTTCATTGTCATCTAATGGATCTGAAAAACTGACCAGTATCGTTTAGGATTTTTCAGTTTTCACAAAATTCCTGTCCGCAGACTTTGTCAAAGTGTTTCCTTACAGCCATTTTATGTGTACAATGTAACGTTCATAATAATTCTCAACAGATTCCTTGATTACTGGGCTCATAATTTTAGCTGTTTTTACTAATGATAACCGATTTTTTCAAATGAATGTGCACTAAAATATAGCCATCATTATCCGTTGCCATTTCCATCAACCGAGACTCGGACATTTGTTGCCTCTAAATGAGTATTGAAGTAATTTACCAAATGAGCTACCTGGGAAAATCTATTCTGCAGTATATAAACTGAACAAACAGGGTATATTATTGGTTTAGTTGGATGTTAGTATTAGCAGTGAGTGTCTGCCACCTCACAATGTCATTTGCATCAACATGAGGTCATTTACCTGTCACAGTGTATGAGGTCATCTACTCGAGTCATGAACATGATAGCCACATCAGTGACCTTGGATTCCATTAACGAATATTGAAGTATGCAACCTTGTAATCAAACCCTACGGCAGTAATTCCATGTTACCATACTGTTGTGCACATTCCTTTTTACTTTTTAATGTTGAGACACTTTGCTCAAAAATTGTTATCTCTTGAATTTGTTCTAATAAAAGAAATAAGCAAAAATACATTGTAGATGTTTTTCCATAAACAAACTGATACTCTTCAGTTATTTTCACTGTATATATCGCATACTTACAGAAGCAACATTTAAGGATGAAAGTCATACTACTTACCTGTAACCAACTAAGCCTAATATGATTGGTCAATTAATAACCTACTATTGAAGAGGTTATGTGCACACTACACAGAAGGGGTTGGCAGTATTCTGAGAAATGTGCATGACATAGAGGCATGAATTGCAGCTTCAGTGAGATGTGTAGCTATATCTTTTTCCATTTATTACATGTGCACAATATTCCATATAAAGATATTAAAGTTATGTAATTATTTACAGTCATCTTTCAGGAGGAAAATATATTACATAGTCTAGCATCCACATGCTTACAGTTGAACATCATTAGCTATTATTTACACCATTTACCACTTAATGTTAACCGTATTATCACAATACAAATGCCGTATAAACAACTGAATAACACATTACAAGATCTGTTCAAGCAACTATTGCGGACCTAGGAAACATGTTTTCTATATTTCTTTTAAACACTTAAATTTGGAAAGTAGTCAGATTTCAATTATACCAGAATGAGTCTTTGTCTTTGTGAGTTCTACTGTGAGATTCCCGTGTTTTACATTTTCTAGCCTTCCCTGCAGTAGCCGCTGAGAGAACCACCTCAGCCTTTTACTTCTACATATATCACATAAGTCTCTCCCTCAAAAAGGGAACTATATCTCAGTCACTACCTTAGTGATACATACATGCATTTACTTTTCACATGAACACTTTGAAGAGCTCCAGTGTCGTCATCCCCAGTGGGCACTGAGTGACGTGTCGTTTCAGCATCCACAGAACCTGCCCGCAGTGGCCTTCAGCCCATTTCCCCAGCCCAGGTTTTATACAAACTACAGTGCTATTTCACCTCCTGTGACCTGGGGGCACAGTGCATGTCCCTTATGTTTACTCCACAGGGGACATAACAGTCCTGGTGACCTGTCAACAATAGGGGTCGGGCTGGGCTTGAGGGTGTAACTTTGGCAAGTTCATGTTAAAAAAATTAGCTTGCAGTCTCCCTCCAGTGGCCAGATAGGGTCAGGACAGCAATTGGCCCGGCTCTGCCTGTCCAAACATGAGCATCGGGGCCATAAACCGGAGAAATAATGCATTCTGACTCCACTGAGCTGGCATTGCCTCTCCTTATATACGTATGTTTATGTGCAGTCTTTGTGCTCGGTCTCCGGTTCAGAGTTCGGTGTGCTTGACTGCAGGCTCAAGCTTCCTGGACAGAGCTGTGAGGATCAGTTTGAACTTTTCGTATCGCTCCGTCTGGTTGACTGAGGCCCCTCGGCTCCCCCACAACAGCCGCAGCTGGAAGTCTGTCCTGAAGATCTCCAGCATGTCCTCGTCAGGATGGAAATCTTCAGGCAAAGTGAAATGGGGAGGGAGAAAAGAAAGCAAGGCTCATGAGTGTCATAAACAACTTGAAGATGTGCTGAACAGATTTCCAAATTATACAGCTGCCATTCAGAGCTATTTGAGGTCACCACTAAAGTAACCTTGTCAGGCTTATGACAAAACTACTATAAACTTGACTGATCAATGCTGAACGGGAATGTGTTTTCGTAATAGGCCAATGGTCACTTATGTTGACAAATGAGATGAGAAGGAGGAATTCCAATTTTAGATCACATTGATTGAAGAGATAAGGGTAGTTATAACCAATCAAGATTGCAGGAGAATAATTTCACCATAAATTTCCACATTTTTCCACATGCTGGAGAGAGACGGTCTTTAGGCTGACACTGAAGAGCCTGTAGGGGTGTTTCCGCTAACTCTTCCCTGCTCTGTCCAGTGTGCTGTACCTGGCGTGGGCTCCTACCTTTCAGGACGCTCTCTGCGTTGGCCCTGTACGCGTCAGCGTTGTGCGCCACCACTCTCGCCACCTCCAGGTGGCGCAGCATGATCTCGCAGCCCTGGTCGTTGTTCTCCCACAGCTCCATGCCCTCGAACACCACGGCCGGCCGCTCCATCAGAGTGAGCAGGGGCATCAGGAGGGGCACCGTGGTGCTGTCCACTGGAACATCCACTAGAGATCCCGGAGGAGAAGTAAATTCAGTCTCAGCCCATGTTGCTGCTATCAAATATGGAGTATATAGTGCAGACTCCTAATTCCTTACCATTTCCTTCATACAGACCCTTGTAAAAGGGCTTGAGGGACTTTTCGTAGATGATGGCTGTCTGTGTGTATTTCCTCCTCAGGGTGGTCCAGGTGTGGTCTAATCTTGTGATCTGTGATGAAGAAGACAGGACCAGGTCAGTGTTGTTAGAGATGCAGCATGGAGGAGATGTGTTCGTACTGAACTCTCCGAACCGCAGCACTGCTTCACCGCAGTGTCCTACAGTGTGCCCTCTCTCTGCGGCTTTACCTCTGAGAGCCTGCAGTCACATCCCGCAGTCAGGTCTCCCCACTGCACACGGTGACATGTGCTTTAGAGCCGTTACCTGGGGCATGTCCAGGGCCTTCATGATGGAGGAGAAGGCGTAGAGGTCCCCCATGGAGTCCTTGAGCTCCAGCGCGACCAGGATGATGCGGTTGAGCGTAGCCGCTCGCTCCTCCAGGCTCCCCGTGCAGCCCAGGATGTCCACCGCCACGCCGATGGCCATGGTGCTGTGCCTGAGGCGGGACAAGAGGGAGACGCTGAACCCCGCTACTTACACCCTGTCACTGGAGGGTAGCACACTTACGTTTTTACATGTTAGTCATTTAGCAGACACTTTGAATTCAAATTGACTTACAATTGCATACGTTCCTCAACAAGTGAAAAGCATCAAATCCATAATAATAAAAACACACATGTAGAGCTTCAGTATGAGCTCCACTGCCCCCTCACTATGCATTATTCTTAATACACCTGAGTGGTGTTACTACATTTATTGTAGATTTAGAATTGTCAGAATATTTGAACACTTTAAAATATTTCATGCCAGCCTTTTATGATATGAAACAGGAAGGAGACAAAGTATGGCAGCTATGATTCACAGGATTTACCTCTCCATCAGGTCCTGGCGTAGCTGCTTTCCGTGTGGAAGCGTTACCAGCTCCAGACCAGAACTCACTCCCATCTGACCTTTCAACTCTTCGGTCACATTCAGTACCCTAGCAACCTGTCAAGACACAGAAGTTTAATTTAAAGCATTGGAATTCCCATTCTCTTAAACTGCTTTCAAAAAGTTAGTGGTCAAAATGTGAGTTAAGCTTAAGTTTAGTCCTAAATAAAATGTAAGTTACTAAAGTACATTTTCTGAAGACATTTAGCATGTTTACTCAGTATATGGTTATATTGCTGACTGTGCACCCTCCAGCTGAAATTAATTGTCAAATGACATAACAAAGACTAGATTTGAATAGCTCTGTTTTTCCATAGTGTTTTTGTTTGAATTAACACCAATAATGATGTCTCCCTTACGCCTAGAAAACCAGTCATCCAGTCATGGGTTTTTCAGATCAAACCCAGTAAACATGTTTGGTACGTTGAGTTAAAGTGAATTAATTTTCCTCATTTGCCTGCTGTTGTGTGCCACCTGAAGAAAGGCACAGTCAAGAGTATGTCACCCCACTAACAGACTATATTGACAAATGGCTGTCAAAAAGGCCCAGTCACAAGGAATAAGAAGCTGGCTCAATTTCTATTGGCCACAGACAGTGTATTTTGACCATTCAAAACTGAAAATATGGAGAGATGGCAGTGTACCTGGCAGTCGGCCTGTAAGATGTGCTTAGCGATGATCCGGTGGTCTTTGTTCAACAGCAACTCTTTGGATCTCTTCAGCACCGACATCTCTAGAGGCTTGTTCTCAGAGGGCAGGAGCCTGCTCTCAAACTCTCCGGGCCGGAAGGCCGATGATGTCTCAAACACGGGCCTCCGGAAGCCCTTGCCCTTCTCCGCCCGCTCTCCTTCCCTCCCGGCGTTCTCCCGCTCCACCTGCATGGCTTCGCCCTCGTCCTCCTCGTTGCTGTCCTCCAGGGCCTCGATGGCGTGGTGGTAGGAGCTGCGGTCCAGCGTGTGTCCAGACAGGCTGGTGTCCGAGGCCCTGAGGTGGCTCTTCCTGGCCTCCTCCGTCCTCAGCCTCTCCACATAGCTGTTGTTAGGCAGAAGCCCGGAGACACTGTCCCTCTCAGGCGGACTGCAGGGGCTCAGCTCGCAGTAGTTCACCTCGGGACTGGGCTGCTGCTGGTGCTGCTGCGGTTTGGGAGGCGGGGTGGGGGGCACGAGGGCGAGGCGCTGCAGGCGGGGGGAACGGGGGAGTCTCATGGAGGGCACCTTGCTGGGTTTCGGAGGGGGCTTGGGGCACAGCTGGCTGTCGGAGCCCCGTATGGCCTCCCCAGCCTGCAACTCCATGGCTAACCTCCGTGGCACCGTAGGGCTGAGGGCTGGCTCGCTGCCCGTCCTGAACACGGGAGACTTGGCGCTGGGCTGGGGCTCCATGATCTGGGTCTGGGGCTGTGTCCTGGAGCCTGGAAAAGGTGCAGTTTTTCATACTCGCCCTTACACATTTTTACTGCGAAAATGAAGTCATGCTGCTGTCTTTGTTTCTGAGCTGCCTGTAGTGCTGTCTATTTGTAGTCCACATGGACAGCTTAATTACAGTGTCAAGCACAGGCTGAGGCAGAACTGCTCGCCCCTAAGCCCGCTGGTATTCTTACTTGTTCAGAGTGAAGCAGTTCTCATCCACGTCTGGACTAATCTGGTCTGCAAACCTCTTAAGAACCTATCTGTTACCATTTCTGATGTGCATTTCACATCCTTATTCTAAGCTGAGTACACAGTAGAAGCTCAGCTGAAAATAATAGGATTTACCAACTTTTAAAGGCTTTTTTTCTCTCTTTCATGAAGTAAAGCATACAACAAAAAATATCCCTTTTTGAAGGCTGTCAGAGCTGGACATTTTTTTTTAAAGCGAGTGTGTTCAGATATGTGAGAGGAAGAAAGGAGACCGGAACCTACCGATAGGGAGGAAGCTCTCCGACTGATGAGTTTTGAGGGGTCGGCGTCTCTCTTGAACGTGGTTCAGACACGCCGGCTGGCTTCCACACTTGTCCCGGCTCCTGTTGGAGAGAGAGTGGTCAATGAGACTGTGCCCTTGAGCACGCGACACACACTGAGACTCATCTACTGCATGCATGGAGCAAACCAAAATGGAGAAACCTGATACTGTACATTGTGAGATGTACAGAGTAAAATAGGAACTTGTAATTTGTCGGATATTTTCTGATGCTGTTTGCCTTGGCTTTGTGAGCGACTTTTGGCCATTCTACATCACGGGCTGAGCCTCCACTCCTTAGCCACAGGAATGGTTTATCCTAGACGTGTACTTATCTGTGCTAGCTTCACTGCTACAAATTTGGAGTCCTCGCATGTGTTGTTTTATGTGCTGTTGCTCAATCCCAAGACTGAACCAAACGATTTTAGCTGCCATCCAAAATAAACATCTCAATTCGTTGTCCAGAGACCTGAAGCTAGGTTTAGTTAATGACTTACTAGTAATAACAGCCGTGCCCTTTTCCTCTCATAGCTTGCGTATGCTACAGGTCTAAACTAGCTGCAGCTGAGAGGCAGTGCAGCAGGCCGGCCCTGTCTCCCGGCGCTCACCTCAGGAGGTTCCCACGGCTCAGCGTGTGGTCCTGGGAGTGCCCGTTCATGATGTTGAGGCTCAGGCGCTTGGAGACCTGGCTCTTGTGTTCGGGCATGAGGGCCTCCACGCGGACGGCCGCCACGCCGTACTTCTCCTCCAGGCAGCGCAGGGGCAGGCCCCGGTTTATGGGCTGGAAGATGATGGCGCCCACCACCTCGGACACGGGCTTCCGGTTGCCCACGTAGTAGCGCACCAGGGCGGGGACGCTGTCGAAGCCCTCCCTTTCAAACAGGTACTGCACCCGGGAGTAGGCCTCGTTCATGGCCACCACCTTCTTGTTGATCTTAAAGTGCTGCGGGGAGTTCTTCCACTGGCAGGTCAGCACATAGTTCCCCGGGCTGGATAGGGAGTCCCGGATCAGGAAGTCCCCGTCCCTCTGGACCAGGTTCTCTGCCACCTGTAGACCGTGGGCAAGCAGACAAGCTCAGTTCATGCCTCAGTTCAAGCCTCCCTCTGCTCACTCACCTCAGTAAAGCCTGGTCACATTTGACTTAATTTGGCAAAATTGCCAGCAGACTTCGTGAAGACTGTTAACCTTGTGTTTAAGGACACCCTTTGGAGGGCCCCATTCTGTGAACAGGAGGTTCAGGCTCAAAGTGTTTGGCTGAGGTGGGAAATAAAAACAAATGTCAGAGTCATGTGAGCCAAGGCAGCTCCTTCTTGAACTCAAAGGCTTCTCATAAAAAAAACACTTTCCATCTCAACATTTTGAAATGAACAAAGGCTGCTTAATTAAAGTATTTACAGCTTATGTAATCAGCTGTGTTTTTCCAGTACGGGGTCAGCATTTTAATTAAGAATTGAGATTTCTCAATAAAGCTTCAGTAGCACCAGGAAGGAGGTTATTAAACCCGATTAGGATCGCTTGGCAGCTGTAGTGTTTTCAGTGTGGTTGCATAAAAGTATTTCATTACGAAAGGAACTGAGTTTGTAAAACTGAAAGGACAGGCTGGGCTGGGTGGGTGTTGTGTCACATTATCACATGCTCGGGGAACTACCTGACAATTTCCACTGCTCTCAGACACACAGTTCATGTACAGCTTTAGACTGCCCGGCACAGGGGTTAATTAGATATCGGCCTTTACATGCCCTGTTAAACCGCACATTAAGCACATTAAATTGAATAAGCGCATTATATCTGCAAGCCACATGTTTATTCCGTACGTGGATTTCTGTATTTACCGTGTCATTAAATAATCTTCCACGCAAACATTTCTGTTCCAAGCTATAATTCTTTTACCACTTAATTGTGTAAAAGAGTGATGCAGGAATTGTGACAAGGTTCGGCACTCTTTTATATTGGAACCCTTGCTGCAAAAGTCACTTTTCACTTTTCAGCTGGAGTTCCATAGCTGGATTCTCATCACAAACTATAAGCCATTCAGTATCTTTCAACCCCATTAAAGTCTTTAATTCCTAGCTTGCCTTCCTTGCCATATTTGTCTGCACAACACTTACACGTCATTCCAGATGGGAGTGTTTTGCTTTCAAACAGCGATGACAGCAATATGCTGCGCATTACACTGCCATGGACAGAAAAGGCCTTAAGGAGCACAGAGGACAGGTTGTTTTTCATCGCCGTTGCCGAAAAAACGTGTTGTCATTTGTCTGATCGATGTCACTCGATCTGGTTTGACCCGTTCTTGCCAAGAGAAGGAGCGGTCTTGTTGGCAAACGCTCCTTGCGTGCCGTACGGTGCTTTGCCCGACCCTTCACATGGAAGGGCGTGTTTTGCGCAGGTGTTTCACCCTGCAGCTATGGGGGGTGGACCCAGACAATGGCCTCGGTGGCTTTCAACCTTGCCCTTGGTGTGTCTCTGGTGGGGCCGGGAGCAGGGGGTGGGGGGAGCGGGGGCAGTGATGGGACTCCAGCCTGAGGGGCCAGCGGGGGTGTGACATGCTAAGCAGTCAGGCAGGAAACTAAGGGAAGGCCTCTCGTGACACTAGGTAAAACTGAACCTTGTCACCTGCATCTGCTCCTGTTTTTGGTGCTGTTAAATGAAAGCATTGGGCTCTGCAGAACACACAGGGTCTTACTGGGGACACAGGGTCATGGAGAGGGCCTTTCTGATCGATGGGAAGAGACGAGCGTCGTGCCATAATGGGAACGATACAGCCCACCTGAGGACACATCTCGGGCTCTGTCAGTGCATTTAGGCCTAAGTAACAGCTGATGAAAGCAGAAGGACAGCGCGAACACACTCTGAATGGTCTGCTCTCATCAGCTCACAGAGTCATTTGGTGTGTGCAATAATTCACCAGAACCGACGTGAATGGATATGCACACGCCACATAATTATCCCCTGAAAGTGCAGCTAATGATGTGAAGCATGAAGATAAATTAGTAAAATGAATATGACCGTGAGCTGCAGTAGCCTGCTGATAGATTTCTGATTATGTATTCAGTTGAACTGGCTTGGATTTGTGAGCTGGTGGTCCTGGATACAGGACCACCAGCACTGGCTCAGATACAGCTGGATTGGATCTACAGTTCATATAGTTCATTTTTCATTTCTGATATAATAACTAACATTAAGATGCTGTCAAATCAAAGGAAGACTCTTCTTGATGCTACTTTCTAGTCTACACGAGGTACTGTGTAATGTAATAGTTTGAATTTGTTCAGAATCACATTCAGTTTTGACAGGCTTTCGTTATTGCTAGCAGATATTGTTAATTCAGTCAGACGTCATAAGCACTTTGTTTTTAGCTTTCTACTATTGTCTTCTCCTTATCTCCCTGTGCTCAAATCTGGCCATACCAGTTTAAGACAGGTTTAAGACCAGTTTAAGCCGTAGCCACACCGGTAGTGATTTTCCCAAAGCGCCTACTGTCGATCTAAGTAGGTGTGTGTTTCAGCATGTCATAGTAGTGATCCTGCAGGAAGACCCGACCCAATATTCCTCTCCGCTTTTCAGTTTGTTTTCAAAACAGGAGTGGGACCCCAGGAGGGCAGAGAAGCTGTCACACTCAGCTGCTCCCAGCCCTCCGTCCGCCCTGCTTCACCTCCCTTCATACCACACATTTACCGCACATAACACTCAAACTCTGCTCAAACTGCAGGCTTTACCAGATGTACCTGACAACCCCTGACAAGCATTCGCTGCACCCTCGGGGGCTTTGCAGCTACAGTACACTTCAGGTTCCTGAACTGAAGGGAGAAAAACTCAATCCCACTGCAAATTTACCACACTACAGTGTACTTTTTTCATTTGTCCTCCAAGGCATTCTCCTCCTGCGCTCAACTTCAACGCGCATGGGAGAAGTGAATCAACAACATTACTGTGAATTTCACCATTATTAGCAGAGCGCAGCTTCTATATGTGTGACTGGCAGAGATCTGAGGAGCGCATTCTCTCGTAATGAAATCAGCCACTGTCTGAAAGAGGACACCAGACTGTGTCTGTGGTTAATTCAGAAACCACGCATGCTTTCACTGGGCTGGTCCCCTTTCACACAACGTCTGGAGAGAGCAAGCCTTCAGTGTCTCATTCCTTAAGGCATTACTGCCTGTCACACAGAAACTGAATGTGTCTCAGACAAACATGAGCCAAGTCAGACCAAGAAGCAAAGGGACGGCGAACAGCCCTCCAACATTTGGACACCGAATAGTCTTCACAAGTGTTTTAATCCTAAGATTTAAAATATGTTTTTCTAAAGGAGGATATTAGCTTGTTTTAAGTTCACTTTTGCTTGACAAGTGAAATTGCCTTAACCAATTGACAAATCTTTAAATATGTAAAACTGTCTCATCTCACTGACAATCTTTCTGTGTTATCTACGCAGCAAAACAGCAATAGAATTAAGATTTTAAATCTAAATACAAGACAAACACAATTGTTGACACAATCTCTGGTTTGTGCAGTGCATTCCAGTAAAGCCTGTCCTGAGAACTAGTGGGGTGCCTCAGAGAAGGAAATGGGTGGCACTGAGACTTGTACACTAAGCCCAGAGCTCTTCTCCCATTGACCATGCAAACCCACTCACCAGAAGGAGACAGTTCTGCTGTATTCCCCCCTCCCCCACCACACCCTCCCCATGTGAATACCTGTCTGGGGATGGCTCCGTGGTACCAGGCGTGACTGCGGGGCTCTTCACAGCCCAACTTCAGCTCCTCCTCCAGTTCCTTGCGAAGCTTCTCCGGAGGACCCTCCATGATGTACTTGTCCCGAGAGAACTGCACGTAAATGGGAACAACAAGCTCTTTCAGTGCTCTCATAGCCATAGCTATGAACTGTGCGCTCAGTGTATGAGAGAGCGTGTGTGTGTGTGTCTGCCTGTACACCTTTACTTTCTCAATCTCTCTCTGTCTTTGCCTGAGAGTGTCTCCTCCCTCCTCCCCTCACAGAGCTACAGGCTGTGTTCTTCCTACGGAGCCCCGCACCGCTCTCTGATTGGCCGAGGCCTCTACCTGCCCTCTTTGATGTGTACCCTGTCGTCCTCCTGCCTCCTGTCAGTCTCTCTGGCGTCCTGGCCCACTGGGCCCCTCCCTCACCTGCTGAGTGCGCTTGGTGTGACACACACAGGAAGCCACCGCGCTCTGCGGCAGTGTGACTCACACTGACAGTTGCTGTGATTAGCACACAGGGCGAACACACCTTTTCACAGAACTGGGCTGGGGAAAAACCAGGAATCCGTTCAGAAATGTCAAGCAGTGGGTGGGTGTCGCTGCCCTCGCAAAATGAGAATTCATAATCAATTACTGGAATATCTGGGGCCTTCTGTCGCTGTGCTGCCAACTGGCTTTCATAGTCACACATTCAGATGATTTTGAGACATGATCATAAGGAAGTGTTGTGCTAACTTTGCACTGTGGTTTATAGCCAGGTTTTCCATTTAATTAGAATTGTAGTTTACTACGGTCTGTAAGGCAGATAGAGATATATAAACGCAGAGGCACATTCCCAAAGCCTCCATAAATAGACGCTAATCCAGTGTTCTACTCTGCTGCTGTTTTAACGATCTCCGAGCTGAGAGGAATGGCCTCTGGAGGAGATTTTTTGTGCAGCGAGTTTAAAGCCGGGGTGCTACATCAGCGTAACGTTGGGGAACCCACAGTCCTCCAGCAGCATGGTCCTCAGCCAATGGAAGAGGAGGGGTTAAGACCTCACTGACCCAAGTGGGACCGCTGATACAGTGACCGGAAAGGGTTACTACATTACATTAACCCAATACTCTCTCCAGCCCCTGAAGAAACCAAATATTTTAATGGTGTTGCATAACGATATGCTATCGCTTGCCGTTTAGTATGCTCTTTCCCACAAACCTCCAGTAGCTTGTGGTGACCAAAGGTCTCTTAAAATGTGTTTAGACTAATATTGAACATTCCAATAGTTGACTTTCACAGTTATGATTGGACTTGGTTGTGTTTGCTGCCTCCCTAACAAGTGTCAAGCGAACATGGAACGCGAAGGTCTCGGTCAAGGGACATACTGGCAGGGGAAGTTGGTTGTAATGATTTTCTAGTGTGCTGGATCTCCACTCTGTGCTCAGTGCTTTGGGTGATGGCTTATTGATCAGAACATTGATATTGACTTTCCAGGGAAATGTACTGGGTGCTGACCGTAGCCTAATCAGTCAAGGCTTTGGCTTGTTTTTCAGAAGAGATTAAATGTGTGGTATGCACAACTTCTTGCCTCAGTGACCAAAATTTGGAGGAGTACTATAGTATTTTACCCAATGACCAGCTAAATCTCTTTAACCAAGATCTAAATTTGTCTGGCCACACTTTAACTTGTCTCTAGAGGGATAAGTGCAGGACTGTAAAGTTTTGTTTTCTGTTGTGGTCAACAGAAATATGTGCCAAATAAAGCTGCAACAAGGTTTCAGGATATTGTTTATTGTTTTCAAGGGGAAAAACAGCCCTGGAAAGTCCACCATAAATTATAGCAGTACTCTGTTTTTTATTTTAACAAGGGACTAATTTAGGTAAACTAACACACTGTCAACAATAAGGTTGTTCTTGTTATATTTGTATTATATGGCTGTACTTGACTGTGTGGGTCCCTCCAACTTATCTGATTAAAACCAGTTTTATGGCTTCATTAAGACACATGTTGTGTTGTAAAAAGATATAAAAGAGTCAGATTTAATTAAAAAGAAGTGAGGACAGTTATGAAGGTTTTGTTTGAGCTGCAGTGAGGTCATAGCTGTCTGCATAGAGAAGCACAGACAGACAGACTGGCTCGATCGAAGAGCATGTACAGACACACAGACAGAAACACAGCCATATTCAAAACTGATGAATAATCAGTCTGTATGATGAAATGTTTACAAATACAATACACGCAGAACTGTGTAGGAATGGTTATATTACAACATCTTCTTTATTATGAATAAGTCTCAAAGCAGAGTATTTCAAAGCTGTGTGACTCAGTCAGAATCCACGTAGGCGATCACTTTGTTTTTAACATTAACTGAACGGCTCACAGGAAAGGCAGGTGAGAGGAGGCCTCTGGCTGTTGTCAGGGGCTCCATCCTTCACTGAGCTGATGAGCTGCCACTCTCTCCCCCTCTCTCCCTGAAGGCCTCCTGCCTGACTGCTGTCAGCCGAAATAAGGCCACCTCTCCGGGGCCTGCCAGCTCAGCCATGTTGTTCCGCAAAATAGCAACGAGCAGAGAGACCAAAACACTGTGAGGAATTGGACCAGCATTAAGCAGCCCATAAATAGTGGTATCACTTAAATACACATAGGAAGGAGAGATAACGCTTACAGTATATGCAAACCTACATACACACACAAACACACAGCTTATTTCTGGAACATACAGTTAATGTAAGAGACGTATTTTTGATCATTAAGAAATATCTGCCTTTTAAATATCATTTCATTGACTTAAGACAGTTATATCGCATGATTGAAGTGTTACTGTGGACTGAACGGTCATGGCTCTTGGAAGAGAACAGATGTTCTCTCAACATCCTCATCATTTTTGTTTGAGAGCCACTCAATGGGTGAAGATGTTTGCAATCAGGCTGAGCATACACGCACACATGCGCGTGATTCTGCTACTGTGGGGACTGATATGATCACCTCTCTGATTCAGCCGTGTAGCCGAGCTGTCATATTCAGGATCACGTGACCATATGCTTCCCAGCTGTCTGTTTGAGTTCACCACTTCTAGAAGTGTGCCAAATAATCGATAGCAGGATTTCTCATAGCCTTTCGGGGTGAGTCACACTGTAACGTTAGCCTTCTGTGTGTTGTGCCAGGCTATGAGAACAGCTATGAGGTCAGTCTCTTATCTCACCGAGCTTGTGTGTTCCTGGGCTCTCGTCATTCCACTAGTGCCACAAGCATGTTGTTCCCACGACGACCGGTGACCAGCGTGGCCTCTACATGTCTGTGCTGCAGTAGACCATGCAGGGCTGTATGAACCGTGCCTTTACTGCGTGTTAGAGGAACACGGGAACGTCTGCGTACTGCTATGCCCCTTACATTCCAGGGCTAATTCCCTCCATTACACCGGAACAGGAGGTTTGGCGTTAACACCACCGATAACACAAGTTGTTTTGAATGTCAACAGCATTACAGTGGTAACCAGGCATGTACAACAACAAGCTGGACAAGATTTCAGCTTTTGTGACGGAAAATGCAAAAGGACACCTCCTGACCCAGAATGTCTGGATCTTTGCAGTGCCTATGTACAGTGTGGTGTAAATGTGCCAGCTTTGCACTCCAGAATCAAACAAAAATCAGGGATCAGAAGGCTTCAAAGGGTCACCCCTATATGGAGGTTTACCCCTGTAAGCTGTCCCACTCCCTTCATATGGGTATTTCTGTGTATATGCCATATTTATAGTAGCTGACAATCCCGGCCTCAGCCCTGTTTGAAAATAGACCCACATAGCACTGGCATCGTAACAACGAATGGGAGGTGCGATTTCTCCATGCCAAACCACAACTACCAGGCCCCTAATTATCGTGACCACAGCACATACTTGCACAGGCTGAGAATATCACCTGTGTCAGAACTTCTTTTCTTTTCGTTTGGCTTTATTTCAGGAGTGTTAAAAACACAGACTTTGGAAAAGAAATCGTTGCTTTGATAAACTAACATCCGCCTTAATGGATTTTTCCGTCAATTAAAACCCCATAAAGCCATATGTATTTTTCACGAAGTTAGAGTTAGAGTTAGAGCCAATCTCGGGTAGTTTGCTTTATTGTTATTTGTTACTTTTATTGTTCCTGTGCTATTATGAAAACTTGGCTGTTTCCTGCATTCCTTCAGCAGTCAGTAATCCTGAAAGATTACAGTCAGCTGCAGGGCTGCAGGTAGAAAACTCAGAAACTGGGACAGAAATAGCACATACATAATTACTCAAACAAACCTCGATAACTTCATGACCGTATTTAATTCATTGGTAAGGCAAAGACACATTCGCAGCACGTTCGCGAGCCAAATCAATCACCGAAATGCTGCACCTTCATATGAAACGGTCATTCATAACTTGTGACGTGTACATTATCGCGTCACATGTGTGGATGATTGATTGTGTCATTTGTTTTTAAGGACTTTCCGTTAGCGTCTGCCCCATCATCTCTGACACCCCTCTGCTTAGCACTATTATTAATCATCACAGTGTGATGTGTCACTCTTTTATTTGGAGTATATCATCCCTGCAGTGATGTGTAATGGCATCTGCCTTCCAGGCTCAACCTTGAGCGGAGCTCTTGGATAGCAGGAGTAGGCGGACAGCATTTGAGATACGATACGCTGGAACTGATGCAGACCTGTCTCAGAGTTTCATTGGTTTTATCTGGTGGGATGTTTTTTCCCTTATGGGAGAGGGTTCCATATCTAATTGAATGTAATTAAGTGGAAATGGTGGATGTCTTTAGTGAGCAATTTTACCAGAGACAGCCCCTGAGCTCCTGTTCCGTGCCAAAGATATTATCTGTGGCTTGTCTCTATAAAATGCAGAGGACGATTTAAATAGGTACTTCTGCTGCTCTTGCAATATCTCCTGCTATTTTTTCCTTGTGCTCACGATGGACTCTAGTTATTCTCACTCTTTCTTAAATCTGTAACCTCCTGTTGAACTGGTACACTTTGTGGCCCTCACAGCAACTATATAATCATAAGAAGCTTTTTAGATAATGATCCTGGATAGAAATGATCCTCTTTTTGATTCCTTTACAAATAATCCTCTTTATGTTCACCCTGCGTTATTAATCCTGGAGGGCACGTAATGATAACGGACACAAACTGGGATGCAGCGCGGTACAGTGTGGATTACGCAGGGTTAACACAGCGGGGTACTGTGTACATTACCCACAACCCCCGTGGAGCTGTCGTGTAGCGGCGCAGCACAGTGTTTACACGGACATGTGCGATTATGAGCGATTATATTCACACGCCGTGTTCGTTTGCCTTCCTGTGGGACTTGGGGATGTGTCCAGATTGATGTGGGGGTGGACAGGGGGGGAAACCCACAGGCCCCCTGTCCCTCTGCTTCCCAGAGCTGGTAATGGGTAAATTGGGAGACTTTCATGTCCATGTACGTGTATCTTTCTCATCTGAGGCCGTTTCCTGGACCGTCTCACCCTTCCTGTCTGTGGATAAACCGAGAGGGCCATCTCAGTATTCCATCTCACCGCTCTCCACCCCAGAGACCTGGCCCTTCCTCCTCTGAGGGTTTGTGCCAGGCTCCTCACCACGTTCACGCACACCCGCAGACTGCAGGCACGTCACGCAGGGGCTGGGGTGTGAAACACATGATTTCAACCTTTTCAGGACCCAGAAAAATAAATCATCCTGAGCCATTCTTCCAAATGGGAGATGAAGGTTTTAGAGCTGTTGCCGTCCTCCAGGGAGGCTTTGTTCTGCCGTTGAACAATACAGGGTAGGAACAGAGCTATTTGGTGCACCTCTGCAGTGTTAATTCAGCATCTTCCGGTAGCTTCCGCTTAACACTGTGGCCTTCCCTCCGGTGAGCCCCAATCACAGAGAGTCGTGCCCCGGACTCCTGGGGACGGCACACAGAAGGGATTAGGGCCCGGTGCAGCTGCGCAGGCTGCTTCTATTGTGCCCTCAAGCGCAGAACATTTGTACAGAAGAAGAAAGGCTCAGCCCGCGGACAGAGGGACCCTCAAAGAAAGGTTTCTTTGAATAGAAGAGCCTGAGGACGTGTGTATGGGGTGTGGGAGGGGGGGTGGGCACTGCATAAGAAAGGTAGCCATATGAAGCCAGACAGCAGGGTGTCAGGGTTTGTGCGCACATCTGTCCGTTGGTCAGGGGGGATTTTCAGTCACAGGTTTGTTGGAGCAAGGCAGGGAGCTCCAGTCTGAGAATGCAGAATCTACTGTAAATGACCAGCATGTCCTGACTTTCCGCAGGACAGAAGCAGGTTTAGAGATGTGACTCGGTGGAAACTGCTAAAATTGGATGTCATTTTCCCAAGAAATAACTGAAAGAGGGGCCTTCAATTCCTGGACAGAGCGACATTCGCAGAACATTTCGCTTACATTTCCGGCCATTTCTTGTTCAGCTTTCCCGTCTGCACTGACTGACCCCCATCCATCAGGCCCAACACTGTGGACACTGTTACATCTTGACCCCTGTGTTCATCTGACGAGGGGCGAAAAAACGATGTTTCCATGACAACCTTCAGCTATTTTAAGAGTATGTTTAAAAAAAGAAAGAAAACAGGAGAAACTGCATCACTGAGTTCCAGACCTCTCTCAGACCCCTTGGACCCCATTGCCAGACGCAAGGAATAACAAACTGGCCGCTATTTCTGGACAAATCGTTCCAGATTCCGAACTACTCACTCACGCACACATACACTCACGCACACATCAACAAGCCTTCATTCCTCCACATTCAATAATGATCAGACACGCTGGTGGAGGAAATCGATGAGTGAGTTACTGACACTATGCACAGTGTGGAGACTGACAATCAGATATGGAGATGCCACACATCTATCATCACATAAACAAAGATGTATTAAAGGGATCCTTGTTCAAAAAAGGAAAAATGATTCATTGTACTTGCAAGTTTGTTACTTTTAGTGTTTCAAGCCAAATACATTTGCAACTGAGATCTTGTGTAAGTCTTAGTAGCATTATTCTGAAGTGATAGTTCAATCTCCTCTTTAACATCCTGCTATTAATATTCTATGTATATCTGTCCCATTCTGTGACACCACAGCCCTGCTTATATTACAGCACTGTACCATTTCTATAAATGCACAACGGACTGTTATAGAGCTTTTCTATTTCCAGACTCAAAATCCAGTTTGCTTACTGCTAATTTAGTCATCCCATGTAATGTCAAGTTCTTCAATGACATAGACAGAATGCAGAATGACATCATGAAGAACTCCTAATCATGCAAGCACCTAAGTAATAAATCAAATCAATTCTAATCCACTAATTCAGTTCAAGCCAAAAATGTACAGTATGCATGCATTCTCTCTCTCTCAATCTCCCTCTCACTCTCTCTCTCACACACACACACACACACACTCTCTCTCTGTCTCAATCTCTTTCTCCCACTCTCTCACACAGACACACACACCCAAACACAAACACACACAAAGGAAGAAACACGCCACTTAGTACCCCACTCCACTTACAATAAAAGCCCCTGGGTGAGGGATGGCTGGCGGACCTCCTCACTTAATATAATGAGGAAAGCAATATATCTAAACACCCAGAGTTACAGCTACAGTAACAAACACTCTTCTGCTATCTAAAGCTTCTCAAATTCTCGAAGAAAGCTGGTGAAACTGTTACTCCCAAACAGCAAAATCCAGGTCAGTCCAGACACCAGAACCTCACCTCTGTACAAATCATCCACTCACACAACACACACACACACACACACAACAATCAGTACACACACAGCTGTAAGGATCAGTCCTACATCCAGCATACAGGCTCCTTTCACACAAAACACAAAAGTACTTCTTGATCCATTTTTGGACATACTGCATATTGCATTTAGGAGTGCAGTGTACATTGTAGGACTGACAGACCTCAGGACACAGTTTGAAGGCATGTATTAAATATCCCTGTTTCACCCCCTACTTCTCTACACCTGGCCCGAGTACAGTACTGCACACTAACAAAGCCAGCAGGGTCAGCCCTGAGGATGTGAAAGTGCCCTGCTTGTGGCACTCACCTTCGCTCCGATAACAGAGCTCTTCTGATAGAAGCAGCACAGGGCTGCCGTCAGGGTCCGCAGCACGCTGCATCTCTCCGACATCTTCTCAGCTCCTCCAAAACTCGCAAACTCGAAGAAAAAAGCAGCCAAAGAGGCGACGGTCTCAGGAGCCCTCCGCTCTGTGCAGAGACTCTCAGCGGCTAGCTCCCTGTGCGGGCATGCTACGCTCTGACTGCCGCTGCGCTAGGCGCGCTAAACCACGCCGGTCCCCCCTCAGCCCTGCCCCTCCATGTACGGAGCGCCGGAATCCCCATGTGATCCGTCTCTCCCGCAAATGAAATCTTAGCCATCTGGGAGTGCTCCTCACCCCCACGCCCCCCTCACAATTCCCAGCACCCCAGCCGCTGCCTAGAGAGAAGGAGAGGGGGGGAGAGGGGGAAAGAGGGGGGGGGGGGTGGGCTAGTGTTTTCTGTAGCCCCTTTCCATAAGAATGTCGGTCCCTTGGCGACGCTCTGATTAGCGCACTGTTTCTGTGCATACCTTCGTGTGACAGGCTGTATTTTTTCACTGAGACTATGGCACTAAAACAGCGTGAATCCGTTTTTTTCCCCCATCTATTTATTTTTGCTCTATTAGAAAGTCTCCCAATTACTATATGTGCACAGCAGAGGATTCTTACACGTGAATTGAGCTACCAGTTGTCCCCATTGAATTATTTTGAGTTTGGTTATGTCCAGCATTCAATGCAGCTGTTAAAGTATTAACATTTCCAAATAGCTTGCTAAATGTTTCTGACGCAATTCTGGGTCGTTCATAGTTAATGAGCATGAGACTGTCTGATAAATGATCAGCCTGTTGGCCTTTGAGCCTAGTGTCTAGTGTTGAATTAATTCACTCTATAAAATGTCAACAGCAAGGATACCTGTAGTCTGCAAAAGATCCATAGTTAGGGTTTCAGAGAAGGGAAATCAAAACTGCATCTCAACAATTCAAAGTTTAACAAAGAGGGAAAGGGTAATTGCTGAGTGGGGTAAAAGTTACAGGTGTAGCCAGCTATTTCGGCAGGAAAATTAGTCTTGTGGGAAACTTTTTAAAGATCTTGTTCATCTCTCCCACTGAACGAGCAACTGCCTGGCAAGGCTGATAATAGCCCCCATGACCCACCTGATGTAATTTCACCAATGGGTCATTTCAGTTCAAATATTACTTTGATGTATTTAATTCACTTTTATAGTCTATTGGCAGCACAGCCGCGGTTCTGAATAAAAACTGTTACCAGAAGGAGGAGACAAGCCTCTTTTATCTGGGTTAAGAACGAGTGGCAGGCATTGCTCCACTGGGGACAGTGTTCAGACTCAGCTTCTTTCTATTCATCAGGGACACATGCTCTGCCTGTCGGCCCTAAAGCTCCTTCATTGCTGTCAGCAAATTGGGGAGGGTAGGGGGGTTGCTGAAAAGATTCACACAAACAGCAGTGTGTCCCCAAGAGGGATGACTCACACCCCAAAACAGCGGCACAAGCAGAAGCCCTCCGAGCTGTTCCTCTACCCGGCTAATAGCCCAGAAACGCCGCAGGAGTTCAACTCATTGACAAAAGTTCAGACTGCTCCAAGTATGCTGCTATTTTGGTTTATGACTCCAATCAGGGCTTTTTCTCTGTTATCTGGGGCGATGCTGAAAGCTTGCGTGTTGTGAGATCGCTCTGAGTTGTCTAATGGGGGGAAATGAATCGCGCCCCAAGGCTAGGAAATTGCACATGCGGAGCAGGCGAATTGTGCCGAAAATGACAGCAGAATACTGATTTTTTGATCTATGTATAGAGAGGGCTTCCTATAAATCTGTCTATTCAACCCCCTCCCCCCTCCCCTCTCCTCTGTAGCCCTTTTCCTGTCTGGGTCCCCAAAGGTTACATTTCCTGCCAAAATCCTGAACCCCAGCTTTAAACTGGATGTTGTAGAAGCACCCCCACGAGTCATGCTCAACACTGACCACTACTCAACACTACCCACATGCTCAACACTGACTACTGCTCAACACTGGTCACTGCTTAACACTGACCAGTACTCAAAACTGGACACTGCTCAACACTGACCACTACTCAACACTGCTCAACACTGATCACTACTCAACACTGGTAACTGCTCAACACTGACCACTGCTCAACACTGCTCAACACTGATCACTACTCAACACTGGTAACTGCTCAACACTGACCACTGCTCAAGACTACCCACTTCTCAACACTGACCACCGCTCATGGACCACATTCAAGAAAAAGCTATAAGAGGAGGACCTGTTAGTGAATCATTTCCTGGGGCCCTAAAATCAGTCAGAAAGGCATGTGGTTACAACTTATCAGAAGCATCTAAAATGGGACCAGTTGGATATTTACTGCTATAGCTCTTTTCTGTTTCCCCAGATTGCTCATAAAGTGTATGCACAGACATTACGACGCACTGGCACAACCTTCTCACAAAACAGGAATTCTCTCCTGGTGTAAATCTCCTAAACAAAGGCAAACTGCACTCAATAAAGCCTGGCTGGATACACTTACTTTTTACCCCCGGGAAAAGAATACTTCAGTTGACACTTTGCACAAACAAAAGCTTTCCCTGTTTACTTATCTGAGTAGACAACAAATTCACCAAGCACCAGTTTCAGTGTTTTTATGGGGTCTCTGGGTGGCTCATTCAGGTAATGCACCAGTCTGTGGTACATGATTGAGCCACACTGAATGGTGTATCTGAATGGTAGATGAATGTGCCCCATATCCTTTACTATGCATACAGAGGTGGACTCAGAATTCACTAATGACAACAAAAGCAGTGCTGTCTTGCGCACAACAATGATACTGACACCTGACCCTGGTAAGAAGGTATTGGAACACTACGTTTTTATAAATGTACACATAACATTGGTCATGGGTTGCAGAGTAGCTCTGATATAAGTGTTGAGGGAGAAAGACAATGGGTTTGTTGTATCAATGGATTTTACCGAAAAACCTGTTATACAGCAAAACCAGTTTGTATTTCTTCAGGTTTCAGATGCAATCATCATGGCGAATTAGTCATATTCTGACTCAAACGCTCAAGCACTATAAGATCTTTTCTAGCTGTAACTATCTGAGTATAAAATAATTTTCTGTGAAGGATAACCTGTAAGTACAATAAGACTACTATTCAATTTCTTAACCCTGTTTTTCATGGCATGCTTCAAGCACTAGAGAGCGCTGTTCCTCTTTCCGTGCATTACTGGCTGACAGCTGTTTGCGGCTGTCATAGAGAACAGTTCCCTTGGTGTAGGTTTGGCACAGCTTGAACTGATGAAAGACACTACTCTGGTCAATGCTGACAAGGTTCTGAACAAGTGATAACACCAACTACCCAACAGGACCATCTGCACTTACTGAAAGACAAAACTGTCACAAATTCTAAGAGTGAAACTGTACCTCTATATGTGTGTGTGTGTGTGTGCGCGCATGAGTGTGTGTGTGCATGTATGTGTGTGCATGCGTCTGTGTGTGCATGCAAGGGCATGTGTGCATGTAAGCACATATGTGCCTGTCTGTGTGTGTGTGTGTATGCATATGTCGGTGTACATGCAAGAGCCTGAGAGTGACATTGAGCGGGTATGGTGGTAAGTGAATGGTTGTGTAAGGAAGGAGGAAACCATTAGCACAGCATATTTCAAAACTATTTTTCCCATTAAAACTGCTTTAATGCCAGTGAGCTTTTTCATTTAGATGTTCCAGTCATGACATACTGCCATTAATCAAAACTCACCAACTATGCGTAGAGCTGCGCTGGCCAAAAATTATTTTAATGTGGCCTGTGATTATGAACCCTGGGAACTATCCAAGGGCAGATATCTTAAAAACCAAGTTCAACATTATTAAATTAAAAAACCTAAACTATTAATAGCAGACTGCCCAATCTGTGACCTTTTCCGGAAATGTCCGGAAATGTGTTATTGCTCTCGGGCCGAATGTACAGGAAGAGGGGGAGTGAAAGCTGGGGGAATGAAGGAGGCTGTGGGGGGCGTGGGGGGCAGTATCTGCAGTGCCATCAGTAGCTGTGTGTGAGGTTGTCAGATGGTCACTCAGACAGTCTTCTCTCAGGCCTCTGGAAAGCCGTCCCCGTCCCCGCCTGTCACAAAAGCCCATGTATCCCTGCCCCCCTCGGCGCGGGCCGCACGGAGGACGGCCAAAGGGGCCGTCATCCGGGTCCTGGGGCTGGAGATCTCACAGCCTGGACAGAGAGCCATTGTTCCTGCAAAGCCCTTTCATGACCAGTTAGCCGCTCACTGTGCAGCGGGCTACAGAACTTTCACCAGGAGGATGAGAGGGAGAGGGAAGGAGAGAGAGAGAGCAGCCTGTTTCACTTGTTTCACAGGGACCCACTCTCAGTTCATGGACATCACAGGCACGCCAGCGAGTCAGTCCACAACACAGCTGTTTTCTTCTCATCTCCCTCCACTTCAACAGCATATCATTCCCCTTCTCCAGAGTGCCATGTCACACATCTCTAAGCACTGGGAAACAGGTACACAGCCCATGAGCTGTGTTTATAACATGGCCATGCCATGCTGGTGAGCTCATCCACCAGTCACTGAGACAACTTTGTCTCTGAGTAAGTCACATCTAGCCTCCGGAGGAGGAGGAGATCAGAATCCACTGAGTGGAATTCAATGTTTTCTCCGAGAGGCGGGTGTGAAGCCCTCCCAGTGGGAGAGCTGGGTTTCCACCCTTATCAGGCTGGTATTTTTAGGCGTTGAGTCCTCCTCAAGCCATTTCCACCGTCCCGCCTTCCAGATCTGCTCCACCGATAATGGCCGTTCCCAATTACAAACGCAACGAGTCTCTGACACGCGAACAAAACCAGGCCGAACGAGCAGAGCCAAAGTCACAGCCCGGCCCTGCCGAGAATTACATCAGCCTGCTTCATCGGCTAAATGAGCCGAAGCTTTAATGCGCTTAACTTTGGAGAAATCGATGCCCGGGGAGGGGCCGCACCCATTCGCCCAGCCCTGTTGGGCTCAGCTTCCCGCCACACATCACCTGCCC
Organism: Conger conger; assembly: GCF_963514075.1. NCBI lineage: Eukaryota > Metazoa > Chordata > Actinopteri > Anguilliformes > Congridae > Conger > Conger conger. Next base: position 57,349,850 of record NC_083763.1, read on the forward strand.
GCGGGAAATCACCGCAGCCCAGCGGCCGTTTGATGTGCCCGTCCCCTGCCTCCGTCACAGGCTTCCGTCAGACGCACGGCAAACACTCATCAACTCCAATGGCCGCTTCATTTCGGTGGACGGAGGGAAAACAAACAGAGCTGGACGGCTCATTATAGACTTAGGCATCACGCACAAAGGCCTTTTAAAAGATCTTCAGCTGCAGAGGTGCGACTGGCCTTACAACGCAGACTGCAGCAGATGGCCACACTGGAGGGGGGGGGTGGGGTTGTTAGGAGGTGTACGAATGCAGGTTATTCTAGGCCTCTGCAGTCATGTCATCTGGGATTTTCCCAATTTGACATCCTATTTTACTGTGACCGAGTGTACTAACAGAGGGAGAGACTCGCTGCCAGTCAGGTTGGCTTTCTCAGCCTCCCTGAGCTAATAATAAGAGCGACTGAGGGGAGTGCTACACCGCACGCCTGTTGCCAGGCACCAGGTGACCGAGGTGGGTAAGGACGGAGCTCTGTGAGTCTGTGTTTTCAGAATCATGTACCTTCAATGTCCCCCTTCACCCTATCCACCTGTGTGAAGCCAGCCCAGTCCAGTGATATCGCTGACCTCCCTCCACTGATCCTCGTCTGTGAGATCAGTGTCTCTCCAGCCTGCCATGACTAAACAGCTCAGGCAGCTGCCAGTATTGTTTGGTCTGCTGTGTTCACTCCAAGGTGACTCAGGAATATAGCTTCCATTTTAGTTAGTATCTCTGTTGTGCATAAGGTTGACCACAGAGCATTACGACAAGGCTCATACTTTTAAGTGTAATTGAAATAACTGTGGAAAAATGTAACAGGTGACCATTAACTGGATATGGTAATCACTTTGTATAGCGTAATTATTAAGGAATAACAATTAATCTGTGGAATAATACACCCAGAAAGTAATTAGTAAGCAGTGTAATTACTCTTAATCTTAATTCCGTCATTACTCTCAGAGCTGGAGGCAGTGTGTACGGTGCCTTAGCCCTTCCTGCCTGTAGACAGGAGGACTGAGACCTGTGTACACTGTCAACAGGCAGTCGTTGGCCGTGGTGTGTGAGAGCCGGCGCTCTGCTCTCTTCCCTGGCGAGGTCAGCTCAGCCTGGGTTTGTTCTTCACACCAAGGCGTGAGGAGCGGTTGAATCAGGAGAGCGAGATGGTGGCCAGATCTCAGCTGGCTGAGAGAGGTCATGGTGTGGTGACAGAACACACTGCAAACCGCCATCACTCACGGGCCTGACAGCGTGGAGCCGCACGTGTGCGGGTCCAGCCACGCAGAAAACAGGCCCCGAGCTCTGTACCAGGGAAGGTCTACGGGAAATTTGATTCTGACAACGTTGACGCCATTTTCCTCAGGCTATGTTCTTTTCACTGCTCGAGAAATGACATCATTTTGATTTGTCACACCGTATACCTTTCGAAATGAAATTTCAGTTTTTCACCTATCACTGTAAAGTTATCTATGTCGAGATTCAGCACAGTGTAGCCCACATTATATCAGGTAACAGTACACCAACTGATAAGAAAAACAAAACGGTGAATACATGCTGCCCTAACTGAACCAACTGAATTATATTGGTGTATCGTTTCCTAAGAAATGGTAATATGTGAAACAGAGGCTGTATTCAGGCCGTAAATTCAAATGTTCTTATGATTCCACAATGAAAACCATTTACGTTTATGTGTCCAGGTTCTATAAGACCTTTTGCAATGTTTGCAATGGCAATCCACTCGTTGTGAAACCGTGCACCATGTGTTCTGGGGCATACAGCTAACAGGGAGAAATAGATGACTATCTTCTGTACCCTGCCGACTGCTCTCCTGTTGTGTCGTTATGATGCTCATGGGGATCATATCTCAGTCCATTTCTTTAAACAAATCTCTTTCTCTCTCCTATCTCTCCCACTGAATGACTAGACTTTGAATGACCTCAACAAATATTTAATGTACATTGAAAAGGTGAACTTGATAAAGAAAATAGCTAATGTATGAATCGAAACATTGTGTCCTGAGTCCAATTGGGCAAATATTTAATCCACCAGTCTGATGAATAATCTACAGTAGAACAGCAAATGTGAAACTAAACCCACACTCACACACACATACAAATTTGCTACTGTATATTCACCTTTAAATATGTACCAAATTCAATGGAACACGAGTGTGAACATAAGATATGCAGCCTGAAATAAATGAGCACAGGGACCAGTTGCATTTAGTACATTTATTAATCGCTCTGTCTAACCCATCAACCACTTAGACAAACACACACTAAGACAATTTCCTCCATGTGAAAGCTACAGCTTTGTAATCAGTGTTCCCAAAGAAAGAGCACACAATGTTGTTTTGAGCCTCCCTGTCCTAGTTTCGTGACCCTGCACTTACAAAACATTGAAAGCATTCAATAGTGTTATATTACCAAGGAATATCAGCATTGTGTTTATTTCAACAGCAAAAGAATATCCGCTTTTCAGCAGCCAGCCTATTCTTCAACCTACTTCCTACGGATTTGCTCATGTAAGATCTGACCACACTCAAAGCACTTTATGTTGCAGTCGAGGCAAATAATGAAAAGTGATTTCTTTCAGAATCCACTGCACTTGTTTTTCACCTTCTTTTAAAAAAGCCATCAAAGCCAGACACGGCACAAAAGCAGCACCTTTTGAAAGCAAAACCTTGTACACAACACAACAGTGAATGGTGAAGCAGCTCTTACCTTGACATACTCCATGGTGGGATCCACAAAGCCCTGGTCCCTGCTGGTGAGAGAAGGAGAGAGAGAATGCTCCCTTTAGTGCATTCGCAACCACACACACACACACACACACACACACACACACACACACACACACACAGGCGCAACACTGTTCACAGGCCCTCTGTCTGAGAGCCCCAGCTCAGCTGCCTCTCTCCTGGACTGTGCACAGAGCCAGCCCCTGCTCCTGCTGCCAGCCAGAGCCCCAGTCCCCCACTGCTAACAGCAGCGGCTAATTCGCAGGGCTGTACGAGTTCATGGCACAAACAGTCAAACCTGCCACATCTGCCAGATCACTGCACATGAATGAGGGAGCAGCCGGGGACGGGGTGACCGGGGAGGGCTCTGTGCTCCAGTGCGGCGTTTCCTACCTTAAAAACTCATCTTAAAGAAAACACCTACTGAAAGATGAGAGAAGGTCTCCCTGCAAAGATAACTGTTGTAGAGTAGGGACAACCGTTGAGGGTATTTTAGTTCTGTCTTTAGTTTTAGTTCTGCCTTCATCCTCTTTCAAACTTCCCCCTCTTTAAATGTGTGTTTATACGGAGTTAAATCCCAATTTCGAATGCTGAGGGATTACAGCCAGGAAGAAAATTAATTATGAAAGTCTTACACAATATTTCCCATAGGGATCAAAAGGGGAGAAAATCCCACACAAAATAATAACATAAAACTGTACATGAATGTCCAGGCAATACAAACATTAAATGGCGGGCTACTTCTAATGTCAATCTCTCGCATTCTGTAAGAGTCAAATAATAACAAGTACAGTAAGAGTGCATGGAATGCTGCCCCTTGAGAGAACTTCAAATTTAGATTGTAAAAATAACTCACCTAATTACAGGAACTGTTGTTTTCCAGTTCTTTTTGCAAGCCCATTTTCAGAGTGAAAAAGAAGAAAAGCACGAATGCGGAACGCGGGGAAAATGGTGGAAAGAAGCGGATAAGCGAGTGAAAAGTGAAAAGCTGGAGTTTTCTGCATTCTGTGAGGAGCCCTCAGAGCACAGGGCTGCTGTGCTCAGGCCACGTTTAGCTCCCCTCCAACCGCGTCGGTCTACTGAGAGGAGGCCCGGGCTCCCTGCGCTTTCATCTCGGCTTACACAGAAACCTGCCTTTATTCCCACCGGGGCGTGTGGTGGGGTGTCACGCCCTCAGAGGACAGCGTCCCAGCCTGGGAGAGCTGGTGTGATTATGGTGCGGTAGCGCTACACGCAGGACCTGTTCCCCCCGGTGCCCCCGAGCTAGGACCTGGAACCCAGCGCAGGTTTCCCCGCACCGCAAGCAGTCCGCCCACACCGCTGTCTCTCTGACTGAGGCGTTTGGGAACTCAAACAGTCTGTCCTTCTCACAGAAGAAGAAGAAGAAGACAGCCCACGACAGATCTATTTGTGCGCCCGCCTGTGTGCGAGGCCACGCCGCGGTTGTGTTCTGTTCTTGAAAATGAATTTGTAGCATGCGTAACCACAGAGGTTTCTGAAAACCTCTCGATTTGAAGGGAAGATCAGAGCGAGGACAACACGGGTCATGAAAGCCGCGCTGTGTATAATTGGATTGCCATACACTGACTCTCACATTCCTTGAGGCACAGTCTGTGAACGGAGCTCTTGACACGCAAACGAACCGCCGGTCGAGAGGAAGTCTTCAGGGTTTCTTAGGGCGGTGCTGTTGGCCGCTGCAGATGTGAGACAGTAGGGGGAGTCTTTATAAAGAGGGAAATCATCTTTACTGGCCTATTCACACCTATTCACCTGTCTGTATATATACCTGTAGTGGCTACAGACAAACTTGGAACATTATTATTTTTTTATACTTTGAAGGCATACTACGATTTTTACCTTGAAGATATAAAATAACTAGCAATCCTTGCTCCTTTACTGGTGCTTGTTGTTTTAAAATGTGTTGGGGATGTTTCTGGGCCTGGCACTCTTTTCTGTGTGCGGTGTGGAGGGTGTGGCTCAGAGCCTTTGAGGTGGGATCAGTACAGCGAAGCGAAACCACAAGGCAACGGAACTCGTTCACAGCCTTGGATTTGCTTTGCCTAGCTGGCGACAGCTATCAAAAAAATAAAGATAAAAATGGTAAAACGGATCTGAAAATAAAAAATAAAAAAAACGGAAATGAGTGGGCAGGGTTGCGGACGTTGAGGGAGATTTATCTTTGACTATAAACACTGGACCACAGCAAGGCTAAAAGATCCTGCGTAATATGCCTTTAAGTACTCTACGCAACTCAAAGAGCACTGAATTCACTTCGCTCCTTCAACTAACTCAAGTTATGCGAATGATAGTCACTTTAAATTCCTAAAGACCCATCGATTTATGTCCTTGTGGTTATGACCCTAGGCTGTGATACAGTTTATACAAACAGCTCACAAACACGTGCAGACATCCAGCCCTCCGTTAGGCAGTAGCGTTTCAGGGCGAAGCGGCAGAAGGAACGTGAGTGTTTTTAGCTTAGCGGGGCGCAGCTGCCCTGCTGTTTCAGCTGGGGCTCAACGGTAGCCATAAAATAAAAAGCAGCTGGGCTGGCCTCTGTCAGGAGGCACAAATCCGGCGTGCCCTCTGTCCAACCAAAACATGTCTGGCTGATAAAGGCCTTCCTCCCCACTATCGGTGAACACGCTTATTTACACATCACATCTGCACGTACAGCAAAATGTCAAAAAAACCCAACCCCCTGTTGGTTAGACCATTTTCAGTTGACTGCAAACACAGCTGGCAGTACCTTCAGTGTATGTGCAATGAGACCCTACTCCATGTTTGCAGCTTACAGACTACCAGTGAGACATACACCTCTCTGATAATCTGCATCATATCACACAGGTGGCACCCCTACTCTGCCCTTATTGGATGCTGATGGTCGCCCTTAGTTTCCACATGCCCGCAGCGCTTATCTCAGTCACTCTGAACACAGACAACCTTGGTGAGGAGCAAAGACAAAGTGTTCTCAGTGGAGAAGAAGGGCTGACGTCAACCTGAACGTGTTAGGGTCAGTGTCAGTGACTCCATCAACATCCAGGTCTGTGACGTGCACCAGGACTCCTAAACCTGCGGATTAGCGAGGTGGAGCCCGCCCGCTCACCCCGGGGCATGCTGGGTAACGGAACGAGGGCAGGCCTGGCACCTTTACAGCCCTCTCCGCTCCTCACTGCCAGCTCTCTCATTTCACACTGAGGCCCGCTTTCTTTTCATCTTTCTCCCTGGCCGTAAATTTCCTCCACATATCTGCCTGGGTCCAGCTATTCTTGGATGGGCTGAATGGGGCCAGCACCTGCCTTCAGTTCGGCCGAACCAGAGAGGAGAGGTGGGGGGAGTTTGTCACCCGCGGATAAATCAAAGCCGATGAAGGCTGGAGTTTACATGAAGAGACCTGCAAGTAAATCAGTCCTGCTGTCGGCACAACAGCCCAGCTGACAACACCTCACATAGTAACGCACAAGGGCTGTGAATTTCAGCTGTTCCCCTGCTCTCTGACCTGGCCTCTATTAAAACACAGGGGCTGGAACTGCAGGCACCTACACAACATGTATGTGCAAAGACATTTTCTAACGCCTCTCGCCACTGAAGGCCGACCATTTTTTGAGATACATCTCACCAAAAAAAGAGCAACAATAAGTGCAACAATTACAAAACAAATGAAAATAACAGAACAAGCACCTCACTGCCAGCTGTTGGTAATGTACAAAAGAGTGGTATATGTAAGAAACGTGATCAGCATTGAATGCGCAGGCTCTGAGCTACAAAAACCATCCATGGAGCACACATCAAAACGCAGCCCTGAAAAGAGATATGGCTGTACACCTGCGCACAGCTAACATTTATCACCGGCCACAGACATGCCTTTGCTCTGCCAAAAGTGAACGGCCCCCGAGAAAAAGCTGCGGGCCACACCCACATCACTCAAAGGTAACGCGTAGCCCTGCAACACAATGGCGCTGCAGGAGAAGGACATGAGAGAGTGTTCCTCTGAAGCATTCAGCAGGGACCATTAAAACCTCACCTTTACAATTTCTCTCCCGTGTCCTTTTCTAGAGTTACCTCACCCCGAACTCGATAGGGCAACGCTGCCACCACGGTATCCCCAGAAGTACCGGCTGAGCCCCGGGGTCCAGCACTTCAGAGCCACCCTCCTCCTCTCTCTCTCTCTCTCTCTCTCTCTCTCTCTGTCTCTCTCTTTTCTCTCTCCCTCTCTCTCTGTCTCTCTTTATCTCTCTCCCCCCCTCCCTCTATCTCTCCCTCCCTGCCTCTCTCTGCACTGAGACAGAAGACAGAACCCCCCCCCCTGCTGTTACATGGCAGCACCTCTCCTGCGTGAGTTGCAACAGGAGGTTGTTATGGAAACCAGAGTTTTGTCTGAGGTCACTGCTAGATCTAAAGTGCATCCTGGGAGTTTTTTTTCTGTTGTTTTTGTCATTTTGCACAACCCCACCCAGCGGTGTGGAAATGAAAAATAGGCTCATATTAGCTAACCTTAAAATGTCAAATGCTGTATTGCAATCAGTCGAGCAACCCACAACCCCCCCCCCCTCCCCCCCACATTCATCCCTGTCCTCTCTTGTAGGTCAGCATGCCCTGATAGAAGCTGTTCTACTACTGTGAACCATGTTCTAATGCCCTGCTGTGACTACCTCTGATGCTTCTCTACACATACATATACATATCTGAGGCTCTGGGCAACCTGTAATGCAGCCTGATGGTTTATCACGGCTGTCAGAGTGTGTGGTATAGTGTCAATTCCGTAGTGGTAATGAAGAGCAGGGTGATTCACAGGAATGGGTTCCTGACTATTCTTGTGGGCTTGATTGTCACTAGAGATTCGTTTTTTGATCGATGTTAATGAATCACATCAGTGACACAACACACAAACATATACACACAGGCACACAGACAGACAGACAGACAGACACACACACACACACACACCCTGAATGCAGGTCTATCCAAGTCATGACAGCAGCCAGCTTCCAAGCAGCCAAATCTGTTCATATGGTTAGAAGATGGGGAAGCTCAGAAATCAATGATAAATGCAATACATGGGCTGCATAGCAACCATGTAAAACAATTCAAAACAATTAAAACGACCTCTGTCCTGTTTGCTTGTTTATGAGAAAACCCATCTGGATATCTAGACTGCTGTTTCTAGATTTAAAAAAGATTGAATTATGATGAATGGTAGTAAATCTTGTTGCTACGCTGGTAAACGGGCCGGATACACACCCTTACTAACCCATACACAATCCATTCTCCCCATTCGTCAATTAAGTTCAGATTTCTATGATTTTTCATTTTGTGTCAACAGCAGAAAGGCATTAAACAAGTAAGTGTGGGGATTAAAGCAAGCTGAACTCATAACAGCAGAAGGGGTGTGGTGACTCCACGGCTGGCTGTAATTAACGGATCCTTTTTTTAACCCAGTAACATTTGACAAGTTCATTCTTCTCCTTTTTCTTTTGCATTTGAATCATTATATTCATATATAATATTTATTGTTATATTTGCTTAATTTTTTATGTTATTTGCACCCAGTGACCAGTGCAGAGTTGATACTTTACGGTAAAAAGTCTACTTATTAATGGGCTGGTTAAACAGACACAGATTAAGCCTCGTCCTGAACTAAACTGGAGAATTGAATTAAGTCTATGACTAGGCTTAATCTCTGTCTGTGAATCTGGCCCAATATCTACATCTTCATTTCAATTTCTTCAATGTAATTTGATAGTATCTCAAGCGTCATGGTACATGTCGTGGTCGAGACACAAAGCAGAACACAGCTATAATGCATTCAGCAGCTGCTGACTCACTCCTAGCCCACCTTCACGGCGATAACCCTCAAAGATGCTTTATGTTAGGCAGGTAGGTGGTGCGTGTTCCCAGAATTCCAGGTGCAGCACCTGGGCCAATGGGCCGGTGCCGTGCAGATGTGGGCTCTCTGAGCCCGTCAGGATGGCGGGGTCCAGTGTCAGAGGCCACAGATAACATCTGCTGGCTTCGGGGAAAGGGACGCTGACTCAGAGCATGCTGGGACACAGCACAGCCCAGTAGCAGTTTTGGGCCTGTGATAACTTGTGTGGCGATTAGATCGCAGCTGACCTGCTTGCCCCACCCGGCAGTAAAGCCACAGGTCTGTTTACTGGAAGCGCTGCAGGCTAACGTCAGGCAGAGCTCAACGCTGAAACACAAGCTCACGGTGGCGGGGAAAACAAACGGCATTCACACGGTTAAGCCCTTCACTAACTCTCTAATTCTCTACGGTACAATATCAACCGATTCATCTCCTGCTGCTGGGCCCAGGAGAAGCAGGGAGGGGCTCAGAACTCCAGTACGTTGTCTGTGTTTGTTGTCTGAGTCAGAGAGCGACAGCAGAGGGGGCTGTTCATTAATAGTGAAAGTCTAAGGGGCCGCTAAAATGGGGCCATTTTCACCATTTGACCCCTGGCTCTTGTAGCTGAGTCTTTAGGTGTTATACAGAGTAAAAGCACATGAGAAGGATAGTTCACAGTAGGGAAAATGAGAGGGCAGTGTACAGTACAAGTATGTGGTTTGTGGCAGCAAGTTAATCTGTATTATGAGCTATGAAGTGCAACAGTAGAGTATAATGCTGTGTATGCTTTGAATTAATAAGGGAGTGTGTGGATTTAGTAAGTGGGATGTGATATAGTGTGTGTGTGAGGGGGAGGGGGTTAATATAGTGAGTACAGTGAGATGAGGTGTGTAGAGCATTATGTGGTATGTGGAATGCAATTTGGTACATGGGGTATGAACAGCTCTGATGGTTGTGGTGTGATGCATAGTTTGTAGAGTGACCTGCTGCGGAGAGTGGAATTTAGTGTTTGGTTTGCGAGTATATTGTGGTGTGTGTGTGTGCGTGTAGTTTGTACGGTGACCTGCTGCAGTGAGTCGAATGCAATGTTGGGTATGTGAGTTTATTGTAGTGTGTGTGTGTGTGTAGTTTGTAGGGTTACCTGCTATGGTGAGTGGAATGTAGTGCTGGGTTTGTGAGTATATTGTGGTGTGTGTGTGTGTATTGTGGAGTGTGTAGTTGTTGTGAATACCTGTGAGGACTGAATGTGATGAACTTTGTTGCATGTGATGCAGTACTTGGGCTGTAACATACATGGGGGCTGACGCACTGTGTACAGTGTAATGCATGTTTGGGGTAGCAGGCCTACCTGTAAGAGGACTGGCTCTGTGTCTCAGAGTGGAAAGGGTGGGGCTCCTCCATGATGTTGTGGATGAGGGGTGAGGAGGGCAGGCGGGCCCTGCCGGGGTGGGGCAGGGAGCCGGTGTGGCTGTTCATGCCCCACGAGTGCACGCTAGCGCCCCCTTTTTTCTTGCGGGGGAGGGTGCCGTGGATGGAGAAGCTCTGGTACCCGCTGGGGGGCAGCTGGGCCACAGCCGGCCGAGAGCTCAGCAGGTCCATGGAGGAGGCCAGGGAGCACTGCCGTCCCATGTGCATGTTCCTGGGCAGGCTGGCGAACTTCCCCTCCGCCATCATCTTCAGCTCTGCGGGGCAAACAAGGACGGGCAGCGGATCAGCCGTTACGCAAGGCATTAAATGCGAAAAGGTCTTGTTACCTAATAGGTGTCTGTTCCCTCACTGTTGTGAAAATAGTGCATGGAGACACAATGACAGCTCATTAGCAGCAGGGGCTGTCGCCAGGGGCTGTCTGGAGGAGCTCCGCTCATACCCTGGCTGTCAGCCCGCGGCTAATGTACAGAGCGGTGCTGCTGGAGCTATACTGTGCGTGAAACCTATGGAGGAGGGCGAAGAAGAGCTTTGCTATCTGTCATGGCCGCCAGTCTGCTGATACCCCCCCACTGCTGGAACCATAGAGGTGCTGCAGTGCCAGAACACGGCTGCAGGCTCCCAGCCGTCTCACTGGCAGGCTCATGGGACCTCAAAACCTCCCTGAAAACTTTTTCACCTCAGTGTTCCTAATCCGGATTCTAAAATCACTGGCAGCATCATTTGGCAGCGCCAGAATATGGAAACTTCAGCAGAAATCCATTTCGGCTCAACCTTCAGCTCTGCGGGGCTTTGTCTTTGTATCGTGTCAAGAAACGGAAAGGAAGGTTCATTAGTCACGTGTGAACCCTCTCTTTTTGTCAGGCTCTCTTCTTTGTGTGCCCGCCTCACCTTTCCCTGGCTTTAAGTCCTGACATATAATTAATAACCTTCTTTACATTCAGGAATCTTAATCTGCCTGAAATTCAAACCTCTGTCTCACCTGCGGAAACAATAGACACGCCGTTCTGATCGCGATTCGTGCGAGATTACATCCTCATTAGAGGTTAACCAAGCATAGTCCCGTCGTAATTAAAATGCAATCCTTCAGTGCTCAAAGAGAAAGAACACGGCGAGCTGAAAGAACAACATTTGGCACTTTTTACCCGTTTCTCTCTTTCCCCCGGTCTTTGTACCGCACGTCCTCAATGAAAGCCCCCTCCTCGTTTGAGATGAAAAGCGAGCGCTATACGGTCGCGGTAAAACAAAGGGGCGAACATCGCGGGGGCTGCGGCCTTCGTCAAGTCGATCTGTAGGCGGAGCGCCGCGGTTAGAGCGTGAATGCGGCGGTGGATCAAGTCCGCTGACCCAGACGGCAGCTGAGTGTTGGAGCTTGCTGACCCCATTAACCAGCCCCGTTAAAGCCTATTCTCTGCCCGCGGCCTCCTCAGCTGCCCCGGCCCTCTCTCACACACTCGCAGCGCAGGGGAGCTGGTGCTCTTCTCTCCTCCTTTGTCTTCTACCCGCCGTGTGAAATTCAATCTCCCAGCCTCACTTTTGTTTGACTGTTAAACCGGAGAGCGGTAAAATTACCCTTAACAGGGCAAGGGAAACGGAGGCCATGTTTGATGTCCCCTCCCAATGGTTAAACCGCCTTGGCCAAAATTGCGCAACTAGACATGAAGCCCACAGGGACCACAGCGGAGTGCAGAAGTGCACGGTGTATTTCCCCCGGAGTGAGGTGACCCACAAGCCCCGGCTGGGCAGACTGTGTGGCGCAGTGGGGCTGGGGTTTCCCCGTTCTGGCTGCTGATGAGCTCTGTCTGAACCTGTCTCCACCAGCTCCTCGGTGGAAAACCCACACTCACCGCGACAATCACAGCTACCAAGGGGCCATTGTGGCTCAGAATAGAACTGCTGCGTCTGTCGGCCCTGCTGACCATCAGTCACTGACCTACAGCCACAGTCACAGCCACCAGGCAGCCATTGCGGCTCAGAATAGCATGACCGGGTCTGACTGCCCTGCCGACCATCGGTCACTGACCTGGGCTTGGTCTCCTGTGCTGCGGTGTGAGCCACCTTTCAGCACACAGCACTACAGCCCATGAAAGAAATCTATTTAGCAAGAGCAAAGGGTACTCTCAGTGTACAGTTACAATCGTTGAAAAAGGCTTTGAAATTGCTTCTGGGGTGCCCATTTACTGAGTAAAGCCCATGATCCTGGGTGGATTGAGCAAGATCTTATGGGGATTTTCAGAGTACAGTGAGATGATAAGAGCTTTTCTACCAGCCAACTCAATATACCACCTGTTTAGTTTCCAAAGGTGGAAAACAAAGTACATTATACTGTCAACTTCTGACAAAAGAGTATTTCAGGTAGGCAAAATGAAAATGTAGAGCAACCTGTTCATTACACATTCAATGCAATTATGGTAATCTTTTCATTTCCTGCTTCAACAAAATGAGATGCAGGTTCAACTGTCTTCAAAGATTTATGTAGACGTGCTGTTGGTGTCTGACAGACGAAAAGGGATTAGTCACAATCCCTACCCTACTTAGTCATCGCTGTGGAGAAAACACAAAAGAAAATGTGTAAAAACATGCCAAGCTACTCCTTGCTGGTGTGCCTCATTCTCGTTTTACTGGCTTCCTGGGAGATAAAGTACCGTAATGGAGCTCTTCGTAATGTGCAAAGAGCCCCATGGCTGCCACTGGAGGAGTCCACTGTTTATGACATAAGAAAACATGGCTGTGACTGTGGTGAGGGACATCTGTTAGCAGTTAAGGAATGCTGTTGAGTAATTAGCCTCCTGCGGTATGGGCAAGAGCATGCTGGCTATGCGAGGGTTAATGTCAGCATAACATTCATAATAGCAGGTCTCAGCTGTGCTGCTCTGTCCAGCTCAATCCTAAACTCTCTCTTTCTCTCTGTCTCTCTGTCTCTCTCTCTCTGTCTCTCTCTCTCTCTCTCTCTCTCTCTCTCTCTCTCTCTCTGTCTTTCCTCACTGTACCAGCTGCCTGCTGTGGACATCATTCCCCACACAGTCACACACAAACACACAGGGTGTAAGTTATTATCATGCAGTGCCATATGTACAGTACACAGTTTATGTACTGTATATAGAAGGCATATTATCATGCATGTAACATTTATTTGCTCATTCAGCTAGGGAATATCAGTCTAGTTCTTCACTAACTTGAAACATGTTTTAATGTTGACAGATTCTGTTATTGTTGCATTTCAAAATACTTAAATACCTTCTAGAAAAAGGCTAAAACATTTGTTGACTACAACAACACATACAATGACCATCTTATGTCCAGAACAACAGTCAAACAGTTGGAAGTGATGGACCTGTTGTGAATGCTTAGAAATAAGTATGCTCAGAAACTTGCAAAGAGGGCATCATCCTCTAGAAAGGTCTCATGCAAAATGCAATATAAGAGGTCTCAAAAATGTAATGTAATAAGAGCTTTACTTCATAAAAAAACATGAGGACTGTGTAGGAAACATCCAGTGCATTTTAAAATAGCAAAGCGTGTTATCACAGTACTGCTTCATAGCCATCCCCCACGCAGCTCTGTGGGAATCTGGTGTATAATGGAGTCCCCGTTTAATTAATTCAAACCTGCACAGCACAGACAAAGGCCTCACAAGACTGAGGGTTCCAAGTGCACTTTGCAAAAAAAAAGCATTGCGTCAGCCAGCTTAGCCGAGCTGCCCAATCCTAGCTAATAATGGGGTGAGGAGTCTTAGTGAATTACACTGATTATGAATGCTCAACAGAATCCTGCAAGGGGCTATTGCAGGTATGACGTGCAACAGCGAGATACCTTGCTTCACTAGTTCACAGGGTGCATCTGGATGCAAGGCACAGGTCACCCCTTCTCAAGTTTAAGGTTCAGGCAATCGTGAGAAAAGGACTAAACGGGGGCAAAGATTTATGTTGCTGTCGCACTGCCCTGCTTATCAACGGAGATAGGAAGTTCAAAAATAAACGCTGACCTGTGAAGCCGACAAGTTCAATCAACGGGTGCGTGGAAGGAGGCCGGAATATCCTGAATTCTGTCGACTCATACTTCAAACGCAGAGCACTTAAAAAGGACTCATGCAATTACACTTACAAACTTACAAACCTAATGAGTAGAAGGAAACCAAACAGCAGAAATAAACAGCTGGAAAAATTGACCAGAGGAAACAGAAGCTGCCTTTCCTCCTGCTGCACTCTACAGAAAGTTGTGTCTGGCGTACACACACACACTCACACACAGTGTATAGCGATGGGGGAGTCTCTCCCGGCTCACTCCAAACCCATGAAAAGAACAATAACCCCAACTGTCACATGACCCTTCTCTGGGCCTGTCCTTTGTTTGGACTCAGGAACAATATGAGAGCGGTTCTCTGCCTCCTCATTGCACTGGAGAGCACCCAGCTGAGCTCCTTTCAGCCACTGGGGCTGGCTGGGCTGTGTGTGACATATTAATCACAAAGTTATTAAAGCCCACAGCAGTGTCTGCCACTCTACTCCTCACGAACGCTCCTCACAAACATGATGACCTATTGTCACCCACACCCACCCTCCCCTCAGCCTGAGCATACACGCACTCTAGCTTTCCCTTTGACATTGTGAAGCCTTTTCAGGCAAAAACATTTTTATAGTTTCACATTCTCTCGTTGACCCCCCCCCCCCACTCCTTCTAAATGTCATTGTCCTTTATCACTAGAGTCCATTGAGAACATTCATTAAGCACTGCCAAACTGACCTGCTTTGTGCTGGTTTGCAGAGGATGGGTAAAGTTACCCTTGCAGCTAATATGACCTTGTGAATAAGAACAAGCTACAACAACAAACTTTCAAAAACAGAAATACATACAGAATGCACTACTAACAGCCATATTATCCTGAGCAGCGACATCTCTACAGGCCACACACAGACCCATGTTTGTATGTACAAAACTGAAATTAGTCAGAAACAATTAAATTAAACAGACAAGCCTTCCGTCCAGAACGTAATACCAAATCCCTCTCCGTGTTGTGATTTGTCGATTGCCCTTACCAGCAGCAACATGTCTATCTCAGACATTCCAACCCTTTCTAATAACACAAGCTCTTGCGCAAGACCTGCTTACCTATTTTCCAAATCCACGCGTCTCTAAAGTAGAGTCCAACTTTTTATCCGTCTTGACTTCACTGACCAGCACTCAGAGTTACAGCCGAACCCCACACATACTGGACAGGCAACAACAGGAGCAGCGTGTGATACCTCCTTCAGGACGCCGTCTTTCTGTCCCACAGTTCACCTCCTGCAGTGAACAGTGCCGGTGTTCCTCCCGTCAGAAGTCAGGGCTCTCTCTCCACTCTCTCTCTCCCTGTCTCATACACACACACACACACACACACATACCCCAGCGCTGCTTCACTGCCCAGCAGGGAGTGATTTACAACTTCCCAGACACACCCTCTCTAGTGGGCAGGACCTGGGGAGTCAGCTTTGGGCCGGCCCCTGCCCTGAGCAGTCAGCGCAACCTGTTGCCTGACAAACACCCGGGGCAGAGTAGCCTTCTCTTTCGCCCCTGGAAAGAGCCTTCTCTGTACTCCACAGTCCAAGACTTCTGGAGACTATTAAAGTGAAAATGTCAAAAACAATACGACTGTTTAGCTCTAATCTACAAAAAACTATTCTGCTGTCAAAAGGAATTCTCCTTTATTTTTCCCCCAATTATATGGACATCAATTAGGTTTGGTGTTTATATTCTTCCAATTGTCCATTGGTGTTCATGCCGGTGACTTCATTTCAGAGAAACTAATAGGTATATAGTAAAACACATACTTTATATACATTAATTTTTTATTTGAGACTGCAGTTAAAAAGTCAAAGGATTCATTTGCCAGGGACATACTTGACCCCCCCGACACATACACACACCACAATGGTAAATAGCAACAGAGCTATCTTAACAGATATGTTTCCACATTGCTGCTTTGACTTTCCCCTGCCCTTCAGTGTCTGAAGATCAAAATAAACAGTACTGTGTGCATTCTATGGCTGACCAACGAGCTTAGTGGCCCTGGGTTGGGAGGATAGGTGATATTTGTTTAGTGTTTGATTGTTCAGCAGTACGGTTACACAATTTGTCACAGGAAACCTTGACTCGGGGAGGGCCACCAATCGAGGGCCTTCACCTTTTCAGCATATGGGATTATTAAATTCAGTGGATAAGCGCGCAGGCTTCGTAGAGACACCTGGACTCTTACAACAAGCGGTCTTCAGTTACAGTACACCTGTCATTGCTCTACCCCGCTATGAAATATGTCTTATAACTCAAGTCTGGCGATGAAACCTGAAGCAACTTCAAAACCGCTCAGTGTTCAAGTTATAAAACACACTCAGTCTTCTGAGTCTGCTCAGTTGAGTGTGTATTTTTTAGCATTACAAAATTCACATCCAATGGGATTTCTATGGTAGTGGCAGCAGCACTGGACATACATATGCCTGTTCGTGTTGGTAAAGCTTCAGAGGCAAACTGTGCCCTGTAGCCTTGTCTCCCATTGCCTGTCACTCAGTAACACTGCCCTGCTCCTCTTTCATCCCCCATGGGCCCCCGAGCACCTGTGGTCCGGCCCAGCTAAGACCCCCACCACCGGAAAACCCCACCCTGCCTCCCCCGGGCCCCCCACCTCTCGGCCCTGCATCAGGGGACTGCAGGTTCAACAGGTGACATGTTCTGCACTCCATGGTGGTTGTATTTCCACCAAACCGAGTCACCATTGCAAAATAACCAGTGTGTATCACAAACAATATTCACAAGAGCTGGCAATTGAAAAAAATCTGAGTACTGTCTTGGAAGCAGAGGGCTCATTGTTTATTACATAAAAATAACTTTATTCTGGGCAAATGAAGGTGTTTTCAGGAAGTTGTTGAGGAAGGGTCCCGCCCACAAACTGACTCAGGATTCAGATCTGTAATCATCTGCTCATTACTCACAACGCCTGCAGATGCCATGACAATCATCTGCATGAGTCAAAAGTGCCAATTATGCCTCAAGCCCCAAAAGACTTCTTTAGGGAAGTAGCTGAGGACCTACAGTATATCATCAATACAGCGTTATAGCATTCTTGTCTCAGCGAAGAACGTGCTGTGTGTTTTTCCTCATAGACACAGTAGCAAAAGCTGAAATGAATGCTAAAAAATTAGAGTTAATTTGTCATGTTTCAAATCTTTCCATTTCACAACTTTTAGCTGTTAAAAAACCAATGAGTCCACGGTATTCAGTTTCAAACTGAGTCATGTCAGAATTGTAACTGCTGCAGTGGGGCTGAATACACATGTATTTAATTTAAGCTTTTTTTAAAAATCTGGAATTCCCATGAAATCATGAAACATGCTATATTTTGACTTCAACACATGTGCATAGTCATTGTCAGGTATGTTTATTTCTACAGATTGTAAATAGATAAGTCATATTAGATTTGGAGGCCCCTAGAGCTTCTATTACACTTAAATTAAATCTGGTCTAAAATCTCTCTGAAAGTACACTTCAGCAAAGTATTATTTGCACCAACTTTACATGTAACGGTTGATTGATAAGACCAATATCCATAGCTTACTTCAACAGGGCTATAGTCCGGATTACCTGCACATATCTACACTGAGCGGCACTTTTTTTTGTAAAATTAGTATTTTTGCCTGAAAGAGGACTGTTGACATGTAAACGTACTTGACCACTCCTACCCTTGATGTGGAGCTGGCTATCCTTGAGTCATGGCCTCAGCTGAACGCAATGCGGAATTTTCTCACCATGGTAACTGATGGAACATGGAACAGGCACAAATAACAGCTCATCTGCATGCTCTTGCATTACCAAACATCATCTGCCCTCTCACGTTACAACACGCTGTCATGAAGGGGAAGGCCTACACAGATTTAAAGGGGAAGATTTAAGGAAGATTGTAGTTGTCTTGTCATGGTAGTTTTAGACTTGGTCTATCTAACTTTTGTGCTGGACATATGTTCATGGCATTGCAACCAATCCTATATGAATTGTACTTTATCTGATGTGCTCGGTTGGTTGTTGTAAGAAGTGCACTGTTTTGTATGTCGCTTTGGATAAAAGTGTCTGCTAAATAAAATGTAATGTAAGGGGAAGGAGAGGAGTTCAGCAGAAATCAAGCAAAAGCCAGGCCTTTGTAAATGCTTGTCACCAAAGCTGCGCAGTATGTGTTCCAGAAGGCAGTAAAAATAATTGATGGCTGACAACGTGGCTTGTTGACTCACAAAAGGCAACACCGGTGGCCTTCACTTGGACATGGCAGTTAAGCATTGTTTGTAGAGATAGCAGGGGGCTCTACTATTGGCAGTTGTCACACAGTAAAAACTGGTTAATGAAGCCACATAGACCCCAGAGCAGAGGGTCTAAACTGTCTATCTCAAGCTATAATGAGCTGTGACCGAGCAATATGACAGAGCAATTTGCTCTATATTTATATTTCAGCAGAATAAAGGTTTTAACGAAGTTACACTGCTGGCCCTTTAACATAAAAACGTGGTGAAAAGCTTGTTTACATTATTTCAGAAGGACGTGACGAGGAACTTAAAGGGTGTGACACGCTGGCCCCTCTTCACTCATAGACATTTTCCAAACCTTCCCAAAGGCACATCCCACAATGAAAATAGAGCTCGGAAACTAATCCACTTTGATTTGACTCATGGACCGAGATAAGACATTTCTTGCAATTGTGACTATTTCTCAGAATTCAGACTTTTTCCCCTCTTGCCATTGTGACTTACAATAACAGCCTGATTACAGCCAATCAGGCAGCAGTCACCTATGCAGTAGGTTATTCAGGAAGATCAAAATGGACACATTTAGAGAGACCTTTTTTATCTTCTAAAGACTGCTAAATAACTTATTGTCTTATGACTTATTTGACAAGTGTGAGAAATATAATAACATCAGAATTCCAAGACACCATTGAAAAAGATAACATTGCAATTAAGCCAACATTTTTCTGTGTAACAAACTGGCTTCCATATTACAGTACACCGAAACATTAAATACAGTAGAATTAAAATGCTATCCATACAGGGCACAGATATGTCCTCAAATCTCATTGTCTTTCAAATGCCCTTAGCTAGGTCAAATGTACTGTTAGCATTTCAAAGGAGGTAATTTTCTACTGCAGATGATCAATCTGTCCTAATAGCAGTGCAGGCAACATGCCAGCCTCCCATTTAATAGTATGTTACCTGCTCTCAGGAAAACAGCAGCTTGGGAACTGCATTTAATACATAGGTAGAATACCAATCTAAATGTAGGAAGGGGAACTGACAGAAAAACAAAGAAAACATCAATATTAGCACCTCTTTCCGTAAAATGACAAATGCTTACTGTACACTAGATCCTATTCTGGGAAAGGTCATTTTTTCTCTCAACATTAGAAATACAACATTAAAATAAACATGGAAATATAATACCGTTATCTGGAAAATGCAGGTTCAGAAGAATTGTGGCATACTGTAATGTTTTGATGAATATCTTTAAACCAATTAAGAAGGTTTTTATTCAGATTTAATTTGGAATTGACAAGATACCATGAAGGAAACTTTGTATGAAAGAAGCCCTTTGGAATCTTCTGGTAACACTTCATTATTTTTGGACGGATTGGTATCCTCAGCTTTATCTGCACAGAAACCTCAAAATGTCCACTGTTTGCAGATATGGCTCTCTCATACCTCATTCCTCATGATTTATATTTATAATATTAATCATTTTCTGGTTTTAAGCATCCTGATGATGGAAATACGGAGGTCAATGAATATCAGAAGGCAACTTTAATAGAGATTGTTTCCCAAAATGGATAGTGGTTTCTCTATGGAAGATATCAAAGGTCTTCGTACTGGATACGTCCACATCTTTTTTATTTATCTCAAGAAGAAAATATGCGCCTGCTTTATGTTTGCTTGACAAGTGGATTTTGTTTACCCCATTGGCAAATCTTGAAATGATTCAAGCTGGAAATTTCTACATGTCTTACTTTGCAAAAACATAATCTAAATTTGATTTATTTTTTGCAGTCAATATATGTCTTTTTCTTTTCCTGAAGCCATTCTTGTCCCCAAACAAAGCAGTTTATTGCTTAGTTTACACACTAGCTTACACAGAATCACCCCATCATGCATGCAGAACAAGACATGGCCTGCCTGCAATCCATAGGGACACTTCATATGCGCTTCTTTAAGACTTAATTACACACAGGAGGCTATCGCCTGAGGGCGAGTCATGGCTGCTGCCTCTAGTGTTGGTAAAGTGTGCATAATCACCTGTTGGACACTGCTGTGGGCTCCGCCTGCCTGTGGCGTCCAGTGCATTTGATGGGGTAGAGTGTGGCACTGTAGTAATGCACGGTAGGCGGAAGCAAGTTCATGCAGGACACACTATCTGTGTTTACAGTCAACAGGGTGATGTTCTCATTCCTTTATTCTGCTCCCAGCCAACTGCAATGTCTTCCTCTGTTCCCATAATCCCTACGCGTTACCCTGCCTGCATTTCCCCTTGATGACTTACAGCTGATATCCTATTATGGAGACAATACATAATTGCTATTTTCAGACGAAGTCTTTTGACTGCGTTGGCCTTTAATTGCAGAAGCAAAGAGTGACTGAAAGCACTGAGCTTCAGCCAGCTAGTTAGGCTGATGGAAACAACATCGACCTCTGTCAACTGTGCAGTGCCTGAGGGGGCCAAGAGCAACTTTCACAATGTGCGCCCAGATGCGGAGAGCGGGTTGTTGTGCTGCAGAGGATGGAGGTTTTACTGCGTGACCCCCGGGCCGGTGGGGCTTAGAGCGGGGTGGGATAGCACCTCGGGCCTGATCTTGACCAGAGCCCTGTCACAGAGGCTTTCCCCTCGGCGTGATTAATAAGCCCCCTCTCTCTCAGACAGGACACGCGGTCAGGCGCGAGCGGCCCAACACAAACACAGCGTGGCGGGCTGGGGACTACACAAACAGGGCCTGGACCGGGCCTGTGAAAACAGCCTGGACGAGGCCGCAGATAAAGCCGGCCCTTGTTTGGTCAGCCATGAGTCCTCTGAACTGGAGAGTGAGTGAAGCTTCCCCTGGTACAGCACAAGACCCTTCCCTGGAGCAGGCCGCCAGGTCAAAGCACAAACCCTGTGACTTTCGTCCTGCTTCTTGTCAAGTGCCATTAGCTGTATCAACCGTGCTTCATGTCACGTGGAGTGCCACGTGACGCGCACCTTTGTGCCAGCCTCCCCTTGTGTTCCTCACTGTTGTGCTGGATTTAAAACAGCGACTCGCTGGTCCTTGTTTTCACTCTCCCAATACCTTACGAAGTAAATAAGAGTCAGCCCAACCAGGCCCTGGGCTGTTCAGAGATGTCACGGGCGGCTCCGTGGGATGCGATTCACTGACCTCTCCGTCTCTCGCGCTCCTGCAGGACCTGAATGCTGGACAGGATGTGGACACGGTGCATGCGGTTGTGGACTCCCAGCTCCTGCAGGTCCAGTTCGGTCAGGTGCAGCAGGTCCTGGGGAGGAACACAGGCGGGCGGTGGGGTGGAGGAGGGAGGTAGAGAGGGGGCGAGATTAAGTCTCTGCAGTCTGGTAGGCACCATCAACGCTTTCATCTCCCAGCCCTGAACACCGTGCTCCTCACCTCCCTGATCCCACCAGAGACAGGACAGGCTGTCTGTTATTACTGCGCAGTGCTGCTGCACTTCAAACTACTGCCTTGTTTTGCTTTAAAAACAATACGCTCTTGGCTTCTTGCAAATGCGGCTTATTTTTCACTATCTTCTTGGCTTGCACTGTTCCCTGAGTTAGAGCGCCAACATATTAAATAGCAGGTTGCGAGCTATTTTCTGCTGTTTAGCATTTACAAAGTAAACACAGAGCGAGCGGATTTATATCAACACAAAGACAAAGCAAGCAGTAGAAAGGCTTTACAAATTATGGGTTCACGTGTTTGACTGTAAGCACTTTGGGAAGAATTGCCCTAGTGGAGGAAAACAAATAGGGAGGTGCGGTAAAGAACAACTCCAAAAAATATCACACCAAAAAGAGACATGTTATTTTTTGCGTTGTTGTTATTGTAAAATGAGTCGTTGAGCTGGAAGAGATTGTTTTTAGGCGGGAAGAAAAAGCACCACGCCGCATTACCGCCTTTGTCTCTCTTATCTCTGTGGTCTTCCAGGGCAATCTCAGGCAGGATCTCTCTGATCACAGGGCATTCCTCCCCTTTGTCCTGGGCCTGTTTTGATAGTGCGGGTTAGATAGAGTGGCCCAGGGCGGCTGTGCTGCTTCATGGGCCTCCAGTGAGAATGCCACCCCCCAGGTGCCCTGTGCTGGTAAGGGCTCTTTGTCCATTCACTCTCTGCCACCACACATCCCTGGTGGCAGGCCCTCATGCCACGCTAACGGTTGGGGGTGAAACGAACCCTCAGCTGTAAAGCACTTTAAGGGGGCACTATGCCACATGTGGTAGATTAGCATTCACATAATTCAGCCACTTCAATAGGTTTCAACAGCAGGTACTGCAGGTAGCCATTGCGAGGACAGAGATGGTGATGGAGTGGGGAGATTCTGGTTTACAGAAAATGTGAAATTAGGGGAAGGGCTCTTTGCACTCACTAAGTTCATCCACAACCAGTATTTAATGTGTCCTGGGGTAAATATCAAATATAGTAAATATCACCCGTCACTGATCTCTTAGCCTTATGGGGATTGCTCTCAGCCACATCACTCTTATCGTAATGGCAAGCGCTGGAACAGAGCGCTGTCACAGTCAGTCTGGCATCTGACGTGTGTTATCTGATAGTACTGCATGTACTTCAGTAAGTCATATCTAGATTTTCCTCCTAATCCATACCCTCCAGTACCCTGGAGTACAGTCTGCTCTAAAAAGGGCCAGAGTTGGGTGCAGGTTTTTGTTTTAACCCAGTAAAACCATGCCTGATTCAACGAATTAGCCCCATACTCGACACTGGACGAGATGAGCCACCCCTGCTTTAGAGCATTTATCACTCTCCCTTCCTACATTAATGCTGAAATTCTCATCATTTTTCACAGGTAAAAAAAAATAAGGTGAAAATGTCATCATCATAAAAGTACTTGGCTGATACCCAAAAAGCATACATATTTAAATTCAGCAGCTGAACATCAATAAATGTTTAAATAGCTCTTTCCTCCCTCTCACTTACTGCTTTTGCAAAAGTTCTCTGGTAACAATTTACGATTGGCATAGCTATCACATTGGGTTTCCACAGAAAAGAGCTTCTAAAATGGCCGTTCTTCACATAGCACTGAGTGAGAAAGACACCTTCAGTGCCTCCAGCTTCATTTCCTCCTGAAATTCCAAATTGTTCGGTCAGATCTCCAACCATCGACATTAGACCACTGATGCCCATAACCACTCTGTTCCTGGACTACGGTCAGGAAGAGAAGTATTGGGGAGAGTATTCAGTGGCCATTATGAATTGGCCTTTGTCGAGGTCATCTCAAAAATACACAGCAATGACAGTAAATTGGCTGAGAGAACAACTGGGCCACTTTATGAAGCTCTTGAGACCACTGCACCTGGGGCTGAATGTGTGTGGGCAGCTTATTAATGAGAAACAGGTTCTTCATCCTCCTGTTTCTGCTATGCAGCTGACTGCACAACAGAAGTGTGAAGTACAGCAAAATATATATGTAAACCTGAAGTTGTATTTCAATTTTTTTTTTCAATTTCAATATGTTGTAAACAGGAGTAAAATAGTAGTCTTATTTGCTATCTTATTCTACACTGTCATTTTGAATGCTCTTTTGAATGCTTTGGCTTCTGTCAAAAGGACCAAGGGTTCCAAGCACCAAAGGAAATCCAGGATATTATTGTCTTGCAGAAGCTGTATATTAAGTTAATTATTAGATCCTTTTGGATTTCTATGGAATCTACAAAATGACACCACCTAGGGAGTCTGCTATTTATAGCATCCGCAAACAGCAAGATATGCAGATGTTTTCAAACATCACCTCTTGTGATCACTAAGGATACATACTGTATATGTCAGCAGAATTACATTAAAATTAAGACATTAATGACATTATATTAAATTGATCCAGATGCCTAAAAATTGTCTACACATAACTACACATAGCATCCACAACTGTGATCCTGGGTTTTCCAACAGTATTCCTGCCCAGCGTAAGGCTATATTAGTGGGTGCTCTTTTTTTACAACTGTTTGTCTGAGGTGAATACCAACATTGTAGCACAACTTTTACTACCTTAAAACCACAGCTTTACAACTATGATGCAAATAGGCCCAGACTGGCAGCTGCAATTACGACCTAGAACACAACAACCTTTCAACAACCTAAAAACTTTAGTTTCAGTGTTTGGACCTGAAAGTTGTGTTCTGTTCTGTGTTGTTCAGATTTTATTTTAAGAAAGGCGTGACACATTTTTCAAGCCTTTGGGATGTGTCACCACAGTAAATATGACATTATAAGTTCAACTCATCAGACTTCTGACATCGGAGTTTGCCACTATGTTAATAATAACAACAACCACAACAATAATAATAATAATAATAATAATAATAATAATAATAATAAACATCATCATCATCATCATCATCATCATCATCATCATTTAAATTAAAAATGCTCTTCCAGAATTGCTTTACCTCAATCACCTTTATATTAAAAAAAAATACCATAAAGATGCCAGAATCAGATAAATACTTAAAGTCAAACAAGCCATGAGCAGTACATACATGCCTGCAATGACTTGATGTGTTTGAGCAAATCGTTGTGGTCTGTAGTTTGTGGTTTTTGTACTTGCTGTCATGGGCTGGTATACTATCTGATCCAGTCTCACAAAAACACTAAAGTGAGAAAAACCTCTTCAAGGAAGCTGATGTGTGCTAGACCACAGACTAAATATTCCTCCCAACTCTGCAAAAACAAGCAGCATGAGTCAAAGGGAAGAACAAGTGGAAGCAAAGTACAGGCCTTAGGCAGCTGTTCCATAAGAGGCGATAATGCTGTGCTGGGAACTGAGAACTTTTATTCCTCACCGCCCTGCTAGAGCCCATTCTACCAGGGGCTCAGGGGCTCAGTTCTCCATGTGACCTGGAGGCTTAGCCAAGGCCATAGGGCTGGGGGCGATGTGAGACAATATATCACACAGATTTAAAAAATCTGTATTTTATACAAACAAAAACATGTTTATACAAAATGTCACCCTTTAGTCTTATGTCACCGAAAGGGAGACGGTCCACTTTAAGCTCACAGAGGAACTCTGTTCATGGTTTGCTTTGGCCAAGCTGAGACTCTCACCCTTTTGTCTCCCCCTCAGCTCTATAGTGCAGCCAAGAGAGAGCTAAATAGGTGTGATAAATCCTCCACCCGGGGCCTGAATAATGCAGAGAGGAGCGTCAGGGTGAGTGGCTGCCCTCAGCGAGCAGAGCCAAGAGCGAGGTCCAGGCAGAAATGTACGCTCCTGGGAGAAATGACTCAACAGCAGAGTCGCCTCTGCTACTGTTTGCAGCCACAATACGTCCTCCCACCACTGTTAGATTAAACTCTGATCCAGCTCTGACACCGGTGGCTCCCCTAATGCAAGATGGTTCAAATGTGCATTTGATCAGAATGGAAAGAGAAAAGTTGCACTTTTTGTGTGGAAAAACAAACAGAAAAGATTTCAGATCCACGGGCAAGATGCATATATTCCAGTGATCGATTCTGCAGGGTTTTCCACACGGAAAAATGTCCTGCTGGATGTTTTTTTTCGGTTTTTCCTCTGAATCATCCGTTGAAAATGTCAGGATTTCAGACCACAATCCTTGGAGTAATTTCATCACTGCAAAACGCATTTCTTTGAATTTACCAATTAAGAAAAGCTTAAGCTAACTAAATATTCACCAATGGGTCCAATAAAAATGAGTTTTTTTAGTTTAGTATTAATGTGTTTCTAATGAGTTTATGTAAAAATCCTTGCGAGGTCAATTTGAACATTCACTTTTTCCACATTCATCATGAATGTAACTGCTGTATATTCAGACACCTGCGTGGCTGACCTGTGCTGCCTGTGAAGTTAATCAAACGCTCTTACCTCCACTCCGTCATACTCATCATCGAACAGCACAGAGTACTCAGGGAGGCCCAGCTGTGTCAGCCATTTTGGGATGGCCAGGTGCTTCATGGTGTGAACGGCACTCCTCCTCCTGGAACCAGAGCCCTACGGACAGATGTGAAGGCTGCAGCTTGCAGGTGAAATCTGTAGAAAGATCATCACACAAAAAACACATCTCAAAAACCTGGAGGCAGTAACAGAAGTGTGGGGCGGTAAGGCCAATCCTGATGGATTCATTTGTCCCACAGATCCCACTTGCAGGCAGTCTTGAGAGACTCAAAGCCTTTTTTAATAATTCATAGCTGATTTACACCTGAGTCAGAAAATATATCCTCAGGAGTAGTTCATGACTCTCACTGTGACCTCTGTGGATTTGTGAAAACCAAGGCTTCAAGGTTTCACTCAGGCTATCGGCTCATTTATCACATGGGTACAGTTTTTACTCACACTCCTGCCCCTTACACATCATCAAGCTGTCAAGTGATAGTTTTCCTTTAGAGGTGATATAAAATATGCTGCTGCCATGTGCAGTCTACCTAAGGGGCACGTCAATGCTGTGACGATTGCACATTTGTCTTTACTGAAATATAAGAAAGGGATATAGAGCTGGAATATTTCAGATGCCAAATCCCAAATGTACCACCGATGACACCCAGCCATCTGACATGGACCCTTATGGGTTCACACATACAGTAGGTCTTAATTTGGCTCCATCAGGTAGAAACCACTGCTTGTCATCAGCTGTCAGACAGAAGTGCTTTGTAAAGAGTTCTTTCCTCAGCAGTAGTGTCAGGATCGCTGTGCAAGAGTGCAATGGCTGCCCTCTAGACCTGAACCAAGGCTTTTGGATTATTTTCAGAGGGAATGTATTTGTAGTTACTACTTCAGACCATATTTCAAGTGTTTAGACTTTAATACTTTTATCACTAATATTTTAAGATATTTAAGACAGTAGTTTAGCATCTACATTTTCACCTCTTGCTCACTGCGTTGACGTGTTGGTGATGTGACTGCAGTCACTCGCTACATTTAAGTGTGAAAGTCAATTAGCAATTCTTGAATTAACATGCCAAAATATTCAATAATCTTTGCAAAAAATGCTCGTTGACTAAATCAACAGGTCAGGAAAATGTGACTGATCTAAATACACATTGCTGTAAGCCAAAGAAAAATATCACCTTACACAAAACCACAGCTGTTTTCACATGTGAATAATTCATTAAGTTAATGCTGAATTTATCACATGGGGCTTTGTCAAATCACTCACCACTCTTCTCAACAATTACCCATCCTGGTGGGTGTCAAGAACCAAAGAACTGAAACGTCTTGATTTAAGCCATTTTACTATTTGGTGGAGTATTATCCAGTCAATTCTATCACCAGCACAAGATTAGAACCATTGTTGTGGCCCCTGGCAAAACAATGGCCCCTGTGTGGAGGTTGTCAATCTGTGTGCAGGTACATCACCCAATTAGGCAAAAACCAGTCATCAAGTGCACTCATCTAGTCTCCCAGCTTTTGGTCTGTTTGCAGTGCTACAAGTAATAAAACCATAGTGCTGCCCCTCAGAACAATGCCTGGCCTAAATCAATTAGAGCATTTCTCATTTTCTTAATGCAAACATCTGCCAACGTGCTTCCAGAGACAAGCACAGCCCCTCGCTGCAATAACGGCTAATACATTCCCAAACAATGGCCCGTAAAAGCGGCGCTGTAGGCGCTCAAACGGGGGCTGTAAACCCTGTGGGGAACGCTGTGGCAGTAAAGTCTGCACTGCACGGCTGCTCCAGCTGCGTTAGCGCTGTGTAAAAACGCTCCCGCCGGGGGTGCGGGAGCGCCCTCTCTCTTTCTCTCTCTCTCTCTCTCTCCTAAAGGTGGGATCTTCCTCCTTTTGTCTGTTCCCCCTGCTCCAGCTGGCTCTCCGGAAGCACTGCGGTGCGTAGGCTACTCTCATTACCGCCACCGATCGTGATCATTACTGTTATGGGGTTCACACTTTTAAACGCTTTGTACTGATTTCACTTCAAATGGAGATGGAATCACCCGACTTCACCTCGGCAGTTCATTGGAGTAGTTGTACTTGTGTTAATCACAGACACCACCGCAGAACCCAAAATGCCATTATGAGAATCCAGTCCAATGAGTGTTATCTTACCCGTGCTCTGTTCACAAGGACTGAGCCCCAGTGGGACTGTCTGAACAGAAATGGGCTCCTCCATTTTAACGAGCCTCTCAGCCAACATTCCTGCACTGTGTAGT
This sequence comes from Conger conger, assembly GCF_963514075.1. NCBI lineage: Eukaryota > Metazoa > Chordata > Actinopteri > Anguilliformes > Congridae > Conger > Conger conger. The sequence continues at coordinate 57,378,244 of NC_083763.1, forward strand.
GAATCCAAAAATAAGCATTAACCCAATTCCACTGACAGCCGCTGAATGCATGGACCCTACACACCTGCATAACCAGGACCTCACTCCTGCCCCAATTTCACTAAGTATAGACTCCAGTGATGTCATGTGGGCTCCCACAATGAACCAATCGTGGCTGAGAATGAATTGCACTCTCTCTGTCAATCATCCATTACCGCTGTTTCCCAAATGACTCTATCCACGGCTCAGATGGTAGAGAACTACAGCAGGGACGGCCTGCTTGAGTTCATTATCATTGACCATGTGGAGTTCATTATCATTGGCCATGTGGAGTTCATTATCATTGACCATGTGGAGTTCATTATCATTGACCATGTGGAGTTCATTATCATTGACCATGTGGAGTGCATTATCATTGACCATGTGGAGTTCATTATCATTGATCATGTGGCGTTCATTATCATTGACCATGTGGAGTTCATTATCATTGACCATGTGGAGTTCATCATCATTGACCATGTGGAGTTCATCATCATTGACCACGTGGAGTTCATTATCATTGACCATGTGGCTCTAGCCTCAACCCTGAACTACTATAATTTTCCACAAGATCACATTTTATTATGTGGTGGGTTCTGACATGCAAACACGGCTCCGCAATATGTCCTCTAGCACTGGTCACCTGTTTATGTTGCCGTGTCTGGACATAGAGGGCTGTGGAGGATGAGAAAAGACAAGTTGTGACAGGTGAAAGAATTTCTCAAAGAAATGTGCAAATCCATGTTTCATCTTACACGCCTAAAAAGGGAGCTGTTGGGATATATTTCAAAAAATCTCAGCTGAAGGCAAAAATAGCTAATTAGTGCCATCAAATGAACTCATGGATAAGTTCAAATATCAGTTTAAATGTCAGGGTGGTTGGAAATTGCAGTGCACTCCTATTCCTTTAGGCAAAATATAGCCGTGTTCAAGATATAGTACTGTGAGGAACCATTCTTATACAGAGAATACAGCAAAGCTAAATTCAGATATCAACAGCTGTATGCAAGATTGTGGATCACTGAATGTAATATTATATGTCTACTAATAATGCAAAAAACTTGCCTCATGTAGAACTGCATAATTAAACATAAGCTAGACATTATAGCTTGTCATTTTCTCAAGAAAGACAGAAGGGAAAACATGTTAACGTTTATCAGTGATCAAGATACAGTGTAACTAAAAGCAAATAATTTCCATATTGAATTCAGGGAACACTGTTTAACAGATATACACATGTGGCACATCTAGGGGTAGCCACACGGTACTTGTTATTACCCATTGTAATAGCCTATTTATGTTCTGCTATTCTCTCTTTTAATTTTCTCTTTGTCCTGCAAACGTAGACATAAAATGATCCACAAGGACAGTCGAAACAGTTTACAACAAGAATAGAGATAGTCTTAGGCTCATTGAACTAATCTATTTTGTAAATACATAAAGAACAATCAGAATTTCCAAGCGGTTGAATATAGAATTAATCACAAAAAATGTTAAATGTTTTAAGTGAAATGTTTGCTTTTGTTGAAAGCCTCAGAAGACAGGAAATTAAATTGATCAGCCCTAACGCTGTGTTAATGTTTAAGCTAATTTGTTAAAGGTATCCATAACACAGAAATGGCACAATGTAGCAAGTCTATAGTTAGTAAGCCCGTTGCCATTGTAGTAGACCTGCAAAATGGCACTGAGATCAGTTTTGAAATGGGTGAGATATTGCAGTTCAAAATTTGCTGTTTTGAATGGAAGTACCAACCAAAACAAACATATAGTGAGCGCTAATTAAGTCTTTTAGCATCTATCACATAATAAATCATTTAATCCTTGCTGGGACACAGCAGTTTATTTTTATGTTTATTTTTCATAGGTACTCCCCGATATAATAGCCAAAAACAGATCCAGTCAGAACCACTGTGGGGATTCATATGTGAAAAAGTGCTCTGATGAGAACTGGTGGCTGCTGCATACCTACGGATGACACAAACAAACAGATTCAAGCACAGATAAAGCTACGGATGGTCTGGACAGGAGCACAGACTGTTTAACTGTTGGGAGCCAGCACCCCCCCACAGCGCTGTACCGCCTTCTGTATCCTGTTTAGGTGAATACAGCAGGCTGCTTCCTGCTCCTAAGATGATGAGGGAGTGGGGACCACCACAAAGGAGCCAGGGATTACATTTTCTACAGCAGATTATGCGACAGTCAACAACATTTGCTCTAATCATTACATTATCATTCACATTGAAATCCAGTGAAACATATTAGCCACATCTCCATGGGCAGTAGTAAGGGAGTAAGGGTATCCTTAAATGAGCTTTACGTATTTTAATGGGCTCTTGTTTTTCTTGTCAAGAGGGGGTTTAAAAATGTATTTCTTTATTTATTAATTCATTTGTTTGTTGTAGGTTTGGTTATTTGCCGTTATACCAACAGAATCGGCTACATCCGTTACAGAATCCCTCTTCCCAAGTGTTAAAACCACATTGAGGTTACACTGGCAAATCCCCTAAAACAAGGTTCATCCAGCTGCTTTCATTTAGAGCTCGCCTCGGCGTGGCCCCCTCTGCTGTGGTAACACAGCAGAGGGGTGTGGGAACAGCCACTGACAGTGTGGGAGTGTGGGAACAGCCACTGACAGTGCTAGCCTGATTATGTGCAACACTGACTTCTATTAGTGCTACAGGAAAAACAAGCTTATGAGAGCCCTTCTTTTCTAAGTGGAGCCCTCAGTTGCATCTGCAGCATTCCAGCAACCAAAAATAGATCCAGAAACCCCCAACAAGCAAAACAGCGCAAGTGGAACACAACTTCTTAAAAAAACACTTCTCAGAACACAGTGGCAAGGGCACAATCCACACACCGCACAAGCCACCCTAGGTCAAACACCTGTCCTGGAGGACCACAGTTTCTTTAGCAAATCAATGACTTAAATTAAGCAGTAAAACACAAAAAGTCGGCAGACACTGTTTGCAATTTGAGATTCCATCCTTGATGAACCAACAATAAATCTGCCTGGCCTTTAAAACTCACAAATTACACAACACTTCACAACAGCAGCTTGGCACCTCAGTAGGCCTGGAGCAGTTCATTTTGTGGCTTCTCTGGGCCCAGGCAACGATGAAAACATTCCAAACTCATCTGCGCCTTCTCCAAGTTGAGGAGGTCTACGGGCCAGGCATTCACAGCAAGCACGCTGATGAGGTATCAAGCAGAGAAGTAGCAGGGACCTGCTGATTCATAACAGTACACAATGTGTGTGTGTGTAGATGTGTGTAGGTGAAGGTTTATGAGCATGAATTACATGTCGATACTGAATCAGAGGTCGTGTTAACGCAGAATACTGCATTTTCACACAGAGGAAGTGAGCCAAAAAGCAGGAAAATATGTTCTATAAATGCAATATTCCATTGGCTAGCATGGCCATTGAATGTTAAATGTATGTACCCTATCAGATGTTTTGGGTGTTCAAATAAAGCCAAAAAAGGGGGAAGCACGGCCCTCCTCAGTAAGGCAACACATCTGACTGCAGATGAAGAATGCTGCATGGGCAGGCAAAACCCAGCAAAGACGCCATCCTAGATTTATTGGCGTGGTCACCATTCCCCCTGTGCTCAACCATGGTACAGATTTTCAGAAGGACACCACTCTACCATACATTATATAGAGGTGCAGCACAGTAATGCAATGTAATGTTATGCACAGCGAGTGCATGCTAAAATACACAAGGGAATTAGGGAGTCAATGGAAACAATCTCAAAGGCGATTTTGGAACGAGTACCCAATGTATTTTTGGAAAGCCATTTGGAGCTAATTATTTGCCAGAGCAAACTTGTGCCAGATAGAAAAGCATTGATTTTTGTGAAAAACAGGGAATTATAAATGGCCTTATGACATTGGCACCATCACATCTTCACTCAGCATGACATTGCCAAAGGAGCAGGGAAGAAAGTGACCAGTGTGCGAAAGACAGCTCATGTGTGCCTCATCGTTCTTTTTTAGTCCTAATTTACTTCAACAAGAGGGCAGCTGTGTAGGCAGCATGCCATAAAATAATGTTGTGTCAAGCCAGTTTTTGGAAGCAACAGAGTGACTGGCACTTTGACCGATGTTTATCCCTGCTTTTCCCACTTTGGAGTGCCCATTTTTGTCATCACTGCAAAAATCCTCAGGAGGGCACAAACAAGCGCTGCTCCGCCAAAGGCCAGAGGACCAACCCAGCCAAATGAAAGCCTTGCTCCCTGGGTAACACTACGGCTAATTATGTGGCAATATGCAGAGCTACTGGCCACAGTTGTGGACAGTAGGCCATAATTATATGTCTGACCACGGGGAGGGTCTGAAACTCAGTGTATTAGCAGAATGAGCCACCCCAAAGCCTCTCCAATGCATATCCAAGTTCAGAGAAGGAATACCTCTAAGGGCAGATTAGGAACTTCACTGCTATACCACATTAACCTCCAGCTGCCAGCAGATTTGAGTTATCATGCAGCATGGGATGATTCAAAGGCTACAAAGACATCATGTACAGTGTGCGGAGACAAAGGGACTGCATGCTTAATAGGAGCTGGACAGCTGCACATTTCCAAATCAATTTCTCAATTACAGTCCTTACTGTCAATGTTTATATGTGCACATTGTAAGGAGCCTTGTATTCCCCAAGTTTTAAACTTGACACAATCATCAAGCAAAACTAATATTACAGGGCAAAAGCATGCAGCTGGAGCCCCAATATTATACGTCAATGTCAACCTTCCATTTTTTGTAGATGAGATTATCACAAGACTATTCATTAGTCAAAAGCAGGAATTTCAGTACAGAATATTTTAAATGAAAGAAAGACCACAGACCCACAGCAATCACTCAAAACCACACATTTCCACACTGATAAAGGGCAAAGGCTTCCCCTGAGAGTGTCTGTGGAGTAGGTCTGTGTAACAGTTACACCAGCAGCACAGATTTGTGAAATGATAGGGAGGTGGGCTTCCTCCCTGTAATGCCATGGTGAATCACTGCATACCTGCAGTGCTTGCGCAATCCAATTCAATCCCAGAACATCTATCTGACCCCAATGCCAGTAATGGACTCATCTGTTTTGACAGAAGGTGCTATGAAGATAAACCTGGTATTTCAGATAACTGTTTAGTGTTCAGTGAATAGTCCTGATTATACACGTTCTTGTACTTTTAAGCATATTCTGTGCACAAGTAAAACATTTCCCAAGAGGAAATATAACTCTCACAGTAATTCATAAATTTGTATACATAACATAACTAATTGTCATAGTTAATACATATAGTGGTAGCAGTAGCACCACGATAAATAATACAAAATAAATAAATATGTAAATAAATAATGTAATGTAATGTAAAAAGTCAGGAATCCCAACTATAGCCAGTATATTAACAGAAAACAAACATTCAATTTAGGAACAAAACAGGAAGAACAAATTACATTAATGAAGTCCTATTTCTGACCCTGAGTCACAAGTTTATCATAATTCAAATTCACTCAGAACAAACTATTCTAGGGAGAAAGTTTGTGATTTTCCACTTGGGTTTCAGCCAAGGTGACATGCTTTTGAATATCATCATAATTTCTGATACATAATGAGCAGAGCAAGCTTTAAACAGAGTTACCAAGTTTCAAAGTTGCCTTTTTCATTTATTCTATTCATAAGGAGAATAGCAGTGTCAGCATGGTTAGAGGCCACTTAATATACAAACTAATAATGTAATAATTTGATCCAAATGGTAAATGGACTGCATTTATATTGCGCTTTTTTCCAAAACACTTTACAATTGATGCCTCTCATCCACCCATTCACACACAGTCACACACAAACAGCAACAGGCTGCCATGCAAAACCCACAGCTACACCAACCGGCTCATTGCCAGCAATTATGGGTTAGGTGTCTTGCTCAGGGACACTTCAACCCACCAGGGTGGGGGATCGAAAAGGCAACCCTCCGACTTCCAGACAACACTTCTCACAACTGAATATGTTTGAAAATATTTTCAAACATATTCGGTTTTAATTTAAAACAGTCAAATTAACACATGCCAGTGGAAATTTTGAAAGGAAAGAAGCATATGTTATTCAAACTGATCACTGGTGATATGAACAGTGCTCACAGAAATATATACAAGATGGTTGCTCTCAAAGGTGAAAAACAATGAAAATCCCAATAATTGCTTATATAATAAATCAAGTTGCCCTTCACTAATTCTTTGACCACATACAGAAGACACAGAGGCTGTAATATAGCATAAGGCATTCAATAATATGCCAGGTTAACTAGGTCAAAAGCATGTGTGCCTTGGGATTCAAAACAATGACAAGATGTTTTCATTTTCAGACTGGGACTGTGTCCATCCTCAATTGAAAACAGGAAAACCCTGAAAAGTATTTATCTGTATTTAGGTGTGTGACTATGGACATTCTTACGTCACACACAGAGGAGGGACGTGACTGTGGTCCCTCACTGCATCAATTCTGCTGCCATTATGAGATAGATGCCATATTTGTTCCTCTGATTATATTTCCCAGCTGCCCCCTCCTTCCTTACCATCCCTCTCTCCTTCCACTTTTCCATCCATTCTTATGTCTTTATTTGCAAAAGGCTGGTTTGGGTTTGCCGAACCATAAGGAGAGTTAAGCCTATGACCCTGTGCTTATCAACATGGCAGTCACACTGATAATATATCCCACTTTATAATGTCAGAGCCTTGCTCAGTGTATAGCTTTGGTAAAGGAGGTGTCAAAGAGACTGGTTCACAAGAAGAAACAGCTTCTCAAAGTCTTGTTCTCATTCAGGGCACTTGTACTGCAGATCTCTTTGAAATCAACTAAATGAACAGTTGCACTTAGGGGCTCCCTTATTAATGATGAACCCACAGTTGTTGTTGTTTTTTATGATTGACATATTCATATTGAGAAACTTTGGAATTATTATTATCCATGAGGAAAATCTTTTTTTAAATCAGTTTCTCATTGAATGGTATGACTAACCCACTCTCCAAGAAGGGCACTGTGTAAAAACCTGCTTGTTGCTTGCATGTTACTATGAGTCAGACTATTCAGAATCTGGCTCACTCATGTGAAAACCCCGCAGGACTCTGGACTATGCGTCCGCAGGTAAGGAAATGAGGGGCTCAGTAAATCAACATGCCATGGGTCTCCCTAAATGCCTATGGTTAAACATCACTGGACAGCTCATTCGTACACTATTCAACATACTCACACTGACCTGCTCAAATGGAGCATTTTTCTCATGTCTAAGAGTTTGTGCATTTGTACTTTTGGGGTTTGGGGTTGTGATCTGCGAAGGAATGCAAGGTATGAATTTATTTCAAGCAGTATTCCAATACCCAACACAGAAATATGTTACACTGCAGTGTCCTGTGACAGTCCATGCCTAACCACAGCATTGTGAGCAAGGTAATGCATTATGACAAACAAGGCACTCGTGGATGGCGGAAGAGCATGCTGATGCTGCAATAAGACTCTCGCCCGAAGAGTAAGCCAAACGCTCTGCCAACAGCCTGAGTCAATGTCAAAGAAATCACGGTCAGGGTCAGTCCAAGGAAAAAGTGTTCCAGTACAGGGAACAGCATTACATTACATTACTGAGAGCATGCTGTCACAAGGAACTGCATAAGAATCCTAGTTGATATTGATTATTTTCTCCAAGATACACTTTTGCAGGGTCATCAATTTTTTTAATTAAATTGAGGCTGAAGAAAATGGTGATGGTGTCCATTGTATGGCTGTGCTTGATTTGCTCTGGTTGTTCCAGAACCGACATAAATGAATGCACTGTCTCAACCAATCACATAAGTACATTTGCCTATTAAACAGGTATTGTTCATCGGGTGATGTGAATGCATGCATGTGTGTGTGTGTGTGTGTGTGTTTTGTATGTGTGGTGTAATTAGCCTTGACGAGAATTAGTTCATATTCCACTTGATTCTGTTGTGTCTAACAGGGAATATCACGGTGCAGGGTTACTTATCACAGGATTCAATTACACCAATATGACCTTGTACCCTGCCTACCCCTCCCCCATGCTGAACCGCAGTCAGTGCCTGTGGGGGAATCCTTACATGAACTGTTGTGGATTGTGGATAATCCTTACTGCCTTGTATACAAACAATGTTGTACCAGCCTTTACCAACCAGTGACCAAAAACACCAGGAGAGCGGTGCCTGCAGCCGAGGAGAACCACATTAAGCTGTAGTGTGGTCTCTGCCTCTCTCTGAAGCCTCCTCCAGCAGGGCAGCTAGCCACCGCAGGATCCCTGCCCTCTCACACTTCAGCATTCCAGTCAAAAAAACGGCTATTTCATTTATTTTTTCAACATTCCACCAAAAAATAATAAACTCAGTAATATAGTAAGTGCAAGCCGGGATTCACCACTTAACTCAAAGCAGGACGCAACTGCCGCTGGGAACTGAGTTTCCTCAGGGGAAATGCGCGGAGCAGAGACAGCCTGGGAAAGTACTGTATGAGGAGCGCTTTTGGTTGCTCTGCGGCTGTGTTTATCAGTAGTGCAGTGTCAAGAGGACTGAATCTGTGCATGTGACAGCCTTTCCTTCTCTGCTCTAAAATGTCCAGCAGAAACAAACTCCGGGTTCCCAAAAGCAAATGCTGAGCTCGACCTCTTTATTACTTTTATGGGCAGAAATTCTTGTTTTTCAACCTACATCATTCAAAGCCATTAAGTTTTATTCATGCCTATACATTTTGGAAGCAGCATTGATTGTTGCAATACCTGGAAAATCTGTATCCATTTATGGGTTTCCCCACTGCTATCCTGCACAAAGATTTCTTATATTATGCATTCACCTGCACATCATCCAAAAATAGGACATCAGCCTCGCATATTTCTATCTGCAAACCATCATTTGCGAATTGTAATGAACGTATAGTTTTTTAAATGCTTTCTAAAAGTAAACTTTTGATGAAGTCTGCATCAAACATAGACTACGTGTGCATCAACAAAAACGAGTTCATAAGTAGGCTACATGGAACATAATATTACACTTGTATATCTAAAGAAGTAACCTATGTTTAACTCAATCAATGACTACATGCTTTATAATTATACGCAGACAAGACTTACCTGTACCGTGATCGCTGTGCAGAGAAATCCTGAACTGCAGAAAATGGAGAACAACACCCAAAACGAAACCTAATGAGTTATTTTTATGCAGAAGGTGGTCTAGGCGAAGAATAGTTTACTTTATCTTGACATACAATTGTCCTATTTGACCAGATGTAGCAGATCCAGCCTATGCTGTGACATTGCTGTAGAGGACACACCTTGAGAATTGTACATCACAAGCCGATTTGAATGGCCATGCTGACAGCCGCTAAAAGTCGCCACTACTGTCCTGCGTCAATGATGCAAAAGCAGTACTCGTGCTTCTGGCTCGCGGAACGCGCGCCTCTCGCAGCGGCGGTCTTCCGATGGAATGTTGCGAGCTGTTGCTTCCACTGATCTGCGCCTGCATTCCTCTCATACTACAGGGAACCTGCCCATGCAGATGTATGTCTAAAACAACACAGTCGGGTCTTTTCTTTTTCCGAACGAAGGTTAACAGTGTTGTCAGTTAAAAGGAAACAAGACGCAAGGAAGCAAATAAAAACAAAATAAGAAACCACTCCCATTATACAACTCGCATATCTCCCTCAGCTGCGCTGCCTTCACGTGTAGCCTACAGTACATGCATGACACGCACTGTAAT